>NC_089311.1:0-600000 GCF_000512565.2 Kwoniella dejecticola CBS 10117 | reverse complement strand
CGTCTGAGAGTGAATGATGGGTTGATCTGCGACATCGATTGCACTTTTCTGCTCATTCTGATTTCGGACGTGAGATCGAGGTCGAATTTTGGCGGCTTGCTGTTGATCGTCGTGCGAATGAGGCAGAGAAAAAACTTGGATCTTATCGTCTCTATCGCCTACTAAGATACACCATCTCCCATCTGATCCTATCCCGACGGCTTTCCGCTTGACCCCTACTAACGGTTTTATCTTTCTCGGCCAGATGATCTCGTCGTCCTCGTCGTTCCTACCCACATGAAAAGATTCTCCTCTTCGCACCACATCATTGTTCGAAAATAGGTCGACAGAGAATTCTTGAACTGCGATTGTCCATGAGGCAGGATATAGGGGTGTACAGTAAGTCAGAGAGACCTTGAACTGATCTGTTTCGTTCTTTTCGTCTTGCGCCGAGCTCCCCGCAGAAAAGGGCGAGGGCGAGGACGAAGGAGAGTGAGTTGGGAAGAGAGTGAGGATTGCAGGATGAAAAGATACTTGGCTTTTCAATGTTTGCAAGTGTCGAGGTCTACGTATCTGGCCACTCTCTGATTGTACCTGAGAAGGAGAGGTGAGAGAGTACATCGAAAGGTTGAATTCCTTTGTACAGCTGACCAATACTGGGTAATGTAGACTTGCCAAGACCACCGGATCACCAGGATTTACCCCGTACGTCCTGCTTCTGAGTGAAGGCGGCCGTATACCCGGATTATTCACAAATTCCCGCTTCCAAGTGATTCCTACACCTCGAGCATTGGGCGATATGATCAAAGTGACGAATCCGCCCGATTGATAGAATACTGCTATTCTCGTCGGCAACCTATCGCTATCGCTATCTCCAGTGTCATCTGGCGGAAGGACGGATTGATCGGAGACGACGCAAGTGATATTGTCTGGTCTCTTCGGATTCGACCAGCCCGGAGGAGGAGGTATGATGCCTATCGGAGTATTGCTGGTGGACGAGGACGAATGTACTTGGACCAAAGGTGAGAAGGGAGACGCGATGAAAATGTACGAAGGGGAGAGAGCGATGTACTGCTCTGATATTCCGGCATCTCGGTGATGCGTCTGGTGACTTTCCGAGGCCGAAGAAGGGCTCAAGGTCAGAGGAGGTATAGCGGATGACTGTGTGTCGCTCGATATTGAAGGTGAGGGAGAGGGAGGTAGTGGTATACTCGATTGCGATAGCACGTTACCGTTTGACCTGTTTGTTCATGAATGACGTTAGATGATGGATTCTTTACCTAAGCGATCATTCAGGAGAAGTACGAGATACCTGCCAATTCGTACCTAGCCGCAGCATCAACTTCCAATCAACACCATCATTCCTGATACCATGCCCAACCTCAGAATTGACCTCGTCCACCTCTCTTCCCTTCTGCTTCCCTACATCAGGCTCAGTCGATCTCTGGGAGAACGGAGTGGCGTAGCCTGTTCCTTCTTTCCGACTACTAGGAGTAGATCTTGGGGTAAGCTGACCTTCTGCTAGGGCAGGCGAGCGTCTCGGTGACGGAGGGGGAAATGCGCGGGATGGTAATCTTGCGATAGGTCTTAACGATTTTGGCGTTCTAGGCGAAGATAAGGCGTTTGCGTCATTCACAGATGATTCCAAACTCTGAGGATCTGTATATATCAGTCTTGAATGATGCGGGTGCGGATATCGAGCTATGTATTTTCATCTGTCAGAACTCGCTGATCCATACGTACCGGATGACCTTTTAAGGCCAGTACGCAGTAGTTTTTGGCAGACTTACCAAGATACAGTCTTTTCCAGAGCTACATGAGGATTGCAAGTCATGGGATGTTCAGCTCTGTTACGAAGAGGGAAGACAAGAATCATCGGCTTGATGCCTTGTTGACTGGAAGAGGGCAACAATGAGAAACACTCACTTGTGGATCTAAGCTCATTTTAGCCCAATACTTATCAACCGACTGAATACTAGCTAATTCGTTGGGCGACAAGAAAGACAGTATCCTCAAGAATATCTCCTGGAAAGGGAAGAGATCTGCTACACTCCTCTTGGCGTTTTGAGTGACCTGCGCGCCATGCTCATTTGATCGCCAGGTATTCGGGCGTTTCGAACTTAAAGACCCGGCATTGTCGAAGTTCCCCCCGCACTCCGAAGAAGGAGACACAGATCGAGGTCGTTTGAGCATCCTTCCCTACGTCTCTTCAATACGCGTTGATGAACGAACAAGGTAGGATAGGAGGAACAGTCTCTTCTGGCTTCTGTCCTCAGAATATTGCAGCCATGAGAACGCTCCTTCGTTGCCACCGACTGTGCCGTGCATCATCATCGATAAGTCAATGCAATCCCACCAATCGACCTCCACCGGACGGACATCTCCATTCATCATTTGGATTCAGGGTTTAAGCCTGCACCGATGCCATGTGTCAAAGGTGTGCCAACTGCCACTCGTCTTTGGTTGATTCCTTTTCTCCCAAATACCGCGAAACTCCGGTCAAAAAACCTCACCTCACCCTCTTTACCTCTGTCCGCACTGTACGCATCATACGGTACACTACGCAGGTTGCCGCTTACACCACTCTGCATGGTTGTGCGATTGTGCAACTGCAATTTAAGTCTTGATCGATACATGTAATTTGGTCTTTTCTTCTTCTTAGCCAGCAAAAGACATCGTAAGTGATATCGACCAGTGCATTCCAAGGTCGACAAAGCTGATATAGCGCCTATTTCCTCTCGCTGTCCCGTCCGCTTTTCCCTTACTCTCACGATTATCGAATACGATTCACCATCCACCAAATACCGATCGACTCTCTTATTCCTCACCAATTCGATATGTCACCACTGAACCGAAACAGATGCCTCCTCAAGTCAAGTCAAAGGCCCAAAAGGCCGCTGCCGCCATGGCCGGTTCCAAAGCCGGGTAAGTGGACTGTCTTTGTACATGGGAGGATCCTGGATATCGGATGGAAGGGTGAATGAAACATCAGAGGGCATGGAAGAGAAAAACGGAATCCGGCGTCTTATCCCTGGGTCCAATCCACTGTATCAGTTTATCATCAACACTGTTGGCGGGATTTGCTGACATCGATAGAAGTGGGAAAGGAGTGGATATCATACCTCTGCCTGAGATCGTATGCTGATCGGAATGTTTCTACTTTGCAGTAAGAAGAAGAAGTGGTCCAAGGGTAAGGTGAAGGACAAGGCCAACAACGCCGTCGTCTTGGACAAAGCCGTCTAGTAAGTTGAATCTGAATTCTCATCATGATGACCAGACACTGCGTTACATCTGCCGCGATGACCCCTATTTCACGCAACAAGACTAAACTAATCTTCTTCTTTCTCGCAGCGACCGAATCCTGAAGGAAGTCCCCACATACAAGCTCATCTCCCAATCCGTCCTTATCGACCGAATGAAGATCAACGGTTCCCTCGCCCGACGAGCCATTGCCTTCCTCGAAAAAGAAGGTCAGATCAAGCGAGTCGTCCACCACCACGCTCAATTGATCTACACCCGAGCTACCGCCGCCAAGGAGTAAACACCTATACAAATTATATATCAGGAACTTTTGGATTAGGTTTGTAGTTTCCGGTGATGACATTTTTGCTTTGACAAGACTTTTGACTTTGAGACAAGACGAATTGCATCACGCTTGACGGGCATGAGCAGGGGCGCGGTGTTTCTGTTAAATGTGTGGGACCAGGCGGGGACAGGACAGCATCAGGGAGAAGCGTGATTGCACTTGAGCATGAGCTGGAGATCGTATTAAGGCGATTGACGCCCGCGTGAAGTCGCATCTCACGACTGATCAACCATGCCAGACAAGCGCACAGACGTGAACTGGACTTTGATAATTCGGAGCATTCCAGGCGGGACAGCGTCTTTTCACCCTGAGAAATCGATCGACCTTCTATGAGCTTCCTCTGTCTTCAGCTTCAGCTCTCAAACTTCCCCGAAAAATGCTAAATCAAAGTAAATCAGATCATGGCTGCGTTCTGCGTCATTGTCACCAAATGCATGAGTGTTTCTAACCCCTTGTCCCCAAACTTGAAGTATCTCGTCCACCCAGCCATTTCCAGACTTTCTCACTGACATCCTTCATAATCCCTCTCACTTCCTCCCCTTCAGAGTTACTCTGCACCGTTATGGGTCTACCTGAATCCCCTCCATCACTTATTGAAGGCACAAGTGGTAATTTGCCTGACGATCCATCATCAAAGCACACCAATTGTCAGCTTTGTTGTAGCTGTCACTGCGTTGACTGAGTCTCGAGCATCGTCGTAGCTGCAAGCCTTGGTCGCTGAGGAATAAAATGCCAAAGATATGACAGAATGAATGCACTTACCTAATACCTCGAGACCCAATTCCCCAGCGGCTTTCTCAAAGTTCGCCGAACTTCCGAATAACTCGTGTGGGGTCGTACAGCTTGTGCAGGTGAAATGAGACATGTTAAGCAACAAGCCAATCATCTAGATATGGCGTAAAATTACCACGCAAGAAGGGCATACATGGTAGATCAGCGACCCGCTATCACACCACATACAAGTCATGTAAAACTTACAGGTATGGATACTTTGTTGAACATGCCTACACCCTTCCGAGCATCTATGAGAGCTACATCCTGAGGAGTCGAGACGATCACCGCGCCTGTCCGTACATATCAATAAGCAGGATCGAAGTCAGCCAAGTTCGCACACGGAATTTCTGCTGCCTAGCCTTAACGAGGTAGGGATAACTATTGCCAGAGCGGCAAAACAGGAAAGGATAGGACAGGACGAGAAAGCCTCTTGAATGCAAGACAGTGAAATCAGATGATAAGATGATCAAACTCGACATACCGTCAACATCGACCAATTGACCCAAACTCAATTGTACGTCCCCCGTACCAGGCGGCATATCAATGACCAGCACGTCCAGATCTTCGTTATTGTTCGTCCAGTCGACGTCGAAAAGCAGTTGTTGGACGGCTTTCATGACCATCATTCCTCGCCATACCACAGGTGAATCGTTTGCTGGATTCGGTGCTACGACATCCACTCAACAAAAATTAGCACCTCGTCCCATACATACATTTCGCCTGGCTCGCTTGTGAGAGCGTGGGTGAAAAGGCCAGAGAAGAGAAGGGAGGACTTACGAAGCAGATAGCCTATTGACATTGTTTTGACACCGTGATTCTGCAGGGGAACAAGCTTGTTTTCTAGCAGAAGAGAGATCAAGGTTAGCTCAAATAAAATGTATCGAGGTTGCAACAGCCTGCCTTGAGTTGGTACAAATCGCCCAGTAATGTTGCTCAAGAAAAGGCAGGTTGGGCCAGGGAGGAAGGAGGGCACTCGAGTCGACTCTACTTGACTCACCATCACTCAGATTAGGATCTCCAGCATTCTCCAACCCCATCAACTTCGGTATACTAGGACCGAAGATATCCAGATCTAACAATCCTACTGTCGGTGATCTCTTCAGAGGAGAATTGTGAAGTAAGGAAATAGCTAGATTTGCTATTCTTGCGATATGCCCTCTGTCAGCATCAGCATCTCATCTCACCATATTCGAACCCGAATTCGCAGCGAATTCGAGATATCAAAATGACTCAACTCACCCGCTACGGTGGATTTACCTACTCCGCCCTTCCCACTGGCAACCACTACGATCTGCTTGACGCCTTTTATGCGTGATTTCTGGGGTGGTGCGCCCCTTCGAGGTATTGTAGGTGCTGGATTCGGGTCCCGCTTCGGTATACCCTAGAACATATAGCCACATCCGTATTAGCTGCTGGTACACGTTTCGTTTGCTCGGTCCAGCCTGATGCTATAGAGCGGTCTAGGCGTACCAATGGGTTCTCATGTGATCGCGTCCATCGCGTCGTATGTATTCGTCGGACTGTAGAGCATGATGCGGTCTTGAAGGGGACTTGCAGTAATGGTCGTAAGGTGTATAGCACGCTTCGTTGCATGTTGACGTCTCCTTCTCCGGGAGGATTTTCGGCGCCGGTATCGTTTAGCTAGATAGAACACAAGCTCAAGAAATTGCCGAAGGGGATATCGCTTTGGCGTTGCGATAGCTTTACGTAGATCTACCGATCACTCGAGAATTTCTGTATGATTGATGGTTCGGTATAGATGGATAGATGATAGTGGTTGCTATCCCCTCAAGGTCAGGCCACCATCCAAAATATTTGCGATTGATCGACACCACGGATCTCAGTGTCCGCATTTACCGAATAACTCGGGTAATCCGTAGTCGCGAATGAAATGCCATGACGTTTTCACACAGTACTACTCAGTGGATTGACCGTAAGAGCTCTTTTGTTCAGTCCCAGTCATCAACTGCTATAATCATACTACTTAGCGCATCAACTTCTGCATCTCTTCTGTAGCACACACATCATCATCATAAGTCAGTCACGAAGCTGTCTCATCGAGAGCCAATTGCACCGAACCCATTTATCAGGATTCGGATCGACCCAGTAGTGGTAGTACGACTCATTCAACTCAACTCTATTCAGCGCTCAGTCCGCCTTGACTACCCCGCATTAACACGAGTACAGACATACAGACACGAATCAACCAGTAACACGACACGACACGACACGACAGACTCGCCAGAAAAAAGAAAAAGAAGATCAAAGCGCAAAAAGTAACACCTCAAACCTCATCGAACAATCGCAACTGCATTCATGTCATCATCAATCCCACGACCACCCATAATACCCAAAATATAGAATATAGACTCAGCGCATCATGGAAAGTAATACACCACCACTAGCGGGCCCATCATCGTCCAATGGCTCCCATGCAAGCGGAAGTGGACTTGGTAATGCTCCTGCTCGTAAACCTGGAGGCGCTAGACCGAATCCCACCAGAATTGGCTCAGGTGCACCTCCGCCGCCCAAATTGTATATCCCGCCTGGGAATGTTCGTAAGTTCGCAGTCTCCCTCTTGATCCCGTCGTACCTCTATTTCCTCTTGACGAGGCTCATTTCTTGGGCTGATTCAACGACTAACTCGTCCTAGCTGGTATCAATGTGGACCAAGCTGGGGAAAACGGCTGGCAATTCCCCTCCGCCCTTCCTGCTTTAGCTCGACGACCAATGAGGGCTTCACCTTCACCTTCCAATCGTCCCAAACTAAGTTTATCAGGCGTCTCCACCCCATCAGCTTCTCCTTCGCCCGTACCATCAACGTCCGGCCAATTACCACCACCTCTACCTTTGCCTTTACCTCTTCCTCATGCTCAGCCTCTGCCTCAACCTCATTCTCGTCCCCAGCCTCCGAGACCACCATTACTAAATGCTCCATCACAGCAATACCTCTCCGGCGGAAACGCAGGTCCGTCATCTCGGACTCCCACTCCATTGCTGAAACTCAGCATACCAGGCTCGTCGACGGCCTCCTCGGGTGCAGGCCCAGGCTTCTCGAGTGAAACCGAATACGTTCTCAACACTTCTGTTGACAATGACGATCTGCTGAATTCCGCACTGAAAACTCCCACACCATTCTTACCAGGAGAAGATACAAATCCGACACTTCAAGCTAGGGGCAACAATTACGAAGACGATGAGTCCTCGTACGGCTTCGGGCGATTCAATAATGGTCTGGACAATGGCGAAGGCAAAAGAATCAGTGAAATGACGGAAGATATCAGGCAAGCTCTGACCAAATCTCGTTTCGATACCAATACATCCACGCCAAGCAGATCCCGAGCGAATTCTTCATCCTCCAAACGGAGCTTGTCAACCACGAAGTCTCGTTCTAGAGCGAATTCGTCAACAAGCCAATCAAGACGAGATAGTTCGACCTCGATTCATGGTACTTTCCAAGCTGAAGATCTCTTGTCGATCAGGAATCTTGACATCTCGAGCTCGTACAAGGGTTATACGGGAAGCGGAGACAATTCCAGAAGGAACAGTTTCGAGAAGAAGTCAAGCTCGAGCGAGAATGGTCATGGGTCAGGATACACGGGTCGAGATGTTGTGGTATCCGACGAAGGTCACCAGAAGGAAAGTCCTACGTTTGATCCGGAAGATCTGATCTCGATAAAGCGGCTAGGGGAAGGGACAGGTGGTGCGGTGGAATTGGTACAAGACAAGAAAAGCGGGAAGATCATGGCTAAGAAAGTGAGTCGAATTCCTTTAGATATCATCAACAGCATGCTGTCTATCACAGAACCGCCACGCAAGCTCCTCCTGTGGATCAGGCAGAGAAGAGAGAAATGACGAGCTGAGACTTCATCATTGATCCCATTTTCCTTACTTACAGGTAATCGCCCGAACCACCAATCCCGCAATGCACAAACAGCTCCTGCGTGAGCTCGAAATCTTGAATGTCTGTTCATCGCCTTATATCGTCGAACACTATGGATCTTTCCTCACTGAAAGGGATAGTGTCATTGGTATCTTGATGGAATACTGTGAGGCTGGAAGTCTGGATAATTTGTTGGGCAAGATGAAGAAAGGTGGTATGATGTGTTCTGAACACGTATTGGGCAGGATCGCCAGCTCTGTAGGTCTTGTTTCTGGCTCGTTGGTCTCATCCTCATGGGCCTCACAGAGCTAATTGAGCGTTTTTGCAGGTTCTCAAGGGTTTGGATTATTTACATGACCATCGCATCATTCATCGAGATATCAAGCCGTCGAACATAGTACTGAACAAGCAAGGCGTAGTCAAATTATGTGATTTCGGAGTATCTGGTGAACTGGTAGACTCCATAGCTGGTACATTCACAGGAACGAGTTTCTACATGGCGGTGAGTAAGATATCCTCAAGTTCACTCATGCCGCCGTCTCGAAGGATATCAACAAAATAGCATGCTGATGGGTGCTCTTGTGGTTTCACTTCGCAGCCTGAACGGATACAAAATCAGCCTTATACAATCAAAGCGGACGTCTGGTCATTAGGCATGACACTGCACGAAGTCGCTCACCTACGATTCCCATTCCCACCTGAAGGCGAGAACCAATCTGTCGCTCCGATAGAACTATTGAGTTATATCGTGACTGCTCCGACACCTGTGATGGTAGATGACCCTACCGTGGGCCGAGTATGGTCGGATGGATTCAAGAGTTTCATGGCTGATTGGTAAGTGGTATGATCCGTCGACTCCCGATAAATGAAAACTATTCTCCATCTTTCCGAATCCAGCTGACAGAGACTGTATCTCTTTCTGACATAGCCTGATACGCTCCGGAACTGATCGACCATACCCTTGGCAACTCCTACAACACCCTTTCATTATCGCGAACGAAGCCAAGAAGGTCAATATGGCGAAATGGGTCGCGGCACTTTGTCAGTGGCCTTACCCTTAAACGTCGATGTGCATTGTGAACGAGTCATCCTGTGATAACAGATGAAGAAGCACTGCGGGTGATGGATCACCCAAAAACCAAGTCGGATCTCGCTTTTGTCTGGATCGAGCAGAGTTCGCTAGCAGATACACTCGGAACTAGCATACATTCGCCCTTTCCGGGAAGGCGGTACACGAAAATTGACCAACTCAATCTTCACCTGCTCCCACAATTCACCAATCATCCTCCTCCCACGATTCACCAATCATCCATTCATCAAGTGTGACCTATCCAACGACCACTCAAAATGCATATATTTCAACACATTCATCAGTATCACTTTCCCCTCATTCCGCATGACATTGCACTCTTGCATAGTCGACAAATCTCATTCGCGTTTAGCAAGACACCACACATCTGTCTCATCCGCCACAGCCACGAACCAAGATTTCTCCGATCTGTAGTTTATGAAGTAGCATCGAAGCAAGCATATAGCATCAAACATGCATTTCATGGCAATGTCAAACCCAAGATGCTATCGTGCTTTCATATCTATATCTCACTCTGTTATCTGTGTGAATCGCTCCGTTCCGTCCTAAACTATTGCGCTCTATAAAACTCTGACTTTTGGTATATACTTACAACTAATCTATATTATCTATCTTCAATATAATTATTCAGATTCAGATTCCCGTCCTTCTTGCTGAATCCACATTATTCCTCCTTGTCGTTCCCATTCCAACACAATTTTATCCCGACGTTCAAACCAGATCGAGATATGAGGTCTTGAGCCCCAGCACACCAACTCTTTCTGCCCCCCTCCGTCTCTTCTCGTCTGTTGTGATGTTTGATTCTGCGCATCAAACGTGCTTGACAGTGGAGATAGCTCCGTGAAGATTCTCTACATCCTTATTCTCACTCTCACCATCACCATCACCATCATAATGACGGCCACTTTTCGAGCCAGTACCGTTACCAATACCAGCATCGGTACCGAGACCAGAGACATCTGTCAATCGCCCGTCGACCTCGACGATCTCAGCGGAAGGGAGATCAGGTGGGTATCGCTTCGAGCAGTACATGATAGCGATAGCCACGACCACCTAGGATCATATGTATGTCAATGACGAGAATATCAGCTGAACTGCTCATGCTCGCGCTCGCGCTCACGCAGTTTCCTTCACACCATGTACATGTACGTTGATCGGGGGTAGCGGGTTGAACCGATAGAAGTTCGGTTTGACTTACAGATGCAGCACCAGTAACGAGAGTCGCGATCTGACCATCCCTGAAGCGGGGTGCGTCGACGACGGGCCATGCGACGATTTGATACCATAGATTCCCTGTAATGCGCACATATTCAGATTGATCCCGATGATGGAAATCAGTGCCAATGCGGTATATGCACTTACAGATGTTAGAAAACACTGCAAGAAGTATAACAAATACAGATCAGTCCCGCGCATCAGTCGCATATCCGAAATCCACGTGCAATGAAGAGGGGACATACGATTCATAGAGAACAAAGTAATTGATCTGAGCACATCATCATCCCTACAGAGCTCGTTGGCCCAAGCGAACTACATGATCTCGGATCTCGTTAGTATATTTTCCATCTCATGTCATATCATTCAACCACGTCTCGTCGATGAACCCCTGTGAGTCTGGACCAGGCGCAGAATAAAGCTATACGTACGTTGGAAGCTTGTCCTGCGTATCCCAAACCTCCGATGATGTACGCAAAGAAGTGCGCCCCCTTGTTGAGGTGATCCCAGTTCAGTAGCATTACACTACTAATGAAAACAGCTCCGAACATTATAGGATTGATGATGAATCGATTCCGAGTCTGGTCCGAGATCAACGTCAGAATATACGTGGATAAGATGGCTGTAGCGGTGAATATTGAGGGGTAGTATGAAACTGTAAAGTTGAAATCAATATCAGCCTCTCTTGCTCAATTTGATATTGCATCAAAGAACATAAGACGCAGACGCAGAAAAGAATTGTTTTTCCTGGGAATGAACACTTTGCGACTCAACTCACTCTGCTGTTTGGTATATCCAGCGGCTTTCAACCACAAATTGAACTCTGCATACACTCCGACTTTCTCAAAACTCGTCGCTGAAAGCATGAACAACGCAGTGAAGAGGTACCATCGCCAAGATTTCGCTAACTTCTTGATCGATCTCCCTAGCGTTGAAGGGGTCATCTTGACGTGTTCAGTATGCGGAAGTCTTCGTAAGCACATTTGACGTTCTTCTTCGGTAAGCCAAACTACAAGATCACGCAAGGATCAGCGCCGTACCATACAACGAGTATCTCCGGACTTCTGGATCATAGGTAGAACAGGAAGTGAGGGAAGATTGTGAGAGCATGAGGTAACACCGACTCACAGGCTTTAGTGGTATGGGGAGTTCCTGGGAACATCAAGAATCCATATATGGCAATAGGAATGGTAATGGCGAAATCAATGATGAAGAGGAATTGCCATCCCCTCAGACCGTTTTTGCCCTCTAGATTGGAGATGATACCACCTTGCATTATACCCGAGAACAATGTGCCCATCTGTGCGGCTGTGGCGAACTGTGGACAGAAAAACTTAAATCAGTATCTTCCGCGTAAATCTATTAGTGGATATTGTGTTGAGAGACGGTGTGTTATTGCAACTTACCACTGCACTCCTTTTACCTAATTCGTAGTCTTTATACCATGATCCTAGAATATACTATGTTGGAAAGCGCGGCAATCAGTACACACCCCCAAGAAAGGTAAAATTGACGAAAATCAGACAAGTCCAGCAGCTTACGTGAGTACCACTGAATGTGCTGGCTTCGAATAAAGCTTGGGTGAATCGGATTCCCCATACTTGATGAGGTGTAGTAGCCCCTATACCAACAAGCGACGAATTAGAAAAATGAGCCGAAATATGCAGTATAGGAGATGCGAGACAATCTGATGATGGAGGGACACTTACAAGCTGTACCGAGGGTGCAAAGACCCCACGCTACCATACAAAAAGGGAACCAGAATCTAGGTGAAATACGTCCGGAAGAGAGAATCAAGGCGGAGGGCCATTGTCCAATCACGTATCCTGCCGTGAACATCGAATTCGCATAAGTATAGTCGTTCCCCTTGACTACAAGAAGGAAGAATCATTAAGTTCATCAGTCATCAGATGCTCTTTTCTGAAAGTGATTCAATGAGAGGGCGCTCACAGTTGACATCTTCTTTCATCCCAGTCGTGTACTGAATGAGGTCAAGTCAGAACGCTGATCAGGACAGACAGACAGCGCCACAACGATGACTCACAGCATTGGCAAGATTCGCTCTGTCCAGGTCTGACCAGATGTTACAAGCGTCAGTACCTACTTACACAATGTGGACGATGCCGGTGGCCTCTCGAGTAGAACTCACAATTGGCGAAGTCTGTGGTAGTAGGACCCAGAAATGAATCAGCGTTGACATCTTCCAAGCAATAAGACGAGATTTTCCGGGGACGAAACGTCACGAAGTTCTCAGATGTGACATCGAGTGAATTGAGACGTATTCATGATAAAAAATGACTCACACGAAAGACAGACATAGGACAGAATGACCAAGTCCAATTTGAGGAGCAACCGTCTTTCTTTCGGATCGGAAGGCGGTTTACCCCAGAAGAAAGTTTCCAATTTGACTTGAAGTCTGCTCATCTCGACAATTTAGGTCGAACACCCTCACTCTCGTGGTCGTTGAAAGCAAAGCAATATGAGAGTCCTCCGGATCACCTGTGTTCAAGAGATAGATCAATAAAAATGTACACACAGCTGTCCAATCAGCCTCGTCCGTCAATCTGTTACATTATATATTGTAGTATATAACATAATGGGATCGCATGACGAAATGAAATCCTTATCTCACTCACTCAATTTCAAGCAAACCTCGGCTGTTCACAAAGATTCACCCGTATGATTTAGGCGAAGTAATCTTATATAAAATGTATGGTCCTCGTCATTGTATGTTCATGACGGCGTCATATACGGTCAAGTCCAGTCTATTCCTTATCTATCAGTTATTTAGGTGAAACACCTCAAACGTTCGACTTTTGTGTTTTTGTCGAATCATGCGGACTTCCCCACCGAAATCACTCCGTCCCTTATCAGCTGCAGCAAAGAAAAGACTAAACAGCTTCCGTAACTCCCTAACCGCGACTTCCTTTCCGCACAGGCACGAGGAATAGGGTTTACGAGTGACCCGAGGCTTACCAGAGTAGAGATGCCCACTTCACTTTGCTTGCTTATCGGTCTTCTGGATTTTAAGTGACCGTTTCATTGGTTCGCACAAGCCTCTTTAGCCGAATTGCTTACTACAGACTAAGAATATGAGTACGTTCACTTTGGCGAATTGCGAGACAAGTTTCTCACGCAGCGATCAGAGGACGGACATGACGGCAGATAAGCAATGGGCGGCAGGTTGTTGATCCGATGACCATTGGTTGCTTGGCCGGCCGGCGAGCGGACTCGGCACACAATCCCACGCGCCTGATTCTTGACATTGATGACTGCATCGAGGCATCAATAGAGTGACAAACGCAAAATCGCATACTTTGCATCCTGAAGCATCTATACCATTGTTCATGTGAGATTTCCCCTGGAAAATTCGTCATGTCACATACTGCGTGTTCTCTATTTCTTCCTATAAAAATGTTTCCGTGAACCGAGGTACCGTTACATCACAATCACATCTACGCTTTCTTGAGCGAATCAGCCACTACCCGAGTCAATTTCAGTGCTTTCTCCTCTTCCAGCCGCTGGCACACGAGCTGCAACGAGATCGGCGCTCCAGCCACTTCTTGCGGATCGTCTTGTGAAAACCCATCAGCTCGATAACCCATAATCATGCAGAATGTCCAGTGGAAGTATCGGAAGGTCTCACTCACATCGGTCCCATATCCCTTTTTCAGTTTCATTTCTAGACTCGTACGCTGGCTTGGTGTCCAAAGAGGGATCCACGAATCCGACGGGGAAGGTAGTAGCTGAGTAATCTACGATATTCCACATGGATGTATACGTGACATGTCCACCAAAAGCCATCCTGACGATACCAGGCTCTGTCAGCGATCCTGACTCCTCTTCCCCCCATGCTTCGGAGGTGAAATGGTGGACTTACTTTGGACAAGCGGCGAAAGGAGTGACGGGACTGATAATTGCATCGAAAGGTCTGCCGGTCCCAGTCACGGTTTTACTACTCAGCCAGTAGTCCAACACCTTCTTACAATACGCTGTTCTATCTGATTGCATATCCCACAGATCCCCGACTAGGGGAGGAGACGATTTGAGAGATTCGTGTCTTGCTTTGTAAGCCGATAATCCTTCCGGATAGGGTTCACCGGATAAAGCGAGATATTGAGCGATCTTGACCCCGCCATCCCCTTGGAAAAACCTGTCCAACAGGGCACCAGATTCTGCTGCTTTGTACCTGAAATCACAAATTCAACTCAGCATTACTGGCTGGGCAAGGAATGATGACAAGCGTTTCGGCTCCTGATGACTTACGGAGACCACTCGACGACCTTGTGGCCTGCAGCTTCAAGCGCTTTCTTAGTCTCAAGCAAGGCTCGAGTGACAGGAGGAGTCGGCTTGACGACACCGTTGTCCATTATCAAGCCTTTGAATGAAATCGTCAGCAATCGGGTCAAGGTTGATCCGGAGAAGAAAGCCAACGGACTTACCAAAGCATAACTGCTCGGGAACGGAGAGGTCGCGCCAAGGGATCGGTAACATATTCGGATCTCTTGTCCAAGGCTCCGAGCCTACGACGCTCTTGGCCCATAGCTCGACCGCTTCTAGCGAAGTTGACATCGGCCCGTTGATCGATCGGACTGCTTCTTGTCCTGGAAGACCTGATCTAGCCCCGTATGTGGCAAATCTACCGAAAGATGGTTTGAGGGAATAAAGGCCGCAGAACGATGCGGGAATACCTATGTGGTTGTGGGACGACATAAGTACTGGTCTCAGGCGCCGTCAATATAACTAAAGATGATACGCACGAATTGAGCCTCCGATATCGGTCCCTACACCTATCGGAGAGCCTGTAATGAGAAAAGGTTGACATGTTAGCATTGTTAATTTTTATGTCGCACATGCAAGACGACCTACCTTTCAGAGCCAGTAAAGCACTTTCACCACCTGAAGATCCACCAGACGAGCAATCCCTGTTATATGGGTTACATGTGTATCCCCATACATTGTTGTAGCTCTCCGGCATCATCATCGCGGTTGGCACATTGCTGTACACCACAAATCAGCTCCAGTGCACCGTAGCCAGAAGGTTGCCTGACAAGATTGCGGTACTCACGTCTTGCAGAACAGGACAGCTCCGCAATCCCTCATGATCTTGGTCATCTCACTCTCCTTTTCCTTCTTAGCGGGATCATTAGCCCATGCTACGAACCCCACTGTAGTATCGACTCCTTCGATGTAAAAGTTGTCTTTGAGCGATACAGGCAGACCATGTAATGGACCCAATGGGGCACCTGTACGAGCGTATTCTTCGTCTATGATTTTGGCATTTTCCAACGCAGTATCGAACAGGATTTCGGTAAGACAGTTAGTCTATGTCAATCATGGCAATCAGTATATGCTACAAAGTCGAGTGTATGGTGTACGCCAGGGATAGCAGGAGTAATGCGCAGAATACTCACGAGCTGTTGAGCGACCGCAGCTCGTTTGCAGAAAGCAAGCGTCACGTCATAACTTTTCAGCTGTCCTTCAAGGAGCTTCTCGACTAGGGTCAGAGCATCCGTTTCTGTGATTTCGGTTTCCTTAGGCGACAATACACCGCATGTTCTGGGGACATCGATGACGTTTTTGGCGTCTGTTGATGAGATCCGCCAGTCTACAGGAATGAGAGCATCTCGAGCGTCTCTTTTGGCTTGGGCTATTTCTTGCCAGGGTGCAGAAGGAACAAGGGTCATATTGCTTTGTGTGTAGATGATGTATTGATTGGCGGGAGTGGAACAGGGAAGGAGTCAAGAATAGGTCCAATCACAGACGCAATGAGCGGAGTGTTCATCACAATATTGGGATCAACGGACACTCGAGCTCACTTATTTATCCTTCTCCGCTCAGTGCTTGATGGACTTCGTTCTACGTAAACAAGATTTCGCTCGGTATGATCGTTATCTAAAAGCTTGTGCGAAATCGGTCATGGCCGATACCCTGCCCAGACGCGCCCACTGAAGCTGTAGCGGAAGGTATTCGGCTTGTATGTGAGTCTGCAGTGTGTGAAATGATGTCAAGCCCTATCAGCTATTGGTAAATGGCTTATCTACGATCAAAGCTCAATTCCGAAGCGGTCTAATCATAGGGTGGGATCGTTGAAACTCGGCAAAAGCGGCTTTCCTTTACACACTCGGCCGGTGGAGACTCGAAAATACTCCCGTGTGAACGTGCGTATCGATATTACCGGACCTCCTTTCCGAAAACACGCCGCAAGGTCGACTTTAGATACGATAAAATGCAGCAAGTAGTAAATTAATTGTAACGCAGCAGATCAAAGGACGAAGCAGATCAATCAATCAATCAAAATCATACGCCAAACCA
This sequence comes from Kwoniella dejecticola CBS 10117, assembly GCF_000512565.2. Taxonomy (NCBI): domain Eukaryota; kingdom Fungi; phylum Basidiomycota; class Tremellomycetes; order Tremellales; family Cryptococcaceae; genus Kwoniella; species Kwoniella dejecticola. Next base: position 583,158 of record NC_089311.1, on the reverse strand, counting down.
TCAAAACGCATGTCTAAATAGCGCATCCAGCGTGTTCGAAGGCGCAGGACAGAACTCCGATCTCCATTCCTACTCCTTTCGATCTGCAGCATCGAGACTAAAAGCGTAATTATCCTCGATATACACAGAAGATAAAGGGAAAGGAAGTAGAAGCAATCAGTTAATTGTGAGATACCGGAACAGCCGACAATTAACAAAACTCGGTTAAATATCTTTGAAATCTCGCCAACTTCAGTCTACCACCAGAACAATCATTCCCCTTTGCATCTACCTCATCGAATTATCGCTCACTATACACTATACACTGAAAACCAGAAAATCCCTTTCAAAGCAGAGAATTCTTCACACATCGTTGATTGTCTGACTCCCCACCGTCCGATCTGATCTGATCCTCAATTCCCTCTTGTGTATATTGAGGAACGACCAAAGGCAAGGACAAGCGAGCAGCCAAAAAAGAGAAACCCGACCTCAGTCGTACCCCAATTCGTATTGTGCTTGTGTCCTTGCTCTTGTGTGTACTCAGAAGCAGTACTACCCTCGGATAGCAGTGGCGCTGGAAGGAGGTGAATATATATAGAGTGCCGATCAGTGAGAGACGATACCTTGCTCGTCAGTCTTCCGCCTTACCAATTCCCATACCACACCGAAACAACACTATCAACGATGTTTTCCCGAACCATTCGATCCGCATCCAAGACTCCACTTGCTCTTCAAAGCATCGCGGTCCGACACTTCTCTTCCCTCGACCTCATACCTGACGAGTTCAGCGGACCATCAGTAAAGACCGAGAAAGTCCCAGGACCTAAAGGTCTTGCCGCTGTAAGTCCCACATCATCCATCTTATTGTGGGACCGATCGAGCTGATGCCTCGTGAGATGACTCCAGAGCGCAGACGTCGGCATTTTCCAAGATCCGAGAACGCACGTCGTCATACCTAATTACGAAGAGTCGAAAGGTATGCCCGATTCATGCTCCTCTCTGTCGCTTACAAATACCCTTCTAGATTCGGTCAAAAACTCAACGCTGACGATGCTTGATGACGATCTTAGGTAATTACCTAGTTGATGCAGATGGCAACGTACTCCTTGATGTATTCGCGCAAATCTCCTCAATTGGTTTGGGATACAATGTGCCTGCCCTCCTTGAACTCGCTAAGACAGTAAGTGCCGGCCGTGACTACCCTCCTTTCTTTCCCGATCACCCATCGGCAAATATGTCCCCTTCTTTTTGCCGCTCCCAATCTTCTTATCCCGGCTTCCTATCGCACATAGCTGATTTCTGACGTTGTTGTGGGTTAGGATGAATTTGCAAAAGCAGCTATGAATCGACCCGCGTTGGGGTCATTTCCACCCGTACAATGGGCTGAATGGCTCAGGACCGGTCTTCTGACTGTGCAACCCAAAGGACTGGATCAATTGATCACCACACTTTGTGGATCTAGTGCCAATGGTGAGTGTATATCTGTTATCAATCTGCGGCTCGGGACTAAGATTGGGCGAATGCTTGCAGAAACCGCTTTCAAATGCTCTTTCATGGCTTATAGGCAGAGAGAAAGGGGTGGACCGGATGTGCCGTTCACAAAGGAAGAAATGGGTACGTGTCTCCACCTTAAGCCAAACTTATACCGTGGGACTATGAGCTGATGGCGGGTGTACTTGCAGACTCGTGTATGGACAACCATTCACCTGGTGCTCCACAGCTCTCCGTCCTTTCCTTCAAGTCGGGTTTCCACGGTAGATTATTCGGTAGTCTGAGTGCTACTCGAAGTAAGGCTATTCACAAGGTAAGAGGACCTTCTTCCATATTATCTTCAAAGTACATCGGGATGCTCAACAGTACTGCTGTTGTTCAGGTTGATATCCCAGCCTTCGATTGGCCTGCTGCGCCATTCCCGGAGCTCAAGTACCCCTTGAACGAGAACGTGAAGGAGAATGAAGCCGAAGAGAAGAGGTGTCTGGAGGAATACGAGAAGATCCTAGTAGAGAGGTGAGCTATACAGGCCACCGCACTGATGTGACTTGAGAAGGTAAACGAGCTGATAATATGAATGACCAGTAAATCCACTCGTCCCGTAGCAGCGGTAATTATCGAGCCGATTCTTTCGGAAGGAGGCGATCGACATGCCTCCAATGAATACTTCCGACAGCTCAGGCTGATTGCCAAGAAGCATGGAGCTTACTTTATCGTGGATGAAGTACAGACTGGTGTGGGAGCTACAGGGACTTTCTGGGCGCACGAGAAATGGGGTCTGCAGGAAGGTGAAGAACCTGATTTCGTCACTTTTAGCAAGAAGATGCAAGCTGCTGGAGTCTTTCACAAGAAGGACACTAGACCTAATGCTCCTTATCGAAACTACAACACTTGGATGGTGGGTCATACCCCTTCGGTTTTTTTGGTCTTCTGAAGAAAAAAAACCTAGGATGAAATAAGCTGACGAAGTGAACGGTGATTTGGTTTTTCAGGGCGATCCGATTAGGGCATTACAAGCCCGAGAGATGATTCGCCTGATCAAGCAACACGACTTGGTCCGGCATACCGCTTCTACCGGATCCTCATTGGCTGAATCGTTCAAATCTGTCTTTGGATCTTCGGCTGCCAGTGGGAAAGTGATGAACTTCCGAGGAGAGGGCGATGGGACTTACTTGGCTTGGGACATGGCTACTCCCCAATTAAGAGATGCTTTTGTAGGTAAGATGAGGGTAAATGGAGTACAGATTGGAGGATGCGGTGAACAGACGGTCAGGTTGAGACCGATGTTAACGTTTGGTGAGAAACATGCGGAGATCTTGGTGGGGACTACCGAGAAGGTTTTGAAGGAGTTGTGACTGTGACTGTGATGGCGCAATCTGTATTCATGGGGCCGGGTTTAGGTCGTAAATCGCTTGCTCGCCATATCTGATGCTGTCTTTTGGTCATTTTTACATATATGCATATACATACCATATTGCATACGCTATTCCCGTTCGACGTAGGTGTAAAGTACCAATGGAACCGAGATGAGACGTAGCATGGGCATTTCGGACTTTCGGTCTGCCAGGCGATCATGACGTAATACTACTTTTCGCGGGTATGATTAATCAGCACAACGACACGCTGATAAGATCAATCAACGACCCTGGACATCGATCAAAGGTATAAGCGAGCAGGATCTAACATCGAGAAGAGCACAATCTGATCATCGGCTCCAGATCACTCGGACATCAACCAGAGCCAGAGTCGAAATCAGCATCACGTCGCAGCTTCGCACCACTCAGCATGGCTTCGACTTCACCTTCTTCGAGGACGATCAGTTCACCATCAGATCTAGAAAATCATTACAGATCATACATCTCATCTATCAACGCTTTACCTTCTGCAACACTCAATCCTTATCTGGCAGACACTATCAACCATAATGATTGATCTCTGAGTAGAAAAGAGTACCATGATCTGATCTTACCTGGAAGTGTGTTCGAGATAGTGGATATCATTGCGGATGTGAACAAGCGGACTGTAGGATCGAGGTTGGATATAACGCTGAAAGATGGGAAGAAAGTGAAAGAACATGTTTTTTATCGGTTCAATGAAGGGTGGGAGATTGAGAGGGTCTGGAGTATGGTAGAGTTCCTGTGAATGCTCGAGTAGGCTTGGTCAAGGATTTGCGGATTTGAGTGTGAGTTTGGGCTGTCTAGTACATTAATCGTCCCCGTATGGTGAGACGATGGCTGATGATGGTTGATTGATTGGTCTAGACCCATATAAGAGTTTTCGTTTGACACATTGTCAAAGACAAGAGCCAGACCTGACTTCATACCTTCGCGTGGACATTTGTTGTCAGTCGGTGAATGTCAATGATGGCACTGAGAAGCAGAAGAGACTCTCTGTACCAAGAATACACTGTAGGGTATGCATGATGGAATATTCCGCGATTGGCGGAGATAGATAGACGCCTTTGCATACTATACAAATACGCCATTGTCATAGATGGCGTCGAAAGCTATACTCTGGGGTTCCGTAAGCTGAGCAGATATCTCGAAGGCTTCATCTGGTCTGCCTTTCGCAGCATGCAGTACAAGCAGAGAAGGTAGAAGATAAAGGGTAGAAAGGAAAGGGAAATTCCAGGAACGGAAAGTCCGGCAGGACGGCACGGCAGTAACTGATCGACAGCCCCAGCCACAATGACTAGATTTCACCACTTTGACCTTTTACCTTGCACGATGTCTCCATGCCATCCCTTCGCGTTTGACTCACCTTCAATACGCGATACGCAAAGTAGATGGAACGCCCACTTATTAATGTCTCGGCACCGGCTTTTGCAGACCTTTCTAAGCAGAATCAGTCCGATCAATGTTCTGTTAAGGCTACGAAGGTGGTTGATGTCGTTTCACGTAATTTAGCCGGTCTGCCTGGTCCGTTTTAGGATATTTCCTGTCCATGACAATTTCGAAATCCCTTAAGTCACTTCTGCGCCATAACAACAACGTAGTCCAGCAGCCCTTTCTCATTATCATTACTATTCTGGCTTGGCTTGGCCTGCCTCGTTCTTGTCGCTCTGGCTGATGTTCCAGGATACATAGTATGGTATCCCCCATGTACAGTATTACGTTTTCAGGCGGAGTGAGGAGAGGAAGGAATGCTAATATCCTATTACCTATTATTTCGATCGGTCTCGGCGATCAGCCGTACCCACCATACTGTACATCATAATGCTTTAATCTGTTCATGAAAGCACAATACTCTCATTTGTTCAACCCATTTTCACTCAAATTATCGTAGTCTGTTCTGACTTGTCGTATTGATCCTCAACTGAAAATACTTTGTTGCACCAAAGGCTTGTAGCCATCCTTCTCCTCGCACAGTGCCCATTGGACCTTTTGTACGAGTCATCGACAGACAGACAGCGACAATACCAAGTATCGCAAGCTCAAGCTTCACAAGTTATCATCCCATCGAAAATCAACTTACTCAACAAGGGATTTGGAAAATCCGATATAGAGACTGTACCGAAAAAGCCGACGACTCTGGGATACTACAGTGATGTGGAAAGGCAGGGATAGGCTCATGATATAGACAAGAAACAGATATCTAGCCGTCCGGAGCAGGTATATTAGGTGCCAGAAAGAAAAGATGCCGCCCACAGTTGGAATACCGGATAAAACTTGGTTCGCCATTGTGAGTTCAACTTGAACGCGAGGTGGCAAGTACGGTGTTTGTGCGAGGTAAAAGTGCGGTCCAGTGTGGGACGATGCAGTACAGCAGAAAAAGGAAGAAGCAAGGTCAAGAGAATACTTGCTGATCTAAGCTGATATTCCGACAGTATGGCCCGTTGGAAATTGGGGTGCTATTTAGTGTATTTGGATTCGGATTATTGCTTATGCAGGTGAGTTGACCCAATCGAGGCGAGGCGAGGCCATTTCTCCACTCCATGCACGTGTAATGTCCCGATCCATTGAAGTCGGGGATACTGATGTATCTGGTACATTCGAAGGCATTTGTATATTTCGAGACGTATCCCAAAGGAGGGTGGAAGATGAAATGGATTGTGAGTGGAGATCCCCCTTCTGACTTCCGTTTCCAACTCTGACAAATCATGATTGTGCTGATAATCTTCGTAATGTAGATTATTGTGAGGCCCTGCCCGCTCTCACTATGTCATATGTTCGGGAAGAGTATAGATACTGAACTTGACATGTGTTTAACGCCTAATGGTATAATGGTAACAGCTCGTCGTGGCGATATGTTTCGGACAAACAATATCGGATTGTTCGAGGATTCTCAAGTTGACAACGGTACATCCGGCAGATATCATATTCGTGAGTGACTGTCTGTTCGACCTTGATCTCCTTCGACTCGAAGCAGCATCGTATCGAATTGTTTGACCTCGCGTATGGAGTTGGCAGACATAGGAAGTGAGACGTCAGAAGAGTAGCTTACATTGGTGTGATTACTGTCTGTCTAGTTCTTGAAAGCTTCCGAAAGACCGGAAGAAGTTATTTCACCGATATTATCAGTGGTAGTATCTACTATAACGCAATTGTTTCTCTGGAGAAGATGCTTGATGTTTACTGGAGTGACTGAGAACCCCAATAATCGATCGACGGCACTGTATAGATTGAGGATCTGGGGATTAGCGGGATTCGGGTTAGCTGGGATCTTGTTGAGCTTTGGGACGGGATTGGGTGTACCTATCAGACTATGGGTGAGCTGGTTACCCTAGTACTTTGCCGTTCATCAGTCGGAACTCTGGGCGCAGCCTTGCTGATCATTTGTATCCTGGGGATCATTGTGTGCAGATGCTGGAAAATCTGTGAGTGTCTCGGAGGTGGAGCTAGAAGGCAGGTTGTAGCGAACCGGACAGATTATCATCGAATTGTACTGACAAATTTCACATGGGTCAAAGAGCAACAGCAAATGGAGATCGTTCGTTGAAACTTCTCACGACGATGTGGCTCGGCACTTCGTCAGCTATCGATATCTTGTTATCGGGATATATCATTTACAAACTCCGCGGTGCTACGGTGAGTCACGGTGCCATTTATCCACCTATCCCTGTATTGATGCTAATGACAACACCGCAGAAACACAGCGAAGATCGGAATAAGGTAGTCGACGCCTTAGTAAGACTGTCCATCCAAGCTGGGGGCTTGGTCACTGCTTTACAGTTAGCGGCTCTGATCACTTATTTGACAGCGTAAGTCAAGCCCGTCACATCTTGTTGATAGGCCTGTCCTCCTCTGGTGCGCCGATCCTTCGGGAAGATATCTCATGAGAATTATCTCATTATCGAAAGGCCAATTGTACTGATCTTCGATGAGTAGGACGTCGACGTGGGCCGACTTCCCAGCCATATTCATCTCGAAAGTATACGCCATCACTTTAATATCGTCCATCTCCAGACCGCGTCGGCAGGCTTCAGCTTCGAGGCTTCATTCAACTTTACCCCATCCGATTCCGCATCCGCATCCGCGAGACCATCGGGTTCGTTGCTTATCATCACCTACCATCGTCGGCCACTCCGTCGTGACGAACGGCGCGTACCAACAACCGGAACAAGAGTACTCGTCGGCAAGCTTGTGTGGCTGCCAGAACAACAATGACAACGGGAATGGGGCCGTCAGCTATGGGGTAGATCAGAATGGATTCCCATTCAATAGTAATCAGGGAATATATGAGAAAGAGATGGAGAATAGCGGGAGCTCCGGCTCCGATATGAGGGGTAGGAGCAGGGACGGAACGCTAGTCATGTCTGCCTCAGGAAGCGGGTTGGGAACGCCTTTGACCTCTAGGGATCCCGTGTTCGAAGGTAAAAGGCTATCGGAGGTGTGAATAGACTGTTCATTGCACTATAGAGTACTGGGTATATTCAGATTGATTCCTCAGCCTGAATTTTCGGTCCGAATGGTTAGATTGTATGTTCAGTGTAGATGTAAGCAATATTTGCATTTTCCCTGTTTCGGCCATGCTTCTTGGCGGGCTTCAGCTTTGTGTCCACATGCGTTCGAGTTCGAATAAAGCCTTTTATGTTGTGTGTACAAACGATATTACACAGGTAGTACATTTGAAGCTTGACAGGCAGAAGATTCTAGTCGTCGCGCCAAGCTACTTCACCTCTTGACCACCTCTCCGCCCAGATGGCGCGCTTGTGATACGTCTTCCTAGCAGCTTTGAACTCGTTAACGAAGTCATCGATAGCTTTGCTTTGGTTCTGCTCCACGCGTACATTTGTCAGTCATCCAAAGTCTGTTCGCGAGGTGAAGGTAGAAGTGAATTTGAGATTAAGGATTTCAGCCGCATAGGGGAACGGAAGACTCACCCTGTCGCCTGATATTGGTGTACTCATCCCCTCGGCATTAGGCACTGGCGAATCGACTCTTGATCCAGGTAGACTAGCGCCGGCCGACCGACCGTCGATGAACGCTGACGCTATCTTTTCTGATTGTTCGTCTTGGGCTGTTAAGGAGTGTCGGAGGCGTAGATGCAGGAAAGAAGGTCTATTGCGCTGCGGCGGTCATGGTCATGATCGGACATCAGCGCCGAATCAAGCGGACCAAGATGAGAAGGAGATGATGCTCACCTGATACAAACTGGATTGAGCTTTCTCGATATCCACCCATTGTTTCTTTAGCCCCTCTGCATAGGCGTACGATTGAGCAGTCGAATCTCGCAAAGCTAATAACTCGTCCCTCAATTCTAGATTACGCCCTACAGATGTCGAAGTGTCTTTTTAGCTGCTGTTTAGGCTTCATACACAGCATCGAATGAGCTAGACGACTCACTGGCAATCTCATCGTTCTCTCGACCGAGCTTCTCCACTTCCGCTGCTAGCTCTTTGACCTCTGGAAGAGTAAAAAGAAACGCCTCTGTCAGTTCGGGAGAGGATAAGAGGTCTTTCAAGAATGAAGGGGGATATTGGGCCAACGAGGGGAATTGTTGTACTAGAGGAGTCGACATAGCCGGGACTTTGATACGCTATTCACGATCGGACCGAGTCTGATGAGTATTGCTACTGTCTACTCTGTATGCGACCATGTTGACGATGTTGACGATGCCTTTGGGGTGAAATGACGTTGAACAAGGCTGCTCCGGTCAAACGAGGGCGGAGGGCTCCGCCATTCAAAGCATGACGCCGCTTGGATCCCCATATTCCCCACTCTATAATTCACCTCGATCAAAGCTTGATTTCTCATTCAAATATCTTATGCTCATACGCTCATACAATCACGCGCAAGACACCAGACATATAGACCTCAGATACTCTGTCAGTCTAAGATGGTCGACGGCCTCACTCGATAGTCCAGGAAGCGACGGATTCTGCTTGTATTCAAGGTCACTTCGATATACCGCTATTGACGTCACCACGATCAATTAGTAGACTGTACGTTCAGCTCTCGTCATGCCAACCAGAACCAACAGCCCTTCCACCGCGGGGAAGTCAAGGAAAGATGAGCTACTGAATGAGAATTTCGTAGACGAAGAGTAAGTGCTCAACGGACTGTATCCTACAGGCGCATGATAGCCTTATTGCAAGTATGCAGAGCTGATTTGGGAGAACAGACATTTGCAAGCATTCGCATCTGCTCTGTCTATCAACGACACGCTTCACCTAGAGGGCGAAGCGTCTCCCCTGTCCCCTCGCTCGCCTCCTGCTCCCCTCGACTCACCAGTAGCTTCCAATTCAGCCTCGCGACTGCGACCTCAAACATGGAAGTACGGCCCCGATAATGGCTCTTTCGGAAGTGGAGGATCAGGGGAAAGGGTGGAGAAATTGACTGCTACGTCTGATTTTGCTGTGAGTCTGACGCGCTAGTGTCACTTTGGTGGTGCGCGCAAAAACTGATGTTTTCTTGTCGACCACAGCCTATCCATCAGCGAGTCTCCAAGTGAGTATATTCAAGAGACTGGTTAGGCGAGCAGGACAATGCTGATTATAGTAAAGAAGGCGGCCACGCACCTCGAATCAAGGGCTGACGTACCATCTCATTCGATGGCCGTTACTGGTAAGCTGACACATGTGATTCTCGAGCGATCAGCAGAAACTCATGAGTTGTGCTCGTTGTCAGGGCTTCTTCTTCACGATCATATATTTCGAATTTTTGACCTATGTCATAACTCGTCAAGTGGTCAATGTGTTTGAATGGCTCGTGGCATGGAGAGGTCCGAAAGTCAAACTTCGACGAGCTCTTAGGAACTCGAAGACATACGAAGAATGGATCGCCGCGGCGAAGGATATGGATAGTAATCTGGGATTCGATGACTGGAAAGAGACGGACGAAGACTCCTACTTCGACTACACCCTTGTAAGTTGTTGCCCTCGTCTGTGATCCAGAGGGGAAGCTCCAGCTTATCTCGCGCTGCTATAGGTCAAAAGGGTCAAGCGGACTTTAACGAGACTGAGAGCCGCTGGAGATGCTAGAGGTCTGATGGACGCTTTGGCGATCTGCGTGCGAAGTAATTTCGCAGGGACGGAAAGTGTGAAGATGTACAGTGAAGTGAGTCTAGCTCAAGCTCAGAAGCATGTCGACCCGCTTGACTAATCGATATGATGGACAGACCTTCTTCGGTACGAAAAGGCTGATCGAGGAGCACGTCAAGGAAGTTGCAACGTGTCTGGACTTTGTGCGGACTGCGAAAGACGTGTCGCTGGACGAAAAAAGGGCTTTCTTCCGTGCGATCAATAAGCATTACGGGGCCAGTGCGTTGTGTCTCTCGGGCGGGGCATCTTTTGGATACTATCAGTAAGCTTTTTCCGGTCAATCGACTTGTAAAACTAAGCTGATGAGCAAGATTGCAGTTTCGGTGTTGTGAAAGCGTTCCTTGACGCCGATCTTCTTCCGAGAGTCATCACCGGAACTTCAGCTGGAGGGTTGATTGCCGCCCTTCTGTGTACTCGAACGAATGATGAGTTGAAGGAGCTGCTTGTGCCCGAATTGGCGGATAAGATCACTGCGTGTGAAGATCCATTCCATGTTTGGTTCAAGAGGTTCAGGCAGACTGGGGCGAGATTTGATACGGTTACCTGGGCCAAGAAGGTGAGTTCCGGAAGAAGGATCCAATGGTACAGAGCTGACCTCCTTGAGCAGAGCATGTGGTTCACTCGAGGCAGTATGACTTTCAAGGAGGCTTACGAGCGTACCGGAAGAGCCTTGAATATCTCTGTAGTACCTTCAGATCGACATTCGTGGGTGAACTTTCTTGAACACACGAATCAGGCTGACGTACTTTTCAGACCCACGATTCTGCTCAATCATTTGACGGCGCCAAATTGTCTGATATGGTCAGCAAATCTGGCCAGTGCTGCTGTGCCCGGCATTTTGAACCCGGTAAGGTTGATCGTACACCATAGTCGATATCTGAAGTGCTCACTCATCGTTCACGCAGGTCGTCCTGATGGCCAAAGATCGAGACGGCAATGTCAAACCCCACAATCTCGGCGGTTCGCGTTTCAAAGACGGCAGTCTAAGGTGAGCTGAGTGTTGCAGCAATTTTGCCGATCACGCATTGCTAACTTGTTGGTTAGGGAGGATATACCGCTTGGATCGTTACACACCCAATTCAACTGCAATTTCTCCATTGTTTCGCAGACAAATCCCCACATCCACCTGTTCTTCTTCGCTCCTCGAGGCTCGGTCGGTAGACCGGTAGCTCATAGAAAGGGGAAAGGCTGGAGAGGGGGTTTCATTCTATCTGCGTTGGAGTCATACATCAAATTGGACCTTTCGAAACACTTCAAGGTAAGCCCCAGCTGTCAGCATGCACCATTGAGCAATTCAGCTGATAGTACCTCGCAGGTGATACGAGACCTGGACCTTATGCCCCAGATCTTGCAGAGCGATTGGAGTGGAGTGTTTTTGCAGAGGTTCTCGGGAGACTTGACTCTTACTCCCAGAACGACGATCAGGGTGAGTACATGTCGCCAATGACGCTTCATGGGGCAATTGGAGCTGACTTTGTCAGTAGGATTGGTTCCGCATCCTTTCCGATCCCGATCGGAACCAATTGGAGCATATGCTCACTGTCGGTCAAAGAGTCACATGGCCTGCTCTGAGGATGGTGAAGAATAGAATGACCATTGAGGTCAGTCAAATTTGTCGATATGAATGCGCTATTGTGGCTGATGTCGCGTATTCAACTCAGCGCGCTATTCTGAAAGGACGCACAGAAATCAGATCAGCTATCCATCGGGATCGAACGTCCAACGATGTGACATCCCCACCGAAATCCTCGAGCGGACTGAGAATACCGGAAGTTGTCCCGCTTGAGTCGGACGTCGATGCAGGATTCGCCAGTAGGACAAGGAGGAACAAAGGATCGAGAGGAATCGGGGGACTAGGCATCACTACAACATTCGAGCCTGAGTTAGGGTATGGTTTGGGTTTATCTCCATCGCAAACGCAGACCACAAGGAGGAGGAAGAATAACTCAAGGAGAAGAAGAGCAAGCGAAGTGTTCGCATTGGATTCTGACGAAGTGGAAGAGGATGATCTACTCCTTCCTTCGAATCGCCAGATTACTGCTTCTCGAAGTGTCCCGCCGGAGATACCCGGTAGTAGTCCTGCCAAGAGAGGATATTCGATCAATCTAGGAGATACCCTTCGACATGTAAGAGCTCCATCGCTGTCGGCACTGAGCTCTCCATTCAGATCTATACGACAAGCGTCAGTCTCCCCTCAGAATGAAGAACCGCCATCACTGCTCAGCCAACAAGGCCAGAATCAGAACCCGAGAGTGAAGTCGCAATTGTCAATCACCAGGTGGTTCGGAGGCGCGTCTGACTCCTCCTCTGAAGAAGGGAGTGGAGAAGACGAGTATAATTGGAGGAAATCTCAAGGCGGAGCTCGATCTGCCACGGACGAAGATACGGAAGAAGACCTGATAATGGGAGAAGCTGAAGAGGAACATGGAGTAGAACCTATACCTGGAGGAGAAAAGGTGACGCAGAGTGATATTGATGAAAGTATGTCTGCGGGTCAAAGTGGTAGATCGACAAGGGAAGATACCGTCATCTCGAACTCAAGTGAGAATGGCGGTGACGCTCAAGGGACAGTAGGGGAAGTCGTTGATGTGGTTGCTCGACATGAGCTGGGTAATACCCCGCCGCAGCAGGATGGTGCGGGACATTGATTTCCGGCAATAGTGCTCATTGGTGAGGGAGGGTGATTGATGATTCGATCGATCGAATTATCTATGTGAAGTCCAGATCATGATCAAGGAACTTCAGAATAACGCATCGAGTCGGTGTATCGCGAATAGTAGATTACAACGAGACGATACGACACGAAGAAATAAGTAGAAGAGTTGTAATCATGCTTGTATGTATGCTATGTCCAATCACCTTGATCACTTGCTTGATTCGGACCCAACGGTGTCGTCGCTTAGCAGAATCGAAGCGGTTGACCTCATCTTCGGATTTCAGAACAATTAGTACTGTACAGTACAGTGTATCATGCGGAGGACATGACTTCATCCTATTCAATTCATGCTGACGCCGATATACAAATATACATATACATATACAGTATACAAGCTCCGGTTTTAGGTACAACTTTGTTCAGAGACAAAAACTAACTCCCCACCGCATTGCCTTTCAACCAATTCTCATAATAACCCATATTCACTTTACCCAATTCATCCAGTTTGGTCAGATCAGTCAACGGCGAGCTATCTTTGATCACAATCTCATTTTTGCCTTCTACAGGATTGATGATATGTTGTAAGTTATTCGTCCAATTAACATTCCCGCCCAAATTGAGTGTGCCTACACCAGCACCAGTAGTGACATTGACATTGGCATTGTGGTGATTGTACGCCAGTTGATTTTGATATTGCTCATCGCTTGAATCGCCTTTTGACATCTTGGAAACCCTGATATACAGCTGTAAATCTTTCTCCTCCACAAGCGTGATATGTGAATCGCTGTCGTCCGAAGAATGGTATTTCGTATACCATTCGTAATCGTTGATACGTTTATCTATATCCGGCGGATCCAGTAAAGACGATATCAAGTTTTCGATGGGATGAGTAGAATGTTGATGCGGAGGGTGATGCGATTCGGTACCCTGGTCTTCTGCTGCGTTGTGAGCAGCCGCAGCATGATGGGATGCTGAGCCAGGTGCCGAGGACGGAGCTGCCCATCGTCGAGCTGTGCGGCGTATCCTGTGATACAAGTCATCATTGATGAGTCAGCTGATGTATGCATGGTGCAAACGCAGAGTGACTAACGATGACTGATGCATGGTAGGCGACCCCAGCTCAGTCGGTATGCGGGACTCGAAAGGACTGGCGAGCATCTCGTTCTTCGGTTTACTATCGTATGAATGGTCAGCTAGGCCGTTACACGACCTGAATATTGCTCAGCTGACTCACGCATGAAATCTAGTGGTCGAATTCATGGTACTAGTGCGATCTTTCGTCAGCGCCTAGACGCCGAGCTGAATGGATTTGTGCTTACAAAGCATACAACCTTCCGAATTGACTCAGTATATGCGGCTTATAGTATTCCTTGTACACCTGATTGATCGGTGCTAGCTCATCTGATTTTGGTTCTTCCAGGTGCGAAGGGGTGAACCATTGTCTGTAGTTGGGCCGAGCCAGGTCGAGTGTAGGCAGAGTGGGCTGGACGCCGAGCTACCATGAACATACACTACTTCAGCTTGTCGCAGAATCACCTAAGAGAAGTGTCGATTTAACAGCTGACTTGCTTAGATGAAACGTACAAATAGGTTGATAGCGGATTGCTTGTCCGCGTCTACGCTTAGAAAGATAGGCTAGAGTCTTAGCATCAAAAAATTCACTAAGCTTACCCAGCATGGAGTTGTTGTAAAACCGCCTGATGTTCTCCAGCAGATCCCGCGAATGACTACTCCATTGAGCTGCCTTTGTCCTCCTGTATGTGTCTACTCGGTTGACCAAAGCGCTTCCAGTGTATTGCCACGCGAGTGCTGCATTGACGAGAAGCTAATCAGCTGATTTCGGCATCTCCAACATCAGCTGGTAACCACCTACTATCACCGTGATCATGATACATCTCCGTCAGGACATCGACAGCATCACATGAGAATGGCAGATGAGGTGTACCAATCAAGCCCAAGGCGTAGAGCTGGTGTCCAAAGGCTCGTTTGGCGATGGCGAATTGAGCCGCATTCGTTCGATCAAGGCAGTCGACACAGTTAACGCGCAGTATACCGTGTTGCAGAAGGGGCTTATTACGATGCGGATCGGTTCTATTGGATTTGATGTAAAACCAGCTTGGGTCATACCGATATACGACGCAGACCTTGCAACATACCCCACTTCATTTCTTGCTGGTCCGCCATGGAAGAAGTTCGTAGCTTGTAGCGCTTCTTCACAAACGTCTTCTAAGACTCCCATTACATCCTGATGTCCACTGAAATCGAACTCCATGTCAGCCGAATCGAAAGAGGGGGAGCAAGTTTGATTGACCTTTTAGCGGCCTGAGACATATCCCATGCTATATATTGCATCTTCTTGCCTTCCGGTAGGAACTGATTGAGGTATTCCACACATTGACCGTATTCTGCAAGCAATTTACTTTCTCGAGGCACCGTTTCGCGTGACTTGATCAGGTTGAGGATGAAGATGGGCGCGCCATACCGACCGAGAAGATCGTCGAAATGTTTTGCGGCTGGAGTGTAGAAGGGGTCTTTGATGGTGACTGAGAATGGACATTCGCCGTCAGCTGATGAAGCGGGAGAAGATATAGTGAAGTAAGGCCTCTTACTCTCGATTGGGGGTCTAGGCGTCATTTGATTACTCTCCTGATGCCACATCACAGGAATACTACCTCGATACTGCACGAAGCTGGTGTATGCGCCATAGCCCGCTGCATAGTCGGACATCTGATGCACTTCATCTGCTTTGGTGCGACTTCCGAAAGAGGTTGCCAGGGGCTCGGAAACACTAGAGATCCTGGTCAGCTACCCACATACCATGGCATTCGGCTAAGCTCACATCTGTTCAGTCTCGACCTCGTTCGCTACGTGGCCCTGAGGGAGCTGTCAGCTTGAATAGAAGATATTGGGGAAAAAGCTGACGCACATGCTCATTGGCGCCTCGTGTCAAGAATCTTGCTCCAGCGTAATGCCTAGAACGTCTAGCTATCAAAGTCAGGTAGACGGTCCTTGTGAAGACGTTGATCTCTGCTTTGTGTCAGCAATTTGATGAGAGCGAGAACTGGAGATACTCACTAGCTTGGTCCATAAAGCCATATATCAGGGGCAAGACCCATTTACTCTTTCCTTTCGGATCCTCGAGATCGAAAGCTGGAGATAAAAGATAATGATTCCACATAAACCTTGTGTTCCACTGGCGATTCTGCGGGGACACGGTCAAGTTCGTTTGTAGGGAGTTGGTGATGTCGTATGAATAACTGTAGATTCTCAAAGGTAGATGAGCACGATATCTGAACGACAATCGAGACATGCTCAAGACTTACGAGAAATAGAAATTCTTGGTCAAGTCGACGTGCTGAAAGGTGTGAAGCATCCTATTGACATCATCATCAGCTGGGACTATAGCAAAAAGCTCTAAAAAGCTGACTTTGTCTCTTGAGCGGTCCGTTCTGATTTGCTAGCTATCGTTATGAGCTATACTTATGTATCAGCTAGTGTGCTCTCTGCTCAATTGGCCCACAGCTCACCGTCGTCTCGTCACAATGGTAAACTATGCTCTCGTCAGCTGATCGGTTGCCGTTGTAGAAGAAAATTCCAAGCTCTCGGCTCACTATAGTGGCCGCCCAGTAACCCCACTACCGACCTCTTGGTGATCAAAATCAAGTACCATCCAGCTGTGAATTTGACAAAACCCACAATACCGCTAAGAGTGACGCGTTACCGGGTCAGCTGAGCGCAAATGGCTGCCTATATTCACAATAGCTGGAACAGCAATGCTTACTGGAATTCAAGCACTTTTTCCAGTCCTCCTTGGCTCTTGTTGCCATCCTGTACCATTCGCAGTAATAGGTCAAGCTCAGCGCCATCATATACAGTCTGGTCTTCCACTACATGCAGTGTTGTTGGATCAGTACGATCGATCTTGAGGACTCGGTGAGTATCGGCTGTCGAGGCTGTGATGTAGAATCGACTGCATATCAGTCATTAGCTAGTTTCTTCCTCTTGCTGGTGAGAATGGAGCTCTGATACCTTTTGGTCTCAAACAGGGTGAATTTCGACAAAGAGTTCAGGTGATTCGGATCATCGTGTTCCTCTGGCTCGATCCGGTCGTGCTCGGACACCTGGGCTTCCGGTACCATATCGAGTATGATGAACCCGGCCGGATCAGCGCTCGAGAGATTTCACGCCGAGCCCGGATGAGGTAATTGACACTGATATGTATGGATAGATTAGAGACCAAGGAGAATTGGGCAAGAGCTTGGAAGGGATCGACAAAGAAAGTAGAGGGAGGGATTGAGCGTTACCAAGTGGACTATCAAGTGGAGGGCAACAACGACGCGAAGACGGAATCAAATCAATCACCACACAAAGGCACTTTCTGCATGGAACCTCAAGAGTCCATACTCTTATTTACATATCGTCCTGCATTTGAGCTGCGAGCATACAGTACGATAGCAGCAGCCCTGCAAGGAGGTGACCAGGCAAGATGGCTCAGACAATACCCTTCTCGCTGCCCTTTCTCCGCTCTCACTCCATCTTCACACCGCCTTCAACCTCGACCTCCACCGCGCAAGATGACGACTGGGAATTGGTCGAGAAGCAGACAGACGACCTGGTGGGTCAGAAGTACTCGAAGATGGTCATGCGGGACAAGGATCTGCTAGTCGCGGTCGGCAAGGAGATCAGAATGATGTCCCTTGCCGGAAGTGAAGGTTGGGAGGTCAAGAATGGGAAAGTCGGGACCTACAAGGTATGTCGGCTGCTTCAAGTCATGTTCTGAGACCATGTTGGCTGACAGAAATAACAGACTCTGAAGTCTCCAAGCTTGACATTCACGATACATCATATCATCCTCAATCCGAATGGAAGGCAAATCGCCGTTGTAGGACATCATCAGATTGTTGTTTTGGTCTTGCCCAAGAACAGCTATTCTGGCTCGAACGGGGAGGTTGAATGCCGGTGAGTTCGGGTCAGAGAGCCGACCCTGATTAAGCTCATCACAGGATGTACAGGTCCATACCGATCGATGAATTCCAATTCTCCCCTTCGTCGAACGATATTATCTCGAAGGTCTCATGGCACCCTTGGGGAGAAGGCGGTAATTCGCTTTGGGTTTTGACGGCGGACGGGAAGCTCAGGTGAGTGCCTTGTCCTCAACGGGAATATATGAGGATGAGCTGATCATTCTCTCTGTATTCCTCAGAGAGTACGATGTTTTGCAGCCTCACGACGCAGTCCAGACGTTCAACTTTCTCCCCTCGACATCTTCATCATCAACAAAATTCACAGCCGTAGATCCTCTGTCCCGATACGCTACCTCTTTTGCATTCGGACCATCGAGCACGGTAGACTTCTCTCCTCTTATGGTATACGTATTGATTGCCAACGGAGACATATACACAATGGGCCCAATCTTACCGCTACATACCGAAATGCCAATTCGCTATCTTCAAGGCTTGAAAGCATACTCGGAAACGAAATTAGCTAGGATACAGGGTGAGGCTAGAGACGTGTTCGGTGCGGGTCAAGCTGGTTTAGGAAGGGTTTCATTCCAGCATCAATGGGTCGAGTCGTTAGTCAAACAAGTGAGACTCGCCGAGGAGGCAAGACAGCGCGCAAGAGACGAAATATCAGAATCGCCGGTGTCCAGAAGAACAAGCTTATTGTCGCGCTCGACCAGTATACGGTCTGACTCTTCCACCAAACCCAAGCCAGCCGAGGGCACGATCAGAGTACATCCACTTCATCTGACTGAATCAGGGGGACCGGCATCAGGACCTCATAGAGCTCTTCTCCGACAAGGTCCGTATGTGTACTCGCCCGCGCCACAAGATATCGGGAACGGAGACGAGGATGAAGAGCAAGCTGCGACGGACCTACTGGTGTCCGATGTACCTCCGCCGGAAGGCCAGGAAGGTGAAGGTAGCAGTGTGATTGCTATCGCATGGTCTGGCGGTAGAGTCGATATAGGTCTTGAGGTGGACAAGCCAGAACCGAGGTGGCTGAGCTCGAGGGTAAGCTGATCCCAAGCTTCAACCCGATATGTGGTCTGACATTCCAGTAGGATCCATCGACATCGACGCCTGTCATTCCCATCATCGAGTCCGTCTTACTGCCCTTCCCTCAATCTGATGCTGAGAGCATTAACACCAATGCCCCAACCTTCTTGCTCGACCCACTATATCGCGATGTATTCTACGTCCAGCACAGCTTCGGAGTGGACTCGATCAGTGTCAGGGCGTTACTCGAGGCGTCAAGGGGAGATGAAACGGAAGATGAACTACCGTCAAGCCAAGTGACGAGGTATGTGGAGTCTGGAGGGTGAGTCCTTTCGTTCCCGCAATGATGGCTATTATAACTTCTGAGATAGGTCGCCCGTCAAACCTATCGTGGGCATGATCGACTTCTGTAATATCAACCTGGGTTACGGCCTTGTAGCACTCGCCTCATCCGGCCAGGCCGCATTTGTGGAGCTGGATATCCGTATATCAGACTCGTCTGCGTTGCTCCCTGCTTCCTCCTCCACCAAAGAAGCATCCGTCAAGCTGGACGAGCCGGATGCTCGATCACTGTTAATAGTCAAACCACTCGATTTCGATAAACTCACTTCTTCAGTGCGGAATCCTTCTTCACCATACAATCCCTTGGCTACCCTCCGACAGAAGATACCGGATTCTGCCAAGGTCATTACGGAGGTGAAACCGGATCACTTGAGAGTATTAGGCGAGATTTCGAGCCAGGTACGCAATCGCACGCAAGCTATACGGAGCGGCTCACAAGCTGTCGAAAATAGATTAGATCTCCAAGTCAAGGAGTTACAGAGGCAGATCAAGCTGTTGAGGGACTGCCAGAACCAGATAGCCGATCTGAAGAAGAATGTAGCGATAAACAGGGCGGAGGAGCTTTTAGCGAAACAACAAGACTTGGGCTCTAAGCTCGATGGGGTTGTGCAGAAGCTGAGTGAGGAGTTCAGGCCTGATATAGGCGATTCAGAGAGGAAATGGTTTGATGAGTTGGAGAGGTTGAAAATCAGGGTCAGAGGTGGTAGTGGCATAGTGGGCATCAGTAGTAACAAAGGAAAAGCGTTGATAACGCGAACGCAAGTGGTAAGTGCTTTATCAGGCTCACCACTTCTTCACGCTACCGTGTGCTGAGTTCCATTTGACTGGCATGGCGTGTGATAGCTGCGAGAACAGTTGGACGCTATCAAGCCGATCTTGGCGCAGAGTCAAACGCGTCAAGAAGACGTTCAGGACATGAATACAAGTCAGAAATACGGTAGTAAGCAGCTGAAGCCGCTGGAAGCTGCACTGGGCGCAAGGTGAGCGCTCATTAGCCATAGACATGCTATGCTACTTGAGGGGATGGTCGTGCTAATACGTTGCCTTGCAGATCTGAAGAGCTCCGAAGGCTGATGAGGCGAATGGAGATGCTGGATTTGCGCGTCGAGGCGTATGGTGGGGCAGAGGACGATTGATGAAGGGGTGGCTTTGGCTGTGATATGACTAGG
Organism: Kwoniella dejecticola CBS 10117; assembly: GCF_000512565.2. Taxonomy (NCBI): domain Eukaryota; kingdom Fungi; phylum Basidiomycota; class Tremellomycetes; order Tremellales; family Cryptococcaceae; genus Kwoniella; species Kwoniella dejecticola. Next base: position 563,040 of record NC_089311.1, on the reverse strand, counting down.
TCGTCCAGCACAAGCAACTCAGCCGCGCTCGGTTATTGTGTCTTTGCCTGTCGCGAGTTGGTCTGTATCCATCGTTGTATCGAGCGCAAACGCGATGTCACATACATTCAAATGCATGATGGTATTAAAAATGTCAAGTTATTATGCAACCCGGGAGAAGTTGGGTTTAGCGGACCGACTTTCGACGCTGTCTCTTCCCCCGATGATACCGAAGCTTGCACTATTGCTGCGAACCTGCCCTGGACCTCTAACATGCGTGAATTTTGCATGGCTAAAATAGAAATGGCCAAGAAGAAGGGTACAAGAGCGAAATTCTGCATTACCATACCTTATTTGATGGCGAGCATGAGTCTTCGCGACGTTTTAGCTTCAGTGAATGGCACCGATGGACGTAGTGCATTCCGAGGTCGAGCAGACGAAAGGTCAGAAAGTATTGGTCGGACAACACAATTCGAAGCGAAGAAGCGAACGCCTGAGACAACGTCGTAAGCTTCATTGCGTTTGTTGTACATATTGTACACCGCCACGACCCCACAAAACGACGTCATTGTCCGCAATCAAGGATATATATACCTTTCCAGATCACACCATCTCTCGACAGCATGAGCAAAGTACCGTGACACGGTACTTGAGCATTGAGCATTGAGCAGTCCGCAACCAGCAGTCTCAGTGAGCAGTGTTCGGTAGCCAGCACGTTGCAAACACGTTTCGTAATCAGACGCATGCGCCATGCCTTGTGCATTGGCGCTCGTGTACTCGAGTTTGATCTTGCACGCGAGTATAAATAAACTCGCCGCAGGGCCCTCGAGACACACAGGGAAGGGTCGGGGGGCATTTCGACCTTCTTCGGGTCGAAGTGTGGGCGGAAGGGAGGCCCCCGACGACCCATTCTTTTGCTCTGTTCCCCAAGGATTCATTCATCTCCTCTCGCATGCTTGTTTGTCGCAGTCAGTCTTCGTGTCTGCATGGGCAGTACTGGTATGATGATATGACAGTCCAGGCACAAGCCTGCGTCTACTGAAATACGGCGCTCTGAAATGAGTGGCGACCGCCGCGGCCAAGAAGACAAAAAGACCACGTGGCGACATCTGACGCGCGGCTCAGCTGAATGTGGCACTCTAACCTTATTCACGTTTGTGGCTGAAAAAAATAAAATTGTGGCTTCACCTCGTCCTCCCGTCAAGAGAGCTTTTAAAATGATCATTTCGATGCATGATCTATCGTTAGAAACCAAAAAGACACGTGTGCCACGTGGAGGAGCTGGGACTCGAACCCAGGCTAAGGTTCTAATCGGCTAGGGGTCGGTAACCTCCGCCTCGGTCATAATAGGCTAGGGGTCGGTCCTCCGTCTCTGGTTATTCGGCTCGGGGTCGGTGACTCCGTCTCTGGTACCTTATGTCAGGCACTGGAGAGTAAGTCTAAGCGGGCTTACGGAGTTATCATGGTTGAGGGATGTGGCCTTGATAGCCCGAAGACGCGTCGTTCGTCCATCATCCATACATCCATATCCTCATCCATCATCCATTTATACGTCATCCATCATTGATACACTCGTTATTCATCATCCATCATCCATCATCCATCATCCATCATCCATCATCCATCATCCATCATCCATCATCCATCATCCATCATCCATCATCCATCATCCATCATCCATCATCCATCATCCATCATCCATCATCCATCATCCATCATCCATCATCCATCATCATTCATACGTCATCCGTCGTCCATCGTCCATCGTCCATCTATACGTCCCCCAGTCATTCATACTAATTCCCATTCACACAAGGCCCAATGCATTGTCAGTAAAGAATGTGGCGGTCTCATAGGGGAGATGCATCGCATATCTGCCAACTAGATAACAATGTTCGACTAGCGGTCACGCTGTTTCGCGAAGTCGACGCGAGATACATTTATTCCATGAAGCTCGACCAGGTCCGATCATCATGCAACACGAGGCAATAGTAATCAAGTCTGAATCCAGGTCCGTGCATGGTCGTATAAACAAATAACCACGAGATTCATGTGCTACTCACCGTACACACATACACTCACTGTCACGCGAAACTAACGCGTATCACTGAATGTTGATTCCTTTCTCTCTCTCTTTTTTAATCTCGTTGCAGACGACTGAGATATTGAATGATAGAGTGCTTTCGGCTTCTATAATCTAACGATCAAAGATCTAGAGTCAAAAGGTGAGTGCGAGAGAGATGCGTTCAGGTGCTAACACGTCATAGATGGCAAGGTCGGATGAAATGAAGACTAGTGGCGAAAAGAAGAGGAAGAAAGACGTAGGTTGATTGTTGTGATTGGGTTGGACGTTGAAACTTCTTGCTGACCAACCTACTCGCGGACAGGATGAGCGGGATCGAGGAACATCCGAATCAAGATCTTCCTCCGAAGAGAAAACCGATGGGAGCGGATCCTCACCACCGGTCAACAAGTCTAAGAGGTTAGAGAAGGTAAATTCATTGCTGCGCTGACGAGAGAGCGAGACATGCAAAGCTCCATATTGACTCATGTTATCAACTAGGGCAAAGCTAGAGCAGTAGCCGATGACGACGACGACGACGACGAGCAGTCTGAAGAGGAGCTTGCGATCACAAGATCCCGTTTGACCCCTGTGAGTCAACGGAAATAACAGGTGCTGGGCAATACGACAAGGTCAAACTGATGATGATGATACCACACCACAGGCGCCTCTGAGATCTAACAACGACGCTCTGAAAGGTCTCTCGGCAATCTTGGAGAATTCCGACGAGGAAGATGACGCGAGGATTGCTAGGGCCGCTAGGGATGCTGAAGGAAGTACAGCTGGTCCGAGTGGAACTCAGGGGGTAGCTGAGGCGAGTCAAGAAGCTGCTGGAGGTGCAGAAGCGGATGCGGGCAAGAAGAAGGGCAAAGTGAGTCGTCTTCACACAGAGATGAGACTCGTCTTTCCTGGGCAAGAATTCGGATCTGCGGTCAAGGGAGATAAGGCCTCCTTAGTGAAGACGATCAGCTTGGCACAATGAAAGTAGACGTGAGGACGTGATTTAGATCGAATTAGGTGGATGAGCCATACGAAGTGCCGGTGTGAACCATTCCTGACGAAATGCTCTGAGCTGACGTTATGTATTCGCCAACGTGTGATAAGAAGCCGCTGCCCGAATATAAGCAACTCGTCGACAGAATCTTGGGTGTATCCAAGAAAGGTCACAAGTCTCAGGAGCGTCTCGCAATGGAGATAGACGTACGAAAACGGCTACAGGCAAAAGAGTCTGTTGATACACTCAAGGCCCATTACGCTGAGTTCAAGAAAGCCGCTCAAGATCGCGGGAGGCGGGGTGGTGTTGGAGCTAGCGCCACCACACGAGCTCAAGATAGTGGGAGGTCAGGTGGTGATGGTGGAGCTGGCGCCACCACAGGAGCTCAAGATAGCGCCAGGTCAGGTGGTGGTGGTGGAGCTGGCGGCGACACAGGAACGGGTCGAGCGGAAATTGAACAAGCAGATGATGACGAGGATAGTCTGGATGAACCAGCTAGGTTGTCTTATCTACCTCAAGTGCGTCACAGAAATTGCGTGAATTTCCAAAGAGACGACAGCTAACCACGATCTTTGTATCATAGGTATCCTACCAAGATCGAATGTCGATCATTGCCGGCGTACCTCCTCCCTCGACATCTGCTGCTGTCAAAGATTACGTCATGGAAAGCAGCAACTCGGTGACGATGCTCCGATCTGTGACGGCTAAGACCTTGTCCAGCGCCAAAGACGCCATACCATTGGTGAAAGAATGGGACAGACGATTCAAGGCGGCTGAAACTGAAGCTGACAAGCGTCTCTTCGAGAAGCTGTACAAAGACGCGTGAGTATCCAATTTTGGTTCCCGCAATAATTTGTCGCTGATGCGAACACAACAGTGAGTATGTCCGAGAAAGTCTCTTATCGCTTGTCCCTGTCCCCCTCCAATCTCTGCGTCACATAGACGCCATCATAGCTGCCGACGCTAGATCTCAGTCTGCACCGCAGACTGCCCCCGCGAGGTCGCCTGAGCCTATGCGCCAGTCAGAGGCTGGACCTAGCTGCAATCGGCCTGATGATGATTGAAGAAAGTGTCCGCGAGAGAAGCCAAATCAGGTAGAGCAGTATATACGTTGTACAAATATGAGTCATATAGTGCAGCATACGATCGGAACAGTGCTGAAACGAGGTAAACACATCAATCATGCTGTAGATAGAAAGGGAAATTAGGTCAGAAATACCCTCAGGAAACATTATTAGTCGAATGCTATGGATTGATTCAAGTAGCTTATAGTAATAACAATATGGTAATGCACATAACGTAAATAGCCAAGTAAGGTTATCGAATGTATGCCACAACTTCAACGCTTCCTGTGGCAAGGTAATAAGGAAATGTTATCAGAAGCGTGACGTGTCTTTCTAGCGCCACTCTTCAACGCCGTTTCCCCGGTGCATCTTGTCGTCAATCAATCAACTCTTCTTTTCCATCTTGATCAATCTTTCCACGGAAGACTTCTGACACTCTATTGATACCGAACCATAGCGAGACACGATGACGGTGAGTCCGATCGGGGGTTGGTTCCGGTCAGGCGCCGTATGCTTTATGCTGAAGTACTGTGAGCAGAAACGTGACCGCGTATCTGACTCGGACGATGAGTCCACAGATACGGAATCGAGACCCCCTCACGCTAAGCGCGATAAGAGAGCTAGAAGTCCGTCCCCAGACCGCAACAAGTCCACTTCAAAGTCCAAGAGGAAGGTCAGACACCAGAAGCACGACAAATCAGGCTCCGAGGCTTCGGTCTCATCTTCAACGACGACTACCACCAAGACCAACACCACCACCACATCATCATCATCAGTATCATCAGAGTCGTCATCAGAATCCTCATCAGAATCAGAATCGGAATCTTCCTCATCCCCGTCGAGCTCGCAGCTCAGAGCCAAGTCCAAATCCAAGTCCAAGCCCAAGTCCAAGTCCAGATCTAAGTCTAAATCTAAATCTAGATCTAAATCTAAATCTAGGTCGAAACATAAGTCCAGGTCAAGATCTAAGAAAGAGTCAAGATCGAGGAGCAAGTCGAAATCCAAGAAGAAAGCATCAAAATCGAAATCAAGATCAAAGAATAGGTGAGCTATTACTTCCGTAAAGATCCTGCCTAATCAGCTTCACCCGATTCAAAATCACTTATCAGGATGCGAATAGTTCGACTCCGGACTCCGATGAGGAGCGAGTGGCTGATATAGAGGGGTTAGAGCGCAATGTTCAAAGGAGATTACGCCGTGGGGGCCCCCTTAACGTGAGCCTTGTACACAGGTGTGTAGGTGGAAACTCGCTGAGAGCCTTCCCGTCCCCAGACCAACCAGTCTGACGATATGTCGGAGGCACCTGCTGGGTCCAAGTCTTATCCCCCATCATCCAGAGCCCGAGATGTCACTGCTTCCAGACCTCCCACATCAGCTTCTGCGCGATCTTCCTTGACACCTGCATCAACACCCGCGCCTTCCCCAAGATCTACAAGTCGTGCTAGATCAGCTGCATCGACTTCTGCTCGCAGTGGATCGGTCGATCCGATGCCCGACGAAACCCGTGAAGAGCCTATGCGAAGAATGTATAGACCTCGAGCTTCGGGACATAATCAACAGGTAAGAGCACAGAAATGCTCATCTCCTGTGGCGCCCACGCCGAGCTGACGTTTTATGTTCATGGGTAGAGCATCGCCAATCCGCCCGATGTACACAGACCGACAGCTTTCTTCAGGTATCTTGCTGGTGATCCCGACCACGGGTTGACCGAATCAGAAGCAGGCATGTTGACGGATGGATTTCTTGCGCAAATCGGGATGCGGGAAAATGCCCTTACTACTGTGCAGGCCCAGATGAAATTGTCTAAGTGTTTGCTCGAGACGATGGACGCTGTCGATTCACTCTCTATTAGTGATGAGGCTAGGAAAGGCTTACAACTATCCTTAAAAAACATGTGAGTCCCCGACGAGCATCACTTGCACGGGATACAAGCTGATAGGGTCATGTGCTGCTTAGCTATCAGACGATGGATCAAACAGCGGCTATCAGAGAAGCAATGAATCTCGTTGAACAGGTAGAGCAGCAAAGGCCTTTCCGCAGCCATTGAGTGAGAGCTATCTCGAGCGCTATCACCGGCGGCACCACGAAGCTCTAGATAATATCCGACATCAATTTGTCTCATAGTCGGTTTTCATAACCCGCTCTGACCTATGCATCTATCGTATCCAAGTTCTGGAAATGCGCGGAGCCGTTTGCAATACAATGGAGAGATCGCAGTTGAATTGGGTATGTACAGATCTAGCGGCATGACACCTTCTCCTAAATGGTCTGTCAGCTCCCGGTGCACAGTAGACGTCTCGGTCAGCTCACCTCAGACTGCCATCTTTGGAACAAGAACCACTCACATTGTGCGACATAACTATACCGTCCCATAACAACCTTATCTGAGATAGCCATTGCACGAGAAACGTGTGTAACAGCATCCTGCTTTGAGCGTTTGTATTTCATTCAGAGTTCAGCGGAGAGATCTGATCTATATGGTGACCGATTGTGCGATCGATCCAGGAAAAAAACCACGATTGGAAAGAGATAAGTATAAAAACCCCGTTATATGCGCCACTTACGGCATTTTGTTCGAAAGACACAACGGCACGTGACGTCAGCATATTGCGTAAGACAAGGCCACCCACATGTAACACATACATACAAACATTGACTCAACAACAAACGTCTCGAACATCATCGTCTACCACTGTCAAACTGATCCTGACTGTTTGACTGACTCTCAACTGCGCGACGCAGCCATAATCACAAACATCGTCTTCCAGATCATCCAGACATCACTGCGCCGCTCCACTCTAATCTCACACCCCCTAACCCTGTCACATACTGCCTAAGCTCATCAGCCAGCATCGCGCCATCATCACGTCAGCTCGTCAACCATGTCAGTCGCCTTCCATATGGATCCTGAGGAGGGGCCTCAGGCTTGGTCACTTGGCGACAACCCTTTCAACAGCCGAACAACCACTGCACCTAGGCCCCTGGCCGTAGTCAGAGAAGAGCACTCCAAAGCTGAAGACATTCGAAAGCGGTCACAGTATCGACAGAGAGTCTGCATATTGACGGCCCAGATGCGTGTCAAGCTGTACAAACATTTCGCTAGTACCAAGAAAGCCATGGAAGAGAGGAGCGGCGAGAGAATAGATACCAACACGGTTGAAGGGCTGGCTCAGATCTGCCAAGAAGTCCTGTGGGAAACGGTAGAAAGGTCCAAGAGACACAAGAAGGATGCCTCTGGTCACGACGTAGACGTCTATATGTCTTCACAGACCCTCAACAATTATAGATGGGCTCTCCAGATTGTACGTGGAACTAATGCCTTGTCACGAAATCTGAGCTAGGCTGACGATATGACGATTACCGTAGATTGTCGATAGGGAGTGGAAAAGACGATCTGCTACGCAGAAGTTGAGCGAGGATTTCAAACGATTTTGGGATAGCATACTTTCAGTAAGTAAGAAATGGCCATGTGCGCTAGTCCCCTGACTCATGCTCATGCGAACGCTAATGCTCATGCTCGTGCTCTTACACGCCAGTACCAAGCGGAACTTGTTGACACGTATCGACTGACCAATGTTCGAAAACACAAAGTCGCTCTATACAGTCAAGATGTCGCAGTCATGATAATGCACAGTGTCGAAAACCCTCTCGATTCCGATGTCGCCATACAATTCGCGACCTACATCCTTATCATCCTTCACACCGCCGTCCGACCATCTACCTTGCTCACGGGGAAAGGAAACGATCACGTCTTCCGTTGGGAAGATATCACCTTCGTACCACGACGAAACTCTGAGAAAGTGATTCTAGGCTTTGATGTGATCATCCAATTTAAGAACTTCAAGGGCTATGGTATGGCATCAGCCACAAAGATCGCTAAAAACCTTACGCTCTACATCCGGACCGTCAGAAAAGCGGATAACCTGATCTTCGATCTTGGGTCAATGCTACTCGTCCATGGCTTACGTCAAGGTGCATTTGGTCCCGAAACCACGATTGCTGATCTGTTCTGCATCGAAAAAGGGAGATTCCAAGTGGACCCTTCATTCCTGAAGACGGGAGTCTTCTACGCCGCCAGCAGTCGTGGTTTTGGACTCGACAAAACGACCTCGTGGAAGACTGAGCCGGCTCGGCTGAAGTTCAAGGAAATTGCTAGTGCTTGCGGATTCATCGGTCAGCGGATTTCTGTCTCAATGCTCTCATCAGTTCTCGTCACTCCTGTCGTCGACTGATTCATGCCGCTGACATCTCATCACCGACAGCCGCGGAAGGCGAGATGATCGGGGCGACTTCGATCCGACGGGGTACTGCTACCAAGCTCGTAAAGGCTTTTGGTGCCATGACGGCCAGAATAATCATGGGTCACAACCCCGGCTCAAATGTTCTGGAGAAGAGTTACGACCTATCTATAGAGCAGACTGACCTGGTCTCCGCTCAATTACAAGAAGAAGGCGCTGAAACGGTCAACGTTCGACCGAGCTACTACGCGATTAGGTGAGTCAATCTCGCTGCTCAGGTGCTGTTCGGTCTATCAATGACTCAGACTCTGCGTACGCGACAGGAATCGAGATCCAAGGGAGAAATTACGAATCGAGACAGCCGTTGCCCAGGATCCTCGCCTCCGACTATTCTGCCACGCTCTCACTGTATTGTCGGAATGTGCTTTGACCGGTTCCGATATGTGGTTGCAGCATGACCTCGTGAGTACGCTCAGCATATTCGGCCGTTTGCAAATAGCTGAATCCTCTCCTGGGTGGCATACCAGTTCAAGCAAATCCCGGATGTCGGCAGCTCGGATGTATGGCTGATGATCCGAAAGACAAGGAGAGCGATCAAGCGACGAATGAAATCTCTCCAGGGCGAGAAAGGGAGACGAGCTTCCGCAGTCGAAGCTACACGTCGTGATGCTCGTGAGCGCGTCACCGGCGTATCCACGTCACTTGAAACACACTGACCAAGCATACGGCACAGTCACCGTCGAGGAAACGATGCAGACTGCAGCGGATTATGACCAAGCTCTCAAATCCCTTTCAGACAAAGTCCTCAACAATTTCGTTTCCGATTGTGCAGCAGATCTCGCAAGGTTGGAGCCATTGGATGACGGCTCGGAGAAAAACAACGAATCCGAATTCCTCTATGTCAATGACGCATTATTCAACGGGGAAATTGGCGAGTGACCATCACGCGCCGGGTTTTCCCTTTGGTCACTTGTGCTGACACTGCGTCTCTTGCCTGCAATGTTACAGTCGATGACGAGGATGTCTCGGAAGAAAATGAAGGGAACGATCGAGGACAGGAACCTGATGTGGAGGGTGAAGCTGAAGTGGACGGCGAAGACCGAAACACGGGAGAGAGCGAAGAAGCGGAAGAAGAAGTAGCTGAAGTACCAGATAGGGGGTTCAGACCTGGTCAGTAGCTTATTCTACCGATGTGTGTCGACCCCAAGCTCATCGAGTTGAGGACATCAAAGTTGTCGAGGGCATCACCTCCGATTTTGAGGTGGTGCGAAATCACAAGTTTAAGTGGATGAGGTAAGCCTTCTTTGATTCCAGGTCGAGGTTTTGCGCTCGCTCGCTGATGCACCGGTTCTTTTCACGCGTTCTTCACTTCCACAGCTATCTTGCAGACCTGAAAGGATCAGCGGACGAGAATCGTAGAACTCGTCAATGCCCGAAATGTTTGGCCCATCCGTATGCTCCCATCGAGTCGATCACCAAAGAGTATAATCCCTCTCAATTGAGAAAACACATCCAGCGACAGCACACGCCTTATCATGATACGTCTACTTGGTTCAGAGGCGCATGTCTGGGTGAGGATAAAAAATGGAAATGTCCATTTAACAATTGTGACGCAGAGTCAGTGGGACTCCTTTACAGAATGGTTAGCGCGTGAACTGATCGCTTGCTCTCATAAATGCAGCTATCGCGACGAATCGAAACTTCGAAGGCATATCACCAGTCAGCATGCTTACAAGCCGAATTGTGGTATCCCCATCGAGATCTTCAGAAATGTTATTTATGGACAATTGTATGATCCGGATGAGGCAACTAGACGCCGAGCCGAACCTAAAGTCCGCCAATTCTACAAGTGGACCATGCCTGCCAAGCTTGAAGCAATGGATCGAAGGTATTTGGAGAAGAACAAGTACAATCCTGCTGTCCAGTACAAATTGGCTCGTGATAAAAGGAGATTAGAGTCTTTGTTGCCGTCGGACTGCAGACACTTACGAAATCTGGGCAAGCAGTTGGCGTGAGTATTCATGATCCGCTATATTTCTACTTGTGCCAATGATCTCTTCGGCTGACCTTACATCTCTGCCATTCTTAGTCTAGGCAATTTTTCTTAATTGATCATTTCCTCTTTCTGAACCGTATCGTGGTCGAATTCTCCGTTTCCAAAGTCATGCCATGTTTTGTGTATCAATTTCATGTATCCACGTATCATGTCCCGACACACCGAAAGCGAGTGACAATCTGAGCGGGACTGCTCGACTACGATCATCGTAAAGAGGGAAGGGCTGACCTAGTAACTCATTATGTGACATATCTGGTCGCTACAGCTGATTGTGGGATCCACCATGGAGTCATTTACATCTTCCGTAAAGACGAAAAGCTAGCGCTGCTCGACTACGAATGTCGTAAAGAGGGAAGGGCTGACCTAGTGACTCATTATGCGACATATCTGGTCGCTACAGCTGATTGTGGGAGCCACCATGGAGTCATTTACATCTTCCGTAAAGACGAAAAGTTAGCGCTGCTCAACTTGGCTGCCCAGTCTCGCTACGACAGTCGTAACGGCTGAAAGAGGAGATCTGGCCCAGTTAGTCATTATATCACATAGTCGCTGGTACTGATTGTACAAGTCACGACTGAGTCTTCCGCGACAGTCGTAAATAAGGAAAGCCTGGCCTGTAACCTTGATCATGTTGTATGTTCGCTGCTGCTAGTTGTACAAATCACGCATGACTCTTCTACAACGGTCGTAAAGCCAAAAAGCTAGCCCCAATCCAATTGACTGCCCAATCTGCTTACGACCGTCGTAACGGCGAGAAAAGAGGCTTTGCGCGATGTGTCTATTGTCGCACTTGGGTTTGGAACGACCTGAGCGCCCATGCACGCGACTCGTGATTGTAAATCGTGAGAAAGAGCAGATAAGTTAGAAGTCTGCTTTTGCCATTTTTCTCCCTACTTTGCCAACAAACACAAAATACCAGATGCGACGACTGAGAAAGAAAGGTGACACTGCTGCACCAAAGCAAAAATAAAGTAAAAATACTGGAGGTACCCGGACTCGAACCGGGGCCTGGCGAAGGACCCCATATATCATGCGGATCGCTTATCATACCCCTTGACTACACCCCCGTATGTTTGGCCCGGTGGTTGGCGCGCACAATAGTATGATTCTCTGCTTCTGACATGCGTTTCGCGCCTCCATGGCCCTTTTTAATGCGGATCGCTTGTCATACCCCTTGACCACACCCCCAATCAATAAAAATCCCTAAAACCTGGCAAATATATAGCAGATTCAACAAAAATGCTGAAAAATGCAATCTTTGAGTCAGGTGGGACGCTCACCTCCTTGATGTCTGAGATCAGTCATGGGTGACTCTAAAAAGAAATGTTCGAATAAGGCATGATTGACGCTGGGGACTCAAGGGAGCGTTGTGGCAAACAAAATGTAAATGAGCGCTCCCTTTAAGGGTCAAAGGAGGGTGTAAAGGTTTAAAATTCCTTCTCGCGTCAACAAACAACTCCCAATTAACTAAAAGTCTTCCTCGACAATCCCATGGTTATCGCTGTTGATAGCTCAGTCGTAGCTGGCATAAGCAGACCCGTGCTGACCTGCTCTTCCGCTATCCATCGGTACCATAGAAGGTCAGATTGAGAGAACCATCGGAGTTAGCACTATGAGCGATACTTCCGAGAAGGCTGAAAAGGAGGTCCACCCGGATGTTCCTGCCGTTCAGCAACAGGATAAACAAACAACTCCTTCGGCGGACATAATAGCACCTGCGACTGACGCCACAAGTGAAGAAGACAAACAAGATAAGGCTGTCGATAATATGGAAGTGCGCGATGGACGAGCCGCGGATCGTGCTAGCAATGCAAGTGAGGAGAGATCTGCTATTGCAGGTACTCAGCAAGGGGAGGCAGAATCCAGGGTGATCTCACAACAGCCGGGCAACGATGGGATACAAGACGCATCTAAGCGTCAGGAAGGTACACAATCCAGCGAAGAGAACGCAAATGGTCATGATCAACAGGCGGAATCGGCGCCGCTGGCGGACCATGGGCTGTCGTTGGATGATGAAGAGGGATTCGACCCCGCGACATTAGCGAATTTAGCTGCGTTGTCCAGGATAATAGGAGAAGACGACAATGATATAGATGGTCAGATGGACGGCGAGGGCGAGGGCGAAGGTGATCAAGGACAAGGGGAAGACGCACTAGAAGTGGATGATGCGAAGCATGATGGACCGTTGACGAGGGAGCAGGTCCAGGCGTTTGTCAAGAATCTAAGTCATCGCGACAAGAAGGAGGGCAGTAAAGATGACGGTGCACCAGGGGAGGAAGAAGAGGGAGATGAAGCCAATCAGAAAGAAAAGGATGATGATAAAGGCAGAGAGAGCGATAACGAAGAGCTGAGGGAAATCAGTGAGGATGAGAAGGAAACAAAGAAGAAATCAGGCGTAGAAGACGAGGAGTACGAAGGCGATAATAAACCGGATGAGGACGATGGGAAACGGAAGCGAAAGCGAAACAGAACCGTTCTGAGCTGCACAGAATGTCATAGGAGGAAACAACATTGTGATCGGAATATACCCTGTAGTCGGTGTATCAAGCGAGGTGTACCTGGTATGTGCAGAATGGAGCATCCTGTATTGCCTCAGCGGAAGAAGAGAAAGTGAGTTCGGTATACATGACAGTTCCGCCGCCGTCTGGGCTGATCCATGTCACCTCGATAGGGTGGAAGATGACGAAGATATCAACTACGAACTTGGTCTTCGAGTCCAAGCGCTCGAATCGCTTCTGCGGTCAGGGTCTCTGATGGATGCCGATCAAGCTTCGGTGGCCGCGAGGGAGACGATCATGCACGCTACGAGAGCTGCCAATGCTGGATCGCAGGACGCCAATAACGCATTAGCGCAGCTCACGCAGAGCGTGGCTGCTGGAGGGGGAATAGGTGGACTGAGTCAAGATGCTCAGTCGAGTTTGCTTTTGGACGTCTTGCAGCAGGTGAGCCATGCTCTGCTGAAAACACTGGAGCTCAGGAGCTTATTCGTGTGAATCCCTCATAGCTCACCGCGGCTAGTATGGGGAAATCACTCAACACGGGTGGTCCAGCCGAGGGTCTCAATCGGCGCGGATTGGACGTGTGGTCTGCAGTGCCGACTGCGTCCCAAGAAACGTGAGTGTCTCCTTGCGTCCCTAGTCAAAGTGGTTTAGCTGACTATGCTAAATTAAACAAGCTCCGTCGCGATTGCCTCGGCATATGAGAATGACGACCTGCCGACAAAGATCAATTTGTCTTTACCTGGTTTCAGGGAAGACAACGGCAAGATCTTCATACCGCCAACCGTCCGATATGTGGAGAAGAACCTGCGAAATGAGAACATCTTAGCTAGAGAAGCTTTGCCTATAGAAGGGTATGCGCCATTCTTGGACGCGGGAGTGAAGTTCGCGTATGGCGCAGAGAGCCAAGCATATCGTCATAAGCGGGTAAGGACGCCCCTTTCCAGTATCTGAGTTACTGTCCTGACCAAGCTGACTTGATTATTGCGTTTGTGCAGATCGCGGCGATACAAGGTTTTTCACTCACGGGAGCTTTGCGACTGGCAGCTACCTTCTTATCGCGTTTCCCGCCAATACCCGCTACTAAGACAATCTTCGTGCCGTCCCCGACAGCGGACGAAGATACCAAAGCACTACAGGATGCCGGTCTTGAGATACGCTCCTTCAGGTTCCTAGATTACAAGACAGGCAGTGTGGATTGGGACGGGCTAAGAGCAGATCTGCAAGATGCACCTTTGAAGTCGATCGTACTGCTCCAAGTCAGCGGAAGTATGCCTAGTGGTGCGGAATTGACCACGAATCAATGGAGGTTGTTGGCGGCGTTACTTCAGGTTAGCCGATCTCTTCGGGCAGATATTTCCATGAATCGTTCAGCCTGGCCGCTGACGTCTAGATTCATCGCAGGAGCGAGGACTGATACCTCTAGTCATGATGGCGTTCCAAGGCTTATCGACGGGAGATACGAATCGTGATGCCCAGGCATTGCGGTTCATGGTGCATGAAGGTCTGCCCGTGGTATTGGTACAAAGCTTCGATGCTGTGAGTATAATACAGCGTCTTCACACGTGATCGCGCGAGCTGACGAGTTGCCGCGCAGATGATGGGTATCTATGCAGACAGTCCAGCTATCGTCTCAATAATAACGCAGAATGTAGAGGATAGAGATAGGGTGGATTCGCAATTACGCTCGGTAGCTCGAGGAATGTGGTTTCACCCTTCTCCGTGGGGGGCGCAGGTGGCTCATCAGATCCTGTCCGATGCGAAGCTGTATCCTGCTTGGTGAGTGGCCGTCGTTATCCTGCCTTTGACGATAGATCGATCAAGTGTTCATTCTTATACTGACAATTGTGTGAAATAGGCTGGCCGAGATCAAAGCTATGTCTGATCGTCTACGAAGCGTCCGTGAGAAACTGTATGATCTACTTGCGAACAAGCTCAAGACGCCTGGATCATGGATCCACCTCAAACGAGCTAGTGGGATGTACTGGTGGGTGACAATTGGCTTCGAGACGTAAATCCTGGGGGCTATAGCTAACAGAGATAGTCGTTTGTGATAGTACCGCACTCCTCCCGCCTTCCCAAGCAGAAGCCTTAACATCCAGACGACACGTCCACCTACTTCCTGACGGATGTTTCAATTTAGGTTGTCTCAATGCTCTCAAGATAGATTTCTTGGCCAAGGCAATAGACAACGTCGTGAGAGAAGGAATCAAGGAGATGGAGGAACAACAAGCCCAGAGGATGGCTATGGAAATCGCTTTGGCAGCTGCGAAGGAACAACAGTTGCGCGAGGAGGAGGAAGCTGCCAAATTGGCTGAATTGGCCGAACAGCAAGCTGCCAGAGAAGAAGATACCTTGTTGATGGAGGCTTCGATTGCGAATGCGATTGAAAGGCAGAGACTTGCTGAAGAAGAGGAAGAAGCTCTCAAAGCGCATCATCAGAGGAACGACGATGCGTATAGAAGACAGTTGGAAAGGGCGGAAATCGCGAAACAGGCCGAAGCGATTTTGGCCACTTTACATCATCCGAATCCGAATCACCATCACCATCACCATCAGTCTTGATAGACAACCACATATCGAAAGCGTCTGGCATAGATCAAAGATCAAAGTGTCATGCCTTGTCATGTCACTCAACGCGGTATTAAGGGCGAAGATGGCCGCTTCAGCGATACACACAAGCAAGATGTTGAATTTGATGGGATGGGAGTGTGTAAGTGACTGGCACGATACATGTATTCGTGAACCGAAAGTGAGAACGAATGTCATTCTGTTGTGTGGTAGACTCTGTACAGTACTGCACTTGTAGATGTAGATGATGCAACGTATCGTCATTAGGCCATCAAGATACATCCACTTAGAAAGATACCGCAGTCCAAGTTTCATATGACCGGAGTCAGGTGAGAAGCAATCATCCAAACAAAAAGAAGGCACAAAATCCAAAGTAACGCGTATGTTCCTATATACATTATTCTACTAGATTATACAAGGGCAAAGCAATCGTAATTGACTCATTTGCAAGCAAGCATACAATTCGACGAAAATGAAAACAAAACAAAAACAAAAACAAAAACGGAAACAAGATGAAAGTGATTCAGCGCCATCTCATAGATTGGCTACCTCAGCTAACAAACTATCTAAATCCTCATCGAACTTCTTCAAATTCTCCATCGTCTTAGTGAAACAACTCTTAATTTCAGGATGTATATTCTCTTTGTCCCAATCTAATCTTTCTCCGCCCAGTAAGATCTTATCTAATTCTTCTAATTCTTGCTCAGATTTCGTTTTCGATTTCGATTTCGATTTACTCGTCACATTTGATCGTGAACCGCTGGTACTACTGCTATTACTGTTACTACTGTTCCTCCTGTTGATAGAGGGCATATATTCCCTCGAGCGAATCTCGATGATAGCCATCATGTCCTTGATGCCGAAATCGTCTTTGTACCGTACAGGACCTCCTCGGGGTGTCGGGCTGACACTACCACTCACGGCTCGGGTGAAGACCGCTCCGTGGAATGGTGGAGTAGGGTGCGTGGAGGAAGTAGCCGTTACAGGTGTTGATGATCGATCCTCTTCACCGTCACCGTCTCCGAATGCATCGTCTTCCTCCTCTTGTCCATTTTCGTTGGAATGACGTCGATTCAAGGAAGATCTCGAACTGGAGTGCCGACGCTGTGACTGCGAGGTAGAAGTGTTGGATGTGTTTCCTTCCAAGTCTGACATGATGGAAGCTATGGAAGGTTGTTGACGATGTCGAGAATAGATGATCTTGTTGATCGATTGCGCGGTGTTGTTATATTGACCCGACCTGGAATTCGATCTTGGAGTCGAGGCATCATTGACATTGTTGTGGAAATTAAATACCTGGTTGGAAGCTTTCGGCGTAGAATTGGAATCCACTTTGCCTTCGGGCAGGCTAGAAAGGGTTTGCTGATGCTGTGGAGTCTGTCTTCCATTGTTAGGAGTAGTTCTTCCATTGGGAGTTTGTCGACCATTGGAATTGACGACGTCTTGCTGCTGTTGCTGTGCTATAACCTCCTCACTTGAGGTGGATCCCTTAGCACTACCAGACTTGACTCTATCTATGACCCTCTTCAACTTCTCTTCTAGAACAGTTTCCTGTTGTTGTCCTTTACCCACGGTCTCTTGCACCGCTCCAACGAGGATATCTTGGGATTGCGAGCTGCTCCTCGACCGCCTCTTTTCCGTCTGAGCTTGGTTCAGGGCAAGGGCATCACTAAGTATCTCTGCCTTTTCGGCGCCCTCTTCCGGCGTGGACGGCGCAGTTATATATGCTGATTGATCGGTCGTCAACCGATTCAGCGCCGGTTTGACCTTGACAAGTGATTTGTCAGGAGAAGAAGAAGAAGCCGGATCATTACCCCATTCTTCCTCTAACAATTCCGAAATATCGTACGTCTCTCCATCGCCATCGATATAACTATATCGAACGACTTCTTCACCATCATTCTCGATCAGCCTGGACGACCTGAACGTGCCCCTTTGATCAGGGAGAACGATATCGACACCCTGGGTGGTATTGGTGTGAGCCGATATCAGAGCTTTCTGATTAGCCCGCGAAGCAGCGCGTTGAGCAGCGATGATTTCCGCAGGCGACCTGGTATCTGCATTGCCGTTTGAGGAGATCGTCGATTGACGAGGCGTAGAATCTATCTTGGCACTGGCAAGGCCCCGTGGGTGATTCTGGACCTTGCGCAGAACGAAGACAGGATCTGTCGGTAAGATGTCGGATGGGGAACCCTGGTTGTGGTTCAAGTCGCGCGAACGACGTCGCTCGGCAGGCGTTGAACGTTCCATCGGGCGTAGATTGGGTGGGTGATCGTATACCTCCAGAATTCTGCCCGAGGTGGAAAGCAGTCGCTCTGGGTGTGTCACCAGAGATTAGCACGCTGTGCAGGGTATTGAGAGGCAGGCAACTCACCTTGACCGTTTGCAATCACCGCCAGATTATATCTTACTCTGGTCACACTTCGCCTCTTGCCGATCTTATCTTCGACTTCGTCTCCGCCGTCGACAACACCTTCTTGTATTCCGAACCTGTCTAGACCTTGCTCGATAGTTTCAATCACGTTGACGTTTCTCGGCAAAACGAAATACCTCTTGCGCGGACCTTCGTTCTCACCGGTAAGCGCCTGCCGGTCCTTCAGTAGTGATCTCGGTACAATCGAATCGCTCGAAGGATCGAATGTCAAATTATCAGGAAGATCGCTCTGGTGGATGATCAACTGGATAGTGAATCTGGCGGAGGGCGAAGAATACCTTTCCGGAGAAGCTTGGCCGTTTGTTTGTATCGACAAGGAGTTGTTGAATCGATGTTGAGCTTGAGCAGGTGGAGTCTTTTCCCCTTCCGTCGAAGTCATCGAATCCCTGTTCTTGTCGTTGTTCCTCCACTCACCAGATTGATTTTCGGGACTAGAGGTCGAGTCTTGTTCTTGTACGGTTGACAGCTGTGTACTATAGCTGGAGAACTCGCTTGCAGGTTCCGGCATTCCTCCGCTCTGATTCAACTGTACTGATCCCGGCCTTCGTCTGTTGAGGTAGATCTTGACGGCTGAGTCGTCTGAGAAATCATTCATTCCCAATTTGGCGATTGCGGGGTGATTCGATAAACTCATAACACTGCTTAGAGAGCTGACACTAGACCGTTTGACCGTGGGAGTTATCGCTCCTATCCTGTTGTTAAGGTCTTCGTCTGATTCGTTTGCCCACCTTTCGACTGCTTCTTGGAAAGCGACCAAAGGTTTCTGATCGGGACTCAATTCATACTCTTCCCCATTGACGTCTCTGATTGTCACGAAGTAGCCGTTATCGGTCGAGGACGAGGAGGAACTTATGGTGAGATGGAATCGCTGCATCGCTTGTTTGATCAGATCAGACGCCGAGGTGGTCTCGTTGATCAGGGCAGTCTTGAAAGAACTTTCGGATTTGATATGGTCTCCTGCGAATATCCTAATCACGTTCAGAAGTGGTGGTCCAGCTGGGTTAGGCGAAAGGATGATCGAGCTTGGTCTTCCACCGGTATTATTGATCTTCTCGCGATAATTGACATCCCCATTGATATTGGTGAGATTGCCATTACCCATGCTTGCTGCTAAACGCATAGCAGCGGCCGATTGCGCTACCGCAGCAGCGGCTTCAGCTGTTGTAGGAGAATGCAATTCTGAGGAAGGTGATCTGTTGAGGTATTTGGAAGTGTAGGACTGCATTCGCGCTTGGTCTTGCTGTTGAAGACGAAGTCCATGCGAACTGACTCCAGTCGACTGCCGTTGTGAGCTTTGTTCTTGGGGTTGTTGAGACTGGTGCTGCTGTTGAACTTGTTGAGCGGCAGTCGGGGGCGGAGCATTACGCTCTTCTGACCAACGCTGTTGACCTCCTGCACCTTCGATAGCACCACTGACCATACTTTCTTCTGAACTCCTGCCATCGTTCCCGGTGACTCCCTTACCCCCCTTGTCCTTGCCTTTACGGTGGAACAGACCACCCAGCATGCCCCTCTTCTTCTTCTCACCACCGTCAAGATCCTCTTTGCTCCCTTTCTTCATCTTCTTGCCCTTCTTGTTGATTTCGTCCGGGCTCGTCGGCGTACCGCTGCGTTGTGACGAGTTTGTCGACACGAACGACGTAGCAGACTGAACGGACTGAGCCGATTGACCAGAGACATTCCGCTGTGCGCCATTTTGCTGCTGAGCTTGCATTGCAGAAGGTAGTAACGGACCATTGGTCGAAGACCCAGGACCGGAAGCAACGGCAGGTGTAGCTGTTAGGCAACGTGTCTCGTTTCCTGCTTGAGCTGGGTCCATTATCGCACTTCCAGCTGAGCTTGAAGCCAAGGAAGTATTCGAAGCTGAAAGAGGTATACCATTTGAGGTGTTCTCGCGAGGCGCGAAGGGTTTGTTCGATCCAGGCTGGACCGAGTTGCTATTTTGAGCGTGTTGTTGTGGAGTCTGACGTTGTTTCTGATCCACTATTCTACGCTGTTCTTCTATGGTAGCGTTATCTGCCCATTCAACTCCATCATCAGGCTCCATCTCCACGTCCGGACCAAGCGACTGATCGACCCTGTGCACCTCGGTCTCGTGTCGAACATCTCCTTGATGAGGTTCTCCCGCTTGTTGTGCCGAGTCATGCTCTACTTGTTCCACCTCCGTATCGCCGTCGTCTTCTTCCTCGGAATCGTCTTCGTCACTCGACCAGGTAACTCCCGGGTGATCGACATAGGTCGGAGGAGCAAAGACTACTCTCCTACTTCCACCATTCCCGTTCTCCGCATTGACTTCACCTGAGAAATCCCTTCGTAGCCCCTTGGCTTTTCCAGCAATCACGTCTTTCAATTTCTCCCTGCCTTGGACGGTCCCAGCTTGTTTCTCCAGTATTGTTGCTGCTGCTAAGTCCACATTTCGATGCTTGTTCAAACGGGCCAGTCGTTCGTACGGTGTCTCGATGTTCTCCGCCGGTATATACCCCACATCTTCAGTCTTGAGCACTCTGACTAACCACCAATAGGAGTTTGCGTCGTCCAGCAGAACCAGCGAATCTCCCTTCACGACTGAAGCTTGACCCTCTACCGTCGCCAGGAATGTGTGGCTAGACAGGAGAAAGATCTCGTCAGGTCACAGTGTTTCACAATCTCCATATGCAGGCATTTGTGTCGCTTACAGGGCATAAGTTAGGCTAAAATCGATATTCTCATCTGGCATACTATCCGTATCACTCTCCTCGTCGCTGTACATCTCCTCGTCGCCATCTCCCACCCCGTTATTCATATTGCTCTTCGAGGATGATGCTGGTACTGTGCTCGTCAGGTCCGTCGTACTGCCATGCTGCTGCTGGTGTTGCTGATAGTACAATGCTTGCTGTTGTTGTCGATGGTAGAAATGAGCATGAGCGGGATCCATTATATCCCCTTCTATTGACTCGTCGTCATCCTCGCTATCGTCTCCGTGGGGATTGGGATGTCCGTTGACATGCTGTTCGTCATCTGATACGTCTTCCATTACTGATTGAGAAGGATACATCTGTTGATGGGGTTGATACTGATTCTGAGCGTAATAATGTTGTTGTTGCTGATGCAGCTGATTCGGTTGAGATGCTACAGCTGCCATTTTCGTTGGTGTTCGTTTGTTCTCCACTATCCGTTTGAGAGCTTCCTTTGGATCTGGTGTGGAAAAATCAAGTCGTCGTTATGTTTATGCGTCCATCCGCTGGTATCTGAATTCCATTGAATTGGTCGTCGTCAGGTCGATTCGTTGTCGTTCGTAAAGTCGTTGAGAAATTCGCGCTATGGCTGCGATGCGATCGTTCAATAGTGTCTAGCACTGTCTGAAGATGGATTCGGTGGATGGGTATTATTCTTCTGACATCGAAAGGATGTTTTTGATATTTGGTACAGTTGAGTAGCTTTCAGTTGAATGACCTTTCTTCATGTTGCCTAGCTTTCTTTACCTGTGGCTCTATTCAACGCGTATGATGGTATTATGGCACACAATAGTCAAACGCGCACGAGCCACCGATCACATTTCGCGTGGTCGATTTGATCTGGACAGCTTATTTACGCTTATCATTTTACGTATCACCCTCTCCCTAAACCAAAACAATTAGATGTTACCACACCAGGCAACCACTTCATGTTTCAAGTCAACAGGGTTTTATGCCTATACGCAAACAAGTAAACAAAACCAATCGTGTATCTTCTGTTTTCCCCCTCTCCCCACTCGTTCATACCATACACCACTCGAAGCGATAGCGGTAACACGCACTGATGGGAATGACGCACGAGCCGACAACTCCAGACTCCCATCACGCTAAAAATGAGATTGGACCCGACAAAGGATGGCCGACTAATCATTTACCCCACATATACAAGATCAGCGTCTCGACTGCAAAAGGCATTGGAAAG
This sequence comes from Kwoniella dejecticola CBS 10117, assembly GCF_000512565.2. Lineage (NCBI taxonomy): Eukaryota > Fungi > Basidiomycota > Tremellomycetes > Tremellales > Cryptococcaceae > Kwoniella > Kwoniella dejecticola. The sequence continues at coordinate 541,229 of NC_089311.1, read as the reverse complement.
ATGAGGTTGTTGCGCGTAAGATGCATGCACCCATTACCTATGCGTTGTGCATCATCGTCATGGAAGGTATTGGAGAGACTCGTGGAGGTGTCATGCGGGCAGGATGCGTCATGTATATCTTGACTGATGCTAGTGTCAAAGCTCTATCTATGTCATGGCAAAAGTCGGAAGACGAGGTGTGAAGAGGGAATGCGTGTATGGAGAAGTGAGCAGCGATCAATGCGCTGAAAAGTTGAAATCACCGCACACTGCTACCAAATGACTGTCACTCTCACACGATTGATAAGTGAATGAAAGCTTTACTGACCGGACTGTATGTTAACGTCTTAACATTGTCATATCTCATCAACAACAGACAACAATTGTAACTCCCCCTCACGTTCCCTGCAACACCTATGGCATGATAACAAAGTCATATCGCTTAATCACCTCGATCGATGATTGACCAGAGAGAGCGTCACTGAACACGGATAGATACCTCCTTTGATCTCGCCCACCCTTCTCAAGTACCGAAGGCACCTCATCATAATCACCGGAGTCGGAAAGATCCACTCGCCTTCGATCTCTAGGCTCAGCATATCGACATCACCATTGCTCATCCGTAGAAATTCCGCTTTGTCAATTGGTTCCAATAACCCGAAGAACAGAGCAGCGTCTATCAAAGGATCAGTGTAGATAAGGCGTCATCGAGCGTTTGTCCGTGAGGCAATTCGGACGTATAAATTGCTATCTCTCGTACAGTGAGTGAATGATTCGCCTCTCGATCATGCTGGATTTCGAAGCGACGTGCGCTTTGTGATATCTGCGCTGATCTTCTGAAGTGTAGTACACTGCGACTTCTTACTTCTGCCTGCTGTCGAGGATTGCTGGGCCCAAAAGAGAATTTATAGCAAACAATTACACGCCTCATCCGTGACCACTAGCTCAGACCAGACAGATCCGTGATTTGTAAAAGAGCTGTCAATATGCCTGGACCAACATCAGACTTTCCCTTGCCACTTTCACCGCCGTATAGTGGCGACGACTCCCCTCCAACCATCATATCTGCTCTAGTGCCTCCTAACGGGCTATCGACGCCTGATCGGACACCTTCATTGTCCTCGTCTTTTGATGAAGATGAGACCGAAATGCCCTCTTATCGATATACTGGTCCGAGCGCAATTATGAATCACAACGAGAGAAGACAGGCTAGTACGAGTGAAGGTTCTTCCAAGGGGTCGCGAAGAAACATACCGAGATTAGAGGATTTCCAACTGATCAAGGTCATCGGGAAAGGATGTGCTGGAAGAGTATGTCATCTTCCTCACCTAGATCATAACACTAACATTACGCTGAACCTCTAATCAAAATGGCGCTCAGGTGTTGCTGGTAAAGCATACCCCGACAAACAGTGTGCGAGCAATGAAAGCCATATCGAAAAGATCGGTATTAACGCATGACGAGCTAAATCATACTCTGACCGAACAATCGATATTGAAACGCTTCGCCATAGAGGAACCCCACAATAGGTTCGTCTCAAGGCTGCATGCGACTTTCACGGACAGGGAGAACTTCTATTTCGTGATGGAGTTTTATCCGGGTGGAGATCTGGCGACGCAGATGGAGATTCATCGGGTATTAGGGGAGATGAGGACGAGGTTTTACGCTGCAGATATCGTGCAAGGTTTGGAAGATCTGTAAGTTGGTTTTACTTGACTCGTTTTGATGAGATCATGTATGATATGCTTTCCAGGCTGGCGAACCATATCTTCGCAAGCATAGTCTGGGATGTATGGACGCTGACATGCTCAAAGACATCGACATGGAATTATTGTCCGCGATTTGAAGCCAGAGAAGTGAGTCAGCCCACGTACTCTCGGCTTACAATCAGCAAATGCCAGCTGAATCCCTTATCTTGCAGTATATTGATCAACTCCAGAGGTCATGCCGTGTTGGCGGACTTTGGATTATCGAAAGAATTCTCGTATCGCGGAGATCCAAAACCGATTCATGTGGTTACATACCCAGGTCAGCCTGAGCTACCACCATGGGCAGGCCAAGGAGCTGGAAGTCTGAGAAAATTGGCCAGCGGCCAGAAGAAATTGACGGTGGACAGAGCTTATTCTTTTGTGGGTCAACCTTTCCTCTTACCCTCCTTGACGTTATGACTGATGATACGGTACTATCAGGTGGGAACGTCAGAGTACCTGGTGAGCTCGATCCTCAATGATCAAAGACGATTTTAACCAGATGTCTTCATATGATAGTCTCCAGAAGTAGTGAGACGGGCCGACTGCTCCTACGCCGCGGATTGGTGGGCTTTAGGCTGTATTGTGTTTGAAGGCTTGGTGGGCCGGGTAAGTCATTACACGCGGTAGTTGACCACATGCTAATAATTAGTCGTCAGGTGCCTTTCAAAACGGACGATGATAATGCGCCTGTAAGCCACCAAGACCTTTAGCTCACGTCGATCTCACGATGCTGATCCTGATGATGTAGACGGTTCTGTACAACAAGATCCTGTACGAGCCATGGGATGAGCTCCTACAAGATCCGAGAATGGCTGAATATATAGCTGATCCCGTCACATATGACTTTATCGACGCGGTGAGTGAAGCAGCCTACGTTCTACAAATCGACTGGTCAGGCTACGCGCTGATATAGACACCCGCTTGCCCCTAAAGCTGCTGCAAAAAGATCCCATGTGGCGTTTGACGGAACCCTGCGTAAAGCAACACGGCTATTTCGCTCAATTGTGAGCGTCTTCCCCTTCTCCATTGAAAGGCATCATCGGACAGAGCTTATGAGCGATTCGGTTCACAGAGATTGGGATACTGTTCAGGCAGGTGGTTATGTGGATCCGTACGACCTGGACTTGCATCCGGTGGCGGAGTACAATACAGTGTATTTCCCGCAGTTGTGCTTGGAGGAGGATCCTTCGGTGGACATGTCATCGCATGATGTCAGGGACAGCAAATATGGGTACCAGAGGACACCGCTCAATGACAATGCGTTGTATGCGCTAGAACAGGCTAAATATCGGTATGAGTTGGAAAAGTTCGCCTGGAGTAGGGAATTGGACGGATACGAGACTGTTGAAGAGAGTGAGATGGAGAGAAGTATCGATGATCAAGAAGAAGAAGACGAGGAGGAAGAAGGATCGCTTATGGACGGTGTGACCGAGTCCTCCACCATGCCCGTGACTGATGCTGAGCGATCATTGCACGAAAGAAAAATATCTGCGGAGGGCGAGATGTACGAGCCCACACAACAGCGGTATCAAGACGAGGAGGATGAATACATAACGACAAACATCTCGGACCCTGTGACTGCAAGTGCAGATATCCATGGTACGGCCGCGACCCCTTCGACGAAACGTCAGCCGAATCTCCCTGATATTGGATCGCCAGAGTCAGTCTACACTGACGAAGCGCCGAGATCACCAGTGGGATCGCCAACACCGTCTGCACCTGCTGAACATGTCAAAGCGTCCACCGTCAGCGCGAAGACGAGAGAAGATGATGCTGCCCTTTCTACGGGTCACGGTGTCACAGCACCCGCAAAACATCCGATTGAGTTAAACCCAGCCAAGGAGGAAGTAGCCGAGCTATCAACACCACCCATACTGCTCGAGAAGACCACTCAACCTGTTCAGAAGGGGTTACCAAATGCGCCCACCTCACCCGTTTCGCCAACCCTCTCGACTCATTCCCCCAAAGCACACCCCGTTCCCATCCCGCTCCGCCCCAAGCCCGTCCGCCAAATTTCCGAAGAAGCCGGCATCAACCTCAATTTACCTACCGGCCTCCCTTCGTCCGGCTTATCAGTCTCTGACATGGTTAGCGTGCCTTCCCCTCATCCCGGATCACCCACCAGGATACTCAGGCGCCACCGACAACTCCCCAGCGTGGATACGATCCCCATTGCTAGGTTATCCGTCGAGCTGCACGGCGTGAGGACGCATATAGATGATGAAGATTGGGAAGAATTGATCCTGGATGATCCCAACGCTTCTGCGCCCAACGGCCACGGCCATGGCGGCGGGCTGAACCATTCTTTCTTGGGTCTGGGCAGAGTATTGAAGCGTAGACCGTCAAACCTAATCACGAGTTCAGCGGGCACAAATGGCGATCATAGCTCATATACTACCTCGGGGTCTGGATTGAGAAGACAAATCAAGAATTCCGACACTTCTTCATCCCGCAACAGCCAATCTACTTCACCCACTAAATCATTGACCAGCAGACCGAATTTGTTCTCGAATAAATCGATCGAAAATACCAAAAAGGCATTTGGCAAATTCAAGGCTTTCCCTAAACTCAGGAACCTCGCTGCTCCTGCCAGTGATGAGAACAAGATACCCACTCGCTCGCCATTGGTAGGACCTCCATTGAGCGCGAGCGCAAGTGAGAGCGCAGCTGGCTCGCCCGAGATGCGTGAGAAAGCAGAAGCCTTGGATCGTCCGGAAAACCCTTCAGCCAATAATGACACAGCTCTTAGCAAGGATTATAAGCTTGTAGATGCAAATGAAGCTGGAGCCAAGGAAGTTAGACCCGCTATGGGGTACAGAAGACACACGGAATCCGGAATAGGCTGGCTGGGGCGTAAGACGAAACTCTCATTGGCGAGTGCGTACAAAGACCCAAAACACAAGTCCAAGTCAAAGTCAAAATCAACATCGAAATCAAATCTGAGATCCTCTTCGTCCGCTGCATCAAGCTACAACGAGAATGAGAAGGAAGCTCCCAATAGTAGCCAGAGCCAAAGCGGACCTTCTTCACCTATCAAGAGGATCCAAGCGGAAGAGCTGGAAACGCCTCGATCGGTCTCGAACTCTTCTACTACTACTAGCACTAGCACAGCAAGTGTCAGCGTGTCGAGGAACGATGAAGGGTTGCCTACTTTACAGTTGAGCGAGATAGAGTTGTCTGGGCTGGATTGGGAGCCTTTCAGTGGGAAAGAATGGGGAGTGAAATAAAAACGAAAGAATGAAATAGGACGATAAGATCTGTTCAGTTCAGTCAAGTCAAGTCCGGTTAAAACTTCCTCCGCCTCTTCCTCTTCCTCTTCCTTTGAAAAAAAAAAGTCTTTCTAGGCGAAAATCTGTACTCGTAGTCTTGGATTACTAGCTACAAAGTCCTTTCCCTTGTCTTTACCGTGTACGTTGTCAAAGAATCAGTAACGATTTTACGATTACGAAAACGATACCGCTCACGATTAGTGTGATTATCGTGTTTTAATGTATATAACGAACGATTCCTTGAATACGAGTGACCTCCACCCCTATCCCCGTTAATGTGTTGTCAATTTCATCCACTATATTCATATTCCTCAATCCTCAATTCACACTTAATCAACCCTCACTTCAATGAGTCATACACCCATACATACACACAAAACATATTCATATCTTGTCTTGCGGTCTTGCTATTTTGCGCTTGCCAGCTTGCGGTCTTGCACACTTGCACACTTGCTAACTTGCTAGTTTGACGTAAGTGCAGAGCGCCGAGCTGATTCTGATACCACGTATTCATGCATAGCAGCGCGATCACACTTTTGACTGTAAGGTATTATACTTGAATCACTTCAATATCTTATACGAAGTATCAGATGATCTATCGAAGGGTGACCAATTCTTCGGCTGAGGTGGGGTCTACAGACGGAACATGGCGTGAGCGATGACATATGTCAGATGTCATGGTGGTAGTGTAGAAGGACAAGCGATGATCATAATCCATAGCACTCTCATCGGTAAGATTGGTAGTGATGGTAGTGGTGGTGGTGGTAGTAGAGATTGACTACTCACGGATAGCAACGCAAGAATCGAAATCGTCCTTGGTAGCTCCCATCTTTACAGCTACACCGACTGGAAAACACAGACCAAATCGTATCAGCTTGAAGCTCACGCATCATCGGGCCTACACAGAGACCAGAGATTGCACGATGACAATCGAAAGAGATAGTCGACGCGACTCACAGCCTTGTAACATCTCATCGGATCCTTCACCGATAATATGTAAACCGACGACCTTCTCTTCGGGGCCCGTACAGATCAGTTTGTACGATGTAGGTTGTTTGTGGTTCTCATCCAGCATGGCGAACGACATAGCTTTGAACTGTTCACAAGGCGAGATTCAGTGTCAGTTGCATTGTTCATCGATTCATCTTGATCTGTTTTGGTGACCGGCTGCACTCACCGAAGTCTTGTAGACCTTCAAATTGTCTTTACCGTATTTCTCCTCCGCTTCAGGCTCGGAGAGACCGACTGAGCCGATCGTGGGGTGACTGCATCGTTCAAAATCGGTATCAGCTCTTGCCAATAGCAAAAGCGGGAAAGGAGAAAACATGGCATTGCACTCACGAGAAGACGACCGAAGGGATATTATCGTAACTCAATTTATCGTTCTTGTACTTCTCAGGACCGAACAACCTATTACTCAATCTTCGTCCAGCGGCAATAGCGACGGGAGTCAAGAGAACTTTCCCGGCTACATCTCCTACGGCGAAGATGTTGGGCACGTTGGTGTTCTGATAATCATCTGCAACGATATCTCCCTTTTTGTCAAGCTCAATCCCGATCTTCTCTAATCCTAATTTCTCGGTGTTGGCATGACGACCAATTGCCCAAAGCAGCACATCAACTTCGAGAGGCTTATCAAGAGAATCAACGTGGACCAAAAGAGAGCCGCTGGATGTCTTTTCTACTTTCTTGACGTTGGAGGACTTGTGGACGTTCAATCCGGTTTTCTCTGTTATATAGACATACCGCGTTAGCATCTGCACATGTATCGAGAGGTATGCCGTGGGTTCGCATCGGACGTGAACTCAAGATACGGCAAAGCGATTGACTCACCCATGTAAGGTACTAAGACTTCGCTGAGCATAGGATCAAAAGTCCTCAAGACCTGATCCTTCCTGATGATCAAATGCGTCTCCGTACCGAGAGTGTTGAATACCCCGGCCAGCTCGACGGCGATGTATCCTGCTCCGACAACGGCAACTCGTTTAGGTTGTTCCTCAATATCGAAGAACCCATCAGAGTTGATACCGTATTTGGCACCTTCGATGGTCTTCTCGTCTGGGATGGTAGGTCGTCCCCCGACAGCAACGGTGATGTTCTTCGCTTTGACTTGGTATGTCTCGCCGTCCAGACCGTCAATTTGGAGCGTATTGGCATCGATGAAAGAGGCGAAACCGGAGTGGTAGTCGACTTTGTCTTTGAGCAGGTTAGATTCGCTGATTATCAGAATGGGAGAGTGATGAAGCGAATGGCATTGTATATTAGGTAGAAAGCGAAGGAAAGGCGAGGGAGTGAAGAATAACGGTCATTAAATCTCATGAGCATCGGACAGCAAGGATGTGAAGTCAGTAGCTTGCACACTCACTATATACCGTTCAATCTCTTGATATAAGCGTCTCGCTTGTGCTTCAACTCGGTCCAGTTGAAATCACCAGCGATCCTATTTCCTTCCCCATCTTTACCGAATCCGTAAGCAGCGGCTTTCCTGAGGTTGTCTGCTATGTCGGCGGTGTACCTGTACCATGGGAAAAGAGTTCAGCATGCAGTACTATGGGGAGGTATGGCGTCTGACTGAAGACGCAGACAGTCCAGGTAAGGGCGAAGGGTACACATCTGCTGAGTATAAAGGTACTCACCACATGACCTCTAGATGATTCCCAATTCATCGTCATCAGTCAGCTCATTCCAGCATGCAGGTAAATCTTAGGTAATCCGACGAGGATTCAACATACTCTTCGGCACACATCTGTAACAACATAGATCAGCTAATGAGAAGACATGATCCGTGTAGATCATAGTGAAGCTGACTCACCCTACGTTCACACAAGTACCACCTAACTTCGGGGTAGCTTCTGCCAACCCGACTTTTGCGCCGTACGAAGCGGCTCGTCTCTGCGCGATCGTGCACACGCACGATGCTCGATCAGCTCGGTGTCAAGCAAGACGGATGTTCTGGCTGGTGCAATTTAAGCGAGTGTGAACTTACAGCAGAAGCCAATCCACCAGATCCACCGCCGATCACAAAGTAGTCACTGTCAAGCGCACCCGCACATCAGTCATCCTTGTCCTCCTGCGATCGAGATTCGTTCTTCATGGTTGATTTGGAGTCGCCTTCGGAAAGACTCACTATTCTTGGACTTCAGAAGCTTGGGCTTTAGTCAAAGGAGGCATCCTGATTACTGTACTCGAGCTAAACGGTCTGACACCGAAACGTAGCGATGTTAATGTTGTTTGGGGTGATGTGAATTTGGTGGATGAACGGAGACTGAAGATGGAAGAGCAAACGACCTGTCTCTTTGTCGTGCTTAATACCGATGCAAAAGTAGGAGGTCGAATTTTGATAAGAGATGCTGGCGAAACGATCCTTGGTCAAAGCACAACCAAGAATACGATCTTTTAAACGGTGCAGAAGCAGATGGGAAGGAGAGATTATAAATGCAGATGCGATGGTGTGAAAGAATCATGCACTCATCTTGCTTAGTAACGTAAACATTCGTTCACCGCACAGTGAGTGATCTTACTCTACAGATTGTCGGTGAATGGCGCAATCGAGGATTCAATCCCCGAAAACCCACTTGATAAACCCACTTCTCCCAGAGCAGAGCGTATGCTTGTCAATCATCGATCCCGCTTCCTTATTCCCATCTGCATGCATCTGCAGACGATCACAAAGTGACAAAGCAAATCTGTTCGCATGCATGCTAAGTCATCGGACGGCACAAGGGCGTTAATTGCGAAGCGATTCATACAATTGCCCTCTACAACGATCATTCCTGATCCTCATTATGATCTTCCACTTCACATGCGTCCAGCTCGAAAGCAGCCTCGAGACGCCGTAAAGCCAGCTGCAGTAAGGTTCGTCGGCTCCCATGCTCGCTTCACTTTTTCCCGACTCGATGCATGAACACAAGCAACATAAACTCACTTTGAGCGTATCCCATTTTTGGGTAAATATGAATCGGAAACTACAAGGTAACGGATCGGCATCCAGTGTTGTTGGATTCTGTTAACGACAAAATGATGAGTGTCGAAGGAATCCAGCGATCAGCTTCAACACTCATCATCTGGATCTGAATGCAAGACTGAGTTCAAGCCCGTCGTACGTACGATATGGACGCCTTGCTTAATCATCCTTTCCATCAAAAACTTGATACCCTTATCATCCAGTTTCTGCTCAAACTTCAGAGCGATAGGCGACAAGTCAAGTATGAAATACACGCCTGCATTTGCGCCTATATACCTACCAGTCGTATGCTCTCCTTCAGCTTTCATTCCCGTAAACTTCGCATCTGTCAGAGGGAAAAGCACTTACGGCAAGCCGTGGAATCTAGCCCATCTCGCACAAAGATCCATATTCCGACTCAACCACCTCTTACTCTTCTCCAACAACTTTGACAACCTCGCTTCATCTCCGAGCAGCTCGGACAGTAAGGCATCTGTAACACCGCTGATGGGCGTAGCCATCATACTCGTCTTGACATGTTCGCGCAATTTCGTATTCTCACGAACTAGGAGAGCAGCTTTCAGACCTGAACAACCTAGATCTTTCGTCGGACCTCCCAACACATGTATCCTATCTACCACATCAAGCTGGCGAGCGGAAGGCAGGGATAAAACGCTGATGAACTCCTGGGAGGTCGGGTTGTCCTTCGTTGGGAAAACGGAATATGCGAATACTTCGTCGACAATGAGGTGGACATCATACTATGATTGCGAGAGATCCCTGATCAGCTACAAATGTTCTCCCTTCAACCCCGTTCTTAAGTCCCTAGCCTGAAGCCAGCGGCGGGCAGACTGGTTGACTCACTTGTCGTGCTAAGGATATATACCCCTCGATAGTCTCCCGAGGGTGACACCTCGGTATCGGATTATGCGGATTACACAGTATAACAACTTTGACATGTACCCCTTCTTTCGCCGACGATTCGAGCCTTTCTTGCAGGAAAGGAATCACATCGATCGACAACGGGTCGACATCCGGGGGAATATGAGCGAGGACCAGTTGAGCTTGAGCGGGATACTTGATATCTCGGACATAGTCGTCTAAGCGCCCAACACGATACGATTAGTGATCAGCGCTTCCATTCTACTACGCCTATAGTTCCGCTTGGACGGCGGATGATGGGTCACTCACGGTAGAATGGCTAATTGAGAGGGCGAGACAGGGGCATCAATATACCATCCAGAGATTATTCGATTCCGAATATCAGAATGCCCAGCTCACCGTTGACAGCAGGACTCCATCTCCCTCGTCGCATATACCCCAGATCAAGGAACCTAACAGAGCTCCTACTCCAGGTCCCGTAACGCTATTGCTTCTTGAGACCTGTCGTATCGGATTGCGAAGATTGATGTATCTTGGCAGAAGATCTTCCAGCTGCGTTATGGACGACCGTGTCAAGGTAGCTCGATATTTCAGATGTTGAGGTTGTATTTTCGCTTGGTTTAGTATCTACAGTATAGTATCACCAGTACCGGAATTCAGCTTTCTAATCCTCGAGATTCGAAGTTTACATTATCCGGCCCAAGAAGTGAGTACTTGCAGGAATGACTCCATCTTCCAACAAGGAGTTTTCCGCCGTCGACAGATTAATCACCCCCTCCGGATGTAATATCGGATCATAGTATGGTCCCTGAGGTGCTGGACTGACTTCAAGTTATAGGTAAATGCTTGACGAGGTATGGCATATTGCACCTACTATGAAACAGGGATAAAAGCCTCTATCCGCCTTTCGGCTCGCTTCGAAATCATCCTTTGAGTGGCTGCACTGAGGCGTCCTTACCAACGCATCGATCATTATGGATCCCTCGGAAGGCCATGTTATACAGCATTGCTTCCTTGCAACCTGCATTCGCAGCAGAACGATTTTCGATTACACAATCTGATCTAATGCGTTCATCGAGTACCTGCTCGGTAACTAATCTCGGGTTTATCCGATATCACCTTCACTCTTCACTCATACACTTACTCTTAACGGAAGACGACTCGGAGCAGGCTGACGATGGAATGCGGTAGTATAAGCTACTTTGGTGGACGATGCATAGTGTTTGACTACTGTCCACTACTGAACTTGATTCACGTTTTACATCTAATCCTCGTCCATTCTCTCATCTCCACCTTCGGCGTTCTCATCCCTCCTCAGCCCAATCAAGCCCTCGAGGAAGCCCTTGACGCTCTGTCCGGCAGCATCAGGCAATCCCAACTCTCTCATCATGGTTCCAGGCAGTCCGCCGGACCTCAATGCGTTATCCAAAGAGGCAATGGCATCGGTAAACTGAGGCGCAGAGAGGATGGGCAACAAGTCCTGAGCAGAGGGATTGGGCGGTAAGTCCAAGCCTGCCGGAAGGAGGGGTGTGATCGTAGGAATCAGATCGGGATGCGTAGTGAGCAATGTAGACATTTGTACGGGCGAGAGAACGTCTGTCAATCTTGCATCTATGAACCCATCCAAAGCGATACGTCAGCGTCCTTCGTATTATATGTGAGAGCATAATGGAAAAAAGGGATTGGGGAACAGCAGGAGCTAGCTCACCATCATCGGCAGGAGCTAATCCGCCACCTCTTGCCCATTCAGCCAGGAGTCTAGCCATCTGATCTTGGCTTCCTTCACCAGCACCAGCATCAGGACCTGCACCTGCGCCTCCGTGAGCTGGAGTCTGCTCAACGTCCATTCCTTCGGTAGTGGTAGTAGCACTCGTGCTTGATCCAGCAGCGGGAGGAGCGGAAGGCGTGCTGGTCTCAGCAGCAGTGGATCGAGGTGCGGGCTCAGGGTGCGATAGTCTCGGTGCACCGGGAGTCGGGGGCCATGATCGTTCTTGGGCTGGTCTTTGGGGTGTCGAAGGGACCGGTAAAGGAGCTGAGCCGATTCTAGAAGATGTGCGCGATTTGATGGATTAGCTGTCCATTAATCCCTTAGATCAAAAGCGGTAGCTCACCTGTAAGTAGGGTCTTTGATCAGGTTATCGATATCGATCTGAGCTCTGAGAATGGCTTGTTGATCTGATTTCTGGATCCAGAACTACGTAGACGCTGTAAGCTGGAGACTGATGACAGACATGATGCGGACAGCTTACAAAGTACTTCTGGTCAGAGCTGGAAAACTTCAGGATATGAGTCCTGCCCGAAGGGTCCTGTACGGCACAAATGAGATCAGTCAGATTTGTCGCAGAGTTTGTGCACAGAGGGGATGCACTCTCGTCAGACGCCACTTCGCTGAACCGAGAAGGAATGTGAGGTCGAGAGATCGTGACTCACCTGCTCGACCTTCTCGAAAGTAGCTTCTCCCGGAAAGACAAGGAGCTCCTGCATATCACCCACCGCATTAGCTGACTGACATTCGACGACCCGTTGTGACGTAAATGATTGAATCGTGAGGTAGACTTACATCTTCGACTTGACCTGAGGCTCTGTTCTTCCAGGCTGCGCGCACACAGACAAGTCAGCTCGATGAATTCTTTGATGGCGACGGGTTTCAAACTCACTGAAATGGGTATATTCCCCATCCTCCGATCGCAATTCCAAAGTCCCCTTCTCCGGGAGAGCATCTACGAACTTGCTTCCTTCTCTTCGCTGGGATCTACCGGCAGCTATAGATATCTGAGATGCCATTTTGTATGCCTACGACTGTCTGTCTGACTTAACGCAATGCGAAGCCTTCCTAGTACGTGAAGTGATTGAATCGAGTCCAATCGAAGTCGAAGTTGAACGTGGACAACGACGAAATCACCGCTGACGCGGTTGAGATCATTCCATTCAACGTCGACTTGCGACCCCCGAATCCTAAGGCGGCGCAAGCCGATAACGTAGTCCTAACCTTGTTGTGGCATAGAAATACTCTGCGTACTACGACAATACATATCACATCTTCTTGATCAGCTATCTTGGGCCGAAGCTGGCGTATATCAGTATGAGGGTACGAGGGGATTACGGAGATGTTATCTGTGCTGTCTCAAGATTCATGGGGAGGGGACAATCTTGTGGGGAGAGGAGAGGATATGTACGCCGGAAAATCGTAATCTTTTCTGACGACTCTAGCTGCTCGCTCGTCGTTGTGGAGTACGTCGTTACAACCTATTGAAGGAACCGACCGCCCAGTACATCGCCGCCGTTGCCTATAAATAATGCGCAGCCGGGTATGATATTTCACCATCTTTCTTCGTCGCTTTTGCAATTGCTCGTTTATCTACTGTTCGAATAGCATTGAACTCCCGAAGGATTGCCGGTCAACTTATAATTTTAAGTGTTGTAGACCACACCTTGAACTTCGATACATTTTCAACCATTCTAGAATATTATCACAGAATGGGTAAATCAAGAAAAAGAGATACAACCACTGTATCTACCACGATCGAACACTTCGTAAGAGGAGGTAATACCAGATCGCAACAAGATCCTCAGCCAGGCCGAGCAGTTGGAAACAACAATGGTGTTTCTGCAAATGCCGATGTCAATGAGATTGACATCGCCAACCCAACTGTAAATGATCAGGAGATCACGGTGAGTAGTCCATACTCACGCTATACGTCCGGGCCAGCACCATAGGGGGGTCGCGCAGATTGAGAGTGAAACGCAGCTGACTTGTACTGTACTTACGCTTGACGATGCAGGAAGGGATCAAAGTCACCCAGCAGATCACCCACGAGCGAACGCGATCGAGACATGGTCGACGACATCACAGACATCGAGATGAAGATCGAGAAGAACGAACGCCAATCGCTAATCCAGTCGAAAGGATCGACGCTCAATTGCCCGCTTATTCACCTTCAGGCAACCGAGAACAAGATTTGTCGGATCTCACCAACCTCCTCGACTACCTGACCATTTATCAGCCCGATCTCAAGAAGACCAATCGTGATCCTGGACAATTAGCCCCGACTGTCATCAATACCGGTGGCTACATCTCTGCGCGTTCCCCCACACCGATCATGGACGATGAGTTCATAAAACCCAGTCGACTGAGAGACCACAAGCACAAGGTCGACGGTGATGGCGCGAACCCTCCTCCTCCTCCTTCTTCTTCACCTCCATCGGCTGGTATCTCGAACGCTGATGCTGAATTCGATGAAGATGGAGAGGATACTTCTTATCCCCTACCGGACAGACCACCCGTGTGAACACTCCGGTACCTACTGACCAGCACCGTTCGTATCCTCCGAGCCAGGTATCCTCATCCAGCTCAAACCGAAAGCCGAGGAGAAGCTACAATGGCAAAGGCGATTGTGTCGGTCAATCATGCCGTAGCGAGAGTCTCGACTCGTTCACAGCAACCGGCATAGAAAGGAGCGAGATTCACGCCGGTCCGGGACACACGCCGTTTTCCCTCATTCCTCCGCTCCAAAGAGGTCCAGGCCGAAATCCCCCAGCGTTATCTTCGAGACGGACCCAGATCGAAGCAGCCATACAGAGGTATCTCCAAACATCCCAAGAGAGGATGTATTACCTCAGTCTGATAGAGGCAAGACTGGCGGAAGTCGATTATCAGATCCGGGGGGAGAAGGACGAGGCGCGATTGTTGAGGTGGTATCGAATGAGAAAGGACTTGACTGATCTACATAGGAAGGTTTCAAATATGAGGCTGTAGAGGTGGAAGTTCGTCAGCGTAGAAACATGAATGCGTATGTATGTACGTATCTGTCTGAAAGTCAGGATGCCGGAGGAAGAATAGAATGTTGATGATGGAATACGAAATGATGGGTAGGGAGAACGGAAGTGCCGCATGAATAACATGGGAATGAGCTTGAGCTTTGACCGTGCTTTGTCGGGTGCCTCTCAATCCTTTGTCCGAGAATCCGTTCCGAGCCCATATTTCCGTGTACATCATACAAACATGCTCCTTTCATGACCTTCATGACCTCGTCAGGGGGGGTCATTCCAGCTACTCGTACGTTCGACACACGATGACGTCTTCGAGGGTGTCCAGTCGCTGCGGCTCTCATCAAAATCGAATGACAAGCTCATCTGACACGAAGGCAACGCCCCCTTTCGAACGTATCAGCATTTTAGCACGTTTCATGTTCTCCGTCATGTCCGCCGGGATTCCATTGCCCGTAACGTAATTAAACGAACGGGACGCGAGGGCGTGTAGCATGCAGCACTGGAATATGACGAAATTTGTCGAAAAATGGATGCTTATGCTTAAACCCTTCCATCGCAGGCAGTAGGGTCGGCAGACGATTGGAAAAATTCCCATATCATCAACAACAAATCGTGCATTCTCCTTCTTTGTCTTTTGCATTTGTCTTTCAAGGATGATCTAGTCAGGCCATAGACCTCATCACTCTATCTTTTACTTCTAACAGTACATACTGCCTGACTGCAGTCACCGCTCATTCTGTTCGTCGTTCCTGCTCCTGGCCGACACGCCGAAAGACTGTCCAAGCTTGAGATCTCCATTTTCAACTTGGTAACGCCTGACAACAGCATCCTAGCAATAATCAAAAATAGAGAGACGTCTTGGTGGGAACCGGTACACGGGCAAAGGCCAAAGGACCCTGTCATACACATATAGAAATACCCTTGGACACATTCAGCCAGGATCTTTGAACGCACGTGAACGTACCTGAGAGCTGGCTGAGAGCATCGTGGGTCCCGTCTGAAGTCAATGCTCTAGACGGCTTTCTCTCTCAAGCTCGAAGGCTATCAGTAGCTGATCGATTCGTCCTCCTTCGTCTCTCGATTCACTTGAAACCTCGTTATCTGTCGCCTTGTATCGTTGTCTCCCTTCCACAACATACATTCACCATTACTTCGGGCCCGAACAAACAAATCTCTCCGCGGCAACACGCCATCGCCTACCAATTATACCATCACCATCAATCAGCTAAATTCACCTAGAACCACACCCTTGTGAGAGATTCAAACAGCTATATAGGTCAATCAATGAGCGACTTTCAATCCTAGATGTGCATAAAAAGTCTCATGATCGGTCAAGGGGTCCAAGCTATAATCTGCATCAAGCGAGGTTTCTGATTTAAGAAGAGATATCAGATAAAACGACGTAAGACGTGCTGGACGCTACGTCAATTTGTTGGAGGAAAAGATTGTGTGCATGTTCAGCATTTGTGAGTGTTGATGATGTCTTTGATGGTGATAGTGATAGCGATCCACTTTCGCTTGGCAGATTGTCCTCTGACACAACATACGCAGATCTTTCGCCTAAATCGTTCGAAACCTTGTCGATCGTGGAGTCGGCCATCTCGCTTCTACATCAAAACAGTCATTTGCGTGAAACTTTGTCCACCGATAGGACTGCAGGTCACAAAAGTCGAGTACGACTGGGAGCCGAGTGACCGAGTCGAATAGAAGGAAGGATTATCGCAACCTACAGTGTCCTTGCCTTGTCTTCAACTTCCTTTCATCTTCGTCCTTCAATTACATCATAGCGCTCCGAACCCCTTTTCCAGAAGGACTGCTGGCAGAAAAAGAAAAAGTTGCTGGACCACTTTTTCGCCTTTCTCTTTGTTTCGAGGGTGAACAGTTGATCCAATCTTGGAAAGGTGTGTCATGAGATTAATCAAGCGGCGATCATCCCAAAACTTACCCTCATCAAGCAAGACTACGGGAGTTGTACCACCTCTTCCTGGACAAAAAGAAGACTCAAGCCACAACGATGTCGCTACTGTGCCATCACCCACGAAAGGCGGCGGTAAGGGCAAGAAGAGGAGAGATAGTCAAGAGATGAAGTATCCTCCGACCTCTTTCGGTCAAAGTAGCACGGGCTGGAGTTTTGGGAGGATGAGGAGCCTCAAGAGTAGATCGCGGTCGAACTCAGACGCTGGAGTCTCGGAATCGGAGGACGAAGGCTTAGGAGAGGGGAGAGGAAAAGGCAAGTTGCCCGAATTGTATGCCACGAGGAATACTAAGTGAGCACTTCTTCCGTGTGATTACTGTACCGGCTGACTTGATTCCCGCAAAGCCCTGCGCAAATCACATTGTCGCTTGAAGTAGACCGCTCTGAACAAGCTCTTCCATCCCCCTTGCCTTCGCCTCCGCGGATGGTTTTCCCGGACATCGACACTCCGGACTTCACAACTTCACCTCCAGAATCGCCTTTCCCCTCGATGCATCCAGCTTATCCCCAACCCAACCAACCCATCATAGCTTTCAGCAGCCCCGAATCTCCACCCACGCCAGTCTCAGCGCTCGCTACTGCTCAATCATCGAGCATCTTCGCCCCATCCGGATCGAGACCACCCCTGAACTCAGCTTTATCGGCTTCGACAAGTTCTTCGGCTCCATCCATAGCCAGCGGGGAGTCATCTCACCCTTTAATCGCTCGAAATGATGGTGGACCGTCATCTGGAAGGGCTATCGCAACCTCTACCGCACCCCGAAAACTGACTAAAAGGCGACCGGTTTCGATGATGCACGATCAAGTCGAATTGGTAGAACGTCCATCGGTCTCCTCAGATGGTGGCAGCTTGTCGTCGCCTCAAAACTATGTCAATCCTGCCCCGGCTCAGATCTACACCGTCCTCACAGGTCCGGTCACCTTCCCTTTGTCATTCCTCACTAGTCTGCCCCTTCCAGAAGGAGCGGCGCCTCCTTCGCACATATTAAACTGGCCATTGAACCGTAACCCCTCTTGCTCGACCAATGCTTCCTCCGGTATGACCCCGTCTACGGACGAGTCAGGTATGCTAGAAACGCCTAACAATGCTGTTATCATACCTGGACAAGGCGAAGATCGACTATGGGAACGGATCGGAGAACCAAGACCACCGCTCTCGCGAGCTTCTACCTTTTCGTATCGAGAAGGGGATGACGGCACCATCGTAAAGAGAGAAGGTTACTTTCACCATAAATCTGCCAGAGATGCATCGTCCTCTAGCCAGGACACTGCATATGTCAATGGTCCTCTTCGACCGGCGACACAAGACACCTACCCGATTGTTCCTCCGAATGTTTCGACTGGCACTTATACACCGACTGTCTCCTCGGCGAGTGATGTGACTGCCAAGATACCTAGAAGTCTCAGGATTTCTACCTCCAATCTCGAGCTCAAATCAAATCAAGTGGAGCCGCTTGTCTCGCCCACCGCTTCCGTCCGAAAGAGATCGGTCGCTTTCGAAAAGAAGCCTTTGGCGCCTGAACAATCAGCTGCTTTGCCTCAAGAGGACCAACCTCGGCCTGTGCGCCCACCTTTGATGCGATTGAGATCGAGTAGTATGGGCGCAATGTCTGTCAACACCAACTCCGTTTACAGCGTTGGCGAAGTGGCCGTTGCGACCAGTGCAAAGGTGACGAAAGCGCAGGCTTTAGTCATCGGTCATCCTCCTCAAGATGACCAGACAGGTGGAGTAGCAGAGCTCTTGGCAGAACTCGAGAACTCATCTGAAGCTGTTCGAAGGGCATTCGATCAGGAACGTCAAAGAGGTGATTGGCCAGCAGCGAATGACAAGAACGCTCTCGAACAACCAGCCAAACGAGTTCATAATGCCCGCCCGGCCCCTCCCCCGCCGCGACTACTCCCAGCCAAGAAATTATCTGCTGGACCGACACCGTCCCCTATCCTGCGATCAGCCAGCACAGCAGCATCCCCGAAAAAACTTGTCTCTTTCCATTCTACCGCTGAAGGAGATATTCAGAATGTTTCTGCTTCTCAAGGCTCTGCTCCATCCAAGAGACCAACAATGCCTTCTCGATCAAGCAGTTTCAGCAGACTTTGGCGAAAACTGAGCACGAGTGGGTATGGCGGTAACGCAAAGAAAGGGAAATCTTTCGACAACCTCGACAATGATATACCTCCAGTGCCGCAGACGAAGAAAGACGAGTGGTACGGCGCGCTCACCGAATCTCCGACAAAGACGACCTCAAATAACTTGGAGGATGTCATGTCCTCGCGAATCAAGCGATCCAGGGGGTCTCTGGACCTGACTTCGGTCGGAAAGGAAAACCCAGATTTCCTTTCTTTGCCGACCAGATCGAGCTTCACCAAGGACAAAGACAGACCATCGACGCCATCGTCGACCAGCTCGAGACGATCGAAAGGCAAAAAGAGATTATCATTGACATCCATTCCGCCACCTCGAGCTCAGTCAGTGCCACTGTCACTGCCCATCAGGAGCGACACACCGCCAGTAATACCTCCTCTGTCACCGACTCCACCGCTTGGGGACCCCTTGCCTTCGCCTACGAGCTTGACGCTCGACTCCGACAATACAGTGTGTCTCACTCACGCCAGTACGGCTTCTACGACTGACGTTACTGTGCGATCATTCCGAAAGATTCCAGCTGCTGAGGGCAGCAAAAACTGGAGGACGCCCCTCGGGCCATATACCCCGCCCTTGTCAGCGATCGTCAATGACTATTTTCGCGATCTCAAGTCTGCTTCTTCATCGAGCAGTCATTATCATTCCGAACTATTCACCCGAGAGATCACCTTGCATAGAACATCGTTACATGAAGATGCCGAATACCAATCCTACGATGCGAAACGAAGATATAGACAGAGTCTAGTAGAGATCAAAGATGACGAGGCGTTCCAAGCTACGGTGGAACAGCTGGTCAAGCTCGAATCAGATGGTCGAGTACGAATGACTCGTGCTGGTGGAGCGGCGTTACGGGGTGATATGCCGCCGATATACCGGACTCCGAGTAAAGATCTTTCGGAGAAGCAGATTCGTCAGGAGAACATCCGAGCATGGTTTGTCACTAGAGAGCTTGTTCAGGGCGAAAGGAGGCATGGGAGGTTGCTGGCTAAGGGTGTTGCCGTGAGTACTCGATTGTCTATTCAGATGATGCATACTTATACTTTGATGTCGTGCAGGCTGTGCAGCTAGCGATACGATCGCAGACATCCATTCCACCTGTCCCCCCTATTCCTTCTTCTGATATGACGGTCGCGCCGCCCCTGACCTCGCCAAGACATACGAAAACTCCGGGCCATTCTAGATCGGGTTCGGGTAATTTCAAGACCCCATCTAGATTACGTCGATCTCGAACTTCCACGCCCGGTCCGTCCGCAATTTCAGCATCATCCCCGACGACTCCTATCTTACCGACCATATCACTTCCTCCTTCTGCGAGCGCACCTCTCGAAGCACTATCGGAGAAACTTCCTAAATTGTATGAGCTCAGTGTCGAGCTTTCACAGAGGTTCGAGCATGATCCATCGCCATACGGAGTCGCCGATGCCTTTGTCAGTATGGAAGAGAGCATCATACTGGAGATCTCCAGCTGGGCGAAAGAGATTGGGGAGATTGTCTATAGTGGGATTGGAGATGAGATGAACAAGATCCTTGACCAGCATCGAATCAAGGACAAGAGCCGGAGAAGGCGATCGGAAGGTGGCTTGTACGAGAGTGGTGCGGAGAGCGAGGTGAAGAGTGAAGCGGAGGGAGGAGAAGGACGGTTGAGGTTTGCTGATATCGTGGGTTTTGCTTCCCTCCTTTTACTGCGACGACCACACTGTCGGTACGGACAGCTGACCCCATGTGATGAATAGATCATCGTACCCATCCAGAGAGCTTCAAGGTATAAGCTCCTGTTCCAGGGTAAGTCAACCGTCTACTCTCCTCTGCCAGCCGGTCAAAAAATAGGTATCCCCATTTAGCGTATGAATCAAGGTAGCTGATCAAAGGTCTCTTCTGTCACACAGAACTCTCCACTAAACTCCCACCCTCGTCTCATACTTCGCTAAAAGTCCATCGTGCGCTCGAAGCGTCGACGAGGCTGGCAGCGGAATGCGATCGATGTCAATCGTTCGATCTCAACGCACTTCGAAGACAAGGTAAGAAAGGAGGAAGGAAGATCAGGCCTGTCAGTGTCGGACCTGGGATTGGAAGCTTGCTGTGATCGACTCACCAAAACCAGGAGATCAGGCAGATATCAAGTCGTCACCTAATGAATATGAAAAGATGAGCTTCGTCATGATGATCAGAAGTGTCAGCGTCAATCAACATGTGATCTGTATTTGTATCCCTACTAGCTTCTGTGTTACCTGTGACCTTGTAACCTATATAACCCTGCACATATACAACACACATCGTATAATTATGACAACAGTAGTAGAGTAACTTATAATTCGTCGTCCGTTCAATGTGATCAACATCAACGGCAAGAGATGTCAAGTTTATGAGATATCACAAGCTCAAGCATGCCGTTGTTCATTTGATGCTCTGATACTGGGACAATAAATGCTGATGAAATGTCCTTCGAAGCAGGAATGAATTGACAAATTCGCTTCTGAGCTTATGAGGGGCGAAAAGTCATATGCATGGGACACTTCTCGCAAGGAGTTATTCGATATGACTACTGAATATCCGATTACCAGCCAAAGAACCTCTCCAGAAATCCTGGATCCCTTCTGCCTCTCTGCATTCTCCTACTTCTTCTCCGTTCGGGATAACGGTATTGGTATTGGTAGTTCGTCCCATACCCGTATCTCGATGGGTACGCTTCTGATAAAACCCATCAGTGACGATTACCATTTCTGGGTGAAGTGGTGGACGAGGGCCATCTGAATGAAGACGGGGGGAGCATGGCAAAAGTTAGAACTTCGGACTTACCCTCTGAGCTGGATCGATCCCAATAATCGCTGGACCTGTCAGAATACTCGGACGAAGTGATATCCCATTCCGACGTAGATCTCGTTTCACTTGAACAAGCATCCCTGAAGTATCGTCTGCGTCGAGGGGCAGGGGATGTCTCGTGATACATATTGAGGTACAGCTTGTTCTTCATATTGCGCAGGAGGTCGTAGAAATGATATGCGAGCGGAAGGTCTCTTGAAGTGACTGATGAGTCTAGAAGAGGATATAGTCAGCATC
This sequence comes from Kwoniella dejecticola CBS 10117, assembly GCF_000512565.2. NCBI lineage: Eukaryota > Fungi > Basidiomycota > Tremellomycetes > Tremellales > Cryptococcaceae > Kwoniella > Kwoniella dejecticola. The sequence goes on along the minus strand of NC_089311.1, from coordinate 519,460 downwards.
GGCATGGGCGATCTACAGGAAAGCGCAGCAGATGGCGAATGGAGGAGAACAAGGGCAAGTGGAGAGGACACGCGTGAAGGCGAGAAGGCGAGAGGGGCGAGAGGGGCGAGAAGGGCGAGAGGGGCGAGAGGGGCGAGAGGGGCGAGAGGGGCGAGAGGGGCGAGAGGGGCGAGAGGGGCGAGAGGGGCGAGAGGGGCGAGAGGGGCGAGAGGCGTGAGAGGTGTGAGAAGGGCTGGATTAGGAGCGGGACAAGCGGCCGAGCTCGTTCAAGTGACATACCTGAACTGTAGCTAGATCCCAACACCCATGATTCATCAGTGGAATCCGATTCATACCTGCGCCTGGTCCTGGTCGGAGCCGCAGATCTCCTTCGCTGGGTGTAGTCTGAACTAGCGGTACACCATGAATCAGCAATAGACTGATATTCGTTTGGTCTATAGCATACGATCACTTTCTCGGGCACATTTCGACCTTGTCCAGGCGCAAGATAGAGTCCGTGATGATTGGCGTCGTAGGGTACAATCTGCTGAGCGTATCTTTGATCGATGTATGGCATGTTGTATTCTGTAGATAAGTAAAACGGTAATTGCTTTAAGTAGGATGAGATGTTGTGGGTGTGAGGGATGGAAGAAGTGGATGAGTGATTGGGGTTGGGATATGAAGAGGAAGATGGAGGAAGTCTATCTGGACTTTTCAAGCTTTTATAGCTCTCCCGAGGCAATAGATTGTTATGACGCAGCGTACAGGCTCAGACCATCCTTTGAGCAATACTCGAGCATGTCTGTCATATCCTTGACGGTGTCAGTGTATCAAAGGAGATGGAGGGCTTGTCTGTCAGTACCTCATCGTCTCGAAGGGTAGGCTCGCCTCTCAGACTTTGCTAGATCGAGCCTCATAACGAAGGGTCGGTATTGATCTTGATAATAGGAATTCATACATGGTCTAAACCGGATAACCCGGAGTCGCGTATCCAAAATCCCTTGTCTCTTTCACATATCGAAGATGCCTTGAGATTAGACAGAGACAGCGTGACTCGATTCGATCTCCTTCAACCGCCTGCTGAAGTCTTCTACCACCGTCCTCGAACGAGCTTCTAATTCTTCATTCTCTTTTTCGAGCGCCAGCTAGTGAAAACACTATGTCAGCATGCCCTTTCTTCACATGGTCTCTTTCATGCAACCGGAATGGCTGTGATCACTCACCACCTTCGCTTCTAAAGTTTCGCCATCTATACCAAGTCCTGCCCATGGATCATAGGCAGACTGCGGTATGTCCTCTGCGGCCAGCGCATCAGTATGACTTGAATCATCCTTCGATACCAAAAGCAGAGGGTCTACTCACTTGTGGCGTCAGGACCAAAGATCTCTCCTAAGACCTCATGTCTTTTCCTGAACCTGCCCATAGCTATCTCGCGAGGATCAAGTTCATCTAAAGCATCCGCCCAAGGTTCAATAGGTTCACTTTTGGTGGGAGCTGCACCAGTCGTATGACTCGATATTTGCGCTTGGGAAGGGGGAGCTGATAGGGCATTCTTGATGTATTGTTCTTGAGAATGAGGAGGTTGGAGGGAAGTGGTTTGTCGAGAAATCATTTGAGCACCTGCTGACGGCTTTGGCTAACCAGAAGCGTGTATGGGTTAGCCCATTTAATTGAATTATTGGAGCTAGCATATTATCACCGAAGTTGATAACACAACTCACCCCTCTCTTCTTCCTGCCCGGTCCGCTACTCCCGCTCTGAGCCTGATTATGGCTCTGCGCTTGAGCCTGTTGAGCAATCGCAGCCTGTTGAGCTTGTATTTGACGCTGTAAGAGATCTTGCTGCATCTGAGGTGTGATCCCGCCCATCTGATACACCGACGGAATCTGTCCACCCGCCATAGGTCTGACCGCTCCAGCTGCTCCTACTGCGCCCGCCTGACCGAATTGACCCATGTTGGTAAGTTGCTGTTGTTGTCGCAAGTATCCCTGTTGAGCTAACATTGCTATATCTTGAGGGTTTACCATCTGTCCATTCGTAGATTGAAACATAGATGGATCGGCTGACATCATTTGATACGGATTGTGGGAACCGGGCTGATAGTTCATCGCGCAAGTTTGAATACTGCAGTAGTGTCTAGGTTAGGGCAAGGTCTTCAGGAGATCTGCTTAGGGGATATCAGGATGCTCTAGGGAAAATAAACCCATTAACGAGAACATCATGGTCCACATAAGACGAAACAAGCTTAAAGACGGAACGCGTTGAGACTACATCGTTACGTAACAGTTTTTCCTCGATGTTTAATTTCTGTGTGTTTGAGGAACATTCGTCGCACTGGCCCTTCGAAGGGAAACGATGCATGTAACAGGGAAGACAGCAGAAGAAAGTTGTTTCAAGGGCTTCAAGAAGAAGGTGTAGTTACGCAAAGTGCACGACTGATTCATCAGTTACGACTGTGGCTTGCGCTGTTTCCTTGCCACTGTTTCATGTGGTTCGAATACTGAATGAAGTGGAAGCTCGCAGAGATAAGCTTGAAGAGCGGTCACTGACCTGCTTTTACTCTTATACTTACAGTATTTGACGTGAAATGTACATGAGTGACCAGAGCGATCACAACCTCGAAATAATGCCTCCTTCGGCGTCAGCTACAGAAACGATGTCGATAGCTCCTCCGCCCTCATACCACTCTCAAGCATCATACGATGCCCGAATATCAATAGGCGATATGTCGTTGCATACCGTACAGCCTACGACGCTCACCAAGCCACAACAGAAGAGACTACAAGAGATGATCAGAGGTTTGATGAAGAGTACGAAGAGTATCAAGAACGACCACAGCTCTGATCCCTGGGCAGATGGTCTCACTGATGACGGAGGCAGTTTCTTCACCGCAAAAGGAACGATCAGGTCTTTGAGACCCAAAGTCAACGATAAAGGCATTGAAGAGGATGAAGAAGTGGATGAGGAAGTGCTGATCTTGGTCCGAGAACCGATTAAATCTACTGTGAGTGTGTCCTTCCGGCCAACGCCATTTTCAGGGGCACAATTTGAGCAATGTTGTAGTTATCGAAGAAAACGAATGATGGTCACGAGCAAGAATGGTCATATGGGGAAACGCCTATGCCTTCGAGGGTATTATACCTTTTCCATCCGCCAAAGGGCCCATCGACAAATTTCCTTGCATCGAGCGTTAATCTCATTCCGTGGACCTGGCTCGAATCAGCTAGGGACAGACTTGAAAGGGCGTTCTGGGGTATATTGATGCCTTCCGTCAGCGGAGTAGTAGGCGTCACCGAGAAGGTCGGACATAGCTTTGCTAAGTAAGCGGATTGCCCCTTGCCATTGCAGAAACTAATGGTCCTTCATGCAACGAAATTGTCACTGGACAGAGCTAACTTCGCTTTTCAGTATAATCAACGTCCTGCCTTCCCCCGCTACATTACAGCTAGAAGGTTCCGTAGCGTGGCAAACCAGTACATCCGTCCAACATCCCGAAGATCCTGAACCGGAGATCAAGAATAAGAGTTCGACATACAGTTTTTCCGCTTCAGCGTCCTTGAGGAAGGAATTTCAAGCCAAAAAGCATCTGTACGATCAAGAGACCTTATATACCCTTCGAATACCCCCTCGAGAGACAGGCAATGGCGACGACGAGATCGATATTGGACCAACAGCTAAGCCTGTGCACGTGAGGAAGAGGGCAGCGATTCCCTGGGATCATGATGATGCGCGACAGGATCTAGGCTGGGGAAGGAATGTCAACATGCCGATTGGAATGAGGGTATGATTGGTCGGTGCCAGGATAGGCAAATTATCATGGATATGTGTCTCTGTTTTTCCACTTGTACGTCTGTCTTAGCCCGATTAGGGCTTGTATTTGTTCTCCTATTCTCCACGACCCAGTGATGGATCCATATGTGATGTATTTGCCCGGTTGACGTACATGGGACGCTTTTGTCGAGGAACGTATATATGCGGTCCTGGAAAAATCACCGCATTCTCCTTTCCCACTCTCTGAGCATGTCCCATCCCGCTTCCTCCAGCTCTCCCTCTCTGAAGCCGGTATACCACTCATCGGCGTCGCCCTCTTCGCTGTCGATATACTCTTCCTCGGGGCACAGTCTCCCTTTGCCCTTTACTTGGATACTGCCGCGGTCAAACCGCAGGACCTCTCGTAATAATTCCTGCGGGACTATTACACCCTTTTCGAAACAAGCTACTTGTTCCCAATCCGACTTGCTTTCCAGGTTGTTTCCCGACAGATCGTGGAAGAACGACAGTCTTCGCATGATCCATAGTATCTCCCCCTCGTCGCTGTGGTATGTTCGGATAAGGATACCGCCGGTGTTTTGCCTCTTCCAATCGCGGGGATCAGAGCTGAACACTCGCTTATCTTCGTCGTCAAGTTGCGGTATCATGTGGATTGTGTGCAGCGAGTCCGCAGCATTCAATTTCGTCCGCACCGCGGGTACAAACGAGAAGATGGCCTTGTCCTTTCGGTCTTCCTCCATCAACAAAGCTGTCGACCACAGTTCAGGTCGTACGATCAAAGAGATGGTGAGATCGCTCATCGCGAATATAGGTGGGATTACCATTTTCTTCGCAGGCAGAACAAAGGATATCAGCACGAGACTCCTCAAATGACAATCCGACGCATTAGACGGAGGTCTGTTTGACTCACTGCAATATCTGGAACTACCATCTTGCCCGTTCCATATCCTTGTATCACCTCCGTGTAGGCTACACTCTCGACAAGGCTCAACGCGTCATCGATCCAATAGAGACTCAGAGGGTCGAATAGCGTCTTCGTACTTTCGGCTCTATCACCTTTCGTGTACAGCTTGATCTTCGACAATGCTCGAGGAGTATACAGGCTCTCAATGAAGCTTTGGACAGGTTGAGGGAACGGTGTGTTCAGCCCTGTAGATCCAATCATCCAATTCGCTTCTACTGTAATTTCCAAATCACCATAAAGCATCGAGGCTGCTTCGCTTATGTACCGAACAATCGATTCCAATTTAGTACAATGTTGAGGTAACACGTTCCGAAAATGCAATTTTTTCAACTGCCCTAGTATCGAAGGTAGATTGCCCTTGTCGATCGATGAGGACTGAACAACCGGTAAAGTGATGTCGTGATGTATTGCCAGGTCTAGCTCTTCGACATTTGGACAGACCCAGAGAAGCCTACTTAACTGGTCCACCCAGTTCTGACTATCAAGCGTGACCCTTAGCTTTTGGAGACAAACCAGCGAGGTCGTAGAGCTGGGCGATAGCGCTTTGCAAAACGATTCCATAGTTTCGTTTACTGTCGGTATCTTTGCTCCACCAGCCAGATCTCCCAATATAAGAGGTCTAATTTCTACGTTCTCCAGCGGAAGACTGACTGTCTGAAGCAGCTTGATGATTTCCGATTGATTCTTGACGTTAGGCTCGAGGATGAGGTTTCGGGTCGATCTCAGCAGATATGGTTTCTTCTCGATAGCACGATTGACGTCTTTTAGGCGCTGTTTGATTTTGGCGCATCGCAAGGGATAGAAATCATCATACCATTGTGCCCATCGTGGCTCGTCCCACGTCGTGCCCGAGCTGAACTTGACAGCCTGCTTGGTACTAGTATTCAGAAGTAATTGATGTTCCCAATATCCAGGTAGAGATACATCTATCGTTCGCCATACAGCTGCTTGAGCCGGGTCACGGAGGGCTCTGCAGGTGAGTGAGAGTGCACGAAGAGATGTAGGAGACTCGACAAGGTAAATAGCAATCCGCTCGTGGATCCGGGTTGGAAGACCTGATAATTTCGGAACGCCATAATCCTTCGATGGTTGGACTGACTTTAAGGATGTCACGCCTTTGGCCGGGTTTCGGTACCACGACGAACTTGGTTGATCCTGCTTCTCTTTGCCTTTACCTTTGCCCTTACCCTTTTCCAAAATGGGTATGGGAGAGGACGTGGGCAAACTGGAATAAGGGGGAGGTGGATCTGAGGGGTCAAAGGATGGAGGCTGCACGGGGAGATGACCGTTAGCCGATAATGTTGAGGGTCCCGCTTGATCATCTTGCAGCTGGCGGGAGCCAGATGGACGAAGAGAGAATCGTCTGAGCCTGTCTGATATGCTAGGCATGATACTATATGAATATCAGTGATCCAGAAACAACGATTGATTCCTAAAGGTGAAGTGGAGCGGGGATTACGCCAAGACATGGGGATTCCCATGTGGAATGTCTTACGTAACGTTTCGCACCGCGACTGAGCGGTTCTCGATGAAGGAGAACTTGCACATGATTGGGTCGATGCGTCTTGTGAGAGAGCCGAGGCGTGTAACTCGCTTCTCCGCTCGACCGAAACGGCACCGGCAATTAACAAAAGCTGAGGATCGAACGATGCTGAATGGATATCGTAATACCGAAAAGGTTATTCGGAAATCTCCTATCTGATGTGCAAGGCACCGTGCGGCGTGAGCATGTCGTGTTGTTTGGCTAAACTTTTGCTTGGCAAACAATCCATACAGTGGGTTATCTGAAACAGACGATTATTGGGGATGCAAGGAATGACCGCCTCTTGAACCAAGGTCCGCAGACACCTGGTCGCTCCGAAAGCCCAACATGTTGATCGTCGCAGAGTAACGGACGCGTTGATGGTGGTCCCGCCAAGTGACAGCCACCATCTAGACGATATGCAGGCAGATTGATTGACATGAGAAGCATTTTACTCACATATCTTCCTCATCACTTCACTCCCACTGACGAGCGATTGGCACGTCTACCATCCATTGACTGCCTATATACACGCATTGGAGGTCTAGTCGCACAGGTCGACTGCACAGACTAAGGTGCCCTCACGCCTACTCCGACTTTCCTACGCGCTCACAATGAAACTCTGCCTCTTCGCACTCATAGCACTTCTTCTGGTGGGGGTGCTGAATGCTCATCCGACCCAGATTAATGGCAAACAACCAGCTAGACGTGCGCCGGTACGCGCAAGACCGGCACGCCCATTCAAGCGGTCTCTATGCAGCACAAATGCCGAATGCCTGCGGTACGGGTTACCCCTGTTGAAACCAATCAAACGAGGTACTAGAACCCGGAGCGCGATGAAGCCTCGTGATTCACCTGTTGCCGATGAGTGAGACGCCTGTCATACGATCTCATGTCAATTCTGACGGGCTGACAATATGACGACGTGCAGTACTTTCGGTGGAATAGAGGTCTTCGATGCCGCGGGAGATAGCATGGGTTATATCTCGAAAAACCTGGACGAAGGAGGATATACAATCACGACCGTGGGTTATATCACTTTGTCTTTGATGTAATCTATGACTGATACGCCCGCATCAGGACCCCACCCAGGCCGTGTCCATCTCATTCACGCAAGATGGATCAAACCCGTTCTCCATTACCATATCCTCTAACGACCGACAAGCTGGATACCCCTACTTGGGAGCCAGTGAGTATTTCACTGTTCGATACGCGACACATCTTTGACCGACATATGACTGAATCCTTTCGGCCACAGCACTGAATACGGGATCTGATATGGGAGTCAGCTCGGCGTGAGTCCGAGCACATATCCGGGGATCGAGTCTCCATACGTGGCACTGTAGTTTACCAAGGTGACGCATCACAGTGCTTTCGCTAATCTTGGGGGAATAAGCCATATCAGTAAGCTTATCGCTTATCGCCAAATAAAGCCGTGAGCAGAAGCAGTCAACGCTGATCGTTTCTTCAGTCTCCGGTCCATCCGAGTCTGACGATACCGGTGAAAGCAATACGCGGCAGCTATATGCGGGATCAGAGACTGCCATCGTATGTGCCCGATCATGCTGAGAATCAATTCGCGAAATGGCCCGCTGACGATTTCTCCGCAGTTTCTGTATAATGCCGACACCAACGCGATCACGGGGCAATGGACAAACACGGACAACACCAAAGTCGATACCATCTTTTATTTCGGTCCAAAAGATTCTTGTGAGTATGGGAATGTCCCGGAAGAACGCAGACGTGCTTCCTCGCTGCTGTCAAGAACGTCACTCACGAGAATCTGGCTGTAGATTCATTGGGAATGATAGCGCCAGAGAATTACGATCAGTTTGCGATCGATTTTCCAGAGGATCAACAGAAAGTTGTGAGTTATTTTCATATTTTCTAGAAAGCAATGTGATCTGATTCTTTACGCACTCCTTCTTGTCTGATCAGACCTTCAAATATGTGTCAATCGATCCTACTCCTGGTGTATAGAAAGACGTCACAAGAGGGTCATGCTAAAACCACCAAGCGCTGGTCATCAGATCAGTATGAGGGCGAGATCAAAATCCATACAGAACGCTGGGCATATAGAAGGTTCGCTTGCTCATCAAGGGAAAGCGTCTTCTCGTACAAGACAGAACCAATACTGAGTCTCTTCTTTGGGTTGGGATTATGATGAATTCAGAATTTTCTGTATGTACATGCTGACAGCGGGATCCTAGACATAGACTAGAGCACCGATCATCTTGTCTGACTCTTGAATAAACGCATTGTCCACAGCGATAGCTCGACATGATGCGTCTTAAGTCTCTTCGCGCACTCAGTATCTTCCTGTTCCCTACTCATGCAAAGATCTTTTCTTCCTATGACGGCTATGGCGAGGAACCCGATATGCAAATTCTCATTGAGAATGTGAAGCTGATTATACGAGTGGAGTGAGTTTACTGAATCGATACATCGGAAGGGGGAATCGGTGACACGAGTGGGTCGAATTAACCAACTACAGTATACAGCACATCGGATTGTAATAATTCAATTCGCACAGATCGATGAGGATATCTCGCCAGCCAGAAGCAATACTTCTGAATGGCTCTTGGCCCGTCGATGAGACACACTACAGCCATCGCAGGGAGGGATCACGCAAGCCATCACATTCTAGTCATTTTTCCTCGGAGCTTAGCCTGATCTATGCACGGTTGCAGACATCTAGCACATGTGCGACGATGTCAAGCGAGCACGGTATAAAAAAACCGAAGGGTTCGCTTGATGCTATCGCAAAACCCCCTTCCTGTTATTTTTATTCCCTCACGGCTTCACACAAGTGGACGCACAGGTGGTCATCCAACTCTTCCTCACGAGATAGTCCTCAATTCAGCTCACAGTACGACGGGAGACACAAGATGCTTCATTCCCGCTCAATCTTGGCTTTTTGGCTGGCGTTCTTGATCTTCGGGTCGGTAGTGGTCATGGCTATCGGCTCGACACTGGCGGATCCTCAACCTCAGCCTGAAGGGACGCTTACCAAGCCATGCGAGACCAATGCCGAGTGCTTGCGGACCGGTCAACCTCTACTCGCGCCTAGGAGACGTACGTTGAAAAACCGACAAGCACCCGCTCCTAATCCTTCTGTCCTGCCCAATATGTGAGCCGTCCACCTCCGTCTACCAATGCGGGCATTATCTGTGTCCACATGCTGACATGTTTCCAGAATCACCGGTGCAATCCAGATTGTTGACGCTAACAATCAGCTGCTGGGTTACTTGTCGGGCGCACCGAACCAATATGGCATATACGATCTCACCACTGTCAGTCAAATCAGAATGACAAGAAGGCATGACCTCTGCTTGACCTCGGCCTCTAAACATAAGCTGATGTCTACTGTATCGCCTTGAATCTTTTAGACATACACTCAAACCCTGGCCATCTCTTTCACCCCGTCCGCAGCCGGAGGAGCCCTGTATACCATATCGCCCAACAATCGAGTCGCTGGATATCCATATCTCGGAGCGCGTGAGTGGTACTTTAGCATTCCCAACCAACTCTCATGACCTCGCGCTATGTGAATCGGCTGAAGCGGCGATTTGGCTTCAGAGTACAATGGCGCGGTCGCCACTGCGAATATGCCGGGAAAAGGTGGTTTCGCATATGGGTAAGCTGAGGTCTATCATTCTGGATCTTGGCGATATGACCTGAGATTCGTAACCAGTACTGATCCTCAATGTTCGACACTATGGCAATGACCAGATCGTACGCGAGTATGATAGGATCATCTGCGGAAGGTAAGCAAGCGGACGAAATCAGATCATATCGATCCAAATCGGATCAATCGTCCGCCAAAAGGTTCAATATTTGTACCAATCAGTTGATTCTGGTAACCTGCCGTTGTAATCAGTCTCCGGTAAAGCACAAAAGATAGGGACCACTTTCTCCAGAAACGGAGCTGCCGTGGAAACCGATATAGTCAGTGCTAGCCCTCTCCTTCTTTCTTGCTCCCCCCTTTACTCGAAAGACCGAACGAGTGAAGCGAAGTACCCGCCAGACACAACAAAGATGTTATTGCTTGCCAAGTAGGTAGAGCGTTTGTACTGACACGCTTGACTCTGATGCTCTTAGTTCTACTACGATGCGACCAACCGACAGATCACAGCTCAATGGGTAAACACGGACACTACATTGACACCTACCATGTTCTACGCAGCACAAGCAGGCTGTAAGTCATTCGTTCCAATCCGTACACATCACGATAGAGTGTCGCACACGATCACCGGAAGAGAGGAAGAGGAGTTGAGCTGAGATCATCGCCTATTCGTTAATTCGTTCAACGTTACGTCCTGCAGACGGCATCGGAATGATCTCTCCAGACAATTTCGCAGGATTTCAAACCGGTTTCCCCATGGCTAACGCCCGGAAAGTGGTCGGTGTTGCCTTTGCTTTGATCACGCTGACTGGCGGATCTTTCTCCGAATCAATGTCCATGCTGATGCCGTGTCGCTAGACCCTCTTCCTTGTTTCACCCCCTCCTTGATTTGCTCAAAGCACAAGTCGCCGAGACTTTTGGTAAGACAGGAATGACTGCGCTTGCAGCGAAGCGATGGAGGACGGATGGGTACGAGGCTTCGTAGTGATCGAGGACAAGGTGAAGCTGACGAACGATATTCAGATTTAACGACATGCATAATCGATTGTGATCTCCACACGCTTTTAGCAAACCGGATACATGACAGGTAGTTCGAATCATGGACGATTGATACCTTGTTTCCTCAAATTCTCTTCCATCATCTGAAAAGACATCGGTCGTCAATCATCAATACCGAAGACCAGGGCATGTCTCCAGAAGTTTGAAGCGATTCAGACTTACCTCCTTGAACTGGGTTATAATCATACCCTCCTTCTTCTCCTTTTCCTCTCTTTGCAACTTCAGAATCGCCCTCTTCTCCGCCTCGTTGATCACTTGATTTTCCTTTCGCATTCGTACGGCGTTCATACGTTGATGCCTCGATCCAGACATGACGTATCCTGATTGTTCAAACTTCTCAATCGTGGAGGCCTCCATACCGATTTCTCCTCGCCGGGGTATACGTTGTCCCGATTCAGCGTAGGCCGCCATCGCTTCTCCTTCTCCCGGTCTCATGTGTGCGAACCTGCTCCATAGAGTCAGCATCTCTGATCGTGCATAATTTGGGACCAGGCGCAAGTTGTACAGCCCGATTGAGATACTGGAAGAGGACAAGGTGGAAGTCTTACTCACGCAGATCTATCCATGCTCTTTTCTTTGGCTTCACTAGGCAATTGCGGTCCGATCTCATCGTCGCTCTCTTCGTCTCTCACCACCATCTTCTCTTTGACAGGTGAAATAGTTGCTGGTTTCGCCGCGGGTACTTCTTCACCTTTCTCAACCCACATATCCTCTTCGGCCGCATGCACATCTTCATCTGGTGTCCTCCTCCTGTCTTTATCCTTCCTGCGCTTACGTCGACGTTCTTCCTCCGAGTCATCCGAATAATCATCATACTTCTTCTTTCGCTCCCTCTCTTTCTCCTTCCTCCTTCTACGTCGGCGCTCCTCTTCCTCCGAATCAGTCTCAGAGGAAGAATCGTCCGAATACTTTCTCGAGGAGCGATGTTTGGAAGATTTGTGTTTAGACGAAGATTTCGACTTTGATTTCTTTGATGATTTCGACTTGCTCTTATTTTTCTTGCGTTCAGCTTCCAACTCACTGCGGCGCGCAAATTGGGATCAGTATCTACGTCGGGCAATCTGACGCGCGAAACAGGGACTAGACAATGATGTGCACAAGGTTTTCGACTATACTCACTCTTCATCTTGGTAAGGTCTTTTAGGCGATTCAGGCCAGATCGATAAAGGATTATTCTCTCTTTCTTGTCGACGCCTAATAATTAAAGGAGTATTAGTCAGCAGTGTATTCGCGCAAGTGTGTGCAGGGGGAAAAGAGGACGAGACATACCTTTCGAAGTCGAGCGTGCCGAATCGTTGATGCGGAGGAGGATTCTGCCAACCACCATAACCTCCTTGTTGTTGAGGGGCCTGGGACTGCATCTTCGGTACCCAGGGAGGAGGCATATTCTGATTTGGTCGTCCATCTTGACCTGGACCAGGCGGTCCAGAAGGCAGATCATCCCTTCGTCCATATCCATATCCATCTCTATTCCCGCCTTGAGAAGGTTGAGAAGGATCAAAAGGTTTATAAGACGGTGAAGATCTTCTAGGTCGATTATCGTTCTCGTATACCGGTGATCCCCTTCTATCACGATCTCTTCGAGTATTATCGCGATCACGGTCTCGCTCATCACGTCTTGAATCGTACGATCTGAACCCTTCTCCATCTCTGTCTCTGACTCTTTCACCCTCTATATCTCTATCTCTGTCTCCTCGTCTCTCCCGTTCTCTACTTCGATCCCGCCTATCTCTATCTCTATCACGTCGATCATCCCCCCTATCATCATATCTGGGGGACCTGTCCCTATCTCGCCTGACATCGTCTTGATCTCTATGAGATCCCTCACCATCCCGTTCGGAGCCATTACGTTTCCTATCCATCAACTTCCTTCTTAATTCTTCTTCGCGGCTAACAGGTGTTTCTGGATTACCATTCCCATTTGAGCGATTTGCAGGTGGTGCAGGTCTCGAGGATGATCCGCCAGGGACCATGCCCATTCTCGACGGGTGCACAGTAGCCATTGTGCGTGAACTGTATAAAGTCGATGCGAAGATGCAGATAGAATGAGGATGAATATCTGTTTTCACGAGTTGTTCAACCGCATTTAGCAACGAGCAAGCGGCGAGACGTCGGATTACACGTGGACTAATTTATAGGTCAAAGTGGCAAATCCTGTCACTGTCACTCCCTTTTCACAGGTACAGAGGTGGTATGTATCCGACACATTCAATGCATCTATCATCGTAAGGAAGTTGAAAGTATAGACCATAACACGTCACACGTTACAAATCATCAAGATCGTTCTCGTGAGGCTCATAGCATACGCTTACGGCGTAAGGCAGGTGTTCGCCAAGGTTCTACTTTGGCGGCATTATACTCGATTCATTGACCTCAGGCCGACTGAATTATCCTGCCTCTTCTGTGTCGCACGAAAGATCCAGTCTACGTTTCAAGCGTACTCCGTCTAGGAAGGCCCATCCAATCAATGGATGTCATGAGCATTGCACGAGGTATTTGTGTTGCGTCGCAAGCAAGTTGTTTGTTTGCATGATGACCAAACACGGTGGTCTGAGGAAAGAATGATATTCGTTTAAATCCGTGAATTTCCGTGATTGAGCGTAAGCAATGGGTATATACAACGAGTCCCAAAATGACGAACGGAATGACGAGGAGAGAGAGAGCGATTGAAGTCGATATCGGTGTTGAGAGCACTAATTCGTTCCTCGTACTGTACCCATGATCGAAGGTGCCGAGGTGGTCCATTCCCAGAACATGACACCGGCGTTCCATCCCTTGGCTTGGGCTTGAGACACGCATTTGTTCAATACCGATGGATCGACGAACCTGTTTGCCCGAAAAAAGCTTTGTCAATTTTTGTCATATTGACAGGCATTCACAGGCGAGTCTGACTTACCCATTAGCAGCGGCACCCTCATCAAGAGGTTTTCCGATGACGATCTTGTCCAGCGGTAATCCAGCCGACGAATTGATCTCGAAGACCGAGGTTGATGGCCAATCATTTCCAGAGTTGAAAAGGAGTGTCTTGCAATCCTCGTAAACTCCATCACCTTGGTTGTAGAATTGGATATTGTAGAAATCGATACCGTCTCCCGTTTGTCGGTGAATCGATACGTACGCTCCGTCAGAGTAATCCTTAGCCGATGTGAACCACGGAGCCACGGGTGCGTGCGAGATGATATAAGGTGCTGGGAGCTGTCTTCGCAGTTCTTTTTGGAAAGTCACGATCCATGAAACCGCTTGAGCAGAGTTCATAGCTGGCATATCCTCATAGTCGATATCGACACCATCCAGTCCATAATCTTTGACCCATTGAGCCAATTGTTGCGCGGTCTGAGTAGGATCGGCACCGTTCGAAGTGGGTGAGTCAGTAGATCCGAAAGCCGAAACCATCAAAGCGATACCGGCGTTATGATATTCGGTCAAGGTCTTTTGTCGGGTATTCGAATCGAGCTGCTCCCAGAATTGAGCGTTGTCGACTGCTCCTTGGTTGGTCATCCAGAAAGCGAGAATGAGTCGGTTGAAATTGGACAAGACATCCACAGAAGGCATCTCAGTCAACCACATGTCGGAGTAAATCACGTAGTGAGGGGCAGAGGAGAACGATCCTGATGGAGATCCGGTGGTCTTGCCGCCTGTGCCAGTGGAAGCAGAGGCGGAAGCACTAGCAGAGGCGGAACCTTTGCCATGTTTACCGGAAGATGACGCGGATTCTTGACCCCAAGCAGCGGAGGAAGTAGACTCGCCAGACCAGTTGTTCCAATCGGTAGTAGTGGCGCCGGAAGCGGAGTCGTATTTTGTGGGTGACCATGATCCGTCATCCCATGAGGGTGAGGAAGAGGTAGTCGCAGACCAATCAGCAGATGAAGCAGAAGATGACTTGTGTCCGTGGTGATTGCCGTTGGCGTTATCATTACCGTTGCTCCACCAGTCGACCGAGGATAAAGACGATGAAGCGGTCTCCGTGGGGTATGGGTCGTTGGTGTTGTACCAATGAGGACTGGTAGTGGTCGCCGTCCCAGTGCTGTATGGGTCGTTGGTGTTGTACCAGTCATGAGTAGTCGCGGAAGCGGTGTTCTCCCAAGAATTGTCATCGCCCGCCCATAGCTGACCACCGATCACGGAGGTCGAAGCGGTAGTAGCGGAGGAAGTTGTAGTAGGCGAAGCAGATGTATCGTCCTCGGTGTCATCTTCAGAACTGTCGCATTCTTCTTCATCATCGTCATCTTGAGCAATGTTCGGATTAGCAGCGAGCTCGCCACCAACCACCGACGGTGAGGCAACTGCGGCAGAAGTTACAGTCGAGGCAGTCGGAGTGATAGACATACTACATTGTTACGGTATAGTCAGCTTCACAGGATGGACAGATATACCAACAACCATAGCTCACCTGTCGGACCCCTCGTCATCCTCGCAGTAGGGCAAGTCATCATCATCGTCTTCCGCGTCTTGTTCTTCCTCCTCATCGTCATCCTCGTCGCATTCCTGGTCTTCATCATCGGTCGCTGCAGTAGGCTGAACAGCAAGGTTGGCGTTGGTGATCGAAGCAATGGTAGTGGAAGTAGCTGAAGAGGTGGCAGTAGCCGTTATGGAAGCAGTGAAAGGAGGCGAGGAAGTAGCCGATTGATTGCTATCCTCGTTTTGTTCAACAGACCAAGTCCACACGCATCCAGTCGTGTAGAGACCGTCTCTGAAAGGAAAATAGTATTAGCATTCAGATGTCAGATGATCACACAATGTTGGATATAGGGGGAACGAAAGTGAAAGAAGGCTTAGACTCACGAGCAAACGATATCCGTACCCGTACAGTTCGTCACGAAGTTCCACTGATCATTATAACACCGTTGCAATTCGGATCCTACACATTTCCATGCTCCTAGCGTACATTCCTCTTGTTGTCTTTGTTCTATTATCTCTGGAGTCGATCTTGTTTCCTGATGCGGGAGGGATGTGCCAGCAGCAGCAGCTCTTGCGTGGTGTCGTCTATGATGGCTCACACCGAATCGATTATGCGGTCCAGCCGCAACAACAGAATCAGTAGCGAGGATGATGGATAATGTTAAGTAGATCGCGTGTTTCATCGTTATGGGTGTCATGATGCTCGTTCGTTTTCGTTCTCGTTATACTTTCTGCCTTCCTATCGCGCAATTGAGGGTGAGATATGATAGTGATAGGTTGATGTATATCGATTTTGACGTCTCGTATGCTCGCGTTCACGTATGCGTTTGGGGTCGTCCAAGAGGTCGTGAAGTGATATGATATACGATATGAGTTGTCTTACCTATCAATTTATTGATTGATCAAAAGTTTTATCTTAGCCTGCCAAGGTACTACAAAAACGAGAGGTGATTTCCACTGTATTGGAAGGTTCGTTCAAGTTCAAGAAAAAGAGAGAAGGAGAACAAATCAATTGTTCTATATACTAGTATAGTCACTATGTTCGAATGGCGGAGCAAGCACTGAAGGGGAAAAAAAGAAAGTTGAAATCAACTCTACAATTACTTAAGTATCAGCACGTCCCTCTACCATTAGTATCACTTAATGATCACAGGGTGATGTGCATAAGCATAGGTATAGAGTAGAGGTACAGGATGACTTTGATCTAAACGGAGTCGATGTGAATTTAAGGGAGATGTTGAGTGTAGGAGGAACAATGGCGTTAAGGCGATAAAATACAAATCAATTGGAATCGGGATGGGAATCGTCATTCAACACACATGCCCCTTACCCCTAGGCCTCTTGTTCTCCTTAACGAAAATGCAGACAAGTGATCTTTTTGCGGATCTTCATGCGGATGCGGAGACTCCTTGATGGGCGAATTAATGTGCTAAACTCGTAATGTCATATGCTAAATTGTGACAAGTCACTAAGAAGACCCACACACACCAAGGATAAATCGGTTCCTGGCGATCAGTCATTTTTCATTGAATTCACTCTGAGATGAACTGAAAATTAGTCGCGTCTCGTTCCTCTTCCCTCATGTTCTCTTCGTACTTGCAGACTGCGACGCGTCGACCGATCATTCGCTTATATACCCGCACTGCAACGCTTGATTGATGTTCAGAAGATCGACCGCCAACGATATATGGGCGCTCATCGTGCTCTCACGTTGGTACAAACAACATAGGGCACGATTGTTGGTCGGAGGCATTCCCGAAAATACACTAAATGTACGCACTCAGGCGGACACGATGCGAAAGGGACCCATGACGAAATGCCCAAAATAAACCCCCTTTCACTTGGCTGTTTTAGCGTGAGCCATGGGAGTAAAAACCCTTTTATCCTTAAAACATCATAATCAGTCCTCTGGTCCTATGTTCACTCGCACACACCAGTTTCGCAGTTGATCCTGTGACATCTGACGCTAAAGAGACTAACATTGTACCCCTGTTTGATTCCCGCAAACATCGCTTTTCGGTCCATACAAACGGATACGTGATCTCGAAACACCAAAATACAGATACAGATAGCGAAACTGACTAGTTATCAATCTCGATTTGACCTGAATCGATACTCCTTTGACTGACACATGGATCGACAGGAGAAGAGCAGAAAAGTTGTACAACCTTTCATCGCAACAGTCCCTTCATGTAAACCTTGATCCAGCTGAAATTCCGTCGCAAAGAAAATCCTATTTTACTGGAGCCGTCTCCAAACTCGTCTCTCAACTTGTCTCCAAACTCGTCTCTCAACTTGTCTCCAAACTCGTCTGTACACTCATCTTCGCATTCGGCTTCAGAATCGTCTCTGACCCCGTCTCTGACCCCGTCTCTGACCCCGTCTCTGACCCCGTCTCTGACCCCGTCTCTGACCCCGTCTCTGACCCCGTCTCTGACCCCGTCTCTGACCCCGTCTCTGACCCCGTCTCTGACCCCGTCTCTGACCTCGATCTTTCTCGACATCTACTGCGCTGAATTCATACCACACTTACACACATCTGCACCTTGGAAGCCAGTCGCTCATACAGACCGCAAGATGCACAAGCCAGGCGATAAGTACACCGATCGTGGTAACAAGAGGGCTCATCGTAATCCCGGAGAATCTGCCCCACATAATATAACTTCTCCAGAAAATGCTAAATTCGCTGATACTGTCAGATCACCGAAATACCCCAGATATCATGGTAGACAAACTCCTTACAGTTCAAGATCTACTTCTGACGACCCATATCGTCCCGAATCCGCGCCGACTTCCGGCAGATCAAGCATCGTATATTCCATCTCGAGTGATTCGGTGAGAACAGGAGGAGAGGGGCATTCCGATGGCAGCGATAGTGACGATGACTCGATCTCAAATTCAAGAATGAGGAAGCTGTCCCCCTACATCTCTGGCTCTAATTCTCTCAGTTCCGAACCTAGCTCGACGTATGATTCTAGCTCGGACAGCGATCTTGACTCATCCGGTGAGTCTGGCTTGTTTTATACTGTGCCATGGAGGAGATCGTTCTGATGGTTGATCGAGATGATGCTAGTCTTTTCAGCTCGTGATACAGTGGATCAAAGCAGTTTATCAAGTCCACTGGGAAGCATCCAGAATTCTTCCAGCATCGATTTGGACAATTCACACAAGCGTATTGAGAAAAGTTTAAGTGGTACAGATAACTCGGTCTCGCTTTCAGCGAGAACCGGACCTCCTTCACCGTGTAAGTACCTCACTTTGCTGTTAGGGGGCCAAACATCTACTGAGTTCAATGTACAGCATATGCATCATCGAGCTCGAGTGGAAGTTACCATCCGCCTGAGACTAGATCAAGCGGTTCTTACTTGACATCCAAGTCAAAATCGATCCGAAAACATAAGAGAGGACGTGCGGGTGAGATCAACCTCGACGTGTTATCAAATCACAGTGGTATATCAGCTGACACTTTTTTTGCTTGCCCAGTCTTTGACTTGCTGCGTCGCCTTGTTTCGCCTGCTAACGGTCAAAGAGATGCAGCGCCACCGACTGACCGGAAGCCTCTATCGTAATAATTAGAATACTACCTTGCATTTTTGATCCAAAGTCAGTGTATCTTGTAAACTATACAGTCACCGGGCAGAGATGAAACCCATATACAGACGCGACATGATAGTTGATATCACTCCCTTCCATTCAATATCCTTTTCCGCCAGATTTCGACGTGCTCGGTCTCCCGCCCTTCGCTCACAATGACGAAGTCGTATACCCCATTAGGATCTTTGGCTCGGCGAAAATTGTCAAAGCACTCTTTTGTCGAATCATCAACGGGCCCTCTGATTTCCAGGCGGATCTTGCGATAGTCGTCGTTGCTCTTGTCCTCCGAAGTGTCTAAGTTCCCAATTTTTGTTCGAGATTTCGCTATCTCTTCTAACCATTCGCCCATTCTATGTCTATCGCAAATCCGGAAGAACGATCTCGAGAGCGATATTGTTTTGATCGAGTTCGCAGCATTGACATTCCACCGTGACGATGCCGGTGCCGCAGTAGAACGAAAGGGGCCAATCACAGGCAGATCTAACGTTTGTACCGCTGTCCAATGCTTCAGCTTGTACATGATATGTTCCAGAAATTCGAATGGGCATTGGCTTGATCGGCCGAGAACCGTATATCTAGCTCGAAGGTGCATGGGTCCGGCGAATGTCGGATCAAAAAGATAACCGAGTAAGAATTGGAACATGTAGTTGAGCATTAAAGTGTTCTTCGAGTGTGTTCCATCGAATGGCTCGTCGTTCTCCATGACAATGTCAAGGGTTGCCACTGTGTTCAACATGCGCAAATTCCCAATCAGCATGTCAATTGGCAGATACATGCTGCCCAGTCCCTCCATTGAGATCCGCAATTCCAGGTGTCTGACCTTTGAGGTGACCCATCCTGGTGCTTGGAGGCAGAAGCGGAGGACTTGTTTTGTAGTGGAAAGACGGACGGTATTGTATAATCGAGTGATGGCGAATTGGTTGATGTCTTTGTTCACCAGGGCAAGTTGGCGCAGAGTGTAGGTATCGTCTACCTGCGCGACGATGCAAGGATAAATGTCCTCCATTTTGCTGCTATACGATGGAAGTAGGAGCGGAGCGATCTAAGTTGTGTATGTGAACATGTTGTTTATCATACTTCTCCTGTGAGGAGCTTTTATGCACGATCTAGGAGGGTGAGTCCATGTGCGGTGCTGTGCTCGGTGACCCCTATGCACAGTCCCTCTTCGTGTTTAGTGTCGAGTCAAACGGCCTATGCGACTTCTAGGGTCTACTTCCTGTGCCATTGCCGCTTGTCCAACATTTCTCTCCATTCATCTGCAGTCTTCACACCAGCGGGAGATCTTATAATCCTGAGGAGTCCTTCGTCCTGCTTCTTCTCCAGCTGAACCAGCCCTTCATCTATATCAAATCTGACTTCTCCTCTAATTACCAAGTCCAAACGCAATTTGTGCTTCTTCTTACTCCTTCTACCCTTGTTGACCTCCCATAGCAGACCCGCCAAAAGCGGTTTGGTGATCGTAATCCCAGCAAAACTGATGTATTCTAAAACTTGCAATTCCAAATTAGATAACTTAAATCCCTCCATTATCGGTTCTTCCGTCATAGGCAGATCGACGCTCTTGATTGAAGTATAGTCCGATAGAAAGCTAAAGGGCCATCGCGTACCTCCATATGGCCTCTCTATGTCATTCGACATATGTCTCCATCTGAAATGCTTGGGACCCCTGGTGGACGTTAAGAGTTTGACCCAGATTTCCACTATTGTTTGTAAGTCGTATTCTACTGCTTTCGATCCTATCAATCTATCTTCTTCCACTATAATCCTCCTTTCCCCACAATCTCCACTAGTGGTCAGATGCAGACTCTCCAAATCACTCAGCCAAGATTTGCTGCGCCGTATATTGTCTGGATCGAGCGTGCATTTCCTAAATTCCGGATCGAGCCAGAACGAAATGTCTAGGGATAGATCTATGTGCTTGACTTTACGTGTTTTGGTGCGATGGAAGTACTTCACGATGATGGAAGGTGAATGGAGAAAGATGATATCGTTCAACAAAGGAGTGACGAGCTGGTGGGTATGTCGATCGACCAGGGCTAGCGAACAGAGAGTGAGCTGGTCGGCATAAGGTATAACCAGTGGAAGCAGGTCTGGGATGAGGGGTGAGGATTGCTCGACAATGTTTGCTTCTTGTCGCTTTGTGTGCCGCTTGGATCTGCGTATCCTCCGAGACAATAGCGATCGGATCATACAACAACGATCTCGGCGATGATGATGTATCGGAATGAACGAATACAGCAGGCTGGTGACTCTTAATGCTTGTTCATGCTAAGCATAATCTCGCATCTCGGATAAAAAGTTAGGAACATGTAGTTAGTCACCGACAGTGGCAGTTCTCACTTGGACTTCACGAGTGTACAACCGGACGACTGTTAAACTGATTACTCAATAGCTAAAATCACATCTTTATGAGAGAAAAGTGAGGAGAGCTCAAATGCGAGTACAGGGTCCCATAAACCGCTGTGACTCTCGGTATTCACAGGTCCTGACGGTTCAACAATAGGTCTATCCTTGCAAGGATCATCCGCCGCTGCAGCTGCAGCGCGGTATCTCGGTCAATTGCAACTCGAAGCGACGACTTTCGACCATTGCGTGGTAAATGTCTGTCTATCCTCTTTGGCCATGCTAAGTGAGAGTCGGAGGAATCAAAGTCCCATAGGAGGAAAAAATCCAGGAAGGTTGAGTGCTCCATCACTGCAGATACGCGACCAAAGGTAGAAGCAATTCTTTTGACACGGAGCATCTCCGTTCTGTGCGGAGAGCGGCATTTGTGAAGCATCCGAGATGTGAACTCTCTATACCAAATGACGTCAAGAATTCAAGGAAGTCATTTCGGGGTGTGGAAGACAAAGGGCGTTCACCTTCCGACGAAATCCAGTAGGGGGAATCAGGTCGTACATCTTCGTCCTTTGCGGGCAGAAAATTTGACCCGATCCTCCAGTCCGCTCGACTCCGAACACCCCCACCCCGAGTGAATACAAAGGTTGATAGTCATAGTGCCACTCAGCCGAGAGTATGTTCGCCGAGTGCGGCTGCTGCCTAGACCTCCTTTCTTTATGACTACTTCTGCAATCCCAGCTTCGCGTTTCGAGAGGCTGATTGCGGGCGGACTTCAGTCGGAGTCGGCTTAACAAGGGAAAGACTGTAGTGAAGACAAGTCCGCTTCAGGCCAGCCAAACCACGATTCGTGAGACCGCGCGTATCGGCGTTGCTTCAGGAAGCTGTGTCGCTGCCTAGTCCCTGATAGAGGTATAAAAGGCCGGCAATGAGCGACTCCTGACCAGGCATCGTTTTCACACATACATTATCTCACCTATCCAGTAAAGACAGCGATTCTGCCTTCACCGAACAACAAGACATAGAGTAACACATATCGACATGTCCTCCAACAAGTAGGTGGCTGCCTTCTGCTCTTATTTGCCAAATGGTATTCATTGCTGGTTTTTGCTTTAGCTCACCCTGCTTTCAGCGGATCGAGCCAATCTGGGTATGATAACACTCAGATAAATGAGCTAACTTCGATTGCACAAAGATATGGGGTTGGGTACCGAGAAGACCGAGTTGGTCTGTCCATCAATCACTTGTACTAGATTTCCCAAGTGAGGGCGAAGGCGAGGCGCTGATTGACTGTCTCAGATCGCTAATCGCTGAGCTGACCACCAAGAATCCGGAATCATAACATGGGCAACCTTGGGTTACGCTGAGACAGACCATGGAAAACCATGCTTACATGCTACATCTCAAATCCTTCAATGCGAGCCAAGGATCAGCTGCCGGTGAGATTGGACACGATGCAAAGGGCAAAGGATCAGCTTAGTCAGCTGAATTGCACCACCTTGCAATATGATGAAGACAAGCTGTGTATCCAAATACAGATTTGGTATAGCTCGGTATAACAAGACAATGCTGGAAACATGCTTTGCCTCTACACTCCCATGCATACGTATGACGGTTGTGTTATCTACACATCTGGCTGTCATTTGGTGTAGTCTTGATCGATCCATTTGATTCTGAATTCCGGACCTGCTGTGCGGGATATGGAAATAGCTGGATGAAATGTTCGGCATGGCGATTGACAGTGTTGCTATTCCATCGTATCGCGCTAGAGGTGAGGGTATGTGCCGGAACAGATAGGTTGACAAATCATCAGGGAAGATGACCTGGAACGAGGCAACCGCAGCAGTGATTCGGACTCACTGCGTGAGAAAGGGTACCCTCCGATCGAGATCTCTTCGGTGTTCTTGCCATTCAAGCACAGCGTCCATCAAACAGCGCTGTAAGACCAAGGTCTTCCTCCTCAAGGTCCAACTCATGAGCCTCCAGCCTGTCGATCCGTAGCGTAATATCCTTACCGCCGTTGTTCTTGTTCTGGTACAATTGCTCCAATTGTTGCTTCTCCTCTGCAGTCACATCCAGTTTCATCACCAATACCATCTGTTCTTTTCTCTCCGGACAATGTGCTATTACCTGACTGCATTTCCTGATCGATGCCTTCTGCTTCTCGAACGTCATCAAGGTGGGTCTCGAAAAGATAGTGTATGAGCGCAGTTGAGATGTCGCCACGATATGTGAAGTGATTTCCATTACCGCGCCGGCCCTGGTGATGTGTAACTCTTCACAGCGTTTCCAATAAGTCATATTGTCGATCGTGGTGTGAAGGAGGACTGAGCCGTAACTCCAACGTCCGACCAAATTGTGTGATTGTCCATCAATTATATGCAGATTCAGCACCTTTAGTCCACCTTCGGGAACGATGATGTTGCTTAAAGCGTGCGTCTTTCGCATTGAAACATTCATTGCAATGCCGAAGTCGTCTGCCGAAGCTTCCATGTCCACAGGTAAAGCCACGGGTCTATTGGACGGAGGAGTAGAGGCTGTTAGAATAAGCGTGAGTGACAGCGTGATCGAGCGTGACAGCGAATTGTCATATCCAGCACTCTGCCCATCCTCCAAGCTTTTTAGATCGATGAGCTTGTTATTTTCGAAATCATTTTCTGGCGACCGGACAAAGGGATCGTATACTGTCACTCTCAACTTTTGGATAAGTTTCTTCTTGCTCGGAGGGACTCGATCTCGGAACGACAATAATTGCTGTTGACCGTCGATTGTGAAGGTATGATACAACGCGGGGATCGCTGATTCATGGAAGTACTTGTTGACCATACAGAGATGATACAGAGTCCTGGGATGATTGGTGGAGAGGATCACTTGTCGAAGTATCTCAGGGGGAAGTCGGGGTGCCTCGGTCTCGGTGACCATGTTGGTTAAGCTTGAGACCAATGTCCGATAGTGTTAGCGATCTCTCTTCTAAGACTGACGAGATTTGGCGAGATATGCTGCAGCTTCGTTAATCAACTGCCGTCTAGCTCGTGTGTGATGTGTCGCTGAAGGAGAAGAATAAAGGAAAGTGAGATCTACACATCTGCCTGCATCGTGTATACTCGTGCGTGTGATAATACAGCCCGTGCCCTCTCGCCCTGAAATTGCTTTGGGCGCGTAAGCAGAGCCTCATGTTCGTTACATGCTATACGCACAGATGTTCAAATCCAACTCCGCTCTATTAGCTCTCCTGCAATCTCGGCAGTCTTAGCCAATGATACTGTACGTTATACAAAGCAGACAATTTACAACGTCGTAGACAGTCAAATGCCCTGTGAGGAATGCACCTATAGACGAATCAATAGTCGTCCACTTCCCCTTCGCTACTGTCATCCCCTCCAGCAGCCTGGAGAACTTCTACAAGCGCCAAACAAGAAATACGTCAACACCAACACCCATGAATGAGGTTACCTCATAGACTCACCCGTGACAGATTCTCCTGGGCCGATACCAGTCAAATTCAGATCCAATCCCGTACTTTGACCGGGCAACGTCTTCTTGCCGGTCATACCTCCTGCGCCTGCACCACCGCCGGAGCTAGTTATGGATATCACAGATTTCTCAGGAGACGAGACGGGCGATTGAGGGATGTCTGCCGGTTTCGTCGATGGTCTACCTAATTTCGAAGGTGGTAAAGCTTGTCTATTTGCCGGTGTCGGTGTAGCTGTATAAGGCAAGGCGAATTATACAATCGGTCAGACATATGCCCTCTCTTTCTCCCTGATTCTAGGAGAACAAAGTGTACACTCACCGCTTCCTGAATTGACATTCGAGCCAGGACCGATCTTCGGTTTCTTCGGTATGCTCGAGGGTTTGATAGGTGATTTATTGCGTTTAGCGTTTGCCGAAGAGGGTGTCGGGGTCGAAGCCGCTCCGTTAAGTAGCTCTGCGAGATAGCCCATAGTGTGAGTCGAGTTTCGTGACATGATGCAACATGGACCATCAGGGATAGGCTGAAATGGCGAAACGTAGGGAGCATATGGATGACATGAGCACTTCGCACCGACTCACTTTGCTTCTTCTTCTTCCCATTAACGCTATCTCCACCTTCACTACCTCTTTCCCAATCTCCATTCTCACTGCCCCCATCGCCTTTACTCGAACCCATAACGTACGGCGACGGACTCGAGCGATCGTTGTTCCCCAGCCGAGCTTTGACAGCGGCAGATCTGGCTGCTCCCCGCCGTGTAGATCCATTCAGACCGAGACACGACGATAGGTGAGGAGCATATCGATTTGAGGCGACCTATCAGAGAAGCAAACATCAATTCGGTCCAGTCCAGTCCATCAGTAAATCAGAGACCAAGGGTTCAGGTGCAAGAGAAGGAGTCAGAGAGAAGACTTACAGATCTCGAACAGACCAAACACTCAAAGAACGTATTCCCATTAGCGTCCGTCCTTCCGCTCCCACTACCTATCCCCGTTGATCCGCCCGTGCCCTTCTCCGGACCAATAGCATATCCGCCCGTACGAGGTACCGGCTGGCCGTCTATGCTGGGCGCAGGGGACGGATTGCGCGATGGGGGAGCTGATTGGTTCGGTTGGAGGGATAGAGACGAAGAAGAGGAGGAGGAGGCGAGGGGGTTGGTAGGTGGAGGAAGGGGTAGATGGGATCGGCATCTAGTCATGATGTGCCGACAGTATCGAGGTCAGGTCAGCTAAAAGAACTATGCCTCGGGCGACATCGGATACGCATGGCCAGGTCCTTGCGTCACATGCTTCTGAAGTTGGGTGAGGCTCACCGAGTCCCGCATGTCCCGCATATCGCTCTACCGCGCTTGATCTCCCGATGAGCCGACATCGCCGTGGTAAGGATCAAGTCGTTGATCATTTCTTCTAGTATAGCATTGGACTGCAGTCGATACATGCTGCTCAGTATTGTCACACTCAAGTAGCAAGATATTGTCCGGCTCGATTTGAGGCTTCGTGAGGTTCAAGTCGGGACAAGTTCACTCACAGCTAATTTGATCTCCGTTGCTCGGTCCATGGTGACAAAGAATCAGAGATTTTTCGATTCGCCCGGCGACAAATTTCGACTGCCAGTCACTTCGGTACGCCACAGGAGAGCTTGTATTATTATCCTTGAACTGTTCTTGGCTCCTCAAAGGACTTGATCCGCTTTATGTGGCTCATATATCGAATCCACTTTATAATCTATCGAGGTGGACATGGAAAGTGGAAGTGGACGAAGACCCTAGACCGGGCACATGTCACGTGACGCCACCATCATAATCCGATGGACTATGGGTCCTGCTGATACCCGTCCGCCGATGATGACATGGATGACACGGATGCTAGTCTGATTGCTGCATGTATTACTGATTTTACAAGATACTTCATGAGATTTTATAATAAAGA
Organism: Kwoniella dejecticola CBS 10117; assembly: GCF_000512565.2. Classification (NCBI taxonomy): domain Eukaryota; kingdom Fungi; phylum Basidiomycota; class Tremellomycetes; order Tremellales; family Cryptococcaceae; genus Kwoniella; species Kwoniella dejecticola. The sequence goes on along the minus strand of NC_089311.1, from coordinate 492,811 downwards.
TCGAATCGCCCATCACGGTCAAGAATACTAAATTCGGCTTCGCCGGCTTCAAGCCGTTAAACGTAAAGAGCCAAAGTGTATGGGTTGACAGCCAACCAATCCCCCTCCGTCATCCATTTCAGGTCCTGCATAACGAGCTCAGGACTCAGCATACCAAGATCCGTAGCAGTCATAAAGCTCATCGCGCAGTACGATAGGCAATCGAAATCGCTGTACTCACAATGCAGAAATCGCAGGGCATGTCCACCAGATGACCCCTAACTTTACCCAATTCCTCTTTCACCTCCGCCAAGCTCATTTCTCGATTAGCAATGTGACCGCTCTAATTCGTTGTCACAATCAGCTGTTGCTCATTCGGGTTCCTATTAGCTGACTTACCGAGATACCAGCATTTGGAGCCAAGTATTTCTTGTAATCATCCCAATTCCTGATCGAATCGTTAGGGACGGGTCTAAAGATCTTTTCAAAGATTTCTCTATTTCCTCGACCGGTACCGACCCAAAGCTGTTCAAACTCGTCACTCAGAACATCCTCTACAGCTAGATCTTCCGCCGAGCCGAAGTCGTATCGGTGCGAATGCGGTGCAGGGTGCATGGCGTCGCTAGGGTGTTCGGCCGAGTCGAAAGGTGGTTGTGGGGGCAGCAGCCCGAGGTGTTCTACGTTGTGGAAAGTAAGCTATACACAAAGACACTTGGGATTAATCGGGGATCTAACCTCTCATCAAGGTTCTTCGCAGTGTTGTGGCGTAATTACTGGCCATGTACTTCTTACCGTCCATCTTCGACTCGATCATGTCGGAATCCTCTGATAATCCTTCAGCTGATTCCGTAAGTCCTGTTTGCGTGCAGCTCACCAATGACAATGGCAATCTCTGAATCATGATCTCCGACCTGACTTCTGTCGTTCAGGTTGGCTGAGCCACAGATCACCCTTCGATCGTCCACGATCATCAATTTGCTGTGGATATACAGGATCTGTGTCGCCCAAGTACAACGTCAGCAATCTTGGCACGCTAGGAGTCTAAGAACAAGCTCACCTCAGACACGTAAGATGCCAGCTCATCTTCATCCGTTCCATCCCACTGCTCTTCCGATAAAGAGGTCTTATCTTGCATAGCATGTTGACCGACTGTAGACCGCAACCGTAAGTTGCTTTTCGTGCCCCAAATGCGCAAGATGCCATCTTACCGTTATCAGAACTGCGCGATCGCAACATCAACATTGTGGGCTCGATGAAATTGGCAAGGGATGATAGCTTACACATGCTTGTCATCATTACTTCTGCCATTCTGGAACCGCTCAATAATGTCCTTTGCATCGTCAATCGTTTTGGGCAATTTGATGGCTTTCTGGACGGTATCTTTTTTGTTAATTTGATCGACCCCATCCGTCTGATCATGCGGCTGTTCGATATTGACAGTTTCGTCCTGTCCGCCACCCACGTCGTCCGAGCCTACATACACCTTGGCAAGAGCGACCTGAGCCTCGTGGAATGATACTCCGGATTTCTCCTCCATTCTCTTAATTCGGGTTTTGGGGTTGTTGATTCTGTCATAACTTCGCAAATTCCAGAACTGCAAGATCTATCAGCTTGCGTCAATACTCAAATTCGATGGTCAGCTTACGGTTATGTATTGCATACTAACTCAATTGTCAGCTGTGTGAAGCAAAGCACGAGAATCTAGTTGACTCACGGTTCAAATCCTGCTTCTTTGATCATCTCGAAAATTGAAGCGCCACCTCGATTGATCGTTCGGTACTGAAGCAGGAATAAGCGTACCACACGATCAGTACTGAGCAGCACGCTTACTTGAGCCTCCATAATTGCCTTTAGACCAGATTGACTTTGGATATCACCAGGCTATGTAGTGGGTTCAGTCATGCTGAGATACGAATGACCGATTCATTCACTCACGAATGCCCTAAAAAGCGGAAATTGATCAGTGGTTCATTCCTGATATCCTCAGCTGAGCGACTCACGGGACAGCAGGGATAAGCACAATAATCTTGAATTTTCTGCCTTCCTTGGCGGCCGAGATCACCCTTTGCGCCAGCGCGAGAGCTGCGAGAGTGTCAGCGCAATCTCGCATGAGAGATCATCGAACCTGCTCACCAATCAAGTTTTTTACAGGCTGTCCCTCTTTGCAAGAGGAAATGCTACAAGGAATGTTCAGCTAGGAATAGGGTGATCTAGTCCAGTCATCTAATTACCGATCACTCACACTGTATACAGCTAAATGTCAGCGACACACACAAGGCTAAACGACGAGGTCAAACTTACAAAATTGATTTTCAATATATATACAGTGATTCGCTTCTCGGATCATGCTGATATACGCCTCTATCTCGCCTGCATATCAGCTACCGGTCCCTGCGAGATTTTCAGCTGACTCACGTTGAATACTATTCTCAAGCAGTATACCGTGACTCCAATCGGCAGCCGATCGCAAGACCTATCGCAAGCGAGTGAGCCATCGATCCCAGAGGGTGCCGATCATAAGGAGGCATCTTACCTGGACTCGGCAAGTGCCGTAAGGGACTGGCTCTGCTGCTCGAGGCGCATCGGAAGGCGGGAAATGATAAGGATGGAAAAATTGTCTTCCTCGCTGCAAATCTCAGTGTCAGCTGGAAGGTTTTCTGTTCCATCAAACAGCTGACCGACGTCTTTCCATTCCGACAAATGAGGATGATGTAATCGGAATTCATTGTCTTTGATATGCTTCTCTTCGTCATGACGTGACTTCACATCGTCCCAAGCTGCGGACGTTGGCAAATCAGCTGGTGAAATCGAACTCGCGTACAAAAGCCTGACTCACGGAAGGGTAACGCAAGCCATTCCATTCGCTTATCGTGCTTGTACCTGAACAATACATGTGAGCTGATGACTCGGATTCATTGTCTAGTTCTAGGTCAGCTTACTTGATATTCTTGACGAAATTCCACCTCTCACAGAAATGCTGGATCAGATCGACCACCGAAGGACCCATCATTGTCAAGGAGACATCATGCCACGCTGTCGTCGCAACATCAGTTTCTCCGTTTGGACAAGAAAAGGATAGCAGAGTGGACTGTGGGACTAACGCATTCGAGGAGCATCTTGAATAGCCAAAGCATTGCTTGTATACTTGTCCACAGTCTGTTGTCAAAACGCAACAAGTCCTCAGCTGACTGTCTCATTCTCATATAGCGAAGCGAGACTTTGATGACAGCTGACCCACCTGGAAATCCATGATCCGCGAATTGTTGTAATCCTGACCCGGGAAAAGCGATTTGTAGAACTCGGTAGGATGGACATCCGCTAGAGGGTGATTACGTGTATCCCATCGACCGAAACATGCGTCTAGTCCTCCCATGGCCGCTATCTTGTTGTCGACCACACACAGCTTCTCGTGATGCGAGAAGTAGTACACCAATTCACCTAGGTGTCATTTTAGTATGAAATCCAATTACTCGATGGCAATACAGCTTATACTCACCTCCACTATGGTCTGGATGTCGCATCACTGAGATATTCTCATGCAGGTCTTCCAGAGCGTGCTGAAGTTATAAGGATATCACGTCAGCTCCGTTTCCGCTGGTTCATTTGCATAGCTGACCTTCGTGTGTTTCGATGACAAACTCATTGACAAATCAACCTGAATCAGGACTATGGTCAGCTGTCTGGGCGGCATGATCGCGAGATCATTATAGCTGACCTCCTTGTACACCATCACGTAGACCCGTACACCTTCCTCCGCCTTCCGCTGGATGAGGCGGTCGAGTCTCCATTCCGGGAAAAGAGCTGCTGGTCTCCGGAGCTAGGTAATGGAGGTCAGCTTGTATAGTCTCATAAGCGAGAATTGGATAGCTCACCTGCAGTTCTGGCGATAACCACCAATCGAGAATCATGATAGACTATTTATTCCATCAGCTAGTGTGTCACCCTTTTGAACGCGAAAGCTGTCTTACCTCCTTGGCTTGATCAATCATTTCCGACATCGCCCAGAAATAATCGTGTCCATCCACATGCCACTTGACTACATTCCCATCCCGTTCACCTGCGAAACTCCTGAACCGATGTCCGTCTCGTATAGCTTCGATCTTTGCATCTACCTCTTGTTCCCATGCTTCGTCATGTCTGTGATTCGGGTTGATGGTCGTCGAAATGGCTATCCCCAATCTGGACAAATCGGATTGAAGGTGATCTACCTTCGAACGAAGCTTTGAGAAAGGGTGAGATGTCGGATGAGGTCTCTTGGAGGCGCCATGATGGTCTGCCACTGGCGTTGACATTGTGAGAATTGATTCGTCTGATCTCTGACCTCTGTTGATGTTGACTGAGGACATCAAGTGAAGTTGAGGAATGAGATTAATTGTATAGTCGGGTGTTCGGACTGGTGCGGGTATTGTCTTGCGTCATAGCGCATTTCGAGATAACCGGAATACTCGTTTACGTAATCGCTGCTCGGAACGATGGACGCGTTTGAAAACATTGGTTGACTTTTGGATTTGGATTTGGCCGACGCGTTTATTATTGAGTCTCTTCATCAACGATATACAGTCTGATCACATAGCCGAGTCGCTTGAGAGCTTTGTAGTCAAAGCCAAGGCTAAGTCCGAGGTCAACACCAAGAAACATCTTGTCGAGCTATCGAATCAAGGACGATTTGAGCAGAGGCGTCAAATGCCCCTTCTTCTGCCCCCCTCTGACGATCTTCGTCCATCTGACCTCACCTATACCCATGCGTACAACTCGATAGTCTCCCGAGTGAGGCGGAAGGGAGGAGCAGGAAGTGGCGGGGTGGTCATTCTAGCAGGAACGGACGTGGTCAGTCGCACCCACTTCGCACAGGACAACGGCTGACGGCTGGAGAATAGGATGGACTGCTTGGTGCCAGGATACTTTGCTCGCTTTTCAAGAATGACGATGTGCCTTATCGACTCGTACCTGTTGGGGGTTACTCCGAACTCGAGACCAGGCGAGATGAAGCCCTAGCTTCTGACGAGGTAAGTTCATGTCACCGCGTGCAGTGGATGTAGCTGATAATCTACCTCCAATAGCTACATACACTCATACTGCTTTCATTGGGATCCCTGTTAACCCTTTCTTCGTATTTCGAACTCCCTCCGACATGCCACTTGCATATCATAGATTCTCATCGACCGTGGAATCTGCAAAACCTGTTTGCTATAGATATAGGCTTAGATGAAGATGGAGAAGGCGAATCAAGTGAGGGGAAGATCTGGGTTTGGGGTGATGGAGACGAGTTCAGTGAAGCTATGGAGAACGTCAAGAAAAGTTGGGAGGCCTTGGAGGTGAGCTTGGACTAAGAAGGAGCCTCTCGGTCACGATCATACTGACAGGTCATGTTCGTATTCAGTATGAACCGTCTGATTCGGGTTCTTCAGATGACGACGACAGCGAGGAAGACGAGTCTGATGAAGAGGCAGAAGAAGACGAAGAGGAAGCTCTGGAGGAGGACGAGGAAGAAGATGGTGCAGACGAAGACGGGGACAGGTCGCCTTCGAAGCGAGCGAGGAAACGGCGTAAAGCAGGATCGACGGAGCCGAAATCAAGATCAAAGAAACAGAGGGAAGATGATGGTCGCGTAAGTCCGCCTGTTTCAACTTTCCTCAATCTGTCCTGTCAGATACCAATATCAGACCTGACAATCTCTTGTAGCCCAGACGACTACCCCGAACAGTCCGAGAAGCGCACCACGAACGAATACAGCGTTATTATTCCGCAGGAACATCTTACGGTCAATCAGTCGCTCTAACGATATATCTACTAGCGACAGTACTGGAAAGGGCGGATAACGATATCCTATGGTATGCGATCTTGGCGGTGACAAACCAGTATATAACGTCCCGGATCGATCGAGATTCGTATGAGGCTTTCCAAGGGATATTCCAAGATGAAGTAGTTCGTCTGAACCACGATCCGACAGTAAATGGCGGAGTGAAGATACCTAATCCGGATGACAAGAGTATAGCCAAATCGGAAGAGTTGCGATTCATGCTTTATCGACATTGGAATCTGTACGAATCAATGTTGCATTCTGGATATGTTGCTGGGCGATTAGGTATCTGGAAAGAAAAGGGTCGGAAAAAACTTCAAGGTCTGTTGGCGAAGATGGGGTGAGTCCGGCTCCTAATTCGAATTTTACCTCATAATTCGACATCTGTGAGACAGATAGCTGATATAACATTTTCCACATAGCTTCTCACTTCAGCAATGTCAGCAGACATGGTCGCATATGGATATGGACTTGAAACGCAAATTACCAGAGAAGCTCGAATCAATCGCACCCGAATATGGCCTGATCGAGTTATCTTACCCGTCTTTTACACGTGCATACGGATTCCAACTGTCTTCGCTATCAGCCGCGGATGCAGTCGAGGTTGTCTCGTCATTACTGGACATAGCGGTCGGCGTGCGGCTGGAGGTCGATAGGGAGGGAGGAAAGGGTGGAGGAGAATGGTTCGGAGGCACCACCCGGTGGAATGTCAATACGAGGGAAAGCGCTTCTATCGCTGAAGGCAAGGAGAACCAGGATCCGAACCGGACTTCTGACGATCCAGCTTTGGAGGGTACTCAAGTAGAGAAGAAGAAAGATAATTGGGGAAGTACGAATTTCTGGATAGCTTATGATGCTTGTGATGAGTGCGTTCAATCCAGTCCACTTCTACTTCTACGGTCTGAGGCTTACCGAAGCTAATCTGTATGAGTTTACATTGTCATTGATAGTATCGCATTGATACGGCGATCATTACCGCTGACAATGACGCTTCACCGATCGATCATACGTGCTGGATCAGCCTTACTGGATAAAACTATAATACGCAGTCTGCGCACGTTCAGGTTGGCGATATTGAAAGAAGGACCCGATCTTAAATTGTTCTCCCACCCGTCGACGTTGAGCAGGCTGGCGCTGTGGTTGGTGGACGCTACCCGAGATCGCTGGACAGAGAGACAATCGAAGTTGAATAACGGTGGAAAAGTCAAGAGCCTGCCGTTCGTTGTAGCTTGTCTGAACGAGGACAAGGCGAGTTATATGGTGGTGGGCGTGACTGGTTCGCCGGAATTCGGGGATGTCAGGAAGAAGTGAGTCCAGTCGAGTCCATCTGAATCCCACTTTGTCCAATCACCAGTGAAAAGCAGAATGCATTTATCAAGCAGACAAGAAGGTACGGAGAAAGAAGGAAAGCTGAATTTGATGTTTTACGATGATAGCAAATTCGGATTAGCGTTTCAGAATGCCGCCGAAGAGTCGGGGTCGGGGGCTAAGCATGATATGTTCGACACGAGCGTTGTAGAAGTCGCTCAGGAGGATTTGCAGCAGTTCATTGAGAGTCTGCATCTCAGGTCGGGGTGATGTATGGATCATGCTCTGGCCACTGGACGCCCGCTGGCTCTTTGGCGTTCAAAAGGTAAACGAGGTTTACATACATACATTCCGATCGTAGCATCTATAATTAACCCACAGGAGAAAGTTTATCGAGTATACAAGTGAGATCATACAACCTACAAAAAAGCTCTGAATATGTTTGACATCGCATAATATTGTACAACCCAATCCGGACATCTTCATGCATTGTATCTGCTTCTGCTTCTGCTTCTCCTTCTCCTTGTCTATTTGACCAAGCTGACGAACGAAAGTGACTAAGCATTTCCAACCTCGCTTTCGCTTTCGGTCCACTTCAAGCAATTCAAGTCCCTGCGTCCATCCGATGCTATCACCGCGTAACGTTTTGTGATACTTGGTGAAGTCTCGTCCAATTCCCTCAAGATATCATCCAAGATTTTACGTTTTTCTCGCTGTTTCTCCATCAACCGTTCTTCTTCCTCCCCGTCCTCTTCTTCATGCTCGTTGGTCATTGTCTCCACAGGCGGCGGCAGAATATCGACAACTTCCCAATTGAGTGCCGATGACGATCGATGGTACGTCTCATGGAACGCAGCCGAAGTTCGTAGGCCCATGATCACTGCTTCTGTGCGTTTCTCAATGACTTTATTCCGCTGTTGAATGCGCTCAGCCATAGTGATAGTGATAGTGGATGCACCTGATGCGTTATCCAATATAGCTTGGTTCACCGTAACTTCTTCTTCTTCTTCTTCTTGGGTATATCCAGCTGGTTGCGCCAATCCGAATATAGAAGGTTGGACCTCCTCTTCAGCACCCGTATGCACCATCCGAACCTTGACTCCGGGGTTCGGCACGACCCCAAACCATCTTTCACCCTTCATTGTCACTTCCTCTGCGCCCTTCCAAGCCTGTAACGAGGTACTTATGCCCATCATCGTGTTTACCCAGTTCTCCGACTGGTTCAATTCACATTCGTCCAGATCGAGCGTTGAATAATCTATCGTGACGGCACGCGGACGAACCAAGTTGGGCAGATGTTGAGCCCAATGCGAGACTAATATCCTGGGCGAATTTGATCTGTCCAATTTCTCATACAGATCCTTAAGCGCGTTCGGCGTGAATGTCAACTGTTCGGCGAAGAGGGGAGAAGGGAGTTTGGAAGCGAGTTTGAAAGAGAGTCTGGAAGGGTATATATCCAGAGTAAGAGTCCGGGTGAGGTTGAAATGATGCGTGATCTTATTGTGTATTGGTACGTGATCCTGCAAGCCAAGGGGTGCTTGTAATTGGCCTTGACCTTGTACTTGTAGTTTCGATTTCAAGGATCCAGATCTCCCCCTCTTCACACCAACACCCAAAACATCCTTGATCTTATCGCTCGTCTTGGTCCTTATATCATCCCTCACCGACTGAGGGATCGTCAAGAACGACTGTAATTGTTCGTCGGATCGGATGTGCACCTTCGTATACAGCAAAGGAACGATCAGGGCGTGATATTCTCTAGAGAGCTGAGCGAGCTTCGCGAGGGATCCGAAGGCCTGAGAAGCGAACAGGTCTTGGATGATTAGGTAGAGGAGGTCGTACGGTATAGGAAGGGTTGATTTGGTGAATGCGGATCTGCCAATCCATATTAGTCATGGTACCGACCAAGGACGATCATCAAGATGAGGAGAGTGCAAGAACGACTCAGACTCACTTGGTCCGCTTTGGGACTTGCGTGTAGATAGACATGTTGATGAGCTCTTTGGTTCTCCCTCTACAGCTTCGTTCTTTTTGTATCTTGCTACAGCAGGAGACAAGATTCAATAATATAGGAAGCGAATACTCTGCCTCAATCCACAGAACCCTAAACTTTGAGACATATACAACCCAACATCCTTTCACAACCTCATCGTCGGTCATAGAAATCCGTGATTTTCCCCATACATATCATCGCTTTAAAGGGCGCCGATAAGTTATCGCCTGATAAGCCGAACCAGATCCTCTCAGTCACTTTACCCTGAATCGGATTTTCTTTCTATCTTAACTTCGGCGTAAAAGCCAAGAAACGTGAATACGTGAATAGTATAAGATGGATACAACTCCGTTACCAACACGTAAGAACCGACCGGACCGATATCATCACTTTTAACTCCGCCCTGTAGCTGTAGCTGTAACGTAGTCATTTTGCTAGTCAAAGGGGATGAATGCGCCGGAACGCGCACATTTTGTCCAGCTCCTCTGCAGCCGTTCCATCACTCCAAATGCCAGAAAGTACAATGCCATGAAGTCAAGCCAATGTCAAATCTAATGGAAAAAGCATGCATATTAAGCAGAAGTCAATCGTCCGCTAGCTATTCGCTTGGCATCCGCCTTTTTGGGTAAGCAAATCTGAACTCATGCTCCTATGCCTGGTTTTCCAAAGCCTCAGCCTCTTTGAGCTCTTCCAAAGCTGAGTCAACCTTCTTGATCTCTGGTGATTCACCAGTCTCGTCCGAGGGGAGCTGTGTCACAGGAGAAGATCCTCTCAGATCAGCTTCCAGCTTCAGTTTCTCGCTTGAATGATTAGAGGTGAATAGTGCTCACCTGTTCACCTTTGTCCTCTACAATCTCTTTCCCAGTAGCTTCACCAGCGACAGCAACGGCTACACCAAATGAACGATTAGCCGATAAGACACTCAAGCTCAAGCGTAGAGTACTTATATGCTCACTGTGCAAAGGTTCTTTGGCACCACCTTGTTCCACTGGGATACCCTCTCCTGAAACGGTAGATCTGACTTCATCGTCGTCTTCAGCCCCGTCATCCCCCAAAACAGCAGCGTTCTTCTTCTGCAATTTAGCTACTAGCTTTTCGACTCGTTCGATCTCAGCCTATGTTCAAAGGCACGTTAGCCTCTTCCCATCTAGATAATACAAGAGAGTAGGAGGGCGCGACCCACCTTGGTCTTAGCAGCGGAGTTGGCTTCAAACCAAGCCTTCTTCGTCTCCAAATCCTCCACAGTTCTCGCTACATCGTTCTGTCCACTAGGAGGCGGGATTCCAAGACTCAAGAGCGCGCTGAGCAAGCTCATCGGCAAGTTGACAGCCCCCGAAGAAGGGGTGGAAGTACCCTCCGAAGCAGGAGTAGCCGTTCCAGATTTCTTATTACCACCTTTCTTATTTTTCTTGCCCTTTCCACCTCCGAAGAAACCGCCTAACTCCTCATCATCGTCCTTCTTCTTCAACGTCATTCCCTTGAAGGCATCTTCGGAATCGACTTTCCTGATTTCCAACTGTTTGACTCCCTCTAACACTTTCTCAGAAGATGTGTTTGATCCAGCATGAGTGGAGGGGACCTCGCCCGAGCCGTATTTCCCCTTGAACCACCCGATCAGAACACCACAATCGTCGATCTCAGAGGTGAATGCCGGTGCTTTGGCTTCTTCTCGAAGCCTTGTGATCTCTTCGTTTCGCTTGGCAGCGTCCTCTTTGGCTTTCTCAGCTTTGAACCTCTCTTGACGGGCTTGTCGGTCGGCTTGGACTTTGGCGTAGTACCTGGCGAGGCGCAGTCGATTGATTAGCATCTGGGTAATGAGCTTGTTCTGAGATATATGACTCACTTGTCATTAGCTTCTCGGTGCGCTTGGGCAGATTGTCGTTTCTTCTCGTATAGGTCGTCCTGATTACATACACATTTCAGCATCAAGCGCAAAGCCCAGTCAGGCAACGGACGCACCATTTCCTTGCTGTATGAATTCCTCTCGTCGAAGAGCTTCCCCCTCTCCTCATAAGCTTTATCACCCTCAGCCCGGAGCCCGTCCATCTCCTTCTTCAGCTCATCAAATCGCTCGCTGACCTTCTTCGCTTCGGGGTCGTCCAATTGCTTCTTCAACTCATCGATCCGGGCCTTATCAGCTGCGATAGCATCGTCGACGGATCCAGTAGTCTCAAGCACTTTACGCGACCTTCTCAAGGTAGTTATTTCCGCCAAGGCTTTCTTCTCGTCTACCAATTTCAGTGAGCCGGACTCGATGGACTTCTCGAGGGACCTACATATGTGGGCAGCGGAACGCACATAATTATTTTCTGATTTCACGGAGTCGAACGGGTGAGGGGACAGAGACGTACGCAATCCTGTCATCGATCTCGCTGACAGTCCTAAATTGCACTTTGCCTTTCTGACCCTGAACATCTTTGATTTTCTTCTGTAATTGTTCTTGGACTCGCTTCATCTCGTCGAACAGCTTGTTTCTGTCGCCCTTGAATTTGGCTTGCTCGGATCGCAGAGAGTCCATTTCTTGCTTGATAGCTGATCGTCGGTCCCCTGATTGAGGAGCTTGGGTAAGGGAGATCCGCGAACGAATTGCGTCCTATGAGCGGGATGCCGATGAACGGATCAAGAGAGTGAGGCAGGGTGGAAGCACGAAGCATGGCAAAGTGAGGGATGACAGAATGCGAGTGAAGGAGACAAGCAGGCCAGCGATGAATGACGAGCGTATGATAGGAATACATGGGCGATGTCAGCCCATACTCAAGCGCAGGTGACCAAGTCGACAACAATTCAGAACCAGATCGGGAGTCATCACTTACAAGCTTGGTTTTCACCTCTGCAATTTGCTTATTCAGATCCTCTTGCTCGGCATTGTACTTGCTCTGATCAGGCTTAGCCAATTGTCCAGCACTGGCTCCTGCCCCTGAGCCAGTGGATTTGGCGGTCCCATTACCGGCGGTAGTCGGCGCTGAGCCGTTGGTCTTGGCTGAGGCAGAGGAGGGTTTGAGAGATGAAGTGGGAGGAGGCATTTTGGGTGAACGAGCCTGTTTGAGGACGAGGGGAGGTGGCAGAAAGGATGATTAGTTGATGTTTGAATTCGTTGGAGAGGACAATGCTCAAATTGTCAGTCAAAGTGAGATGGTGTTTGCTCAAATAGTTGGTGAATGTCAAACGCAATGGTAAGGATAGGATATCGATATTCAGGGTAACAACAAGAAATCACAACGTGGCACAGGATAATTACACCTCCTCAAACCTCCACCATTTGCATCCGCTAATCTGTGCATTCAAGATGATCATTCTGTGTGTATAGAGCTCGAGACACGCATGCATGCTCGAATCACAGAGACTGTGAATGGCAGCGACATTACACGGACTCGAGCGGAGCAGGTCGTGCCAATGATGTGCTGGGAGCTAAGTCACAAGAAAGGTACTTCAACCATTGCCGCTTGAGACCATGCTAAACTGGTTCGGTTATATGACATGTATATGCATCTTTCAATGAATACACAATGGTCTGGTGGGGAGCATAATGGCTCGACCCGAAAAGAAATAAGTATAGAGTAGCGAAACGAAATATATAAATTAACGCGATGTGAAGATCAAGATCAAGATGACGCGGATGTATCACACGTGTAAGATGAAATAGTGTATCTCTAAGAGCGTCGATGGTGTGACGCCTTAAGCCATTGAAGCAGCTTAAGATCGCTCTCCTCGGAGTCTTCGGGCGAGTTGGAGATCCTTGGGTTGGATGGTGACTCTCTTAGCGTGGATGGCAGCCAAGTTGGTGTCTTCGAACTGTGAAAGTAAGACAGGTAAGCTTGGTGAGATCTGCCACACGGCACACTCAGAATGAAAGCTTACGAGAGAGACGAGGTAAGCCTCGGAAGCCTCTTGAAGAGCCAAGACGGCGGAAGATTGGAATCGCAAGTCGGTCTTGAAGTCTTGAGCGATTTCTCTGACTAATCTTTGGAAAGGAAGCTTTCGGATAAGAAGTTCAGTAGATTTTTCTATGATGAGGCAAATCGTCAGCTTATCCTACACCATTCGAATTTTGGAAGCTGACTCACGGTATCTTCTGATTTCTCGAAGAGCGACGGTACCGGGTCTGTATCTGTGGGGCTTCTTAACACCTCCGGAAGTACCAGCACCGGCGCCGGCAGCCTTGGTAGACTTTCTAGCGGCCTTGGTGGCGACTAAATGCGCGAGAGCAGAAATCAGCAAAGGCGGGTGGCGAGGGAAAGTCAAGCTGAGAATGGGATGACTTACGTTGCTTTCGAGGGGCTTTACCTCCGGTGGACTTTCTAGCGGTTTGCTTGGTTCGGGCCATTGTGAATTGTCAAGTGACTTGTGGGAGTGTTTGAGTGTTGAGAGTTTGAAATGTTTGTTGTGAGTGTGAAGCTGTGAGTGATGAGGAAGAAAGAAAGGTAAATCGAAATGGGATTGGGGTTTATATATGTTGTTCATCTGCGGGGGACGGTGTCCTGTGGAAGGTGAATGACGATGATCAACCTCCACATTCATAAACATTAAAGACAATCGCGCGCTGATTTCGAAAACACCGCGGCGATATCCTCTCCAAGCGGCTCAAATCACGTGACTACAAGCTAATCATACCGGTGTTATGAGAATCACCACCTCCTGCTATTCGCAAACTAATTCTAATACGCTCCCAGATTCACAAAATTCACAGGGTCAATTCCAGCTTTCGTGCACATCACATCAGATCACATGCAGAATTCCGATCTGCATGATATACTGGGCAGGTTTGAGGCTGATACTCGGGATATTGAACTTGGTTAGCCACGTGGGATGGCGGGTTAGGCTTGTCTCCTCTGATGGGGCGCTCGGGGTGCCTATAAAATAGATTGTAAAACGTGAATTTGCTTCCGCCTGTCCCAACTAAACCCTCGCTCGAACCAGTCAGATTCAAGGTGTTTCCAGCACAAGTCATAGAGAAGCGTCAACGTTAATACCTAATCTTGCTACCATTTGCATATCTCAAGCTTCACAAAATGGCTCCTCCAGTACCGTCATATTCAGCAGCACACCGGTACGCTTTCTTTCCCCGGAAGAGCGGTAGTTGCATGTCTAGAGGAATAGGCTGACTTACAGGTCATCCGGCTTTTATCCTATCCTATCCCATCGATATCCAACTCACCTCAAATATAAACGATTTGCATTCGTACGAACTTATCGATGATGTTGGCGAAATGACAGACTGTATGTCAAGTCGCTATACAAGCGATACTTGGTCAACTCGTTGAATTGGTATATCCGACGAGATCTTTGGAGGGAGAGAGCTATTGAGATAAGGGCGGAATTTGAGAGGAACAGGTGAGTCATTATCCGCTCCGTGACAATCACGAATGGTCTTTTGGCGGGAAGGCATCAAGCTAGATAGAAAAGGATGCACAGGAGCAGCTCTGAGATAATGGTGAATGCGGAAACAGAAGGGATGTGGGGAAGGAGTCCGCCAAAATGGGGGATCAGGGTCGGGTCTCAACGATGTCATTGTATCGAGGGGAGGACACCCACAGGATGGATGATCTGCAGCGGCAGAGGATACTGTGCAACGAGTCTACAAGACTCTGAGCGAGACATCAGTGGAGATCATGGGTCGGTCGGGGAAAATTAGCTGACACTTCGAGTCCATCATAGGAACATCACCGACCCTCGTGCACTTGCTTTAGTATTGGAACAAGCGGAAGAGCGTTTAGCCAAAGAGATACACCCTGATCCATATCGACGTGAGCTGCTTCTTCTACGCTGTCCGAGTTCTGGACACCTTGCTTATGGATTTCCAATTTAGCACCGCTCTTCCCTGACGGTACGAAATGGTAAGCTGCGTCCATTAGGTGAACGCTCGACCATATAGCTGACGATTGTCTCTACCTCGCTCGACAGGGAACGTAACCTTCCTGTAAGCTGACTTTTTCTGCTGAATCGACATGACAACAGCACAATACTGACGCTATCTTGGGATCCAGCCTCGTATGTTCTCCGCAAAAGAAAAAGCCGATGCTCTTGCTGCTTCTCACTAGAATGACAACGCACTCGTTGGAGCGTTGAAGGGCAGAAGGAAGGTAGCCTTGGGCAAACAGGGAGATACATGTATTTCTATACATACTATGCAATGCATGGTTATCTACATCATGTGCTCGCAAGCAGAGGTATAGGGTAGGTATCCCAACTTAGCAAGGTGTATGAAGGCCGAGGGCGGAGGTGTCCGTGCTTGAGAGAATCAACCGGTCGAACCGGTGTGACCGCGACAACAAAGTAAATGGGACCGCACGTCATTCCCTTCATACTTTGCATGATGATAACAAGGACCGGTGCACCCTGGACACTTGAAGAAGCATTGAGCAGCCAGCATCGGCAGTTGTCAGGTCGAGCCTTCGAGCAATGGCCGACAAACCTCTCAAAATACCCTTCCTTCTTGACCCTCTCCTCCCCTCATCCACTCCTGATCAATCTTTACCTATCAAGCCGACTCGGATCGCATCATGGATCATCCCCTCTTGCTCCGAAGCAGGTCCTTCCCGGCGTACAGCTCTGGCTTGTGCAGATAACACAATCTGGATACACACTTCCTCTGAGCGTGCGTCTACATCCGTATCAAGGGAAGATATACTTTCTCCTGGGGTGGGATTGCCAAGTATAACAACTCAAGCAGCTTCTTCACCTACATCCCCTCAAATCGGCGCCAGGCGAAGCAGACCAACGCGATCTCGGAACTTGTCTTATTCTGGTCGACCACGAAACGCCTCTTCTGCCTCATCAATCTATTCCACCACCTCGACTTCAGGCTCAGGCTCGGGTCGAAACAATAATAGCAGGCGAACATCTGCTTTCTCCCCTCCTCCCTCTGCGCTACAATTACCCACTACCACACTCTCATCCGTCTCTGCATCTGTTGCTGCCCCGGATAAACATGCGCATCGGGGTAGTCTATCCGACAAGAACGACTTGAGGGAGTCATTGGAGAAGCATAAAGAAAGGAAAGATGATGGGCCCAGTGTGATTGGATTGGGTATAGGAGGGATCACCAGGAAGGGTCTGGTAGGTTTACACGGACGTGACGAAGGGCCAAGTCAAAATATGGACGAGAAAAGCGGAGCTACCAGTCCGAAGTCGTTCATGTCGACAAACTCGGAAAGTACGACCAGTACAGCGCGATTCGGGTTCTTCGGCAGGAATAGTACTTCTACAGATGCCGACAACGATGACGAGAAGGACAGGAACGAGGAGAGAATTGAGGAGGCGAAAGTTGAGCTGGAGATGGAGAAGGAGGCGCGGGAGGATAAGAGGGAATTGCAAGATAGGAAGTTGATCGAGGACGTCATACAAAACAGAAGTCCGACGCCGACGCCAACGATAAGTGGGCAGTTCCAAGGAGATACAGCTGGTGAGGAGAATAAGTCGGCATTGGAAAAGGGGAAGGACTTCGTCAGGAGAATAGTAATGCGAGAAGCTGGGCGGGGAAAGATCGTCCAGATGAAGGTTTTTGAGGAGATTGAATCGCTGGTCATACTGAGAGATGAGGGGTGAGTTTGGGCGGGCCGTCGAGAATATATATGGCTGAACTGACTGTGGATTCCCACTTAGTCTACTTGACATTATCTCCCTCGCGACCCTTGATCAAACAGCTAGTGTGGACTTGGAATCACCGGCAGAAATCCCATCGTCCGGAGCTGGGTCAGCTAGCAAAAGCAGGAAAATCTCGCTGTTCTGGTCATGGCAGGGAATCCATATTGCTAGGAAAGCCGATGTAAGCTGTCATCCCCTTCTAGAGCACAGGTCAAACCAGCTCATAGTGCAGGCTCAGGGCTTTATGCTGGTTGCTCATGGTCTTCCCTGGCCATGTGCGTTGCCCAGTCCGAATGGTGAAGTAACCAGAGTGGTCATGGTCTCATCGTCTATGAACCCCAAGGCAAGCTTGGACATTGTGGCTAGATTAGAATTACCCGGAGAAGGAGATGTTGCAATTTGCAACGCTCAGAATTGTAAGCTGTGGTACTCCAGATGTCGTGGGAGTCGTAGCTGACAATGCCTCAGCGAGCTATTTGCTGCACTGCACGCCGACATCTTTCACTTCATACCCTATCGTATTCCCTAATCCAAGCGCAGTGTCGACCGCTTCTGCTCCGAGTCCAGCGATGAAAGCTTCTCCGCAGGCCAGAGCGGTATCCTCTATCTTTCCTTCACCACTCATGAGGTCTTCCACGCCAGACCCAGCTCAACAACGAATAAGGGAAAGTCCCAACCCACAAGCGACCATTCGCAGGTCAGCCTCCTATACTCACCTGAAGGAGTCGAGCTCGTCTCCATTACTTGGGATTGATCATCCGAAAGAGGAGAAGAAGGAAGGGTTCGCAAAGTTCCTGGCTAGGCGTGATTGGCGAGGGAAGGGCAGAGAAGAGGATAAGCCAGATGAACCTCAACCTGGTATTGGCGAAGGTAAGGAGATCGAGAGGGACGGCGGAGGAGGTTGGAGCAGGATCATTGTCCACAACGATGGGGAGGGAGCTGGTTGGGGACACGATCACGTCGATGTGAGTGGCGTGGTGGAGAATTGCATCCTCTGACGAGGTTCTGACTTGTCCTTCTGGTTTGTGCTTAGCTATTCTGGACGGACGGGAAACAACTGCAATTGAGAGGTGCAATCGCGCTACTGCTGGAAACGCAGATACACCAAGTTACCTTCTCGAATCAGTGGCGAGATTTCATCGTAGCAACAAAAGTAAGTCGGCTCAGGTCCATGCGAATATGCGGACTGACTATCCAATGCCAGGATTGCACCTTCGTGTACCGTCCAACCGAAGGGAAATCATCGAAAAGCGACTTAGCGGGCTTGCAGTGAGTCAAAAGCCAATTCATAGGACGCTATTCTGCCCTACTAGCGAAGCTGATAAACATTCACAGATTCAATGGAGCTCCTCATCTGAGTGTCGATGGAACATCAGATGCATTCCTCGATGCAGCTAGTCACTTGCTCACGATTCATCAGGAGGAGGTCAAAGTGTACTCGCTCGCAAACAAAGATGTTGAGGCTCGATCACTGCTGCGACTGAGCAGCGCAAGCGATAACAGTCAAGTCACCAACATCGTGCCAGCGAATGTAGAGAAAATCTTCACCGCTGATCGTGAGTCTCGCTATGACAATCACGGATCATCGCTGACTTTTGAACTCCTGACTCGCAGCTCAAGGCAACATCTCTTTCAGTAATCTTGCGTCCTTACTATCCAAGACTCGCGCAGATAGCAACAAGAATGATGAGCCCACGGTGGACCGCCTTGATTCGCCTGTCACTTGTATGGCCACTGTATCCGTTGACGATGACACACCGGATTATCTGGTAGCGGGAGACGAAGACGGAGTGGTCCGAATATGGACACTGCAGTAGGTCATTGACGGTGATCCCATCAACAGTAGTAAACATGGCTGATGACGTCGCAGCCCATTCACAATATGTGGATCTTGGACGTTATTCGCAGATCCAGTCTCCAAAATCGCCGTACTGGACTTGCCGCAAGCTGGACCATTGAGAGGGTGTCTGTTGATTACTTCTCGAGAGGGCACGGTAGGGATTATATCGCTCAAAGAGATGAACCAGTAAGTGTGCATACATCTCGTTCTTCACCAGCCCTGCTGACAAAAGACAACTATCTATGCAGTCTATTCCTGATACCGGCTTCTCGGACGCCATTGCGAAGGATTTTCA
This sequence comes from Kwoniella dejecticola CBS 10117, assembly GCF_000512565.2. Lineage (NCBI taxonomy): Eukaryota > Fungi > Basidiomycota > Tremellomycetes > Tremellales > Cryptococcaceae > Kwoniella > Kwoniella dejecticola. Next base: position 474,012 of record NC_089311.1, on the reverse strand, counting down.
TCCAGGAAAAGGACATAATGCTGGCTTACGCAAATGGGAAAGCGAGATTGTGGAATACCCAAACGCAAGAGTTCCGTCGGTCGACAGGGCTGGATGCCGCTGAAGATATGTTGCAGAACGGGGACTGGGCGGAAGTGTAAGCGCCAACGGATCGAAGCAGCATTGGGTCGCGAAAAGGCAGCTGACGTCGTGGGTTGACCTGTAGAGCGTTTTTGAAACAGGGTGAAGGCAACGTCCTTTCTCCGCTGGAATCTATCCCTTGCGAAACAGAAGACCTAGGTAAGTCTTTCATGATAGACTGCGTATGGAACTGTATGAAGCGATTGACGGATTGCATCAGGCCGCATGCTTTACCTGGACCTGAGAGAAATTGGACGCTGGATCCACTCTGCCAAGAATGATCCGAATCATAGCCCACTGTCAACCTTGCGGAATCTGCTCTCGATATTCCTGACTTTCGGCGTGGATGAGAAGGTCGATGAGACTTGTACGAAGGAGTTGGGAATCGTCAAGCCCGAAATACCAATCATTATTGGCCAAAGCCAGTGAGTTGTGAGACCAAGCACCAATCTCGAAACACTCCTGCTCAAATTGACTGACTACTTTCCTCATGTGTCAGGGAAAGCAGCAGTCAATACACCCACGCTCACGGCTTGGATGCTTGGTGTATATCGCCTATGATGACCGGCTTGAGGCAGCTTGTTCTCGTCACTCTGCTTAGACCATTCCTTGATTCGCCTGGTAAGTCTCGTCCTCGCATAGTCTGAGATCAGTCGAGCTGATGAGAGAGCTATGCAGATCACGAAAGATGGGCAGCAGAAGTGATTGCTTTCTATACTGCTTCTTTGCCTTCGTCAGCGATCGAACCGGATCTGCAATTCTTCGCTCAATATTATATGGACTCATCAAGTGAGTCTTTGATACTGTTCTTTGCGTCACAACTCAGCTGACCTGAGAATTGGCCATAGGTGACGTACACCAAGCTGCTCGATTGTTATTCGCTGCCAGACTCGGCAGAATGAGCAGTGGGGGGATCTCGGCGCTGATCGAAAGCGGACATGAGGATTGTGCGTCGACATCGCCTGTGCTTTAAATATTCTATGTGGCTGATCAATCTTACAGTGCCGAGCAAGTCCGCGGCGAACATGCGATCCTCGGATGTCGCTATCAACGCTCTCACGATGCTGGGCGGAATTGCTCTGCACAAGGTCGAAACGATGCAGCCAGGGTAAGTCAAGCTAGTCCTGATCCGCTTCCTAACCCAACTCAGAATGGGTCATTGACGAATTTGGATCGAACCCAGTGTTCTAAAATCCATTGCCGAGTCCGTCACACTATATCTTGAATCCACTACTTTCGCCCAACTGGCTTTGGCGGTCGAAATCTGCTCTAAAGGGTTCACAACCTGGCAATCATACGTCGATCCTTTCGAACTACTTCGACGATTATTCCACTTATCAACCCATAAAGACTTCTCGACCACTCCCGCAAATGGCGGAAGTAGCATAGCCGCTCAAGCCCGACTGGCTGTTCTCAATGTAGCATTGACCAACCCTGCACTATTCATGTCTACCCTCTCGATGGATATACTGAATTCGAAGACTGTCGAAGCTCGGACGAGCATCATGAAGCTCTGCATTTTCATCAGTAGGAAGAAACCGAATTTGCTCGAACATGGGTTACCGAAGATTGCTGAGGCGATAGTGAAGAGTTTGGATCCGAATATCGGAAAGATGAGGGATGATGTTTGGCAGGCTGCTACGGTGATTCTGAATGAACTTGTCTTGGCGTGAGTGCGGTCATCTCATTTAACGCTCAGGGTATTCGACATCAGTGACGGATGATGTGGCGTGTTTCGGTAGCTTCTCGACAATCGCTTTCCATAGTGGGACGCAGAGGCTGGCTGTTGGAACTCACGAAGGCGCAGTCATCATGTGAGTGGCTCAACCCACAAAAGCATTTTGAATTGAACTCACTCTTTTCGCTCTTACCCTAGGTACGATCTGAAAACCGCATCCCGGTTATACGTGATTGAACCTCACAAACACCCTGTATCAGCTGTGACCTTCTCCCCGGACGGTCGGCGATTGATCACTGTCAGTCTGGAAGAAGGGAATGTGACTGTCTGGAAGGTCGGTAGCTCCCTCAGTGGTTTCTTTAATGTCGGCGCACCCCCTAGACAAGGAGGTGAGAAAGGCGAGCCTTTCAAGAGGATCGAATTCATCAGAGCCGATGATGGTGAGTTGCGCTATCTTCTCGTGGCCAACAGACCGGTGCTGATGTTGACGCCATGGACGAGTTAGGTCCGATGAGTTCCACATCTGCTCTAAGCGATATACAGATTTCGTGGCCCGGTAATAGACAGGCTAGGGTACTCATCAAGGAGACTGCCCTGACGTTCGAGACTTAGCGTATCAGCCTCACGAGGACATGCTGGGTCCTCTCACGCTGTGTTGTATATAAACGATGTTGAGATATGATGCAATGCATAAATGATGACAACAATGCATAAATGATGACAACAATGACATAACTAGATGTAGAATGGCACACCATGATACTTTACATAAAGTCCGCCGCACCTTTCCGTCCCACTAATCTAGGTACAACATTTGGTTTTTCCACCCATTCCCCTTCGCCTTCACCTCCCTCCTCATGAGTAGTCTTAGCCCCATTTGGTTTCGACTGATCCTTCTTTTTCTTCTTTCGGTCTTCCTTCACTGCCTCCTCATCGCCATCGTCATCGCCTACATCAAACGACAACACGCCTTTCCTCTTTTTGCTCTTACTCTTATCCTTCTTCTTTTTCTTTGCACCATCTCCGTCACCTGCATCATCTTTACGTATACTGAATACAGGTTTGAATGTATTCAGATCCACCGGTCCTTCTTGTTTCGCCAGAACAGGAGCAGATACAGGGACAGGGAACGGATCTTCGTATGTCTTGGAATTCTCCTTACTGGCAACGGCCACCATACCTGCCTGTGCTTCGCCCTTGACCTTGTCCTCGGCCTCATCTTCATCGTCATCCTCATCATCGCTAGCGAAGATAGCTTTGAAGATATCAATAGATGGTTTCGAATACGTCAAAGTATCTCGTCCTTGATTTATATCATTGGCCATTCCCACTTCTGTTATACTCGTCGGTTGTTTCTCCCCTCCTTCGCTCAGGCTCGCACCAGCGCCACCCGAATTCGCATTGTCGTGACCGGGCGAAGTTGATGCGTTGGGTTTATGTATAAATCTTGATTCCCACGAAGCGTCATTCGTAGGCAGCGGCATCGCATCCATCGCCCCCGTCGCAGAATTTCTGGAATTGCTGTCTTTACCTTGATTCGGATCGCCCTCAGGATGCGGATCCTTCACTCCCCATCTCCGACAGATGAGCTTGACGGGATACCAATTCCTCGTTTCTCGGGTCATCTTTCCGTACATCCCACTCTTCGCAGCCTCCTCCCTTGGAGTCAAAATCCTTTGCACTTCAGAGATTTCGGCTGATTGTTTCTTCTTCAAAGCATCCGCGGCTTCTTGGTCCGCTTTGGCTTTTTCAACATCGAAGATATGTAACCCGGGTTTAGCCTGTTTCGCATCCGATACTGCCAGACTGCTTGACCCAGAGGTGAATCGATTCGACATGGCGTATGACATGGGTTTGAATATCCTTGCTGACGTTGAGAAATCGCTCAACTCTTTATTGATCTCGTCAATCGTCCCCTTCTTAAAGACCGGGTTGGGGGTTTCAGTGTTGTACGTTTGCGATTTCAGGTAAGAGATATAACGATTTTGGCGCTCGAGATCATCGGCATACGGTATGAATCCTTTCAGGGCTGCTGAAGCTGTTCGAGGGGACAACGGCGGTATGTCGACTTCCGTCGCTGCGGTGATAGGTATTTCCTGCTCTTCGATGGGAGGTGCGAACGATAAGGCGCCCGGCGGAGGAGGTGGAGCAGCAGCCGCTAGAGATGCGAGACGCTCTCGATCTTTGGTCGACATGTACTCGAATACTGATTTGGCTGTAGAGATGCGTTGTTCTTCGCCGAGCGCGGCCCCTCGCTGCGGTGTATGTCAGCTAGCTGACCTTGACAATCTTGACGACCAAGCAGCTTACCTGTTCAAACGTGAGTGGCTTTCCAGATTCACCGCGTATCACTTCTTTCTTCGCCGCTTCCTCCCCGGGCTTCTGATCCCATCTCTTGGTCGTTCCCCACACTCTGGCCGGTCGAGGTCGCCAATCGGGTGGTATATCGGGCAAGACAAACCTGTAGACATAATAAGCTTGATGGCCACATCGAACCGGACAGACCAGCTTACCATTTATCCGGCGGCACACCTTTGGGATCGAGAGAGAACCGAGGCAAGACCGGTCGTCCGTCGTGCCATGTATCTTGCGTCCCAGTATACCGATTCTCCTGGTTCGACTTCGAGCCCAGTCCAGGACGCGGACCACCCATCAAGATGACTTCATCGTCATCATCCATTCCGTCAAACGCGAGGTGACGAGTAGAAGGTCCAGCTTCCGAGTAAGGATCTTCGTGATCGTCGTCCGGATGTCGAGCGCCCATCACTACTGAGGGGTCAACAGAGATCAAGCAGAACGTAGAGGTGCGGGTGCAAGGGCAGAGAGAGTGAGAAGTGGAGGAATAGCAGGGCAAGGAGGGGATGGGAGAGGGGGCAGGGCGGGAGAGGAGATGTGGGGGGTGAACGAGGAGGGGACGAGGGACGGGAGGGTAGAGAGAGGAAGGAAGAAACGACGAAGCGGAAGGAGGAGAGAGGGAAGGGCGAGGGGGAAGGCGAGAGGAGAGAGGGGAAGAAGGGGAGAGGCAGGCGTGAGGAAGGGAAGAGGGACAGGGAGAAGAGGAGAGGGGAGAGGAGGGGGAGAGGAGGGGAAAGAGGAAGAGGAGGAGGAAGGAAGGGAAGAAAAAATGACAGAAGGACATCTCGAGGATGCATAGGATGATGGAACCCTCTCCTTCACCATCTTCTTCGTCATCTTCCTCTATTCCAGCTCTGGCTTTTCCAAGCTTGCCTTGCTGCAGTTTCAATTTTCTCAACGTGACTCGAGGCCCAATACCTTGCCCTGGCCGCCAACCCAGCTTCTGCAAGAGCTTCTCGCCTATCGATGAGCTGGAAGGTGCAATCAATGACTCAATTGCCGAGGGTAGACTATTTTAAATCGAATGTCAGCCAATCATCGACAAACTCCGCCCGAGCCAGCCAACCTTTTCCCGCCCAGCTCTTCTTTCGTCCCCCCGAACCCATCGTTCTTGAAGGTAGAAGTATTCTCAAGCTGCCTGTCGTCTTTCATATGTTGGAGATCTTCTTCATCCATAAAGTCTTCAGCTCGTTGGACTTTGTTGGCTCGATTCGAGCGAGACGACTTGAAGGTCGATGGTGTCCATCCTATACGCAGACAATACACTGTCAGCATGACAGCCGGGACGCCGCTAGTATGCGAACAGCTGACATACCTTCCTTCGATCCTACAGTGTTATAGTAGCCAGCCGAGAATCCGCCAGTGAAAGCCCCATGAAACCGCCTTCTACCTTGCTCATCTCGCACCTGATCGTTATTCATCAGCACAATCTGACGCCGCTTCAATAGCCAGACCTACCTCCTGTTGCCATTCTGGCACATATTCCTGCTTGTCCTTCTTGCGTTCCGAGAGAGCAGGTAGGGGCGTGCCGATCTGGAAATCATCGTAAGTTGAGCCGAGACAGATGAGGTAGAAACGGGAGGGAGAAAGACGCACCTGAACAAAGGATTCATTCAAGTAGGCACTATTCAGGTTGACATTCTCCAGCTCCAGCTTGTGCTTGAGTCTGGACGTCATACTGCCCACAGACCGGAGTGGTCTTGTCTTTTACGATTGTTGACGAAGCTGTAGAGATAGATGCTAGAGATTTAAAGTAATACTTCGTTGTGAAGAAGGGTGGCCGTTGAAGATGGAGGTTAACCAGTGATCATTACTTTAAATTGGTTATCCATTTATTCGACCACCGCGATGTCGGGTTCCATTTACCGGTGTCTGTCGTCTATTGACATTGTCGGGAGAAGACAGAAAAGCACCTTCATAACACCAAGGCAATTATCATAGCGCAACAGCGTCACTCCAAGAAAGTTGAGGTGAGGTACAAGAACACGATGGCAGCTCCAGCCGGCTCGAATATGTCCACAACGGCGGACACGCTGGCTCTTCTGCCTCAATTCTTGGACCTCCTTCGATCGACCTCCCCTCCGCCGATACCGTCCGAAACCCTCTTGGGGGCAATTACACACTTCCTGGCTCGACTTGACTCGCCTCATCTGGACGACTTTGTCAAAGCTTTGTTCAGATCCCCCTCGATATGGAATAGCCGTTTACTGTCACAGCAAGAGATCTGCAACGCGATCAGGCTTAGTGTGTCGGGAAGAATCAGCAAGATAAGTCAAGACACAAATGATGTGTATTTTGCCGATTCGCGTAAAAGTAGACGAGCAAAGCATTGGCTTAGTACGGTACTCAAACACACCGATGAGTCTCACGATACAGCACACCGCCTCATTTTCCATATAGGACTGTTGCAGGGGATTGATGATGTTGAGGATCTAGATTGGGGCAAGGGCAGGGTCAAGCTGGAAGAAGAGATCGTCATGGCCGTAGGAACACCGGCAGGATCTCTCGGACATCCAGTGAATCAAGAGATGACTTTGTCCTCGGTCTTGCCTCTGATAGCGACTGAAAGGCTACAAGTGCTGGATATGGAAGTAAGTAAACTGCTCTGCATAAATGAAGGATCAACGCTGATGCTTAGAAACCTTGTAGTCCATGGCTTGTCGGATAGAATCGCACCTTTTCAATCAAGACCCAGATTCTGCTCAGAATAGGACGCTTGACACCGCGAGAGCTTTGGCTAGGACTTTTGAGGTCATGTCTTTCGGAGGACCAACAACACAAGCGAACGCTAGGAAGAGGATGATCGGATTCTGCCAGCGAGCCCAAGCAAGAGCGGCGGAGATGGGAGGAGAGTGGGAGCTGCGAGCAGACTCTGAACAAAGTGAGTCGAGCAATTATTCCTGCCGTTTGGATGTTCTTTGACTGATCATTACGCTAGGAAAAGATGTATCCTTCGAGAAACACACCACTACGCTCAATTCTCTTCTGACGACCGTATCTACTATGGTCGACATCCTGCTTTCAAGCAATCGCGCAGCTGGTATCCTTCAGCCCTCAACATCGGACGTTGCTGTGCATACCCTGCTATTACTGGGCTCATTCGCTTATCTGACAGACGCGAATGACGGTGCCTTTGAGAATTACCACAAAGTCCTGTATGGCTCGCTGGATATGATCTCTTCTAGCAAAGACAACGAGAGTGTCAGGACTTTGTTTACGCACTTGGCAGCGAAAGGGAGATTGACCGAAGCTCGCGCTGCGTTTGTATTGGTATTGGGTGACGAATTGATAAATCACCTGGGGAAGAAAGAGATCGACCTACTCTTTCCCTTGGCTGAAAGGTAAGTCAGCTAGATTTGCCTAGCGGGAATGTTCAAGCTGATGATCGTCTTAGGCATGTTTATCGGCCGAAGCATAAAGCAAGCTTCGAGGCTTCTCATGCTTTCTTACTATCACTAATCAAGGCATCAGCGGATAGTTTGGAAAAGGACGATTCTCAAGCCGCATTTTTCGATGCTATCTTACCGGATTACCTTAACATACTCGCCAAAGTAGGATGTCCTTCCCAAATACTCTCTATGATGGAGACGATGCTGATGTACTGGAATAGCAATACGCGCAAAATGACATAAATTCCGAGCAATTCCGTCAAGCATTTCCCATACTCGTAGAAGCCTCGTCCAAGCGATCGTCTCAGGCCGTCCAGTCGTGCATGACATACCTGTCGACACTGCCCGTCGACAAGGAGATAAGGCATATTCGAATCGCCATTGCGCCCTACGCGGAATCGAACAAATTACCGGCTTACCTGGAAGAAGTGGCTGAAGCCATTTTGAGCACAGAGAAGTATTCGGAAGAAAGGATGGATCTGACAAAAGATGCCTTTGAGATGGTGGTCAAAGGTTTGAGCGATGCAAATAAGAAGGTAGGGATGGATTGGTGGGCTCGTCGGAGAGGCGAGTTGGTCGGCGGGCGGCAAAAGGACCCAGGATTCGTTCGGAGTCGGCTGTAGTCGCGAAATGTACTTCAGTAGGATGCGGTCGACCTGACTTCTCAAATCATCAGTTGAGGATGTTCTGCACTTGGCACAATGCAGCGCGTGGGATGTATACTTGAGAAGGACAAAATAGACAACACTTCATTCACAGGTGACATTATTACGGGATTGAACAAGCAACATATAACGAGGCATACAGTACAAGCAATTCTGATTATAGGCAATCCCTATTCTCTGTTGACTTTCTCCCCGTTCTTCTTTTTCTTCTCGTTCTCCGTCCAGACAATCTGGATCATCCCATCCGCGCCTCCGTTGATGATGACACTCATCAACTTATCCATGTAATCCACCCGGTGTCGAGGTAAGATGCCCCTCAATTCCAAAGTCATCGGAGTCTCGCCATCCGAGCGTCGGATCATATCTCGAACAAGATATTCCATCGCCTCGCCTTTGACCCACTTATGGATCCCTTCAGCGGGGATACTGATCTTCTCGATTGGCGCATCAGAATTTCGGCCTTGACCTTTTCGAGTCCATTTCGAAACCGATTTCGAAGCATGGTGAGGGATATCCCAATTAGGTCTCACCAAATAAGGTAAAGTGAATTCCCTAGTATTTCGCCACTCGTAGATGGTTCGCGGCATCTTGGGGTATGTATACGCGGAATTCTGTCTGTGGGCATTCCACCATCGTTTCCAGAGGTTGTTCTCGGATTTCCAGGTGAATGATCCTGGACCATTGGGGTCGACGGTGAGATCGAGTAATCGGGAGATAGACATGTCTAAGCTGACTATAGTCTCTTTCATGGATCCCGCATGATGTTCGTTGTTCTGTACTACGACCCTCGATTCAACGTAGAAGTTGAACCCCAATGTAGTGAGGTGGACGGTCTCGAGGAACGAGAGTTGATTATTGTATTTTGCGGGTATGGTCCAGAACAAGTTCCACATTTTGTTATCCCGGAAATATCGGAGGTCGAACTTGAGGTACAAGTGCTTGTATCTGATACTGCTGAGTTCGTTGGGGAGAGGTTGAGAGAGGTATTGGTACAGTTTGTCTGGGGTGTCAAGGACGAGAGTGTCCGAGAGATTGGTAAGGTAGTATGCGTCGGCTTGGACCGCGGGTCTTGAGATGCCATGATCTCGTTCGTCTTGTGACCCAACCTTGGACCCAGAGTCAGAGTCGGAGGTAGAGGTCGAAGTAGAGGGGGTCTCTACGCCACCAGTGTTCCCACCAGTGTGGAATACGAATTTGAAAGATGAGGTTGACGACGAAGTGGTGAATCGTCTTAAAGGTTTCTTGAGAAGTGTGGGAAGATCACCGTAATTGAGCGGCGAATAGACATTGAGGGTCTTGTCCTTAGACGTATGGGCTTGGGCCGACTTGTTGGCATTGGTGTTGGTATTGGTATTGACGATAGTGATCACCTTGTCTAGAGTTGAGTACAATTGAGTGGTATTATTACCTTTGATATCAATGAATTTGAACGTAGGAGACATGAAATTGTCTGTGTATAACGATGAGTGAATGATAGAGAAAAAAATGAACGCTTTGTAACGAACATCGCAGTCTTATATAGTGGGATCGCCACAGTGATCTGGTCTCGCTACCATCCCAAAAACCAACTAGGTTGCTGGATTTTAGCTCGTATGCAGGTGCGACTACCCCTGCTAGCACGGGGTTGAGTATGACTTTGTCTTTCATCAGTGGCATCAAAGTTCGTTGCGCTGCTATGACTTCATATTCGCACCGTTTTCGAGCTCATATGTCTCACGGCTAGTTAATATGGCAAGTGCGAATCCTCGCTACACGAACATGAGAGGAAGGCGGTAGTACGCAGTGATATTTGTTGGTCTCTGTCACTATGCAGGATGATGACGCAGTATGAAGACCATGTGTAGGCTTCGCAAGAGCTTGTACCGATCTGATCTTTCAATGATATACTCTTGGGCTCAAAAGTTTTGGGTTTTAGGTTGTCTGACGTGCCGGCTCTTCTTGATCATGATCGGATCCCATTGATTACGTCATCAAATCCAGCTGGTTCGGAGAAACGCGATGGAGAGCAATTGCAACGACGATAACTTATTCGTATTCGTATAGTTTATTCGTCTTTGATCAGTACATCAGCCGATTTGATCGTGATATAAATCTAGGTCTAGTCGTTTGATAGTGTACAGGATGTCGCAACCCCCCTCTGGCTCCTCTTCATCCCAACCTATACCTACCAGACCACGCACTACTCGACCGGACAGACGCCCGATCTTACCTGGGCCCATATCTCGTTCGGCCAAAGCTCAAGCTCAAGCTGTCTTGCACTCTCCGAAGGAAGTACCTACTGTCGAGCTGGGCGGGAAGAAGAGCTTATTCCAATCCTTCAGATGTACGTCCATCCCCTTTTTCCCTTCTGAGTCTTTCAGGGTGAATTGGACTTCAGGTCAAATGCTGAGCTGCAACTGAATAGCCCTGAATCCAAACACGAGGATCCTCTTCGGTGTGATCGTTGGTATCGTCGGGATAGCTGGATTGATGGTTGATAGGAATGTTTTACAAGACGATAAGGCTGAAACGTCCCCAGGTGGGATCAGCGTTAGGATGGTGGACAGGAAACCATCTTAACATACGACGATCACATCAAAGAACAAATAGATTAGAGCATAGCATGGATCCAGAAGAACCGGATTGCCATGACGGAGATGTGATGAGCGTCCCTCCACAACGACAGCAAATTTGGCTGGGACTTGATTGGAATGCAAATGGCGAGACTCAGCAATAGAAGAACGATCGAAAATGCACTATCCACGCATAACATACCCCGCATCCGCATAAAAACGATATCTAAATCCCAGCGCAGCCTGTACAACAAAAATGCATGCATTGGTGATCTATGACTTCTTACGCTTCTTTTCATTTCCTTTCCCCCGCTGCCTGCCAACTTTCAGGTGTGTATACAAACTATTTTTCCAATTCCCTCCTTATCCTCTCTCTGACTTCCCTTAGACCACCGCCCCGCCTGACTCTTCCGGGACTAGCAGGCCCAGCCAACTCCGAATTAGAGGTACGTCCAGGAGTCGAGGGGGATGGAGGAGCTAATCGGCCTCTATCTCCTATGACTGATGGCGGTGGCTGAGCGATGGTATTGGAAGATCCAGGTGAAGGCGGCGCTGTATTGACGCTTCCAGAGGGCATTTCAAGCCATTCTTGTTTACCGATTTGCTTTGTATTCAAGAAGAAGGGGCATAGTTCGGTCAAAAGCAAAAGGGATGATTGCGCTTCGGCTACATCAAGCACCAAAACGATGTTCGTCAGCTGGATCAAGAGCAAGATTGCAGGGATGAGGAATTGGACGAGTAGCTCACCCGTAGAAATAGGAGTCTTTGAGCTTTTAACAATCACATCAGCTACCTCTTTCATCGGTATTGCCTTTCTTCGACCTCTTGGGGCGGTGGGTAGCGTACTGGGACCAGGCGAGGGGGCGGAGAACATCCTGCAACGAGATAATCGTATCAGCTTGACATCCCTTTATAGGACCCTGAGGCAGGGCAACAGGTTCACTCACATCCACACACCCTCCGCTATGCTTTCCAGCCTACTCAATGTCGATCTCCTCTTGAGCTCTTCCTGCTGCCCTGCAGCTGACAACGTGCTGGCCCGCGGGAAGCCTCCAGCTGACGAACCCAGAGTTGACATTCCTTTGCCTGTGCCCGATCGAGCTTTTATCTACAGACCAATGCGTTTCAGATCAGCTGCATTGCGCCGTAGATACACACAAAATGACCATAAGACTCACCCTGTCCATCATAGCTTGCCTTCGCTGATCTACGGAACCAGGCCTAACTATCTTCGCTTTCTGCTCATCCGGCTTTTCAGCCAATTCGAAAGGATCAGACAGTCCTGCTGTCTTGGGAGAATCCGTTGAAGGTCTCGAGTGCGCTTTCTGCGGAGTAAGCGTTGTAGAAGGTGAAGAGAAGGACGAGAAGAGATTGGCAGCTGGTAGCAGAGTCGAAGATGGTAAGTGAGGTAAAGGTAAGACCGGTATAGGAGGTATAGACGATCTCGTTGAGTTCTCAGATGTTGTCGGTGTAGGTAATATCGATTTGACCGGTGGCTATGTCTCGTCTCTATAAGCTTCATTACCCAGATGTGGACGATTACTTGAAGCTTACCTCGTATCCTCCATTGAGCTCTACCCACTTCTCCAGCCTTTCCCTAAAAACGTCATGTCGTGCTTCCCCATTCGTATTCCATCTTCCGACTGCACCCATTCCACCACCTTGGCCTTTGTTCCCTATACCTCCCTCTGCCCCACCATGAAGTATCTGTCTCGTCTCCCCTTTCCGCAGCTCCAAATCGATCCCTATTCCATGAGTATAAACCCTTCTACCGGTTTGAGGATCTAGTGTCCGCGTAGGCGTAATCAAATAGCTCAATCCGTTAACTTCACCAGAACCGATCTCAGGACCAGAAGGAACGAGGAAAGGGTTGTCTTCATCTATCATAGCCTGCTTATTTCGTTCGCTGACGGCTTTATCATTCGGTAAAGCTTTCCCATCCCAAGTCCATATCCAAGCTAGTCTACCTAGTTCTTGCAAGCCGAATCGTCGACCTGATGTCCGCTCGACAGTCTCTTTGATAGCCAAGAAATTAGTCAAGTTGGGCAACAGGACATTCGTAGCTGATGGTGGATGCGGAGGTAGTATGGGTGGATGGGTAGCGATGTACAGCGATAAAGCGAGATTGAAGGAGTGGTGCAAGTTAAGAAGAGTTTGCAAATGCGGCGGAAGTTCGATTGACGATTGCTTGGAAGGGCCCGCAATGGGTTGTTCCTCTTTCGATAAGACGGGTTCGACGTATCTGGCTTTGCGTCTTTGAGTGTGAGGAGGAGTAGGGAAGGGTACCAGAGGTGGATTAGGCGTCGGTGGACTGTACAAAGTAAATTACATTGTCAGCTCACATCGTACCTCTTTGAGGAATGTACGTGACAGCTGACCCTTGTTTGCTCTTCGTCCGCACACTTCGGGGTGTCTCAAGACCATCGTTGTTCAACTTTCTCTTCTTCGGTGTCGTCGCCGCTGCAGACATCGTATATAATGATTGAATTATAAGGTATGTTATGTTATTTTGATGGTGTGCGGACCAGCCGATTTTAGGGATATTTACGATGACAAGAAACGATGAGTATGCGTATGCCTGACACAGCAAGACAAGCGTTCCGACCGACACCTACAAGATGAGGGATGTGATAAGAGACGAGTATGACAAGACAAGATGGAGATCAGAGATCGGAAGGTGAATAAGAGAGAACTTTGAGCAAGAGAAGGATTAGTGATCATCAGGTGGCTTGTCATTCAACCTTTCTTTCAACATTATCAGTATCAGTCCCTGAATCGGTCATGTTCATCTTTGATCGTGTTCCTATCGCCGCGTGAGAAACGGAGTTTGTCTTCAACTCCACTAGACAATTGATTTTTGCGCATGATTTCTGTTGTCAACGCGATAATTGACGCTTTGATAGTAGAACTTCATTTCTCGTAGTCAAGTATTCTCATACACGTCAAGCAACAACATCAGCAATACCAATATCGATCGGATTACCATGACCTCCATCAACGCCGAAGCCTCCTCTTCGACAAGTCCAGTCACTGTATCAGTAGCTGCATCGAGAAACGGTCGAACCCCGGGAAAAGCACACAAGAGCGAGAAGACAGCTGTGAAACGAAGCTATATTTCGAATTCCGTCAAAACGCCATTTGAGAAGCGAAGGGAGCAAGACAAGGCGAAAGCAGCTATGAAAGCTGTTGAACAGGAGCTGAAGGATGATAAGCAGGCTGATCATGATAGGTGAGTCAAGCCTTTGAAACACGGAGATGATAAATTATCTGGGTCTCGAGCTGATTCGGGTTTTGTTCTGGATAAACAGGAAAGTATCGATAATCAAGGAACGAAGGGAACGAGCAGCTGAAAAACAACGGATGGAGGATATGAGGGCCAAGATGAGTGCGAAGAAGTTGCAAAGGATGAAGAAGGCGAGTTGACCAGTTTATACATCACGTTTTCATCACTCGACAAACAAACACATGTCTTCTTTTTGTTCGATCTCTTCATATCGACAAGATACAAAGAACGCTTGCTGATCCTGTTGGCTATGTAGAGACAAGGCCGATCCAAGAAGATCAGCGGATAGTACCCATTATCTGCCATACCCTTTCAACGGATCTCATCTTGCTGTACTACAACACAGACTTGTACTATATGTATACTATGCATCGGGACCATCATACCTATACTTATCCACCAAGAATAAGCAAGGAGAAGAGGAGGCTCGGTAGCACGCCATCGCATTGTCAAAAGTCACACGGACTCTAGGATGAAGAACGTCTGAATTGTAAGACTTGCATGTCTGGATAAGGTGGCTTTGCTTCACCCAAAGCGGGAGATCAACTGTACCTGCAGTTTCCGATGTTCACATTGTTATGTGGGAGTTGCGAATTGACTCTGCCATATCGGTATGAAACGGTCTGCAGTATTGGTTCAGTGAATATCAGCTAATGTGCTATTCACTCAAATGTCTGACGGACAGCAGGTAGTAGGATAAATTGTCACTCGTGCTACACTCACCAGGCACAATGATGACCAGAACCAACATCGTGAATCCCAGAGTCACCAGCCCCAAGCAAACGAACAACAATCCCGTTTGTCTGAGTCTACGAAGTGAATCCGATCCAAGCGTCTCTTCGTCCCAAACATTTCTCATTTCATAATCTGGACTGATACCCGCACGAAGGACAAGCGGTGAAGTAAGGCATGAAGCTAATGATTCAGAGGGTCGATTTCGATTCCGGTTCCTATCTCGATCAAGCTGCTGCTTGTGCTGTTCCATGACTTTATCCTTAAGCGGCAATGCGAAGCCAGTAGTATTTGCGCTGGTGGTCGAGGCAGAAGTATATTTAATGACTAGCTTGAAATCCTTCAAAGTATCTGGTGGCGGGGGAACGAGTATGCTCAATTCTCGAGGTCTTCGAGTACGACTTGTTCGTTGTCTCGTCGTGAGCGTAGGCGCAGGTGGTTTCTCGCATGTCGAGGAGGAAGAGGAGGAGGCGGCAGAAGACGGAGAAGCGATGTTTGAATTTGAGTATAATGGTAGGGATGGTCTGGGAGTGCTGGTAATCCTGATTAGTGGGTACAGAGGTGATCGGGAGGAGAAGTAATTTGAGCGAGTCGACATCTTCTGGCTGCTGTAATATCGTCTCTGTTGTTGTCGTGTTCTTTTTGATCAAGTGGAAAAGAGGTCAGCGATATATCATATTAAGAGAATTACCACGATGTTTTGGTAGTCTGTCAATATGTGATGCATATGAACAACCAGCGATTTCTGAGGATATTCATCCATAGCGAAGTATGCTCTAAAATCTGGCTGCTTGGAGGCATCGCATAAGGCTGGATTTGTTAGTACCGTCTCAAGGAGACCACGTAAGGTACCGCGCTACGGAGAGCGCAACGATCATCTGGAGTAACGTGAGGTCGTATGAGAGTGCGGACAGACCGCTGCATTGGTCGTCAAGGTACCGTGCTACTGTATACCACATCGAAGTCTCGCACGGATCTATAGCGATGCCCGACTAGTGCGCTGGAGTTACGTGGATAAAGAAGGTCATTTCGAGTGTTCGCTGTTCACACTTCTACAGCCGTATAATTGTCACTTGGTGTTGACGAACAGCCTGTACAGGTCACGATAACATGATTGTATGATAGTATTATACTCCGTGCTCGGCCGTAGAGAGGTCAAATTTCGAGATGTGTCGAGAGACAAGTCGTACTACATCAGTCACTGTCGATCTTTACGATAGCTATATACAGTACGCCTTGGCAAGATCTCTCTCAAAGTATTGGGGCATTCAAGGGGCAAGGAGCTCCGTCGAGTGCTGCGATGCGCTGCGTACTACAAATATAGATAAGACAGATGGAATTGACCGTCTTTTCGGATAAACAATCTTTTCGCTGCTTTCTGAGTGAGTATTCAACCAACCAGATCTTGCTCTTGACGAAAGTACGATTCCAGCGAGAACCCACTTGTCGGTCAATTAGCCAGCTTTGCACCACGCCAAGCTGTGAATTGGAGGGTCAGAAGCCTGGCCCAGATCCAGGTAAAGTAGTTAGTTACAAAGTTCTAACACGGGAAGCGGTCTAACAGGATTGAAATTACGTTAACTTGGTACGAGTCTTCCCCAATTCCAGCTAAGAGACTTGGTAGATCGGTACCTACCGCCATTGACGTCGTCATACATTTTTTTCTGGTATGTTTTACCCTTCTCTTGTCCCTGCTGCCCCATCTGGGCCCGAAGACAGACGAGACGAGGCGGAATTCGATGATGTTTGGTTTCGTCTCTGAGAGCTGACATGCATACTTCTAGACCAAAGTGCCAGCATGCAGAGATCGGCATAGTACGGTATGGGGTCTGATATTGGAGAATGCTTGAGACGTCTGCGATAATGATGATTCGCTGAGAGCGCGTGTGCGTGCCGTCTTGTTGCGTTCTACCATAGGTAATTTACTTGTGAGCGAATCTCCTCGAATCCCGTATGCAAGTATCTGCATTCCTCCCTGTTGTTCGTTGTGGTCAGTCCAGTCGAATCTAGGGAAAACGGAACTCCTGGTGACTGCTAGTGGCGAGATTGAGTTTGTGCTAGATAATTTAGTCAGGCGCTATGTGCGGCAAGTAGTCAAACGAAAATTTCTCCGGCTCGCTCGTCCCATTTCTTCTCTCATCGAATTATGCTCAATCCCGAGGGGACAGATATCACGAAGGTCGAAGAGGACAGTGCGTACTTCCGCTGCGATCTCTTGCATCGTACGGGCCCAAGGGGCCTCATGATGAAGGAGAAGGAAAGAAAATTTGTTCTTCGCACAGGAGAAGCGTTAATCGTTCTTTCCCTTCGACAGCCGCTCGACCAATGATATGGTATATGTCGTGCCGAGTGGAAGTCGATAAAAAGAAGGTTAATTCTTTGCCCTTTGCCCTTAGCCATCAAGTGGATTCCGAATACTATTTCTATTAACGTGAATCAGGTTGATGACCCGTTGCATTTGGACCCCCTCCTGATACCTGAATAGCTGATACCTGAATTATTGATGAATACCCAAAGAAGTGGAAGTGGCGGCTAAACGCGTCCTCCATTCTTTCATCTTCATCTTCTGTCTGCATTTTCATTTTTCGGAAATTTTGGGAAGGAGAATCACTCCGAATAGGCATTTTTCAATTTGCGGTTCACGTAATCATCCACCCAATCTGATCCTAAGGTCTGATGGGGACGATCTAGCAAATAGACTTTTTCGCAGTCCAGCCCGAAGCTTGGATGAACAAGTACTTTGCTGACCAAGTCGTGAAAAGTACGACTACTCATACCTCTTCTTCTGCCTCTTCAGACCTGTGAACGGGTGAAGACCAAGTAAAGACATCTCGTCTCTGTAGCATATAGGATACATCTCTATAATACTCGTGAACCGTACTCGTGATTTATAATCTAATCGGCCGCCATAAACCGTCAAGAGACAGTCGGTCAATATCGCATCATCCATTCATTCGCGTTTTCCTGGAGCTGTGTCTCATATCGATATCTATTTTCCCACGCAGAAAAAGAAAGAAGGATTTCTTACCTAAGAGTATTCGTAGTCATACGTACGTCCGACCAACTCTATCAGCCAGCCAACCAACCGACATTATCAAACATACACATACTGGGGAATTGGGGAATTGCAAACGCAGATCACCTTTAATTCGAAGAAACGTAGAAAGAAAGAAAGAAAGACACCCGACATGTACCGAAAGTTGGAGTAAGACGGCCGTAGAAGTGGATTCACAGAAATTGGAGGAATTTTGCACTTGGATTGATCAAAATCAGTCAAGCTTCCAATTCCCTCGAAATATCATATCACATCCCCCTTTGCCCCGCCCAACCAGATCTTCTCTTCGGATCAAATTTCGAAAGATAGCAATAGACAAAAAGCGAAGACAACATACCTTCACACGCTAATTGCTTTAGTCCCCTTTATCGAAAATAGAAACGACGAAACCGCCGGCTTTCACCGAGGAGGCAGACATCATCGCCAAGCAAGAATAAATTATCGTTCCCACGAACTTATCAAGCATAGCGCAACATAGCAGTTACAGTACGAGTACGAGTACGACATAACATAATCCGGCACAGCAGTATCTTGGGGAAAGTGGGGACTCAGCATTGACCCGTCATTTTACGCGGACCTCGAAACCACAAATACAACGAAGACAAGAAGGAAGACTAGTACTCAGTCTTACAGTCTTACATCATCCTTAGATCAACAAGGAATAATCCGTGAGAAATAGATATAGAAATAGACGGTCAGAGAGAAGTAGGAAGCTCCACAAGGAACGGACGGCCGAACTTAGCATCAAACGTTTCGTTGATCAAGAATAACGCATTGAGTGTCGGAATGGCAATGAAGTGCTTTTAGTTATATGTTATTCTGCATTCACAGCGTGCAACTTGTCAAGATCGTTCGCCATTCAAGCCAATACCGCACGGCATATCAACGAGAAAAGTCAATTCAATCCAGTTAGATCAAAATCTCCAATCAGGTTAGGGAGGACTCAGAAACCCCACGTAACGGAGCGAGAAAAGGAGAAAAGGGACCCCCAACATTCCCCAGTCCAGATTTGAATCACTTGAAAAGACAAGGCATTTGAAAGACAACCACCCATTCATTCCTCACTACACCTGGTGTTAGATTGCGGTCGGATTGTGGGGCTACTTCCTTCGAGGACAATAGATTAATTCACGTCGAGCGTCGAATTCGCAAACAACAAACAACAGACAAACGTCCTACCCGAATCAAAGTGTCAGAGTAGACAAAGCATATGTACCGACTTGGATAGTTTAGTCGCAAATAGGAGAATAGAATAGTCGTCAGGTCTAGATAGATTGGATCTACTGAATCAGACGACGTGAGTCTCATCTTATTTCCACTTCTAGCTTTCCCCACCTCTACCTACACGGAGTGGTATGGTATGGTTTTTGAATGAGATTGGTTCTTTTGGGTTGCTTTGCTTGGTTGTCGTTAACCCTATTGCTTTTGATTCTGCTTCTGTGCTTGTCTTGCCTCCTCCTTGTCTTTTGGCCTCGCCATCTTTCGCATTCTACCCACTCTACGACATTGCTCCGCTTTCCACTCTCGCACCTGCTACAGCCGCGGCTACCCTCACGCTCCTTACCAAGACGCTCGTTACCAAGACGGTGCTGGACACCATCACATCGCGGTCAAGTGAAGGAATCAGCTTTCGGATGGATGGTCATCCTCTCCGTTCGGACCTGACTTTCACCCCGAGCCACACAGCCACTTCTGTTACTCCGCTCCTACTCGTCGTCGACGCTCGCCACGATACGATAGACCACTTGCGTTCCACTCGCTGCCCCACGGATGCGAAGACCTGCGACGTCGCTATTACCTACTCTTTTCCGTGCGACGCCTTCCCTGTCGTTCCACCTATACTTAAACCCCGGTCCGTTTTGCAGTTCTGACATTTCGTCTTTCCAACCCTCGATATTTTCAGTTTCAGCTTTCTTTCCCTCTCGACATCATCCTTCACCTAAATATCTCGCTTTTGGTCACCTGCTCGAGCAGATTGTCAAGACTGTACGTGTGTGTGTAATACTCTTCTGTCTTGACCTTCCCTTCGTGCTGGTTTCATCTGGCACGACGTTTCAGCACCGTTACCTACACACAGCTTTGACCTCTCTTTCTCGGTCTTCAAGGCGATCATACTTTGATCAGCTGTTCACTCACTTGCCCCTATCTAAACGGAATTCATTGAACGATTCCAGATCTCGCTTTTCGGGTTTGTGCGAATGTCTTTATCCCTTTCGTTCCTTTCTACGGCGTTTACTAGACAATTGTGTCCGATGCCCTTTGGCTTTTTCCCCCATGAAAGGGATGCCTTTGGCCTCGACTCATATTATTTAGTTGTCTGTGCACACACAGTGTGAGCACGAGCCTCCCCAATCAATCATAATCATCTGTCGGGTTCGGTCATCTACGTCACTTTGCTACCGTGTTTACTATTTTTCCCTTTCCCTTTTCAACCATCAACCGCGTCTCCAATTGGAATCCACAAGTATTCATAGGAATCAAGCTGACATTCTTTTCTTCATTATTTCTGTCTCCTTCTCATTCGGCTTCTCGACGATTCAACATGGTTTGACAATCTGTATAATATCGAAATACCCCTAATAATATCCACCTCCGAACCACTTTTAACGACAACGGTAACGACTATCTCTTTCTCCTCCATCTGGGCGCTTAGCAGACTCTTGAATATTGTCAACGAAGCCATTGAATTGTTTGTACTTGTCAACAGTGAGTTCGAATGATCTATGTTACTTCCACGTTGGATCCCATGGGGTTTTCTCAAGCCTGTTCGCAAATCTCATCTATGTCTTTGCTTCTTGGGGCTTCCTCTCGGTGGATTGAGTTCAAGTAGAGCTTCTTTCATTTTCTCGATAATTCCCACGCACAGACTTTTGACATGTTTCTTTCCCCATCCTTGGTTGTTCACATACAAACGCCAACATCAATCATCACAAGACCAATATCAAGATCAAGGTCACTTGATTCTTTATGCTCCACCACCAACTTCCTATCTTCTCATGAAAAGGCTCATTCTCTTCTTCCCACATATTTCCTTTATCCCGACATGCCAACCTGTGCAATGGCGGTGATGCCTTCCTGCGAATTTGGGTTACTTGATGAAAGACTAAATTTGTCCGTCACCAAGTCAACGATTTCGCCGATCACAATTTTACCTTTTGTCTTCACCGCTAGGCTTTCTTTAGCTTGTGTATATCCAACGTTCTTATCTGAACAGGCGAAGCGACATATCCCGTTGAATGACCCCCATCTTCGACATTCTGTATAATAATTGATTATTCTCCCCCTTTGACGTCCCCACCAAATTTTCTCCTTTCATTATTTCACTTCAGGAATGGTCTAGACATTACCGCAGAATTCCTTTCAGGCTTTTGCCCCTTACAAGGTGATTCGAGTCGTCCCTCCCTACCGCCTGGATCCTTCTTGCGGCATATATCCGCCATCCGAGATCCCTACGTCTCATGACTTCTGGGAATCTGTCTTCGTCTTCGGATCTACCTGGAAAAGACTACGTTTCTTGTTCACAACACATGACCATCCACCTGAAAAGTCCTCGTGCTCATCTGACCATGATTTCGTTCGTGCTCACAAAACCTGACTCTTCGTTCGTGACTTCTGCTTCTTGTGCCTGCTGCCGTTGTCGAGATGGTCCGAATGAGAAAACCCCAGAGAATCGAGCTAACCTGGCTTTTTCGCATTCCAGCACCGAAGAACTCACGATGCCTTACGCCGAACCCACAACACCCCCAATAACCTCCCCGGTGAAGGAACACCCTTTCCACTTCCACCGAAAGGGTCACTCCACACCACCGCGGCACATCGAGGATGTTGACTTCGGAGCAAGCTCGTCCACCGGACCGATGCCTGGCATCCCACGACGATCCTCCTCAGGAACGTCAACACCTCGCCGCAGTGTGCTGGACAGCCTGCACCGAGCGACTCAAAATATCAGCTCTCAATCATTCCCGATATCGCGACCGATGGAAGGCTTACCTAGAAGATCACCTTCGTCCTCGGGGTCAAGCACAATGAACGTGTCCGGCTTACCACCCGCCGAGAGCAGCTCACTTGGCCTCAAGCTTCACCCTAGCCCCGTCAAGCAACCACTCCTACATCGAGCTGTTCGAGACTCCATAGTCTCAACTTCGACTGATGGATCATCTCTCCCTCCAACGCCAAGTGACGAACATGCGGCCTTACCGGTCCAGATACACGATCCCGCCAAGAACGGCGACTCTGCTGTCCCATTCCCTTCCTTTGATCCCGATTTCAAGCCTCCGCCTCGTCCAGCAGCTTCTCGAGGGTTGCTGTCACCGGGCAGTAGGCCTACATTAGCCAGCATGAGAAGATCCTCTGCTGGTCATGTACGAGGTGGACAAAGCTCGACGGGCTCCTTACAGATTACCTTCCCTCCACTGAAATCTCACTCTGAAGACTCGACACCTACAGGCGGCAGCTCCATCGACTTGCTTCGCCCCGTCAGCATGATCAGGAAGAAGTCCGGCGAGATCGTGAAACCTTCACTGAAACAACGCTCCATGTCAACGCCTGATCTTACCCGACAAGCTCACGACTCGCCCACCGAAGAGGGCGAAGAGTCTCGTTTTGGTGAAGAACGATCAAAGAGCGTAAGATTCGCTGACACTTCGGAAGGAGATGCGAAGGCTTTAGAAAGCGTGGTACTCTTCTTACGAGAGCAGAAAGTAACAGCTATAGGAAAAGCTGCGGATTCGGAAAACGGAGCTTACACTGAGACTGAAACCGAGAATGACACCGACACGGATTTTGTACAGTTCAGAACTCGCAGAAATGCAGCTGCCAAAGCGGCTGACGAAAATGGAGCGATCTCGATGGAGGGAGGAAGCAGGATACCCAGAAAGAGAACCGACTTTTCGCCTGAGGCTCGAGGAAGTTTATGGGGTGAGAATGTAATGCTGGAAAGGGCTGAGCTGCAGTCTAGCTTGGGACCTCTGTGTATGCGAGGGTCTGTGATCGTGAGAAATGTGGCTTTCCAGAAATGGGTCGCAGTGAGATTCACATTGGATCATTGGCAGTAAGTGACTAAACATTATTACCCTCTGACATCTTGCTAACGAGCGCGAATCCCTACCAGAACCGTTTCTGAA
The DNA here is from genome assembly GCF_000512565.2 of Kwoniella dejecticola CBS 10117. NCBI lineage: Eukaryota > Fungi > Basidiomycota > Tremellomycetes > Tremellales > Cryptococcaceae > Kwoniella > Kwoniella dejecticola. The sequence goes on along the minus strand of NC_089311.1, from coordinate 451,060 downwards.
GTATCTGGAACCCATGTCTGCCACATACCCGCAGCGACTACAGGCGACGAAGGATGGGATCGATTCAGCTTTTCGATCAAGCTCGAGGATTATAAGCGAAAGTTGGACGAACGGCAACTAATGCTTTGTGTTCATTTCTCGGTCGATGGGCAAGACTGGTGGGATGCTAACGACGGGATGAACTACAACTTCACCTTCAAGAAGACATCGCCTCGTCGATTGTCACGAGGGTCCGGACCGGCTGCCTTAGGCAGCGGCGTCGATTCACCTCCTCATGACGGGCCATTACCAGGACTGAGGAAGAACAACGCTCCTCCACCATCAGCTAACATCAAGAAGGCGTTCGGTGCACCGTCATCTGGTCCAGCCAACTGGATGTTCCCCAAGCTTTCGCAACGCATCAACCGAGAGACGCCATCTCGACCTGATTCACCCATGCAGACTCCTCCACCGAACTCGTTCAAACCTCCTCCACCACCTTCCACCCACGCACATCTCACTCTCGCCAAATACTGCGCTCCGTCCCCCCCTCAATCACCCCCTAAAGAGATATCCCCAACAGTCCCGAGCGTGATCAGTTCAGACTCGTATGATCCTGTGGACCTCCAAAGAAGGACAAGCATGAATGTGGTCAACGGGAACTACGCTACCCTGGTAACTCCTGATGCTGGCCACGATAGAAGATCAAGCTGGAATGGGCAGAACAACAGCTGGGACTCATTCGCGCAAGCAATGGACACTTACGAGTCGCCAACCAAGTCATCCAGCGGCGATGCCACACCTACAGCTCACAGGTCTCCTCAAGTCTCCGCTGATGAGTCGGTAGCGACACCCGAGCACAAGCCACTCACCCTTAAGAGGTCGACCGGAGATCTGAGAAAGCTGATGCAAGAAGCTGAAGATCGCGATAATGGCTTGATGACTCCTCCGTCGTCCAATTTGTCATCACCACCTACGCCAATTCACACAGGTCTTCCAACTGTGCCGATGTCACCCTCGCCTTCAGCATCAACCGGGGATTCCTCGCCAATTGAAACGCTGAGTAATGACTCGACACCCGACTTAGCCGCTTTGGACATCGAGATCGATCCTGAGAAGAAGATGATCCGCAGTGAAAGCTACCAGAACTTCGTAAGTGTATTGCTGCGCACTGTGATCAGGATAATTGGCTGACAGCTCTTCACGCAGCTTGATAAATTCTGTTTCTTCCAATCGCCTCGAATGACGCCCAACGAGATTGACCCAGTCTACAGACCTTCGTATATCAACGTCTCAGGTGATAATTCTCCCAGCGGCTTCCCCTTCTATGGTCACAATCATGATCACAACTCGCCGAGGAATACCCCGACGCCCACCAGGCAGTACAACTCAGCTCAAGATGCTTTCGGATTCAACGCTACGCCTAAACCCCACAGTCCAATACCGCAGAACCGTCCTATGGAATCACCCCGAGGAAACCCGCTCGCTCACCTTGGGTCGGGTTTCCACGCTGCGCCGACTGATCCGAGAGCTTGGGCTCAGCAAGTGCACAGCAACACTTCGTCCCCGAAGCTTACCGCTGCGAAATGACTGGCCGGCCCAAACCCATAAGGGCCTTATAGCTCATGGATTGTTCTCACCGGCATCACGCATCAACACATCTCGCATGTTCCCAACTTCACTACACTCACAAACCACCCTCCCCCCCGTCTCTTTGTATCTTACCCATCTTCATCGTTTCTATCAATCATCAACATCGCTTCATGTTACCTGTCTTGTCTCATATAGATATACTGTTTCCTAATTTCCCTCATCTAGATACCAATGTCTCGTTATCGTCTTCCTCAAGCACTTAGCATCATTTCCTCTTTTCCATGCTTTTCCATGTAACGCCTTCCGCCTTGTTCTACTCCAGATCAAGGTATGTAGCTTATGTTCTTCTTTCTCTTTTTCTTTCTTTGGTCGTATCATGTACATAGATAGCTTCTCATCAAGTCTCTTGTCATTCCTCATTCCTCTTTCTCTGTCTTTCATATAGATTCGATTGTCTCGATAAATATCTCTTTTCACTGAAATATACAATATACATGATTTGTACATGACTCGAAAATATGCGTGGAGGCAACGAAAAGAAGGAAGAATGAATGAATCGAAAGGAAGAATGCATGTGCATATCGTCTGGACCGCATTGCATTTGCATTTCTCTTGTCTGTGAACACTGTCTCCGGCCTAATCGCAAAAACAATCAGAGTCGCTTTTCCTGTGTTCTCGTATATCTAGGATGATCAAGCGTAATATCGATCAAATTGATGAGATCGATGGCTCTGATGTATACCCTTGAGTGCAGGCAGGCGGAGTATACATGTTATCTTGTTACGAAGTACATATAAATACATATTACATCGGATACACATTGACTAGTTGAAATCAATACAAAGCTATTCTCGAACGTTGGGCTCCTCGCATCGATTCGAGCGAGAGGCATGGAACGGACTCAGTCTCAATCTTCGAAACTCTTGAGACAGAGAGACGAACCTCAAACTCGATCATTGAGCTTTAGGTTTTTCCGGCGTTCCAGTGGCAGAAGCACCAGTACCTCCTGAGCCCCATCCGAACCATCCACTCGATCTCCTCTGATCCATCCCTGGCCTCATCGGCGCGGGTGCACCTTGCGCTTCTTCCCTGTTGATCTGCTCGTATCCGCTCATATCGGATGATAGCCTCGAGCTGGAATTCCCACTTGGGATGGAGTATCCTAATGATTCTTCGGAAGTATGAGACGAGCTAAGGGGTCTTGTGGGTGTGGATACTGCCCTCATGTTGGAATTGGAATTACCGTTGAATCTGGCTGAGGCGGCTGCTTGAGATAATTCGATGTTAGAAATATTAGGGTACCTCCCATTTCCATTCCCGTTCAACCCAGATGCAGAAGAGGAAGAAGAAGCATGAAGGTATGTTCTTGAACGTATAGTAGAATCAGATGAAGAAGCTTTCACGCCTGGAGTAGGAACGGGTATGGGCATTGACATGGATTCGGGGATTTGTTCGGCACGCACGCTCCCAGAACCAGCGCTCGAGGAAGGACCGCGAGCAGAGGATGATTGGGAAGCGGAGGCTGCTGCTGCGAGGGTTGAAAGAGCGACTGGCATATATCTGAGAAAGCGACACGTCAACTGAGTGTGGGTAGAATAGAGCAAAGAGCAATACTTACTGTCCTGCATAACGGGTGAACAGGCCATAGACCTGTTGAATAGCGCCAGAAGCTGGATCTTGCAAAGTGGGAGGTTGATGTATCCCGGCAACGCCGGCGCCGACTCCGACGTCGAAGCCTTGAACGTTGTTGGGATCGTAGACGCCTTGACCAGGGAAGGGCTCTGCACCGGCAGGAAGGGCGATCTGGATGTACGTACACAGCGGTCAGCGATTTGGGGCTCGTTGAAAGCATTGAGTCGGCGGGATGTTGATGGAGGGTGATCACACCGAATCCAAGATAGGAAAGTGTAGTCCCATGTCATACGGGCCGATAGTGGGAAGGATGTGAGAAAGAATACAACACATACATTGAGCTGAGCCTTGATTTTCTCCCAACACCAACCTAATCCACCAGCCAACGCCGTAGATGCCCTCAATCTGAGACTGGAAAGGAACGCATCGATGTCTGATTCGTGCTCTTGGAAGAGAGGTGCGAGATGGTTGGTGTATATGTATGTTGAGCCCTAGTAGAGAAGTGGAAACATGATCAGTGATCGGTGAAGATGCAAGATCCTGAAAGTATGTGAGGGGCTGCCTGAGGGGACTCACTTCGGATTGAGGAAGAGAAAGGTACAGGAAGATAACTGTTTTGGCTAAACTATAGAACGGTAGCCTAGATTGCTATCATCAGCGAAAACATTCTGTACGAAGTGCGATGAGGAGGATGGGATTCGGAGTGTGATATGCGGGTATTGGGTAGTGACTTGACTTACCAAGTGAATGTCCAGCCTAAGAGACTCTCAATCGCTGTCCAAGTACCGACAACAGACCAGTACATCAACCATCTTTCCACTTGGGCCATAGCTTCCGGGCTGGAGTCAGGATGGAGGGAGAGTGCTTTGTATGACGCATAAGCTGGGTAGAGGTACGAGCATATGTGGCTATACAATGTATCAGATTTAGCATAAGCATGAACGTGAGCGTAAGCTAAAATCTCAGCGGCGATTACGGTGGATGTTGAGAAGAGACATACCAGCACCATCGTGAGAGAAGGGCGATCAACATCCTGGGCAATTACTGTAACTCGTTACCTGCTGTGGACAGCTATTCGATCGTATGTTGCTTGTACAGCAGGCCGAGTATATTGGTAAGGTAAGACGTCAAACGAATACTGATGATTGAGGGGTTGATGGAATAGGTATCGTTCAAGTGACCTGACCTCTGTGTCGGTCCGGCACAAAATAACTAATTCGTCGCGACGCAAACGTAACACACACAGAGTGGCAAAAATCAACAGCGCAACCAACATACCATACAGCGTGGCAATTCGGTTGACGCGCAATTTGGGATGTTACTAGTTCAGACAGACGGCTGAATGCCTGAGAAATGACAAGAAGGGCTCATATTGACTGCTGCTCGTGATGAGGGCAGATCGTATGATTGTCACTACATAAAAGAGAAGCGCCTGGATTGCTGGCACTATATATACCGAAAGAGACTTGCTTTACCGCGAGTCAGAAGTAAGAGTCTCCGGTCCGATTGCACTGGATAGGTACTTGGTACATCCAGCAGCAAGGTCATACAGACTATTGGCACTACTGCTAGCTATAGTCGACGCTCAGACACCACCGAGAAGAAACCATATCAATTGAGCAGGCCAAGCGCGAGCGAATCCTCAATGAGCTCAACCTTGAGCTACTTTTCACGCCGTAAGAATCGCTGCTCTGCCGTACGACGAATCAGAAGACACTTGTACGTTCGGACGCCACTAGAACATCATTGAAAGCAATGCGAGCCGAAGTTCGCGAATATACTTGGAAGAACATCACAAATGAGTGAATTGCTTTGTATTTAGCAACCAAAAATCGAGGATTTGGCCCTGACGTCAGCTTGTGATTACCGGGTTGTATGACGTTATAAGCGATAAAAGCGGTGATCCCCTTTGTTCCTCATGCCCTTACACAGCATTCATGCATGCTGATGCGATCAAACAATCAACGCTTAATCCCTCTTGGCACTGTGTTATCCTTGCCGAACATTACAAATTCCTCCCTTAGATCCGAAACAAGCAAGATCAAGATCAAGATCACAGCAATCTTTCCCTTCCTTTGATCAACATCGCCACCTAAGTCATCGGTATAAAGACATAAAGACATCATCTGATCGGAACTCAACACCCAACTTGCATCCATCTATCCGGACTTCGTACCGGACAACGAACATTCAGCTTGAGCTCTATCCCCACCATGTATAATCAATACCAAGGCAATTACAATCAGCCTCCACAACAACAATGGGGTCAACAGCCCCCTGCCTCATACGGCGGGCCAGGAGGACCAGGTGGATATGGGTATAACAACGGTGCACCACCGCCGCCTCAGAATAATTACGGCGCACCACCTCTTCAGAATGGATATGCTCCTCAAGGCGGATATGGCGCGCCGCCTCAACAACAACAGCCGTACGGAGGTCATTCACCTCAACCTCCTTATGGCGCACCACCTCAACAGTCTTACGGCGCACCTCCTCAACAATCTTACGGCGCACCTTCGCCTCAACCACCCTACGGTGCGCCTCCCCCGAACCAGTCTTACGGAGCACCTCCCCCTGGACCTCCTCAACAGTATGGCGCTCAAGGTGGTTACGACGCACCTCCCCCTCAAGCAGCACCAGGCCAAGGACCGCGATTCTTCGGCATCCCCATCCCTGCACCACCGCCCGCTGTTCCAGTGAACAATCTGCCGGGATATAACGCCCAATTCGATGCTGAGCGCATACGAAAAGCCACCAAGGTGTGTTCGCCCCCTCTGAGCTTATAACAAGGCTAAAGACTGACTCTCGGGTTCTGCAAACAGGGCTTCGGAACCGATGAGAGAACCATTATCGATACATTATCTCCTCTAGACCCATTCCAGATGGACGTCTTGAGTAGGACGTACGAACAAACTGTCGGAAGACCATTGAAGAAGACACTAGAGAAGGAATTATCCGGCTGGTAAGCGGCATGATGCTGATTTAAACACTTGAACAGGGGTGATTGGTCGGCGCTAATGAATCGAACAGGCTTGAATATACCCTGGTGCTGCTTTCCCTGGGTCCGCTAGGAGGGGATTTACATCTCTTACATCGAGCTTGTGCAGGTATGGGCACTCACGAAGATCTCTTGAACGAATTGCTATTGGGCAGGACGAACGAGGAGATTTTCCACCTCAAAGAAGGATACAGGAGAGTGTATGGAAAGGATCTGGTAGCTGTAGTACGGGGAGAATTGAGTATGAAGACTGAGAGGTAAGTGCCTTCTCCCCCTCTCGATGTGACGCTGTGTCTCCGACAAGATCCTCCGTCTTAACCCGTTTTCGCCTGCGATTCTGCTTCTACTTTCGCCTTCCCTTCTTTCCGTCCCTACCCACTTCTCTCTCTTTCTTCTTCCGCCCCGCTGTCTCTCTCCCTCTTGCCATCATCCCCTCCTCTCTCTTCTCCCCTCCCTTCTGTTCTCTATTGCATCCTCCCCCTTCCTCCCCCCTTTCGCCGTTCCTGCTCCCCTCACTAGTGTCCATGTTCCCGCCTTTCTTTGTGCTAGTATCTCTCCGCGCACACCAACTCTCTCGTCTGACCGACTGAACGCGAATAATGGTTCAGCGGGGCCTGCAAAGCAATCGCTTACCTTTGAATTCCCTGCAGAATGTTCAACATGGCTCTTTCCGGCCAACGGGACGAAGCACCTTTCGTCAACCAACAACAAGTCCAACAGGATGTAGAAACCCTGTATAGAGCCGGTCCAGGAAAGATGGGTACTGTAAGTTTGAGTCTGAAGACTGAAGCGTATACATGCACGGTGGCCCTCTAATACTGTATGTTGTTGATAGGACGAGATCGGCGTTTGTGGTATACTGCTTTCTCGATCGGACGCCCATCTGCAAGCGATCGCTCAAGCTTTCCCTCAACGACACCGAGTCGCCTTATCTCAGATGTAAGACTGCTTGACGTTGTCAATCGGTTCACTATTCCGCGGAGCTGTTGCTGATTATGTTGGGCTGTCAGGGTACAAAATGAGTTCTCGGGCCATATGCGGGACGGCCTGTACTATATTGCGAAAGGAGCAGAGGGCGACGGCCAAGGTGTAGTTAGGGATGCTGAGATGCTGTACGCTGCTATGGCGGGTATGGGTACGAAGGACGAGCGAATGTGAGTCTTTTTTTCCATCAGCCCGCACGTTGCAGGTCGGAACGAATCAAGCTGAGATTATCGTGTCACTCTCGAAGGATCTACCGAATTGTACGAAGTCATTGGAACAGACCCCGTTTCAACGCTATCAAGAACCAGTATCAAGCGTTGTACGGTAAGAGTCTGAAGAGGGCTGTGGAGGGTGAGACTACGGGTAAATACGAGAAGGCTTTGGTCAGTATAATCGAGCAAAATTAAGGATTGCCGCTCGGGTGAAAGTGATCTGGTAGCAGTCGAAGAAAGATTGAAGCGGAATTTTCGTTGCTCGAACTCAAGATACCCTATAGTCCAGTAGAATTTATCTAGTATTCCGTCTGTAGCGATACGGTCCAAGATGTATAATCAGATTAGATGAGATAGTGATCATTATTCTCAGCAATCTTATTACCCGTCCCATCCGCCAGAGTGCTATTGGTCCTGAGCGGAAGATCCGGATGAAAAGCCAGCAGGAGTCGTGATGCGATGCATATTATACATGAGTTGCGATTATACATGGTCGTCTGTCGTCTAAACGGTCCCAAATACCCAGGTCCAGGTTGGGCTCGTTCACTCTGTTCATCAGATAGACACACCTTCAGCTTTTCTCGCGTTCCTCACGAGGGAGTAAGCTGACTCACCTTGGTTTGCTCTTCCATCTTTGCCTCTCCTACACCAAGCTTAGAACACAGGCACCAAAGCGCTACTTAGCGATGATCGGACGAAAGCTACACCGAGGATGAAGATGACTGTTGCTCGGGCGATGCTGGATGAAGAAAGAAGAACAAGAACAATTAGCGTTGGTTTTCACATCCCTGGGTCTACTACTGCATCTTTTGTTCGTCTCCTATTTGCTCGGTCCCCCGCTCCTTCTGGCAGTCAACCCACTATCCGAACAAGAGCTCTGCTTCCGCAGCAATTTATATCATTGCCCTTGTATCCTTCGCCCGGCTGCCCTTTACCTTCAATTCTTTGTGCTAGTCCTTCCCTTCGCTTGATGCTGGACTGAAGAGACCATATACCCACTTGATATTTCCTTCCCTGTGTTCCGGGTTGACCACTTGACTTTTCCAGAAGGCCGTCAATGGGTTGGAGGTTTGGGAACCGGCTGGACCGAGATATTGAGGAGCTGCCATCGTATCAAAGCCGTCGTTCTTTCGGGTCGGGTGAATACCAAAGTTAAAGCTGAAATCGGGGTGTATATTTTGCGGTCAGATGCGATGTCTGGTCACGATGTCTCGATAGATGACGGTTATCACACGAATGCTCGACAACAAAAAGTCGAAGAAACCCAGCTGTCATCTAATGCGAAGTCGAGCGAGGAGATAGGCGGCGAATTCCGGTAAAAAATGAATGTGGCGTCTCACAGTCTTTTCAACTTGAGTGGCAAAAAGGCTCAGCTTCAGCCTCATATAACTTATCTTGTTCGTGCGTTGAGGTATGCAAGTTGATGGCAGCCGGTATGAGCGAGAGCAAGACCCTCGAATAGTCTAGTCGGTGCTGGTGGAGAATATCATGCTGCATCAGCGGACTGAACGTCCAAGGTGTGCCTCCTTTAGGGCCGCCTTCCTTGCGAGATATGCGTGATAAAGGATCAAAATCGCCAAACCTGCATCAAAATAAGCGAAGGCTGAACCGTTGATGCTGCCTTCTTTTCAGCATGACGTGTCTGCGCTCTCGTTGAGTACTGACATACATCTAGAGGTGGGTTCGAAGGCTATTCGGTGTAGATATAGATGATCAGAGCAACCAATCATTTGTGCCGACTCCCCTCAACCCGCTACGTCCCGATCAGCATACTGTAATTACACGATATTGAATAAACATCTCAGCGACAAAGATACAATGCTCACTCAACAATCTACTAAGACGCCCCTTCCAATCCCTGATCAACCATTAGACATCCTCCTGCCCTTACCCAAAGAAAGCACCAACGCTCATACGCTGACATTACTTCGCGAGCTCGTCGAGGGGATCCTCGAGAAAGACGTAAGATACTCCGTTACTTTCTCTCCTATATTGTGTCCTGTTGGTAAAGAAGAAGGGGGCGGCAAGAATAAGCTGTTCACGATCAAGCCACATTGGTGGCAGACTCAAGACGGGAAATGGGGTTAGTGCCATTCGAAGCGGTGTGAAAGCTGTTCTTTCGTGCTGTCGTCATGTGTCAGAGCTGATTTCCGGGTGGTTACACAGAATACAGGGATGCTCAAAGAAACCCAGGTAAGAGGTCTTGCTTTTGCGTTGCAATAGTCCATGGTCAAGAAGCAAGCTGATACGGCTCTATACCCAATGCAGAAAACGCCAAACCGCAAGGTCAAGCCCAACTTGAATCTCTCGCGAGGAGCGTTCATACCCTTTCATTAGGATTATTATACATCACCGATTTTGAGATCAGGCAGAAGTCCATCAAGAGGATCGAGGACCTCTTGAGGGTCTTCTTCGTGGATCCCGAGACGAGGTATGTCCAGACCCGGTTCCCCCCAACCGCTTTCTGCGTGCAGATTTGGTCGAGCGAGGCGAGGCATATGATTGATTGGGAAATTGGAAATCGGTACCGTACACTGTAGGATGGAGCCTGAAGTCAGGTTCTCGCAATGCCATCCAGGCGAAGAACCTATGAAAGGTAATGAAGGGTTTGTCGTCGCTGTGAGTCAAATTGAACGATCACCATGAAGTATGACACGTAAACAGGATCAGCGTCCATGGCTGAACATGACGACACGATAGATCCGATTCCTCGTCTTGGTCGATCAAGCCTTGATTCTGTGCGAGCGATTCATCGATCCCGGTTTGATCATCCAGGTGGAAGCTTGGTTCGAGCAGCAGATCAGATGAATGGAGATTTCCGAACAAGGTATTCAAGCTAAAGAGAAGAAGACATTATGGTATCATGCCATTGTACGTTTTGACCTCCATCGCAAAGTTTGGGACGTATAGCCTCATGCTATGCCCATCGGAAATACTGATCCTGAGCCTGATGCTGATGCGCTTCCTTCCCTGAAACGTAGCTCGCCTCGCACCATAGACTTCTCGATCCGGCAAATACCTCTTACGCTACATTAGCGTTGCACGACTGGATCAACGAGCACGATAGCCCCCAAAATACGTTCGAAGGGGTGATGAAGAACGATAATAGACGACATAGGTGCTTGGAAACCCTTCAAAAGCTTTTCATTATTGCAGATCTCACTGTACCTCGCTCAGAACACGGCACCCTTTCACAGGAAATCAAAATGTACTTGAAGGGTTGTGTGGAGTATGTGAAGATGGTGGAGAAAGGGCCGGTCGAGACACCGAGGGAGGATGATGTAAGACACCTGGCGAGAGTTGCGTGGTTTGATAAGATCTTGGATACCTGGGAAGGCAACGTCCCCGCAGAGGGGACCGGGGATGAGCCGGATGGACAGGGCTGGGAGGGTGGTTGGGTGAAAAGAATGAAGATGATGTGGGGATTCATCTAGATGCGATGCATCTCTTCCCCTTGTCCAGTGAACCGCTGTCAAGCTAGAATATAATCGCAAAACTTGCAACGTTAAGACAGTTTTATCATCGAGCAGTCGGCGATTTATCACTAATCAGCACCGGGGTAGGAAACAGCCGGTTCCCGGATGACTCATACTTTACGTACATTATCCGACGCACATGTAACGATGATCCTTGATCAACTGATCACCTCGGGCTCGCTGTTGTTTGGATATGCAGTTCCCTTTATAAGAGATCATTCCCATCCGATCCCAGAAACGAAAGACACTCCATCCCTGATCAGTAGACTGAGCACGTCGGAATGTCAGACCCAATCACGCTATACGGTCTGACCGCCGTCCCGGCAGACTCAACCAAATTGAGTCCGGCTACTACCTCCCCTCAACCGGTCTCTCTCGACTCCTTGCTCCCCTTACCGTCCACACCACTCGCTAGTCGAGTACACCAATACGTGCAGAGCGAACTATCGCCAGATACATACAGACATAGCATCCGAGTATATCTGTACGGCAAAGCCATCTTCAGGGAATGTTTCCCTCAATACGGGTTAGGATCAGACGGCGGAGGGGAATTGGACGAAAGTTGGTTCTTGACTGCTTTATTACATGATATAGGAACTACCGACAAGAACATCAAGTCGACTAGGTTGAGCTATGAATTTTGGGCAGGGTATCACGCCTTAGACCTCCTCCAGAACTCTACATCCACATCGTCAACGTCACCATCAGTCAGAACGGGCGAAGGCTATTCAACTCAAACTCAAAGCGACATAGCTTGTAAAGACCAAGCGGAAAGCATAGCGGAAGCTATAATTCGACATCAAGATATTCAAGATACCGGCAATATCACTTTACTCACTCGCTTGATCCACCTGGGAACACTCTTGGATAATATCGGAAAGGGTTCAGAGCTCATACATGGAGATACAATCAAAGAGATAATTAAAGCATATCCGAGACCTGGGTGGAGTGGTTGTTTCGCGACGACGGTCAAGAAGGAGAAGGAGTTAAAGCCGTATACGATGGTCAGCAGGATTGACGGATTCGAGGAGTTGATTATGAAGAATGGACGGGATGGAGTCACAGGCAAATATGATACCATCGAAGGATAGAAATAACCCTCAGGACTTGATCTGATATGTTAATCAGATGTGCCAGAAGGCTGTGGTTCATCAAATCCATCCGTCATTACAGTAGACATCAGTTGCTGTCGATCACTATACCTATGATACAACCCGCAACGGTGCTGATGATATCTTCGGTCGAGTTCGGCGATAAAGACATGCATGTGTAACGGAGCTACATGATCAGGGGACGCAGGGTTTTGGCAATACAATCTAGCTGCACGGGGTATGACGATCTGCATTCCAACTGACTTACTAGAATCACATAGGTATGATGTATGTCATCGAAAGGAGAAGATCATTGGTTCAGTCGATTCGACCCTAATCACTATCTCTTACCAGATCTTTCTCTTTGTCAATCAGAAAACCGACGCTCCTAGGATCCTTCTTCCATTTTCTTAGCAGAACATTCAACAGCGAAATTCCGGTCGCATCGTTCGAGGGTGATCGGACGAGAGCATCGTACTTTGTCACCTCCAGCTCAACGAGCGCCTTGAAAGCCGACACATCATCGTCTAGATATCTTGGCTCCTTTACCCTTTCGATAAGTGTGTGATAAGACCAGAATGATCTTCCTAAAGCTAAGGGTGCATACCCTCAATTCTTTGGGGCGAATTTATGCGAGAAGATCTGAGATATGGTTTCATCATTATACCCTTGAGTCGACAGCTTCTCTTGGCACCAATTCCACCCCGCTAATTCATCAGAGCCTGGCTTCAGCTCATGACGCTCTCGTGGTCGAAGCCTTCGCTCTCTACGTCGCGCAGGAATAGCGAGCAGTCTCATCACTTCCGCCAGGTCATTTGGAGGAAAGATCAGAGTGAAGTGGATTTGAGTTGCTCGCAAGCGAATGGGCGGAGGTTGATTTGCGGGTTTGGCGATTCGAAAAGCTGATTTGTATCGTTTTCTTGGAAGTACAACCGATTCGGCGTCGTCAGTGTCGGGAACTGAGCACGATGGTCTCTTGGGTTGAAGTAGAAACCTTTCGTCGTCTCGCAAGATGATTCGCAGAAGCAGTAGGTGAGGAGTGCTCCATATCGTCAGTCTGAGTTCTGTGTGAGCCTTCCGCGTCGTCGAGGCGTGGGAGCGCGTGCCGCAGTCTGATCTCCAGATAAGAAATCTTCTCATTCTGCTTTTCTATAATTCCTTTCTGTCTTTTGTTATCGCCATCCAGATCTTCTGCCAACTTCCTCCAATTTACACCCTCATCGCTGGATCCCTCTCCCTGACCTCGCATCTCACTGGTTGTTCGGCGAAATCTGTTGATGTCGGATCACGAATTTGAGGATGGATTGTGTTCTGTTTGGTCAATATGGTGGTTATGTGTAATGTCGTATGTTCCGGTTGTTTCAGGGGTGAGTTCGAGGTAGGGAGGCGATAGGATAATCAGTCTCGATAAGGTTATGAATTCATAAGAGTATGAGGTAGAAAAGGTGTTAAAAGAAACAAACGATCAATGTGAATCGATCGGCTAAGCTACTCCGTACTGTTTTGATTCATTTCTTGAGAAAGAAGATTTTTGAGAAGAGAAGTCAAAATGAGAAAAGGGATTTCGAGGGGTTTATATACTTTTCACCTCTTATTATATTACTTGATTCCTTCTCCTTCTTATCTTGTGTTGTGCTCGGATCGTCTTGACATGGTGACATGGTAAGCGAGGTGTCTGGTCTGTCTCACTTTATCGATCTCACCATCAATTCGCACTGCCTTTTCCAGTATATTATATTGACGCACAGACAACATCAGTACATTATACCGACGCTCAGACAAGCTATCGCATGCAGAAGGGTCCAAATGACTCTCTTCGATAACAAAGTTTAGCAAAATTCGCTGTGTCAGTAAGTTTGCATCTACGCTCGAGCCGCTTTTGATAGTGATGATGTGACCCGTCCCGTCGAGTCGAGTCGTGTTGATTCGATTCGATTTGATTCATGGATAATCGGATACATCTGGTGATACGGTGATACAACAATGAATGATATGCTGAATGGGCCATCGCACGCTCGGACCTCTTTCATCGTCATCGACTTCTTTCGCCTTCAGCCAAGTCGTGACGATCGTCATTGATCGTACTCAACGGCTCTCCAGCCAAGAGTCTTTCCAACAACTTTTCTTCCGCGGTATTATCATTCCTGTTGCCCTTGACGTGAGTCTGTCGATTCCATCTCAATCCAGCACTCGAGACCTGTCCCTTCAACTTGGCCACCAGCACATCCGGGACCTCCAAATTTGCAGCTTCTATATCTTGACAGACATCCCTCATCTCGGTCCAAAGATCTCTGTAGATTGGCTTCTCCTCCGACAACTTCCATCTCCATCTACAAGCTCTCAACAAGCTTTCAAAGTACGCTTGATCAAATTCTTCTGCTGGGTGAGACTTCTTGGCCAGATGATGCGTCACCATAGTCATATATCCAGCTGCTACACCTCTAGGTAATCTTGTATACCCTCTAGGCAGTTCCCAGCCTACCGGAACCCCATGATGGGGATGCTCATCCGTTCTCGGGGTGTGACGAGTCTCATTTCCCCAGACATTAATCATTATCCGATATCCGTCCAATGGGAATTTGATTGAAGAAGGTAAGTCGCCCTTCGGGTGAGATTGGAAGAATTGAGTGATATTCCCTTTCTCGGTGTATAGAGCTAGGTTAAATACCCTCTGAGCGAGACCCGTCGATCCGGCTTTTTCAAGTCCCTGCAGTAATGCGATGTAGACTTCATAGGGTAATGATTGAGACCGAGGTCGACCAGATCCACCAGCTTGTAATTGTCTATCCACCAATCTCGCTTCGACTTCACTCATGGACATCTTCTTCGAGAACTCCAAATACGGCTCGAGGATGTAGACTAAGCTTTCTAGCCTAATGAACTGACTTGTGACGGTCAAATGCTTGATAAGAGCCAAAAGGGAGTTGTGATCCGGTAAAGGTGCTGCGCCTAATTCAAATTCGGTTTTGATGAATCCTCCTAGATCCTCTTCCTCCTCTTGCGCTGCCTGACTCCTTCTCCTGCTGACCCGTTGAGTGGAGGAGAAATATCGCGATTCGGGCTTGGGAGATGGAGCGTGAGGAGGTCTATCGTATTTCTGATCGCCAAATAACGTATCGTCCGCTTGAGAGGCTATAGCGTTGAGCTGCAATGCCGATGCGCCTTTCAACAGTGTATTGAAAGCCTGAGGATTCTCGCCACCCATCCCGAACACATCCTTCATATATGCCAATAGTCGCTTGAGGAGGAATGGTTTCCGAAGACCCTCAAAAGCGTATCGGAGAAGGATTGTACACGACTTCCACGATAACGGGGGTAACATGTATTGGTTCATCGTGTTATCCGATTTGGCGGTCGCGGCTGTCTCCTCCTCGGATTGCGTGTCTTGATTTTCCGCGATCAGCTGCATCGAGTGAGACGAGATCGGTGGCGCGAAAAGAAGGGACATGAGTGTGACGTGTATCTGGGTGAAAGAGGTATATGCCCATTGGTTTTCTGCCGGTATCTCCGTGAGTGTTTCAGGGTAGACATCTGGCTTGTTCGGAGCGGTCTTAAAAGCTTGCAGTAGTTTGCCTAGCGAGACAATGGGTAAAGTCCGTGAGAGAACGGTGTTGGCGAGTATAGCTAAAGCTCTCATCGAGCTTGCGAATTCTCTTGGCGCGCAAGATTTCGGATCGAGTTTGAGGGAGACGATAATTGTGTTCAATAGAACGGTTTTGGGTTGTGGAACCAGTGAAGGCGGGGAAGTCGCGATTGGAAGAGGGAAGTTCTTCATTTTTTCGCCGAGAGACAAATGTTTGGGGTGCCATAAATCCAGCCTGTCATGAGGAGAGAGCACTTCCCCAGGTAATCTCCACGTACGAACGCCAGTCCACCAGTGTCCCAACAACTTTGATAAGGGTAGATTTCCTGCAGAACGAGGTGGACCACCGCCCGGATGAAAATCATCTGGATTCGCTCCATGGGCGACTCTTCCTTCCGTGACCCACTCTTCTACTAATCCCACATAGACCTTAGCAGCTAAATCGTATAAACGCTCGTCCACACATTGCTTGATGATCAACGAGTACAGCTCGAGAGGTCGTTGGTATCGCACGTCTTGTAGCATGTCCATGATATTGAGCAAGGTTCCCAATCCTCGACTTGGCGAAAGGGCGGCCTGGCTTTCGATACTTGGCGATAAATCAGGTACTGCTTTGCTGTCGCCGATATCAGAATGGGCCTTGTGCATGTAGAAAGATGATCGGTCTTGGAACAGCAATGAGAGACATTTGATGGATAATAAGGTCTTCCGCTTTTCTCGAGGAGACAGAGCGAGGGCATCGCATATCAAGGCGGCGGCGACATTTCCTTTCTTCAATCTAATCAGGTGATTAATAATTATGTGCAGTTCTAAGCGGGACATGGAAGCGATATCTGCTGAATAGTTGACATTCTTCTTTGAACTCCATAGTTCCGATCGATTGAAGATGGTCTTCATGAAGACGTGAGGTTGAGCGTATGATCCGGGTTTAAGCGTGTTGAGGGTCTGTCGAAGGGCTCGGGCGGTGGTGTGAGAAGAAGTACTGGAAGTGGTCTGAGGCAGCATGCGAGATTGTGATGGTTCATAAGGTATACGAGATGGTCCTGCTCCATATTCCACCCCATACGGCTCATCGCGCACTTCCTGACTGCGGGCCAAAGCGGCAGAGGACGAGAGTCGGAAAGAGGGTGCGGTCAGAGGTGGTCGAAGGAGAGTAGGATGGAGTCTACCTCGTATGCGCCGCAGCATCCTGTTGGGTGGAAGTCAGTCTGGTCCAACAATGAGATATCTCGTTGGACTCACTTAACATGGGACTCTCCTAGTCAGCAGGGATCATCGGTCAGAGTTGTTCTTAATTGCGATCTCGTCAAGACTCAAGGACAAAAGTCAAAATGCGAGCGAGCTCCGGGTAAATTCATACGATCCAATCCGAAAATACAACAAAAACACGGCTTTGGATGGATCATCAGGCTCACCTACAGGGGGTCCCGCAATATCAGGCAGACAACCTGTGTCGTCTTGCCACCTGAGTCACCACAGCGACTACTCGTACTCTTCATATCCTTCCTTGTTCTCCTCAGCAGATCATCTCCATCACACTGTCTGTCAACTCGATACACTTCAACTTATCAATATCAGTACCCTGTACACGTGTACACAGACCAATCACACACTGAGCATCTTCATTCAAAGGCTCGTACACGAAGTCACTCTACCCGTTAAACCCTATATCCCTCCAGTCCGGATCAACACGTTCGTACACTTTCGTCAAGACAAGGTCTTATCGAACCACTACCCTTTTCAGCCGCTTCAAGTCATAACGAATCACTCAAACGACATCATCCAGGTGCACACGTCAATTTCATAGCCATAGATTCCGAGTTTGCATCTGCCACGGACTACATACTCGCACTGGTTTCACCCTTCGAAATTGAGTACGTGTATGATCTTTTGTCTTTCGTTTCACGATCTGCTGTCCCCCATTCCGCCTTCCGCCCTTGCATCTTCATAAGAACCAGGCAATATACACATTTTCTTTTCATCGCCCACCATGTATACAGTTCTTCGTGAGATATCATTGATTCGAGTTGACACACGAGCAGGATGTCAACCAGAACAGCCGTACGAACTCGACCATCTACACAAACAGCTCATCCTCATTCCCATACATCATTCTCCTCGCCTCCACTCCAACGCACATCCTCCAAACCAGGCTCATCACGTCCCGGAACCCCTTCTCGCATAGATATCCCCGTCTCTCGCAAATCCTCCTCATCAAACCACAAATCACCTGCACTACCCCAGCATACTGCATTACCCATGTCAGAACAACCCGCAACTCCTACACCGAGGAAGCCTCGTTATCCTCGCAAGAATAACAAATCTTCGAATCAGCGCAATGCCGCTGTAGCTAGCGAATCCGAATTGGGGATAGATCAAGAACCTTCCTCGGAGGATGAGGAAATGCTTTTCGACTTGCTAGGAGTAATGTCCCCTCCCAAGCCTTCGCCGAAGCGAGGTGTACTGAATCTATCGAAGGATGATATGGACGTCGCTCTCGGGAAGAAGACAAAACCTCGTCGAGGCAGGAAAGATATAGCTGGCGTCGTTGAGAACGGGTCGAGCACACGAAATAAGGAGTCACACTCTCCTGGTGGAAAAGGTGGCAGAACCAAGTCAAAGAAAGATTACATACAAAACGACCTGAATGCGGAAAGTGATCAACCCAAGCCAGCGAAGGCCAAGCGAGGAAAGACAGCCTTGAGTACCCCGCAAGGTGTTGCTGATACGACTACCACTCCTCCAGTTTCCAATCCTAATCCTGATAATCTTCCTTCCAAGCCGAAATCCGGCATTGCCGCTACAAAACCCAAAAATATCAGCAAACAGCAGTCTAACGCACAAACGCGCAAACAAGATGAGATCCCATACTCACCTTTTGACACTTCGACACTCAGTAAATCCTTGCCTTCCGGTGGTCTGGCTCAGACTCCGCCAGTCAAATCAGCCAAGAAAGGCAAGAAAGCAGTCGGGAGCGAGGACGAAAGTGCCGTTTGGGAGATGCCGTCTGTAGATGGCGGACAGGATCTGACATGGCAGCAGAAGCTCTCGTACAATTCATCATCTCCTTCCGAATCGCAATCTCAATCTCAATCACCAAGGAAATCCAGCAAATCCACGCCGTCCGATAAGAGGAAATCGAATCGATGTGCGCCCTTCCAAGCTGCTCCTGCAGTCTCTTCGCCTCTCAACCCTCGTCCTGTACACGGTCGACGAGCTTCCGCGGATGGCGTACCACTTGCCGGAGCTGCTACAAACGGGCGAACGGTCTCAGCGTTTGATAGTCATATTCCCTTCCATACAGGATTCAATGTCCATCGAGCCCCTCAGACCCCCGCTAAAGGGGTCGCTTCTGCGAATGGCAATATCTCGAATGGTATTTTACCGATAGTCGGCTCAGGAGAGTTCCCTCGGATTCCTAATGACTTCTCAGCGAGGAAAAGTAGTCTCAGCGCTTCGTCTGGTCCTGGTTCCACCTCTAACTCTACCTCAGCTTCAGCTTCGAACCCGCTTACAGTCAGATACGCTGGACCGACGTTCCATAATTCACCTAACGCCGCTTCGTTATCCAAGCCCGATCTCGAGGACTTCTAGGTGGAATCTCACTTGCAATAACATCAACGATTCAAACGCTTTTCAACGCGAACGTCAGTCAGCGGGCTCTAGCTAAGGCAAACGACAAATGTGGATCAATAACGAATTCAGCAACGATCTATTTCTCTTTTCTTTTATTTCGACTCTTGAACAAGCATATCATGTTGCACATCTTGGCGAAACCTCTCGATCAATCATTCAGATTTTGCAATTAAGGCGGGACCTTACAGTATCAATCGGACTGTACTGCACTGTACATCAACACTAGTACCCGCTGGACCGCATTTTTCACATCAATTCGCTGTAACATTATCCAATTAAACACACAGCTATCTACGCTGCATCACTCTTTTGGCATCCAAGAAAGAAACGATGAAATTCAAATCGATTTTCAATGATACTGTACAAACAAGTAACAAGGATCTTGTACACCCAGGATACAAGAATCAACATCATCGCTCGAGTCAACCTACTTTTTATTTGGTTGTTCGGGCGATACCACCTTCTCGTCTTCTTTCGAATCTCCCAAACCTCAATCCTGATCGTTGTCGTCCCCCTTCGACCAATCAGAAGTAAGGCACAATGAGAGCGAACGAGGATAGTAGGAGTACAATCGAGATGCAGCAGCAAAGGACCGGCGAGGAGATGGAAGGGAGAGATGAGGGGTGGACCGGAGGAAGGAAGGAGAGAGGTGAGATTGTTGGCCGATCAGGCGTGACAGGGAAGTGCGCAGAATCCCGAGTGTGTAGTGTGTATCACAAAGTGGGCGGTGTATGGGAAGTAGTCCCATGTAGGTAAATACGGTTTGTGCTGTTCAACCAGCACAAGAGGGGATGATGGTATTATATGCAAAACGTTATATCATAATCAAGCGTGTGGAACACATATCGAGTCGACTGCATATTATATCTTGGTCCGTCTTGTTCTGGGTACATCAATCATCTATTCATTACGCCCACTGATCAACGAAGAAGGCCTGGTCTTTTCAAATTTACCGACCCTCCTCCCGCCATTCGTCGTAACGCTGACGTTGCTTGTTCTCCTCTGACCTGCTCTCGCGTCTCTGTCTCTGTCTGAGGTTGAGGTTGAGGTTGTAGTAATTCCGCGATTCTCATTCTTGTCTTTATCCTTCAGGCCCGACTTGAGATTCACCAGAGCTCTCTTGCTGAAATGATATATCAAGGGAATGAGCGAGCTCCCAGCCAGACTAGCAGCTACGAGCGCTACTAAAGGCGGCGATCCTGCTGATCCCCATCGGTGGGATTTTGTAAGTGAGGAATCTCGGTATAGGGCCGATCCGAGCGTAGGGCCTATTACGGCGCCTATACCTCTTGCGAGGGAGAGACCTACGTGTTGCAATCGAAATCAGTATTAGCGTCGTCCTCAATCTATGTTGGCATTGATGATCAATTGACATTGATGTAGAAATCGCAAAGGCCTGGGCCAGGTGACATAGAAAAGGGGTCCGGACTTGACGTCCAGCTTGATTCGACTCAACTCAACCCGACCAGACTCGACTCACCAGACCAAAGTAAACTCTGTTTCTCTTTATCGACACCCCCATCGCCCGCCAACTCGTGAGCGCACTGAGACCACATCGACGAGAATCCTCCTGTGCTGAGCCCAAAGACGATAGCGAAGGGCATGAGGACTTTGATACCTAGTGAATCGGTGCTAAAACCCCACAGGAAGAGGACGAATAGTGTTCCGAGTCCGGATGAAAGCGACATAGCTAAGGAAGGTTTGATTTTCTGTTCGAAGCGATGGAAGTACATACGGTCTTAAGTCAGCGTTGAGCCTCGACTGATTTGTGTTGACTGCTTCGGTGTCCTTGTACTGATACCTAGGAGATTATGACTCACATCGGTCAGATGACCCCATAAGATCTGAGAGATGAGACAACAGACGTTGAATGCGCCTAACAACCCTGCGCCTTCCGAGGAAGATAAAGCGTCGGAGAATCGAGGTAAGAACAACGCAACATTGCTTGAGGATCACGAGAATGCAAGGATCAGCTGCCGCGGCACTACGTATCATGTGTGTCGCAGGTCGGGGCTGAAGGATGAGAGTCTAAGAGAAAGGCCAGACTCACAAATACCCAAACGCCTGCAACAAGCTAGAAAGGAACAGACACAAGAAGCCCCAACTGGTGAATGTCTGCCAGAAATCAGGCATGGGAGCACGCTTGATCTGCGACCGGGACGAGATGGGCACTCGGGGCTTGATGAACGATATTGCGATACTCTGCCAAAAAGGAAGATTCAGCTTGATTCATACCCCATCAACCAGCATCTGGAATGATCGTGATCATTGTCGCAGCTCACAGCGATGACAGCTGTTGAAATTGCGAATATCCTCAAAGACCATTTGTACCCCAATCTCGACAAAAATAGATCGTACAGGAACGGCATGTACTGAAAACGTTCGTGATTAGTGAATTGAGCTTGCAATATCGTACAGACGAGGAGGTCACTCACCAAACCGCCCACTCCGCCTCCGGAGAAGATTACGCCCGTAGCTATGCCTTTCCGCTTATCAAACCATCTGAGCACAAATATCAGCTTCCTCCTACGACGAATGAGCGCGACTTGTAGTGAGAATGGAGACTGACTCTGGAATCCACCTGATCAGAGGGAAAGCAGCTAAAGCAGCGGCGATACCTGATGAACACAAGATGAGTGCGTCCGGTAAGCAATTTGAATTTCAGATTTCAGACAATGCGATGAGAAGCAGTATACATACCCGGGAATACACCTTGGAAGACAATCAAAAGCCTGATATCGCTGACGAAACTGCCCGCCAAGAGGGATAAGGAGAACAAGGCCAATCCAGCCCACATCGAGGGGATCATGAATCGGGGGAAGTAGTTGTACATGTACAACAACGGCATTCCTGAGCCGACTGCAAGCAGATCATAGCATGTCAGCGTGTGACGAGGTGGACATGAATATGATTCCAACTCGGACATCGTGCATCGACATGGACATTGATATGAACCCGGACAGGGGCAGCTCACATGCGAAACAAGGTGCGAGAGTACCTATCAAGGAGATCTGCACTTCGCTAGCGGAGGCGAATGTCTGTCATACGAAAATTGATTAGTCATGTCAGACGTTGGGTGTATCCCTGATTTGTTATTGCGGAGGCTACACATCAAATTAGAGGAGAGAGAGCGCCTTTGACATACTTCGGACGCAGCGTAATACTTCAGATAGACTCCAGTAGCCAACAGCGGACCCCACAGAAGCATCTCCTCCACGAAAGAAGCTACCACGTAGAACCATGCTTCTTTCGAAGTGTCTACGTCGGGTAATGTCGGTAATTGTCTCTCTGTGTTATTACCCGAAGCTGAGAGCCCATCTTCAGCATCACTTGCATTTGCAGCTTCACCTTCTCCTTCGACCTCGGTGGATTGTCGCCTCGAAGGCGCCTTCGTAGCATAAGTACTGCCGAGAGGGTGATCCGAGACTGAACGGGTATCGGGTGTGTCGGCAGGTGTTTCGAATGGATCGAGCTCAATCTCTTCTCTTTCACTCATCTTGCGTATCTTTACTTATAGACTAGATGAAGTATGATTGCTCTGTTCTGTCAAGGAAAAGCGTACGAAAGAGCAAGCGATATGGTCTCGCAGATATGTACTCGACTAAATCCTGTTTCATCCCACTCTATACAGCAAGTTCGACTCAAGTCTGATGTTGGGAAATGACCAAGGTTTTGGCGAGATATTTCGTCACTTCGGTTCTCTTCGGCAAAAATGAATATCAACACCACACCGCGGCATTCATCAACAAGTTATCGGGTTATCCGAAACTGCTCTCATGGATATCAAACTTACTGGTGCTGTTTTCATGCTGTCTTGGCAGGATATTCGGCTACCACTTGATCCAAAGTTTACCGTAAACGAGCGTCAGGTATGCAGCAATCGGAAGAGAGGGTTCCGAGCCCCCATTGTGAGCGCTGTGTAAGCCTAACGTGGGCGGCGGTCGAAAATGATGCTACTATGGAGGATATGCGTCTCACCCCACCTCTCGTGAACCCAATCCACAGAATCTAGAGCCTCTAAGAGATGGACAGGCCGAAGAAAGCGGCTTGTCAGAAGTCAGAGAGAGCGAGACATACATAGAAGTGTTTCCGACTAATCAAGCTGAATGAGGATGAAATACTAGCAGTTGAGATGTCTACCCTAATCCTTGTCCGACTTCGGATCCTTGGTTTTGAGCTTGCAGCGATACTGCTGCGATTCCCATGCACGTAAAGTGTGTGCGGTGTAGTGTAGGTACGGTACAGGCTATGCGGATTATACGATTTGGTGCGATCGTCCCTAAAATTGTAATGTTCAGTACAACCGTGCCTAGGAATGTGACGTCAACTAAACAACAAAAATAGTAAGTTACTGGATCTCGATGAAGTTCAGTTGTTGATCATCGACTTCATCCATTTATTCGTGTCTCTGTGATCTCGCAGTCCGTGGTCTGATACCAGCATCATCAGTATGCCGCCCAAATCAACCGCCCAACTCTCGCCGACGGCTCTGCTGAGTTTGCCAGATTGGCTGAAGGTCTTGACTGCTCGAGGAGTCGATATGCGAGTTGCGATGGGTCTAGCAGCCAAAATGTGAGTGGGCTCGTGTTTGGGAATCGGTTCAGCACCATCTGTATAAACAGCTGGGTTAATATTTATCAACTGGTCCATCTCAGATATAAATCTCATGGAACGATTGAACGACTTTCCGAGTTGACGCCGCAGAAGATAGCGGGGCTGGTAGAGGATAAGGAGGCTCGGAAGATCGTTTCTAACGCCGTGAGGGGATTAGCGAATGGCGAGGTGGGTCAGATTTTTTTGTATCCTCATTTCTTCAGGCTTATATCTGGCTGATCATGGGGTATGATCAGGCTGTATCCAAGAAACGAGGCAGGGATAGTGATTTGCTAGAACCGCTAGCCAAGCGAAAAGCGGATGAAGATAATGTTCCCCTTGATATCGACTTTCATCCCATACTGGACGTAGAGGTGAGGGCACGCAAACAGCTGCTTTGTGTCCACCTCGGACTGAAGCCAATCGCTGACATGCCGCTGTTCCGACGATACCCTAGCAACTCCTCCCTTTAACATTAACGACCAACCGAGCCCCCGTCTCAACAGCTTGGGCATATACGATATCCCGGAGACTAGGGTTTGACGTCGCCGAGTCACTATCCCTCGCGCACGTCTATGTGCACATATCGAGCTTGAAGCATGCTTTGATGCTGGGGCATATATTGAACGAGACTGAAACTAGAGAGGCGAAAGAGGAGATCGAGGATTTACCGGGAGGAGAAGTGAATTTACCCTCAAACGTCAGGAGACAAGATAAAGCAAAGACGAAGAAGCCGTTCGGACGAAGATACGTTGAGGATGAGGGCAAGGTTATAAAGGAAAGTTCACAGCCATGGGTAGGGATAATGCGTGCGAAGTGAGCCGATCCTTTTCACCGAGTTATTATCGTCAATTTGGCTAACATTGTATGGCGTAGAATGTAAGTCATCCCCCCGTATCCTCGGCCGAAGAAACCAGTGCTTGATCAACAATGCATTCTTCCTTAGACCGATAATAGAAAGACCGGATGGGACTATAAGAGCGATACAAAAGGGTGTGCCGGTAGGACCTGGGCAGGTGTGTTGAGAAATCCTCCTTCTACTACGCCCGAATGGGAAACTAAATACTTGCACAGGGGTATCTATATATCACCCGAACGTTCAAAGATTACACGCCGCATGTCATGGGAGCGTTGAAGCTGGTAGCGGATTCATATGAGCCAGAAGAGTTGAATAGGATAGCGGGACATCTCTATGTAAATATCACTAGACCCTGTTGTTTGCCCAACGTGGTACTGACAAGTGCTTCGCAGAACGACTTCAAGCCCGATGTAGTGGAATGGGGACAGCGGGGAACACTCGAACTAGCCAAAATACTGGATACGGTCAAATCACCTATAGACGTTCCGGTCGAGGAGGAAGAGGAGGACGTAGAAGATTATCCAGTTAAATCAGATCAGATTGATTCATCGCCTATTCCTCAACCCAAAGAAGAATCGCCTCTTTCCCCCATACCCGAGACAAAACCTCTTGCGGAAGCTGTCAACGAGAAGAAGCCGAAGATTGGATTGTCGGTTGAGCAATATGAAGATCTGTTAGATTCCGATGGCCCAGGTGGGTTTTTGGAAGGAGGAGATATATACGGAGCAGAATATCAAGCTGCATGAAATATTCTCGTTGTACAGATTTCGCACTATTCGAGTTGTATATATCCCATGTGTGTAATGTCACTGATCAAGGCGCTGCATAACGTCTTTCGCGATCCTCTTGCTGTTCGGATTGGACCAGCTGTGCAGGTTGAAGAAGCTGTGTGACATCTTACTCTCCTTGCGCGTCAACGTCATGGGTGATCGGTCCAGGAACGAAAGGTTAAATGTTAATCTCGGAATGCTGTGTTTCGGTGCTTCTGTGACCTATGATCAGAGATCCGCAAGTCGCTATGCTTATTCTATGCGATCGCGACCTGATGTTACCTTGACTTCACTTGGCGAAACCATGATATGAGACTGATCACGGCCGGCGGGCAGGAAGAGAGGCGTTAGAGTAAGATTTTTGAGCCGAAGTCCGATCAAAATGGGATAGGATGAGAATGGGATGACAGGGGAAGGCACACTCTCACACACCTATTAGCTCGTTTCGTGTCACTAGTAGCTGATCTCAAGCCAAAGTCAACCTTGGGCATGCATGGCATACGTGCGAGGCTATGATATAGGATTCAAAGGTACTAAAGCCGAGATGACCGCACAGCAACACCGCTTACACTGACCTTGACCCCTCGTACCAAATATAACTCGACCTCGTTACGGCCAAGCAATGAACAGTGTCTGGACTCTTGAGATGTGTGCATGGGTCTGTACAAGACATGCATAGGTACGTTGATGATGATACTATCATATCCTTAGATTTAGAGTCGATTGATATACGGCCAATGCGCCCTCAAACATAGTACTGAAATACACACACACCTCGCTTCGCTTGCAAGATCACCTCGACATAATCGCTTGTCCACTCACTAAATTCCCAATCCTTCTTTTGATTCCCACCTTTGTCGTCGGTGTCTTCTCTGCTTCATACCTCGTCAGCTGGGAGCTCACTCCCACTCTATATCTCTTTTCCGACCTCAATTTTCTTCAAGACAGTTCTCGCTACTCTTGAAGATCGATATACGCAGGTTCAAGAGGAGAACCGTGCCCGTCACCGGCCGAGATGCCGGCCGCTTCGTGGTCAAGACTATCCCACCTCCTCCTACTATGCCTGTCCCTCGTCGTACTGCCCCTTACTCACGCAGCAAGAGAGCCATACAACATCAGCGTGTCCGATCAATCCCCTACCATCACATACAGCCCCAGTCGATCGGGACCGTCGAGCCAGACATGGAACGCCACATACACCGATTCCCCCTGGTCGGAATGGATGAATCAGACTATCGGCGAAGGGACCTCATCTCACTTCACGACCCATGTAGGGGCAAACGCGAGCTTAGGATGGTGGGGTACAGCGGTGTATTTGTGGGCGGATGCGAGCGAGAATGATGCTCAGGTGACTATCGATGGGAGCCAGACAGCCAAGAAGATACCCGATGGATGGATGTTGGATGGACTACCTGAAGCATGGCACAGAGTCAGGTTGAGTGTCACGGGTACTGGAGGGGTGAACCTCAAGGGCATCACATTCACAACGGGTCTAGGAGGGAAGGGGTAAGTGAACAATCATCTCGTTCAGCCTCTTCTCCGCAACCTGCGAATCTATCATGCTGATTCCGCTGAGATATCTTTAGAGCAACTACAACCAATTCAACAGTGCAGGCGATCTTGTCTCAGAGTCAGATAGACGCGCTGTTTCATGCTTCCACCGGCGAATGGAATCCTGCGACCCAAGTAGGCGGTGCTGGTGGGTGGACTCTCTTGCATAATCCTCATACCTGTTTTGTTCCTCCCGACCCTCTTTGTTCTTTCGTCATAACAGCGCTTCTTCCAGCATTTGGGGCTACGCTGACACACACCCCCTGTTTTGCCAGGAAATCAAGTGATGCAGACTTACAACCGTCTCGACACCCATCAGACCGGCGCACAACTCATCTTCCAACCTCCGCAAAATACCTCCTTCGTCTTGATATATGGCTCTGCCAATTTTGATCACGGCCAATACCAAGTCTCATTGACTTCATCCAGCTTGCCCAACGAAGCCATCTCAGGTGACGCAGCCGATACGACCACCGCGACGACGACTATCGGAGGTGTACCCTCAACCCAGCAATTCCGAGGTGTTAGTCCGTGGATCACCGTCGATCAGGTCTTGTATTATGCGAATCTCGATACCACTGCGCAGTATACTCTGACTGTGCTGAATCAGGGGGGAAATAATCCCTATTGGGATGTATCGAAAGTCGTGTTCATCCAGGCCCAAGGGTGAGTAGTCAGATGCCTTCGATGACATTGATCGATGCTGACTCGGCAGGCAGCGGCGATGGTAGTGATGACGGTAGTTCAAGTAATACAGCTGCGATAGCTGGCGGGGCGGTGAGTCATCTTGGGATTCTGACTTATCCTTCCATTGGTCGGACGCTGACTCGCCTCTTACAGGCCGGCGGAGCCGTCGCATTGATCCTGATAGGCATACTCGCTTGGTTCTTCCTAGTTCGAAAGAAGAAACAATCACGAAAGAGGAATCAAACGTACGTTCTGTGAGCTGTCAAGTGCCGATCGTATCCACTCGCTTCAGGCTGGCGCTGATCGGGATGGTGTCTTGTATAGCGCCAACCTTTACGAGGACAAGCCATTCGAAGTTGACCCTTACCACGTCGATGGTGAACGAAATGCCACCGACGCGTATGCCAGTGAGTTCCTTTGCTGAATTAGTGCTTTACATTCTCAAAGCTGATTATGCCGGGTTATTAAGACGCCGCATCAGGTAGTCATACTCCTTACGACCAGACACCTCCTCACGGAATGAGAGATTCCACTGTCACTCCATTACTCCTCGGCTCCGCCCATTCACCTGACCCCTCATGGCACTCTCATTCACAATCATCGCCCAATCCAAACAGACTGTCCGCGTCAATGTCGGAAGGGTACGGCTACTACCCGTCCACTTCTTCTTCATCGAGGCACAACTCGATGCAACCATCGCAAGAGGGAGGCATGGTCCTTCACAATCCAGATGACTCTCCAGGCCGACCTCGATCCGACTCGAATGGTAACACATCTACTGGTGGCAAAAGTCGATATATCAATGATCGACAGGGACAAGGGGAAAGACGTAGAAGTAACATAGTCTACGAGCGAGACGCTGGTAGTGTACCTATCCCCGCATCTCAACAACCGCCACAGGAAGTCATCATTCCTCCGAGCTATGATCCGTCCTGGGCGATGTCAAGGAACGAAGATAGCGCCGACGGCGATGGAGGGTCGACGCATGAAGAACCCCGTTCACCTCCTATCAGACAGTAGATACTGTAATGAGGTTTGGCGGATTGTGCATATATAAATGTTGGATTCGTTCATTGTATATAGACTAATAGCATATGAAACATAATGTCTTTCCGATGCTCCTCTCTGGCTCATATACATTGCATACACCATGCAACTTCGTCAAGGTCAATCAACAGCCATCGGGATATGGAAAGGGTCCGGCTACGATCATCTTAGGTTCGGGTTTTGACCAGTTCGTACCATCAGCACAGAGTCCGAGTCGGAGAACGAACCACGACGGCTGTTGTAGGGCCTCGGCATTCCTAGCACTTGCTGTCCAATGTACAGGGACCGAGCCAGTCGATGTGAAGAACGCTTCGACATGATCATGCACGTACGCTCTTACGCCGTAGTACGTCTCAGCGTTGGATTTGATCGTCTCACCGATGTTGTGCTCCGTATCAGGATTACTTCGGCACGCCCTAGCGAACGTTGTGTTAGTCGACTTGACACTATCGATTCGATGTCTGGCGATCTGCTCGAGAAGGCTTTCGGTGATATCGTTAATCGCTGAGTTTCTGCTCTGCTCCTGCTCTTGATCTGTAAGCGTGTGTCGCTGTTGTCTATGTCTAGATGACTGAGCCCCTTGCATATACGCGGCGTGACTGTAGGGCTTGCAGCCTGACAGATCATCCCACACGTTTCGAAGATTTGGTTCAGACATGTCAATGCTCGGTACTGTGATTTAAGTGAACTCTGGAGGGAAAGCGAATCTGAAATATAGAGGAGATACAGTAGATAGATCGTCTAATATGATCCGACCTATCTGGGCTCATTGTGGGGTGGGACCACGAGACGCTGAGCATGAAAGAAGCAAAGGAAGGCTCGAATGCTGTCAACTTGTCCTTCGTACTATCGTACCATGAAAAAGGAACGACGTCATGCTCATTAGCCTCCTCCTCACACTGTACCCAGGGTCAACCCAGGATCAAAACACTGTGATGTAGTTCGTGATTATCGACTAAATCCCAGAGGATACTTCAGAGACACTCGCTAAGCTGAGCTGAGCTACATATACACGGGTATATTCCCGCACAAGTTTGAACGGCGCTGCTATTGGCCGTTCTGCGACTGAGATAGTACTATACTGTAAATCACATATGTCGGTGTAAATACCACGCGCAACCTATATCACGCCGATTTGACCTGTGAGTGCTTTTTCAAAGTCCGGAAATGTTTTGCAGTCAGCTGGACGGTAGCTGCCAAGTCTGATGCAGTGGCCATATTGGAGCGATTGTATGGAGAGCCAGATTGAACCCTCTGTAGTCGGTGACAGTACAGTGTATAAGGACTCGCGAAAGAACGTAAGAAATATGAGTCAATGCCATTCACGCGTTCTTGTAGCTATAGACGAAGATGACAAGCTGTCTTGAGCAGAAGACGTCTTCTCATGTATCATGCAACACCCTTTGTTACCCGAATGAAATTCGACAGACCTAGAACGTCGATGACGTGCTGCGCAACAGAAGGCTGATTTCGTCACTCTTGCATTCAAAGATGCAGAATCATAATTGGCAGAGATACATCTCACTACTGAGACTAAAAATCGTCCTCGTCCATCTCAATCGCATCAGGATTCGCCACCGCCTCACCGTCCGCCCCATCTTCCGCTTGATCTATACCATGTGCATTCTGGGTCTTCAGCGTAGAAGCGACGAAAGCAGGTCCGCCAGTCTTCTTGGCTGCCGCGGTGGATGCCGGGAGATCACGTTCCATAGCTGCCATCGGATCCGCAGCATCTTGAGCAGACGTATCTGTTGGTTTCTCAGCTCCTTTCGCAGCAGCGGCTGTTTGAGCAGCGATGAAGGACGTCTCGGTGTTGAATGCAGCTTGGACCGCTCGTTTGATTCGGAGCATCTCTCGGAACGTATCTTCTGATCCGGTGTCCACTACAAGTACACATTGAATCAGCACAAACCCTCTCATCCCGATTCAGGAAGGACGAGCTCACCTTCGAATTGGTTCCACTCGTTCCAGAAGTCGCCCTCGACTCTCGGATCACAGAATTGACTCGCGTGCGCATAAATCGCTCTCGCTCGATCGATCTCACCCAACTTCCTCTCCATCCTCGCGAACCGCTTACACATCTCGGCAGTCTGTTTATCAGGCAGACTCTCCAGCGCTCGTTCGTAGATTGGTCGAGTAGCCGGTAATCCGAAATTGCCGGTGGCTTTCGCGATGTAAATAGTGAACATATCGAATTTGTCCGAATCCTGCACAGTTGTACAGGCTCGATCGTATATTCCCATTGCTCGTTTGGCCAAACCGTGTTCTTCTTCGAGTTTTGCGTAGAGCAAGTATATCGGTTTGCAGAATTTAGGTGGACAATTCTCGAGGGCTTGTTCGAACAGATCTCTAGCTCGTTCCAATTTCTTACCGCCGTATCGCTTGACGAATTTGGACAGGTAGATGTTCCAGATTTCGAAGGCTACAGAAGGGTGGAACAACTCGATACCTCGTTCGTACACCTAAAATGGAGCACCATGTCAGCTCAGGCCCGATATGGCTGATTTTTCGAATCGACTCACCTTGAAGCTCTCTTCGAAGTACTTGTTCTCTTCTAAAAACCCGGCGTAGTTGACAATGACCTGAGCATTTGCAATCTTGAGCTCCATGATCTTGTCGTAAACCGCCTTGGTAGATTCCACCGATCCAATCGATTCCTCTAAATCACTATAAAATGACCATATTTTGAGGGACTTGAACAGACGTTGTTGAGGGGAAAGGGACTGAATTCGAGGATCAGCTTGGCAATCATCGCTGTGCAACTCGCTAATATGGTACTCACTTCGTCATAGAAATTGACCTTCTTCGGGTCACGCGGTATCGTTGTTGCTCGTTGCATCAGTCGGATAGCCTCGTCATAGTTTCTACCCCGACACGGTCAGATTCATTGATTAATACGTAACGGGGATCTGACAAACTCACTCATTCCTCAACTCCAGCTCAGCCCATTCACACCATACCTCTGCCAACTCATCGACGCTCTTGAAGGGTACTTTCGTCGCACGTTCCATGATCTTCCTGGCCTGCTTCAAGTCCGGCTCATTCTTCGGTTCTCCACTCTCATCTTTGCTTCCTCCTTCCTCGTAAAACTTCGCGAAGTTCACGTAAAGCGGGTATAAGGGTCCCGTCGCTTTCCGTGGGTTTATAGTATCCAGAGCCTTCACATACGTCTCCACGACTTTCTCATCGTCATCCCCGAACAATGCCACCCGCTTCTCCCATTCTACCACTTCGTTCGGATTCCTCCTGAGCAAGACCTCGTTCAGGATGAACGGCCGACGATCCATCAACTCTTCAAACTTCTTCATCCGCTCATCCAGCTCCTTCTCAGTCTCTTCCGCATCGAAATCTTCATCCTCCAAATTCTCTTCATCTGCTAGAGCATCCATTAAAGTGGATATCGTTGTTTCCGAAAATTCCGCATAGGCGTCGAATATCTGGGTGAAATCCCTGATAGTCACTACAGCCGCTAAACCTCTTTCAAAGGTTGCTGACGCTCTTTCGAATTCGCCTCGCTTGATCCAATAAGTAGCTAGCCCCGTCCATAGCCTACCAGCTTGATCTTTGTATATTTCTAGACCGTCTCTCTCCACTATTCCTTCTACATCTAAAAGGCGAGAATTGGCGGGATCCGTATCTTCGTCGTAAGGTAGGTCTTCTGGTCCTTTCTTTGAGACCGCATCTTTGGGCTTATACATCTTGCCTTGTTCAATTGGGACAGGCGGTCCAGCTATCCTGATGAGTCGACCATGTATACTAGCTGGTTCTTCGGCAGGGGCAGCTTCCTCCTGCGGTGCAGAGATTTCCTCCTCGATAGCTTGTCGATTAGATTTCAGTTCTAGAGTCTGTTCTTCATCCATACCCACTTCGTCCGCGTACTTTTCGACCAGTTCCAAGAAGTCGACAAATAGCTGATATGGCGATTTGCCTTCAAGTGACGAGTACAGGTTCTTCGCGGCACGGCGGGCAAGGGATAGAAGGTATTTCGACGCTGCGAGCGGTCGAGGAGGTGAAGAGTCGAGAAGGTATGTGATGTGTCGTTCGGTCAAGCTTGCGTCGACCTGGAAATCCGAATTCCGTCAGCAAACATCGCAAAAGGAAACCTGTCACGTTGATACAGCACTACTCACCTTCAAAAACCGTCGCCAGACTCTCTCACCAGCTTCTCCACCTATCATCTCCGCCCATCTGAGGTACAGACCCCACACTCTCCCATGCAAACTCGGCGGCAAGGTTCTCAATGCTCTGTCAAACGTCCTCCTGGCGTACGTCCTCTTGAAGGTAGGTGGGCATTTCGGGTGGAAGAGCACAGAAAGGTGTAAAAGCCATGGGGCTGGCAGATGACTTAAGCAGGCTATCATCCTTTCTCCGGTGGCTATGAGCGATCTCCACTCTTCGTATCCTACGATCCCATCTAATCCACCTTCCCATTCATTCGCCTCCTCGGCAGCTTCTAGCAATTCTCGAACATTGGTTTTAAAGCCTGATCCTCTTTTCGCATGGTGGTTCCTAGCTGTCTTGGCGGAGCTAGTCAGCTGTCCAAGGACATACGACTGACGCGTCTGGTAATACGATCTCCACAGTTTGAAGCTCGTGGGGAAGATCGCCAATGCCCGTTCGTAGACCATTGTCAGCTGTTGTAAACCCTCCCTAGCTACGTGTGTCGACAAAGGGCCCAGTAAGATCTCTTCCGGTGAGAGCGTATCTGCTTTAGGCGGCTCATTGTTGGCTATGCGCTCTTTCAGTTGATGGATGTAAGAGAGCCATGATCGGAGGTTGTCTGGATTGTGCAGGAGGTCTTCCTCTGTCGCTAGGTCGGCTGCTGAGATGAGATGCGAGTGAGTGAGAGGAGTAGGAATAGGAAAGGTTAAAGGAAACCTGGAAGTCAAAGAGGCGATGGGGGATGACTCGACCGCCATGATGTGTAGTGGAGATGACGTCCCCTCGCTTCGACAATCGTGCAAACAAAAGCAGATGTATATTGCTATTGACGTCGATAATGTAAATACAGTGGACAATTCAAGCTGCATGAAGTCTAACTTCGAGAAGCGTAAAGATCAGAAGTTGCCACGTGCGCGGGATTACCACGGCGTTATGTGGCACATCTCATATACCAGCTGATCAGCAGCAGGCCCTCCTCGTCGAAGCAATGCATACCGATACATGCATTTCGGGCGTTCTCGACTTGAGGACCTGAAGATCAGTACTGTCATGAGTGCATCTGGCTTGAGGTCGAGCGATTTGTTGGCGCGACCTGGATGTAGCTTTGCTGAATGGCACTTGCTCGCCGAGAGATATTCTGGGACCCTGAATTGACAAAGTGGAGGATGTCCAAGCTGGATTGATGCACATTACCGTCGCTTGTAGATCACCTCTTTCTCCACTTCGCACTTTCCGGACGGTCTTGCCTTATCCTCCGTCAAGTCAGCTCGGAACAACTGATGGAAGAGAGCTGTGCGTCCCCTCGTCTTCTGTCTGAACCCCGTTGTCCGTATTCCTCAAGATATTCAGATCATCAAGAAACCTCTTCAAAATGCGATTCGCAGGTAAGCCCGAACAACAGACCATGAAATGATCGGCAGAGTATTGGTCAACTCCCACTAACAAGCGTATCTCATTTGCGCATTGTAGACATCGCAGTCAACTTGACTGATCCGATGTACGCTGGAACGTATGTCGGCCGACCGAAACACGCCTGCGATATCCCGCAAGTACTTGCTCGAGCTCGGGATAAAGGCGTGCAGAAAATCTTGATTTCTGGGACCAGTGCTGCGGATAATATCAAGGCTTTGAAATTGGCAAAGGAGTATGGTGAGTGAGATCAGCGCATATGAAACCCAAAATAGGGATTCTGTTGACCGACCCAATCATGCTGGGCACAGATCTACACTGTACAGCAGGGTGTCATCCTACCTCGACGCCCGAGATCGATGCCCACCCGTCGGGATTCGAGGGGTATATGCAAGATCTGAGGGGTTTGATAGATTCTGATAGGGGAGAAGGAGGGTCGAAGCGGATCATCTCGATAGGGGAGATTGGTTTGGGTGAGTCAGCCGATGTACAACTCAATTTCTCATCTTCATTCTCGCTTTTCTGTCCACCGTGTGCTTGTATGATATTCCAGACACAATATAGTACAACTCGGTATGTCATGAGATGCTAAACGAGGGACATCTTTGGGCTTGGCTCGGTACAGATTACGACAGATTACATTACTCGCCCCGAGAAACGCAGTTGAAATACCTTCCAGATCTCCTAAAGCTGTCTGAGGAATACAGACTCCCGCTATTCCTCCATGGCCGATCCTCGGAATCGCACGTCGACTTAGTGAGGGTACTGAAGGAGATAGGCTGGAGTCCGTCATGGGGAGGCGCCGTTTTGCATTCGTTCACTGGGACGATCAGCGAGATGAAGGAGCTTGTGAGTCGGAGAAGCCATTCGTGTTATCGTATCATATCAATTCTCTGCACCCTCGGGCCTTCTGAGGCTTCCTTTCATTCCTTCAAACTGATAGGAAACCAATCAATCAGTCTCAAGAGACCGAGAGTAAGCTCTGAGCTGATGTCTGGTTATTTGGTGACCACCGTTTAGGTCAATATGGGGATATACGTCGGAATCAACGGGTGTGGTCTGAAACTCGAAGAGAATCTAGAGATGGTCAAGCAAATACCCTTAGATCACTTGATCTTAGAGACGGGTAAGCCCAATAGAATCTATGATTACGGTCGCAGAACAATCGCAGCTGACGATATTACCTGCCCCCAATCAAAATCTGGACACACACGCAGACGGTCCATGGTGTTCAATCACTACATCTCACGCTTCGCACAAAAACCTGCCCCCAGCAACAGCAGAATCCGATTTGTTCATACAACGCGTGAGCAAGCCTGCGAAATGGCAAGATGGCTCAGGTGTGAAAGGCAGACAAGAACCTGCAGACGTGCGTATCATCACACTATCATCTACCATCTGTACACCCGCGTGGCGATAGGCGATAGGCTAATGCACGTGCATCACATCTGCAACAGATCGTCGTTGTTGCCCATGTCGTAGCTGCTCTAAAAGGTATATCGATCGAAGAGCTGAGTGAGAAAGTGTGGGAGAATAGTATGCGTTTGTTCTGGCCCTCGGAAGTGGGTCAATAGATGGCTCTTCATCAGAACAGTGGACTACGCTTGACTTTGTTAGATATCGTAGAAATTAGATCATAGATCACAGATCAAATAGCAATAGTCGCATTGCATAGCATAGCATTGCATGGCAATACGACCCTTTACCGAGGCAAATCTACCTGATCTAAAACATTATATATGATTCCTCACCTTACGACTAGAACGCTCAACGAAGATGCGCACAAGCTCAAACATACACATACGTTCTACATCTTACGCGTTACTGCGCCTGCCCCATCATCCCATTCATCGCTC
This sequence comes from Kwoniella dejecticola CBS 10117, assembly GCF_000512565.2. Classification (NCBI taxonomy): domain Eukaryota; kingdom Fungi; phylum Basidiomycota; class Tremellomycetes; order Tremellales; family Cryptococcaceae; genus Kwoniella; species Kwoniella dejecticola. The sequence continues at coordinate 414,942 of NC_089311.1, read as the reverse complement.
TCCTACCCTTCGGTGCATCTTCAAGTACGAAGCTCGCCATACTATGCAGACTCACACTATTCTTCATCGTGTCGAAATCATCCTCACTCCCTGGAACAGGTTTCCTCCTCACACTTCGGGGTGAAGCCGGATTGACGTTCGGGTTCGGGCTTGACGGTATGGCAGGTATGGCAGGTACAGATGGGATCCTACCGTGTCCTAGTCCTGATTGACTTTGTCCCTGGGCTTGAGATATAGGATGTGGGTGCGGGTGATCAAACGAGTCTTTATGCACGAAAGTCTCTACTATCGGATCACTAATCTTGATCGAACTAGCATCGACCGACGGGTTCCTCCTTGAACTCGACGTTGTCGTTGAAGATCGATCTTTCTCTTTCTCTTTCTCTAAGTGTTTTTCTCTGGACGATCCGAATCCCCATAATTTGAATTTACTCTTCCCTCCACTTCCCCTGTTCAGTGAATTCGTCACCGGTGCCGATTCTTCAGGCTGAAGCGGAGGCTGAGCATTGACGGCAGGTCCGAAATCCGTATGACCATTCATCGAACCCGCAGAATTCGGCATGGGCATCGGACTACTAACGCTTCTCATACCTCCTCCCAACCCACCTCTCATGCCAATACCGAAGTCCGTCTCAGAGGGTAACCCCGATCTGAACAAACCGATAGTCTCTTTGCCCTCATTCGGTAGGGGCGGAGAAGCGGCTTCGGTGGGGTTGGAATGGAACATCTGACTCAGATTCTTGGCTGACATCTGATTTCGCAGACCTTTCAAACTGATACTTCCCGATCGGTTCCTCTTTTTCTCTTCCGGTGAAGTCACGCCTGGGCTCATGCCCGTTGACGGTGGGGACCGGTGCAAGTAATCTACCATCTCCGGACTCAGTGTGTGCGGTAGTGTGCGCTGATGATTGAGATTGGGCGAAGGTGGTCTTTGGGGTCTTCTGGGGATCCATTCTTGCGATTTAGCTGTGACGGTCTCCGCAGCGGCTAATTCCTCTTCCGCTTTCATCCTCTGAAGGGTTTCAGTGGAGATCGAGGCGGGCGAAGAGACATTTCGCTGGGCTTGTTGCCTGGGGACGGTGGTTGGGAAAGACGGTCGTGCGAAGTATTCGTAGATTGTTGGCGAGCCTGGAGATCCATGTTTGACGGCTGGCCAAACTGGTTTTACCAGATCTTCCGACTGAGGCTGCACTTCTGTCTTGGTCTGCTCGATCTGATCATGTATTTCAGTGGAGGAGGGCATGTTGAGGTGGATAGCGGAACCGAAAGTCCCATTTGATCTCGCTGAATTGGGTTGCGAGGGTTCTTCATCATTAACATCGAGATTCGGCGAAGTGAACCCGCCTGCTAATGGAGAAGAAGCTGTAGGAAGCTTGTCTGCAGATCTGCGAGGTACGGCTGGTAAAGCTAGATTTGCGACTTTGGAGGCCATCCGAGGAGTAAGCAATCTAGGCGAAGTCAGGCGAATCTCTCTTGGCGAGAGCTGTCGCATCACTGCGCGCGGATGAGTGTACATGTCAGCGGACCTGAAATTATTTAAAAGCGGATGGCATACACTCACTCTTCTCCAGATCCTCCAATTGCTCAGCCATGACAATTCCGCTACCTCTCTTATCCAGTATCTCCTGAACTTTCAGCCTCGTGCTCTGATCCATCTGTATCTCAACCTTTTCTTCTGGCGCTAATTCGATCGGACTAGCCAGCAAGTCTGGCTGAGCGAGCTCATTAGGCTGGAGCAGATCTCGATCTAATTCCACTTCTTCTTCTTCCTCGACTTCTAGGGACTTGTCGGGAAGGATGTTCACCTCTAATTCCTTCAAGAATCTAGGTCTTCCGTCAGATACCTTGTTCACCAACGACAATTCCTTGATACCTCCTTCCGAAGCGATTTTCTTGTGTCGACCTTTCACTCCATTGGCATTTCTACTGCGACTTGACTGATAATTGGAGAACCACTCGGCATCATCTTGGTCAATGTCAAATTCGATCGTCCCCACTATAGGATTCGGAGATACTGTCGGCTGAGATCCATTCGTGAAATTACCCAAAGACGCAGGAGTAGGCGGTATACCCATCGATGATATCGATACATCTGACGAATGGGATAATTCAGGAGGTTCTGTCGATTTCGATCTCTTCATTCGTTGTTTTTGCGATGAGCTAGGCTGAGAAGTCGACGACCGGATCATTGACAAAGGGCTCAACGGGTATTCCATCGATAGAGACGTATCGACTGTGTATAGCCCGCTTTTCATCGGGGTTTGAGAAGGTGTAGATGACCTTGAAACTCCGCCTATTGCTGGTGCCGAGTTCATGAGATGCGCTGAAAATAGCGTTGACCAAGTAGATGATGAGATCTGCGGTCCATTCGGGTCGTCGTTGCTTTCCGAGTAGCTCGAATCGGCTGAGGAGCTAGATTCGTCCCGAGGGGCTTGACCAGGTAATACGAGATATACACCTATTCCCACTGTCGAAGGTAGCCCGTATTCCCTAGCTATGCAGACTAACATTGAGCCGAGTGTCGGTTGTAAGGGAAGTAGCTTCCCCCTTCGCCACTTCTTGTGCCTCCTGTGAAGTGTATCTGGCGTCTGGCCTTCTTTGGACGGCGGTAAGAGGCATAACGGCGGTATGACGGAAAGCAGGAATGGGCTTGGCCGTGTCGGAGACTTCGAATGAGAGGGCAGGGGGGATAATCTCCCTTTAGGGGCTATGCTAGGTGAGTTCGGATTCGATGCTGGACTTATAGGTCTTCTGGCGAGATTGGTAGAATGTGGGCCTGAGGCAGCTTGAGGTAAACTAGGTATGATGATACCGAATGACTGGGCGATACGACCGAGTTGATTAGGATGCAACGGTCGCTTAGGCGGACCATAATTTCTTGCCTTGACATCCTCCTCATCCTCTATATGCAATTCGAAATTCGACGCTTTTTCTTTGCCCTTGATGGAGCTGCTTCGCCTCACAACATCTGAAGGGGAAGTGGAGAGAGCTGTACTGCTACTGGCCTGCCTCGAGGGGTAAGAAGAAGGGTAATCGTGGCTGAAGGAGCTGGTTGATGGGGTGGACAACGGAGAAGGTCGTGCGATGGGGCGAGATGGCCATGCCAGTTCTGGCGACGTGATAGCTGGTGCTGTTGATCCGTTGTGCGGAAGCGTCATTGTGAAAGTCGATTGAGTCGTGAGTCTGAGATGCGAGAGAGTATGGTCATCGACGTGTGGGTGGATGAGGTGTTCTAAAAAAGGATATGAAAGGAATGTGTTTAAGCCCGACTGTCTATTCACCCACGATTGATCGCATCGATACACTGCGATGCGCTCGAGGACATGTAGATGGTAGGAATGGTCAAAACAAAAGACGCACAGGTAATGTACCTTGAAGCTACTTCTCATCCAAAGTTTCCACATGCAGGTCGACGTAGTACAAAGGGACGAGGAATGTTTTTTCAGACTATCGTGATTGCTATCGAAGTTGAGGTGGCATCATTGGCGAGGATGTGGGTAATGATGATACGTCAGCTGAGTAATGTCGATCCAGGAGATGGGTTTGATATCCCTTTGTTATTGTTTTCATTCATCATCAAACACCCAATCATCATTGGGATGGTATTCTCAGTCGCGTCTGAAAAGTTACACAGGGCCTCGGGTCTGTGCGCGTCGATGAAACGAGTCTACCCTGCACGTGGCTTTATGACTGGCCGCCGAATGCCTACATCCCTCACCCCCCACGCCCACACCGATGCTGAGATAGACCGATTGATGCATGGGAAAAGCCAAGCGGAATGCATACACAGGCTGTGGTCAGACACAGATGCGTGGGATAGTCCTTTCCACTCATGGTGATGCCGGGATGCAGGCTTATGCTTGATAGACCACCATGCGCCACTCGGAATGACTAGGCAGGCACCCGGTAAAATCCAAGCCAAAAGTCAAAGTACAAAAACACGTTGTTGTGGAGGTGTTTCATCAATCTTACAGATTCATCATCTTTTGTTCTGTCCTTGCGACATATGCTCTTGACCGGTCAGAAGTAGTGAACAGTTCTGGGTATCGTCATCGAAGCTCGAGCAGGAGCGACGAGCCCCGAAACTCCCGACCAGAGAGAAACAATCCGGCAGCGCACGATGTTATCTCAATTAGGCCACCTACCTCGCTTCGTCCGCCTTGTCCTGATACTCACCTTCGTCGTAGTCATACCCACAATCTATCTCCTTTACCCGACTCCGGAGCGACTGCCTTCCCCAGGCGAATATCAAGCGGGCGGTATAGATTCCGACCATTGGCGTGAACCCATCACACCTGATTATCTGGTCAAAGAGCAGGTCCGAGAATGGGATGATGAGTTGCCTTTGGGCGGAAGTAGGACTCAGAAGGATGGGTCAGTTGTTTTGGGTGGGTTGAGTGATGAGACGGTTCATGGGGGTGTGATCATGCCTAAATTGGGTAATGAGACTGCCAAGTGGGTCTTCTAGCTCTCACACTCTGGACTCACGGATCGAGAGAAATAATCGGGCTAATAGGACGGTATAGGGCGGAGCTAGGTAGATCAGCGTGGAAAGTGCTGCATTTGATGACATTGCGATATCCCGATGTTAGTTCTACTTTTCTCATCGGTCCTCGGCGTGCAACATTGGTCGGGCCTCGTCCATTCGTATCTTGTTCCGCTTTCTCTTCAGTTTGAGGAAATCGATTCACCTCACCTCACCTCACCTCATCCGAATTTTTCCGAATCCCCACTGATACCCCCTTCCTTTGTACTACAGGAACCGACTGAAGACGATCGTCAAGCCCTCAAATCCTTCTTCCACCTCTTCTCAAGATTATATCCATGCGGCGAATGCGCGACAGAGTTCCAAGCATTACTCAAAGAATATCCCCCGCAGGTAAGTGGGCTACAGCGGTGTCCATTGCCGTCGACATCAGAGGCGTCGCTTCAGCGCCTTATTTTGACGTACCACTATGAAAGCTGATGTCCCTGTCCTCATCCCCTGCAGACTGGCTCCCGCAAATCCGCCTCACTATGGCTGTGTCACGTCCACAACCAAGTCAATGAGCGTCTTGGTAAGCCCGAGTTTGACTGTCTGACGCTAGACGAGACGTACGATTGTGGTTGTGGAGATGAAACGGGTACGGCTACCTCCGGGCCTATACCTGAAGAAACGGCGACAGGCAGATCCTCCTCATCAGGTAATGACGAAGATGAGCGAGGCTTGAAAGAGGAGTTGGTCTTCAAACAAGACCAAGGAGGTGATGCAATGAGCAAAGATATGACTGCAGGAGGAGCAGAAAGCGAAATCGATTTCGACGGATTGAACGGCAACGGTAACCGTCATAAAGGACTCAAATGGCACGAGCAAGGAGTGGCCGACGAAAGACCGCTTAGACAGGGTACTGAGATTGGACCTCATCAGCTGGTCAAGCCGGAACCCAACGCTGCATACGAGGTAGATGATTCCGAGGGAACGACGGAGGATGAGGATCTGCACTACGAGTACGACAAGGCTCAAGCACAGAATGAGGAGCAACACGAGGAATGAGCGCTTGGTCCAGTTATCAAGTGATCAAGAGGTCAAGTGGTTTAAGGAGGATATGGACGATCTTTTGGACATGCTGATGACTGTCGAAGGATACGACTATGCTTATCATACCATATCATCTTATGCCCTTTTTTGCTTTCCTCGGCTGTACGTCGTATACGCCGTATGTTGACGTTGATGTTGTATATATCTTTTATGGTGTTGTATGCATATATTATCCGTAGTTTGCTCAGAACCACTAAATTCCTCTTCGCGGAACCAAGGAGTTGGATCGGTGAAACTCTGGCTGAAGCTAAAGAAGCTGATCAATGGGATGTGCATAAGAATCAGGCTGTATCTTATCTATACATATACACGATACGTAGTCGTTCGATAGATCGTAGACCCTTACGAATCACCTTTGCCTTCAAGGCGACTTGGCGGTCTGCTATGATCCTACCAGAATCTGCTATCCGACTCAAGCATGAGCATGAGCATGCGCATGAGCTTAGGCCTAAGCCTAAGCCTCGATAGAAGGTAGTTTCGTAGCGTCCTGCACCAGATCCTGCGAATTGATAGTCTTCCCCGTCTTAGCTATTTTCTGGGTGATTTCTTCGAACGGAGGGAGGTCGGGACCCCAGACGAGGACTGTCTGGGTAGGAAGGGAGATGTGGTATGCGTTGGCTACATTCGGTTTAGACACGCACGAAAACGAACACGATGTTAGATGTCAGCTTTGTTGGGCTGGGTCATAGCTCGACAAAGGGATAAAGGGGAATCGGAAGGGCGGAGGGGTAAGGCAATTACAGCTCAAGTAGATCAAGTATAGGTGCTTGGTATAACTGCAGGGGTAGGTGAAAGTGAATGTGGACTAACGAGCTTGAATGTTCTTGCCCAATACTCTGTTCACGGCCCCACTGCACCCCGTACAGGTCATCTTAACGTTGTAGAGATATGCAGGTGCGGTCGGGGTGGATCCGGGGATGGAGTTGATTATGTTCAGGTTTGCGGGCTGCAAAGACGATGATACGAGACGGAGCCAGCGAGTCAGCAGACCGCTTGGATGTACTGTTTAGCATAGGAATGTATTGTTCAGAAAACTGAGGCGACGGCAGCAGCATGGAGTGACTTACAGCGGCCATCTTGATACTCTTCTGGAGCTGTGGGCGGGGCAAAGTCGAATCTAGTATAGTCTGAATGAGATGAAAGTTGCTCTAGTAAGATCAGGTGATAGGTGATGGATGAGCGATTCCGAATGCTTTATATGGTCTTTGGTCCTCGAGATGACGGCGATCAGGAACGTATGTTATCAAAAGAAAAGTGTGGATGCGCTGTTATTGCTTTGCTTATTCATTCGCTCATGCGGTTGTCAAGCACATCATCTGCGTCACTCCAAGTACCTTACTCTACGTGTACCCCTCGGTCCGCGATACGGTAACGCAATGATTGTCGGCCGGCGGAGGGCGCCGAGAACTCGTTTTATACCTTGTACGGAGTGGCAAAACGAGTGATTTTCGCTTGAGCCGGATGTAGTATTTTCTAATTTTCCTCGTTTCCTAGTGAGGGGTTATTGTTATTGCTTTCGCCAGAAATCCATCAGACGGTGGACCGAGTCCCAGTCCTATTATTGTCGGTCGTTTACTTCATCTGGGTGCGAATTTCCGACAATAAGAGGGACTGTACATGATACGTTGGGGTCCGATTGAGGTATAGGTATATTGTGGCATGTATTGGAATTGATATAATTGCTGAGATTGGATTGGGAATTGGGAATTGAAGAATGTCTTCCAGCGCCGATGATCTGATTTACACGGGAAGGATTGGGGTAGCCACTCCGCCATGCCGATTTGCCTGCTTGCAATAGGGTGCCTGGTAGATATACGAGTACGACATCCTTAGGAGCTTCGTAGGGATTCATGATGTGATGAATAGATTCGCCTTCATTGAGCATCGGGTGAAAGGATATGTACTTAAATTCGATAGCACTTATATAGCGGAGGACGACAACACCTTTGTCTTGCTAAGCTGCTTCCTCATTCTCCATCCTGCTGTCTTCTTATTGGCGGTACTGTCGGTGTGTCATTCTGAGCTGAAATTGACTCGGCTGATCATCGCTGCAATACCGTCGAAGGCCAGATGTCGGCTATATAATGAGGTGCGTTCCATTCGATGACGACCCATCTTGAGGGTAAGTAGATTAACATTTCATTATAGCCAATACCTATCACAGTCACAAGGATTATATCTGTCATGTCTACGAACAAGTCGTACGTGCTCCCTTCCTGTGCGCTGCGCCTTTGCTGTACAGGACGGATTTGGTATCCGGAAATCACCTCTATAGCTTACACTGACATTGGTCCACGTAGTCAAGCGTCCAGTGACAAGACTGTCTGGAGAGATGACCGAGCCGATTTAAGAAAGATGGCCGCTTCGATACAGTGAGCCGATTTCTCTTTCGTTTGTTTTGTGCGCCGTGCGCCGTGCACCGTACCCCGTGCCCTTGGCTGAATTCTCACTGTCGTGACTTAATCGCGTAATTGTGGAACTGGAACAGTTGTGCAGACAATGCTATTGAAAGTAGTGATGAAGAGCCCGATGACCTGACTGCATGCTGCGACATGGCCCAGACGCTCCTGCCTAACGAGTCTAGGTGAGTGAACCATTTCCGTTTGTTCCGAAAAGCCTGGTACTAAGGAATGGACTAATGCCGTGATGGCCTGTTGGACCTAAACAGGGCCGAAGTTAAGACACGAGTCAACACGTATTTCACCGCCTTAACCAAAGAAAGAAAATCCCAAGGATTGACCGAAGAGCCATCCAAAGACGAGCTTCAGGCTATGCTCAGAGCGCATCTGCAGAGCACCGAGAGCAAGGGATGATCGAGCGGAATGTGTCCATACAGACGTTAGCATCACGACCACGCGCACGCGCATGTAAGGTGATGATCAGTACTCGAGTATCAGTTGTTAATCTTCAATGACTGATGCAGTAAGGATACCGCTTTTTGTAAGATGTAGCCAGATGGTTGCAGTAGCTATCCTGCATTTTCATCACCAGCTTTCGTGCGATGTTACTGCATACCCATGCGAGGATAAGTTATTTATTTCATTTGTCTCGGGAACGTTATGCAGGAATCCCCCCGTATTACTGCAGTTTCATTGACGATCTGCAGCCCGAAAACCGGTAAAATACGTCACTTTCACGTGGCTTCACCCTGAGATTTACTGGTTGACTGTGTTTTCATTTCATATGATGGTGACAACCTGCATACAAATCAGAATATCGATAATAGTGTCGTAACGACAAAACTATAATCAACCATTTATTTGTTGATCCATTTACGAATCACCACATACGCAGATATAGCTAAAGAACAGAAAAGGGAAACGCAGTAATACTCAAAATTCAGCTTACAGTCAGAACAATAACACCTGGACTCGACCCTTCTTATTCTTCAGACCTGCTGATCGATCGACCGACGTAGGATCGCCCGCGACATGTCTCTTCTGGCTTCTTCGTTAGCAGGCGCTAATTACATGACTACCAACAACGAAGATAGGGAATCAGCTACCAACGGTGCTGCTGAGGTGAGCCCTTGGACCTAGCTGTGTTCCGCTTCTGCTTCCAGCATTGGGCGATGAATTGATCAGACGGACAATGCTTGATCGTAGTTCACGCGAAGGAAGAAATGGCCCGAGATACTCCTCAAAGAACTCGTGGGGGGCTCGATATTCTGCTTGAAACCGATCATGATTCGCAAGGAGAGTGGGCCCCAGAGTACCACCACTTGGAATTGGAAGGTCAGTCTTACCCCAGGTGCTCAGACTGTCAGAAGGCGGACTGATGTGTTTTCGGTGCAGATCATATATAGTTCGCCTGCTGTAGGGGAGATGCTGGGTCAAAAGCCCGCTGAATTGGAAGGGAAAGATTTCCTCGACCTCGTATTCGGTATGTTAACGATCAGGCGTTGTCTTCTTCAACGGGATTGATGAGGAACTAATGATGCACTATTCACACGCTCCACCTTATATCTCGCCCAGCCGCCGATCATTCCCAAATCCAGACATTCTTCCATCACCTCCTAACCCCTTCATTACCTCATCACGGCTCATCGTCCTCTACATCCATCACTACCTCCTCAAACTCCGGTCCAGGCGCCAACGCAGGCGGATCAGCCTCATCTCCTACACTGGGCGATTCCCAAACTACTTATGTGCGAATGCTCAATTCCTCCATTAACGGATCTACCGACAATTCGCCTGACTCGTCGAACGATTCTTCCAATACCACAAACTCCAACTCGAATGGTACCGGAAATGCCAACGCCAGCGCCAGTGCCAATTCGAAGCGGGGAGGCCCCGTAGTCTGGGAACTCAGAGCGCACGCAAGTGGACTGGGAGATGAGATACCAATAAGCGGTACGGAGAATTTCGGGACTACACAGGGCGGGACGGTGCAGCAACAGCCTCAAGGCGGCGAAAATAGTGCTGGGAATGGGATGAAAGGGAAAGCGATCTGGGTGATGGGTAGGCGAGTTGGAGAAAATATTCTGGCCGAGAGCAGTCTGTCGGAGAGTAGTGGGAATGGAGGTAATGGGAATGGGAATGGGAACGGAGGAGGAAATGGGGTACCGAGCGGGAATGGGAATAATCAGTCGTGAGTTGATCAAAATCAGGGCTAGGCTCTCTTACATCCGACATGGATGGTGGGGATCAAATTGTCATTCATACTGATCGTTTCGACTATAGCCTTGATGCGTTCCTGGAACTGAAATTAGAGAACGAGAGATTGCGGGAGGAATTGAGGGAACTGCAATTAGACCTGGACGAGGATATGCCGTGTGAGTGTGATGTTCAGGCAGTCATTCAGTCATCACCTAATCTGGGCTGACATCTGATTTTTTCTCATCTTGAAGCTCGCAAATCTTCTGGACCGAATATATCACCAACAAAACAAACAGCCTACGTCGCATCTTCTTCTGCATCCTCGTCAGAATCATCTCCTTCATCTTCGCGCTCTTCGTCCCCCTCCAGAGCTGCCGGCGGGGCTTCTCTGACTGCTACAGGTAGACCGAAGGGCAAGACCGGTCGACCGCCCAAAGAGGGCAAAGACAGAGATAAAGAGAAGAAGAGGAAGAAGTCGTCTGCAGGAGGCATTAATGGCAAAGAAGGTGAAGGAATGCATGTTTGTGTTACGTGCGGTAGGACAGATAGTCCGGAATGGAGGAAAGGTCCTCTAGGACCCAAGACACTATGTAATGTGAGTTTTGGTTTTGGTTCTTACTTCTTGATTCCTAGTCGTATACGCTTTTTACCTCACCATCGTCTTATCCGAGGATGAAATCCAATCAGATCGTCAGATAGCTGATGCTGATCAAATGGTGTGGCGTGATCTAGGCCTGTGGATTGAGATGGGCGAAAAGGAATTCGAATCAGCCTACAAGGAAAGATAGGAAGCCTAATGATGGGAAGAAGTGAGGGGCGAGGGGCGAGGGTCGAGGGGTGTATAAAATACGAGACTCCGCTATATCCAGAGAATTCGTCAGAAAGTGTTCTTCAAGCCGAAATACTCTTGTCGGAACAGCGAGCAATCTTACCTCGGTATCGCAGCCCATTATCAAGGGGCTAAGCGTTAGAGGCCAAATCGAGAACAAGGGTCAATTGAGGTGCAAACGGAAGATCAGATTGGAGACATTGTACCATCATTAGAGTCGTCGTAGGTGTCATTAGAGCTGCTTGTACAAATGGAATACTATACAGATTCCCGGCATGAGAACGTGACTTGCTCTTAAAGTCATCTGACGGGCCACTACGTCTTTATACTACTCCGACTCCAATCTGATAAACCGGCACTATCCTTCCAACCCCTCTTTCTGACGATTCTGAAATCATCGTCTTCGTCTATCTGATACCGTACAGCTTGGCCCACTTTGAGATCATCGATATTCACGCCTACAGAAGTGGATAAATCGATCTCGCTAATTTCAAGTTCCTCCTTGTAATTCTCTCCCCTGTTGATGGATAGGGAGACGTTCGTATCGTATGTTTCTCGGGTCAATTCCGCCGAAGAGGTTTTGAGCGCCCTGCCGCAGAAGTATTCATAAGTCAGTTAATACTTTCTTCTCTTTCTTGTCATTCACATCTCTGGCGTAACTCCGTCCTTGGGATGTACATGCAGATGCGTTGCGTCTGTCTGGCCACAAGGGAGGAAAGAGAAAGAGAACTTGGCTTACCCAGCTAACGACCCTCCTACCCAGCTCATCAAGCCTGGCGTCCACCTTGGCGCCTTCCCACCTTTGTTTCCCCCTTCGCCATCCAGAGGCGCCGGATCATTGATTATAGCCACTTTACTCGCTAAGCCATATATCTCCTTATACGGCTCATGCCCTTTCTTCCTCCACATGGTCGTCTCCTCTTTCCTACTTTGTATAGTATTCAACGGGGATTTCGGCTGTTCACTTGAAGCATTAGAAGGCGGAGGTAAGAGGTGTTGGAGTAATGAGATCCGTAAACGAGGGATGAAGCCAGGTAAAGAAGCTGTACCTCCTACGATCAACATAGAGGAAATGAGAGTCGGCCGAAGATCGATAGGTAGCTATTCATCACCGATGAGTTATACTCGCCGAACGAAAGACCGACGAAAGACATAGCTCACCTTCAGTATGCAATCCAGGATCAGTCTTGGGATTGACGGTTCTTCGGAATCATCGTCCGCGAAGAGGATCTCAGCGGCTCTTTCTCGGATCCAACCTGGGACGATGATCGTAGCTGGACCCAAACCGGAACCGCCAAAGGGAATGCTGAATCGCATGTCCTTGGCACTCGATGAATCGCCATAACGATCTTTCCACTCTTGAGCTATCCGAGCACTTTCTTGAGCTTCGCCTTCTTCTTGCGTTTGGTCGACTTCCATCAGCTCATCGGCCTGCCCCGGCACATGTGGATCACCGACGAAGCACCCTTCCGTCAATATTTTTTGCACGAGCTCGTCCGTCAGAAGATCTGACGGTATGCCCTGCGTTCGAGGTCGATCTAGAGGATGACTTAGCGAAGACGGCGCTGGAATGTAGTTCGCATGGTGTTGAAGGAGAACACGTAGATGCTTGTGTGATCTGCGCCCGGCTATCGGAGTTGACCTAGCCAGATTGTACAGCGGGCGAGAATGGAACACCTACACCATTCTCGTGAGTGGACGAATTTACTATGGCGAAAAGGATCAGACTTACGGGTGTTACAGTACTTTCTAGCCATCCTACATCGACAACGAGACCCGTTATCCTCCCGCAGGCAGCTAACGACAACAAGCTTGATGGAGTGAACGACACACTGGGCACCTGATCAGTCCGTCAATGTGAGCTGGTCATCTTGATGAAAGCGCTTCGCCAGCTCACCTGCAAATTGTCGAATAATGCTCGGGCGATATGTTCTTTGACTCCGATAGGTAAGAAGGTATTCTCGATGACTATGACTTTACGCGCTTTTGAATCCGTCATGAGATGTCTGAACGTCCTCATCAGCTATAAGACTCCCGGGAGGAAGGGGAAAAAAAGCTGAGCTGAACGTACTTGACAAACGTTTCCCTCAACTTCTTAAGTACCCTCACACCTATCAACCGTTCTCCTTCCGACCGACTACCGTTCACACCTCTCATCCGAGGTGGATCTAGGTCCCATGCCTCGTTTGCGCCTGTACGTCCTACGTCTGACATATCTAGTGCGTAAAACGCCGAACGAGGATCTGGTTCACCGGAAAATCCCACTTTCCATATCCGTGACCCTGGACTACGGGGTATGTTAGCTGACTTGATGACCATCGCGCATGTGTCAGCTCACTCGATGACTATCCTGTCTTCTATACCGTACAGTGAATGTCGCCGTGAGCTCTAGGGAGAGTGAGAGTCGGTCAGCTGTTCGTACGAAAGCTCAAAAATGTTGCATTGCTATCCCAGCTCACATAAGCCGGGGAAACTCCAGCGGGTCTCGCTCGACTAGGTCCAGCATCAGCAGAAGCTGCGAACGCTGCTCGTTTCGTTGGCGTCGTCAATGGTCCAATCGAGGGCCCAGGTACGAGTCCGGCTGAAGCTGAGCTGCTCATCTTGAGATCCCGCTCTGTCCCTTTGTGGGTTTAGATGTGAATATGACTTTTGAGGATTGACATCTTTGACTTTTGACGCGTTCATCGATCCCACTCACCCGCTTGTAGCCAACCCGGGAGAACAAGGGAGTATTTAAACAGGTACACCACTTAACTGCACCGTGCCTGAAACCAGAATTTTGAGAGCAAGACGCTGAAATCATGTCCACCAGTTCATTTGTGCTGGTATAGAATTTTCAGCATACTATACTTCTTCATACCTAGACAAAACCAACAGCCGAGGGGAGGACAATATGGCTATCCAAAACAAGAAGCGAAATCAGCCCGATGCTGGCTCCTCGAACTTGAAAAAGGTCAAGACTGGCGAAAGCAGCTCGGCAGCTCGACCTGCACCGTCTTTCACTTCCGCTTTGAAGGATGAAGAGACCGATTTTCCCCGTGGTGGAGGATCAAGTCTGACGCCTTTGGAATTGAAGCAGACGAGAGCTGAGGGTCGTAGAGAAGCTGAGGAAGAAGCTAAAGCTGAGGTAAGCTAGGAAGATCAAGGAATTGGATTGTAATTAGCTGACACCTTGAATTTAGGCCGCTTCAAAGGGGAATCAACGGAAGAACAAGTTGAGTGATCGACAGATCAAGAGGTTGAAGAAGAATGAGGTCAGGAAGAAGGAGAAGAACGACGAGGATACTATCCGTGAGCTTTAGTGATCCTGCTGAAGGTTTGCGAGGAACTTATATTTCTGGTTGCTTGATTTGCAGGAGTCGAGATTCTGAACTATAAACGATTTATCCCTGGTACTCATGTTCTCGCTCGAGTGCACACCATACTGCCCCTACATCTTGTCTTATCCCTTCCCAACAATCTTCTCGCTCACGTCCCCATCACTGAAATCTCCAACACCCTTACCAAGCTCCTTCAAGCGGAAGAAGCGATGGCTGTAGATTCGGACAAAGAAGAAGAAGAAGATGATGAAGATGAATCAGATGACGAATCTGCCTCTTCTGCGCCTGATCTCTCCCAATTATTCTATCCCGGACAATATGTCCCTGCGAAAGTACTCAACGTATACCCCACAGCGAGTCAGTCGTTTATCTCGCAATACCCTATTAGCGAGACCAACCGATTAGCGGCCCGAGTGGAAGTGACGTTGATACCCGAAAAAGTGGGAAACGATGTATCAAAGAAAGATCTAGAGAAGGGATACTTCCTAGTCGGAGAGATCAAATCTGAGGAAGATAAAGGATACACCGTAGGAATTGGGTCGAATCCTGACGAGGGAACAGTAGATGGCTGGCTGAGTAAAGAAGAAGTCGAGAAGCATGTTCCTAGTGAGTTATCTCTGTTTCTGACTGAACAGACGGGACTGAACTCACCATCGTTCCAGCCAAATCTCTCATACCCGGCCAGTTACTCCCTGTAACCGTGTCTTCGCTTACTGCTGGCGGACGAGTTGCTCAATTATCGCTTGAACCCCTCGAAATAACGCGAAGCACTGTCAGCGAAGTCACCACTGTCGGCTCGCTCACGCCCGGACACCTGATAACAGCCCTGATCACCGCTGTGGTGCCTTCAGGATTGAATGTCAAGGTGTGCGGGTTCTACGATGGTACGATAGACTTGGCGCACTTGCCCTTGGGTGAAGATGATGTGGAGGAGAAGTACAAGATCGGTAAAAAGGTAAGCATACACAGTCTTGCTATGTTTGCCAGTACGAATGGCACGAATGGGCTGATCCGGTCAATAGATCCGGGCAAGGATAATATACGACAATCTGGCCGCAACCCCTCCAACATTTGCTCTTTCCGCCTTACCTCATGTCGTCAACCTGACCAGTCCTACCAAAGAAGGAGAAGATACACCTCTAGAACATGCGATACCCATTGGGAAGCTCTACCAAAGCGTGAAGGTAATTAGGGTTATGCCGGATTGGGGGGTCATTGTCAGGACTAGTGATGGCCTGGACGGTTTCTGCCATGTAAGCCAAATCTCAAATTTGCAATATAATCCGTCTTCTGACCTTGATACCGCCATTCTGCAGATAAGTCACCTCTCAGACGAGCGGGTAGCTGTCCTGTCAAATGGTACAGCACAGTACAAAGCGGGTACATTGCATCGAGCGAGAGTCATCGGCCATTCTCCCCTGGATGGTGTCGTGCTTCTTTCGTTCGAGCAAAAAGTCCTTGATCAGACCTTTATGCAAGTGGGCGAGCTCAAGATCGGTCAAATTCTCAAGGTGAGTCGAGACGCTTTCTCGAGATTGACACAAGCTGATCATCTGTCCAACAGGGAACTGTGCACCGTCTCGCAGACAAGATGCTATTCATCTCCCTATCAGGTTCTGTGGACGGTATAGTCTTCCCCAATCACTACGCAGACATCAAGCTCAAACACCCCGAAAAGCGGTTCAAGGTCGGGGCATCGGTCAAAGCGCGTGTCTTCGCCATCGAGCCTTCGCGTAATCGAGTGGTCCTTACGCTCAAGAAATCTCTGGTGGATTCCGCTGATGATATCCCTCAAGGATTTGCGGACATGCAAGTCGGTCAAGTTATGCCTGCTGTTATTGTCAAGATCATGGACAAGGGTTGTATCGTAGACTTATTCGGAGGAATCAAGGCTTTCATGCCATTATCTGAATCAAGGTGAGCTCGCCGAATTGCAATTGTCTTGGTCGCGCTGACGATGAGGTGCAGTCAAACATTCGTGAAAAACCTGAATGACTTGTTCTATGTTGGTAAATCGACTACTGTGCGAATATTAGATGTCCAGCCTGAGAACGAGAGGATAGTGGTGTCCGCCAAACAAGCCGCCCCGAACCCGATTGCATCAGCTGCCGAGAAGCTGCAAGTGGGTGATGCTGTCTCTGGAAGTGTTTCGGCGATACACGAAGAACAAGTGGTTGTCAAACTTGCCGAATCGGGATTAACCTCGTTACTCTCCTTGAGCAATCTGTCGAATCAGCGTCATATGGGCATTGACGAGTTGCGCTCGACGTTGAAAGTGGACGATAAGATAGAAGATCTGGTCGTCGTCTCGAAAAATCCGGTATCTGGTCTGATCATTGTGAACATCAAGAAATCGCCTAACTCCACTGCTACTTCTACCAAGACGAAGACGAAGAGTAAGAAGGAAAAGAAGGAAGAAGGTGCATCAGCATCGGGTGTATCGCAGAATATCAAAGCTATCGACGAGATCAACATCGGTGATATCTTCACGGGACACGTGATTGAACATACGGAACGAGGAACGAATATCCAGCTACCAAAGAAGATCAGAGGTAGAATACATCCTTTAGATGCCGTCGATGACCTGTCGACACTCGTGGATGGCCATGCGCCGTTCAGTGTGGATCAAGAAATCAAGGTCTACGTATTAGCTGTCAACAAGGCGAAGCGGACGGTTGACCTTTCCTCGAGACCTTCCAAAGTATCTGGCGGGGGATCGGTAGTTGACCGAGAAGTGAGCGATGTGAAAGGCTTGAAAGAAGGTCAAAGTGTCAGAGGTCTGGTCAAGAACGTCGCCAGTCATGGAGTCTTCGTTAGTCTTGGAAGAGAGGTCACGGCGAGAGTGATGATTAAAGAGCTGTTCGATGAGGTGAGTCCCAAATTCGCCATTCTACCGTTGTGGGTGACCGTTGGACGGACCTGATTGTGTTTGGAACAGTTCGTGAAGGATTGGCAGTCGAAATTTGAGGTCAACCAATTAGTCATCGGTAAAATCATTAGGTGAGATGACGAGTCGAATAATACTACCTGAAAAAGGCTGCAAGCTAATATGTTTTATCAGTGTCAACGAGAAGAATAATTCGGTGGAGATGACTTTCCGAAAGAACCCCGCTAAACAAGCTAAGACGGTCGCTAAGCTTGGTCTGAGCGATTTTGAGGAGGGCCAAAAAGTAGTAGCCGAAGTCAAGAAGGTGAGTCCTCTAACCTCTACCTTTTCTTCTGCAGCGATATGTTATGTGAGGTAGGATTGTAAGCTGAAACCTGAACGAACAGGTGGAAGCGTACGGTATCTTCTTGAGAATCGACGGAAGTGACGTTTCTGGTTTATGCCATAAATCAGAGGTGAGTTGAGTGACCAATATACTGCCAGAGTGGCAGGAATTCCAGTCGGGACGGACCATTTTGCTAATAATCCTAAACTGATTGTTTAGATCTCGGATAACAAGAAACAAGATGTATCGCAGGCTCTCAAATCGTTCAGAGAGGGCGATCAAGTAAAAGCTAAGATCCTGAGTATCGATGCGGAGAAGAAGAAGATCAACTTCGGTATCAAAGCTAGCTACTTTGGAGAAGAGTTTGGCGAAGCCCAAGACGAAGATCAAGAGGAGGAAGAAGAGCTGGAAGATATTGGTAGTGAGGAAGAAGCGGAGGGTCTCGATGAAGACGAAGAGGAGGAGGACGAAGAAGATGTCATCATGATGGGCAGTGATGAAGAAGAGGAGGGGGATGAGGACGAGGAAGAGGATGATGAGGAACAAGACGAGGAAGAGGATGATGAAGAAGATGAGGAGGTCGAGAACGATCAGGAAGACCTTGCGGAGAAGCCTACCGCTCCGACCAGGCAAAAAACCAAATCGTCAAAAACTGGCTTAGCTGTATCAGGCGGATTCGACTGGACAGGCGAAGCAGCTAACTCTGCCGAGTCTTCTGAATCCGAGGATGAAGACGATCAGGACGAAGAGATCACGACCGCTTCGAAAAAGTCCAAGGGCAAAGGGAGATCGAAATTGGAAGATTTGACATCCACTGCCCCGGATTCAAGGCCGGAGACGACCTCGGAATTCGAACGTGCTTTATTGGCTTCGCCAAACTCGTCGTACCTGTGGATTCAGTACATGTCATTCCACTTACAGCTGCACGAAATTGAAAAAGCCCGAAAGATCGGTCGACTCGCTTTGGACAAGATCAATTACCGAGAAGAAGATGAGAAGCTGAATATCTGGATGGCGCTGATCAATCTGGAATTGAGCTTTGGAACGACCGATTCGATGGATAAGGTCTTCAAAGAGGCAGTGCAGTACAACGATGCTCGGGCTGTACATGTCAGATACGCTGAGGCGCTTCAGGTTTCTGGTAAAGATGATGTGAGTAATGCGATCCCTTCGACCCTTGCTACGGTGACGTGACAACCAGATCGACGTCCATGCTGATGTTCCTTTTAATTGGGCTTAGCTTGTGGAAGAAGTGTATAAGAAAATAGTCAAGAAGTTCTCTGCGCACCCTGATTCGTGGACCCGATTTGCCGAGTTTTACCTGAAGAAAGGAGATACCGAAGCTGCCAGAGCGTTGTTACCTAGATCTATGAAATCGTTAGACAAGTCGAAGCGTAAGTTCAACTGAACCCGAGACGTGATGACAGTTGAATGCTACGCTTTGTTGGGGCGCTATTGCTGATATAGTGTGATTTTATTCAGACGTCGAGACAATCGAGAAGATCTCTTTGCTCGAATTCAAATACGGTGATGCCGAACGAGGTAAAACCTTGTTCGAAGGACTTGTTGATCGATTCCCGAAGAGGTTGAATCTGTGGGGAGTATACATCGATCAATTAGCCAAGATCGATGATATACACGGAGTCAGGGGATTAGTTGATCGAGCCTTAAATCAGAAGTTGACGAGTAAGAAAGCAAAGTTCTTGTTTAAGAAGCTGTTGACGACTGAGCAGCGTATAGGTGATGAGAAGGGTCAAGAGAAAGCCAAGGAGAGGGCGAAAGCTTGGGTGTTGGAGAATACTAAGTCCGCTGATAATGCGGATGAGGAGGAAGGGGAGGAAGAAGAGAGTGATGATGAAGAGTGATTGAACGGCGCTTGTTGGTCTGCATGTACTTCTACAATGACATACATAGTATTTTCGGTGGGCTTTCGAATGCATCTTTGCTTGGTTTTGACTTTTAGACGCGACGTCGGAAGTAAGTGTGAAGTGAATTTGTGGAGACTCCGTATTTTGATGTCGAGCGATTCCAAGCTGAGCGTTAACTCTCAATACTATCGCTCTTTGTTGTTGCATTGTACCTATAGAGTCATCCATCACACCCCTACCAATCATCCGGCTACAGATCTATGGGCTGGTGCGAGGCAATCAAAGCTCTATTCGGATAAGATGCCTTCGCCCAATCTCACTTCTTCAGCGCAGGCGCAGGCGCAATATGAAACGCTCTTCCATTCATCTTCGCTCAACTTGATTATCCCGGAGATATCATCCCTTCCGACCGAGCCAAACGAGAGTACTTCGGAGAGCCTAACATCATGGTGGAATAACTTAGAGAGTTCACCAACGAGGGATGTAGCTTTCTTCGGTAAGTGTCAAACATCAATCATCAAGCGTGTTCCCCTTCCCGACATTGTCACCATGTAGAGAGGTCCTGTATATTGAACTCAGCAAGAAACCCAGCTGAATGTTGAACTTGTTGCGACTATATCAGACGAGAAGCTATTTTACTTCCTCGCTATGCATATACCTAACGAAGCAGTGCAGGCTTTACCTGGAACTCCAGCTTTAGAGGCTAAAGAACCTACTTCCGAGATGTTAAGGTTCTTGGGCAGGCTACAGGTGGGCTGTCTTTTCAGGTTTCGCCTTTTCGTCCGGGGGTAAAGCCAGCTGACGGTTGTCTTCCGTACCAGCTGACAATGACCGCTTCTTTCATCCCTCCTTTACCTATGGCCCTACCACCCAAACCAACGCAAGCGACTCCGATAGGGGTGTCAGGTATGCCCATATCGTCGAGCTCGACTTTGATGGTTCCAACACCCCATACCCCAATGGGTCAAAGTACGGGTGGCAGCGCGTCAGACGGGTCGAATCCGCCAGTCACGCCGAATCCGTTTCCTGCGATGCATGCGGGGGAAGAGCAGTACGCGAATGTCGAGGGTGTGGTAGTCTGGGAAGGCGCCGTAGAGGAGGCTTCAGGTCCGTGGGAAGAAGGACGACCGAAAGTACATGTTGGGCCTGCTGCTTCTGGCTCGGGAAGGAAAGTGATTAAGACAAATGAGGGATGGGAGATAATTTGGAGAGGGGAAGTGCCCATCGGTAAGTCCCTGAATAGCACTCCGTCAATCTGGTAGTAGAATACCGGATTGGACCGGCTGAGTTCGTTCACTCTCGTAGCATACGTTCGAACGCAGATCCAAAACCCCTTGCTGGCACTCACAGCTTCCGTGACACTTCGAGATCAGAGTCATACCAAGACGCACCGGAGGAATGCTCAGAGCGTCGATACCGCTTCGATACGCAGTGGCACGACTACTATACGTACGGATGGAACGGAGTATGAGGTTTATGATGAGGATGATCAGGACGAATATGCGAATTTGGAAGACATCGATCTACTTGGTGGACTAGCTGCAGGTGTGTCACCTCTTCAGCTTGCATGTCATTCATTAAATCCTGTTGAACGAAATGCTGTGTGATAGGTAACGATGTGATGCCTTCCACTCGTCTCGCTCCTTCTCTTCGACAAGACTTGGCTGCACCATCCTCATCAAATAACAACAACTCACCCTTACCACTCTCAGCAGTAACTCCTATCACCGCACCAACCATAATCACGCCTTCATCTACGTCCTCCGGAGCAAGTCGCGAGCGAGGACACCCGCCGAGTTCCGTCCAACCCATCATCTCTACCACCTTGCGGAAATCATACCGGAGGGTTTTATCCCTTGCTCCAGGGCTAAGGGTGCGAATGCGGACTTTGTTTCTTCCCCAGCTTCTGACTGGTCCCACACCAGAAGCAGAGGAAGAAGGGGAACGATGTATAACTCTCTGTGTGGAGATTGAGAATTCGCCCGAATCGAGCTTGGACGACGGCTTCGAAGTCTCAGAAGTCAAAGTTGACGTAGGGGGGAAAGGCGGAAAAGCCTCGACCGAATTGATCAAGAATCAGAATCAGAATCAGAATCAGAGGCAGTCCATCGATTTTCCGCTCCGATTGGGGAGTATCGAGCAGTATAATTTGCTATATAAAGTGGATATAGCAAGTTCGAACACGGCGTCACAAGGAGGGGATCACCATAAAGAAGGGATAGAAGAGATAGTCAACAAGTCATTAGGGAGGAACGACGAGATCCGACCTGTTTCCATCGTTATCATTGGTAGACCATTTTCGACCATTTCGCCGGGGAGATACAAATACCAAACGAAGGAATTCCATTCTAGGTGGAATTGTTCTTTGGATCTAACTTCGTTTTACGCTTCTTCGCCAACTACCTTACACAACTTGCCGAACTCATCGGCGCTCTTATCCAAGAACAACAACGGTAATAGGAACTCAAAGGGTGTTTCGATGCCTACCAACGCTATTGCAGGGGATAAACGATATTCATTGGCGTATCTACTCTCGATGGAGAAGGATAAAGATAAGGATAGAGTGCAGAATGGTGGTAAAAGACCATTGATGCCTAGTCAACTGATCAATCAACATCCGGCTAATCAGACTGGTTATGGTAATGGGAATCCTAACAGAGTGGTTTCGACGAGCAAATCGGGGTTGACGAAAGAAGAGAATGGGTTGATGGTATCTATCAAACTTCTTCCGACCACCTTGACTTCGTGGGCTGGGAATGCTGGGGATTTACAAGGTGGCTCGAATGGGATCATCAAGCCGTACGAGACGTTCTCATTGGAAGTGTTCGTGCATAATAAATCCGAGGAGATTCGCCGCTTCAAACTTTGTATACCGCCTAGACCAGGAAGTTCCTCGAGCGCAAGTGCCAGTTCGGATCAGGCGGAAGTGCAAAGTAGAATGAGAGATATACTCAGTAGGAGGAAGAAGAGAGATAATGAGGTTGATTGGGGGGTTGATGATCTTGGTGAGTCAGGTCACACTGGACTTTTCCTCCTTGGACTGCTTTGACATCTCGTCAGCAACCTCAGGCAATCAATGAAACGAATGAGCTGGTGGACCTATTTGACCCGAACTGATTGGCTTTGTCGATGTAGTCTTGAAACATGCTTTATCGAGTCATCTGTCGACTGCACCGGCGATCATCCCTCTCGAGAATGATATACGCTGTGGACCGCTCTTACCCTACACGAGTCTCTCAGCGAGGATACGCTTCCTTGCGCTGAGAGAGGGGATACATAAGATCGAGGCGTTGCGGATAAAGGGGATCAATGATGAAATCGATTTCACGATAAGGTGAGTCGAATTGGCACACTGACTGAACTCATTGATGTTTTTCGATATTTCATCCCTGCACGGAAGCTGATCCTTGGACCTTTGATAGCCCTGTGCTAGATATCGTTGTTGGGTGGACCGCGTGAACCGCGCGTGTCGAATTTAGACATGATAGACGGCATGCATGATGATGGATGACTTATATATCTCTATCTATGAACAAGGCGCCAAACGTTTGCCGGTTTTGAATTCGAGCTCGTTGAACAATCGCTTATGGGGTAGCTCTGCCCATCCATCGAGGGTAGAGCGAGCACTCTCGTACAGTCCATCTGTTGAGCAACCAAGCGAGGAATCGCTACATCAATTGAGGGCACGAATTAGCTATCTTGCCACTACCGATGAGACTGGCTACTAGCTCACCTCGACACCTAAACCATAACCACCATGTTCGGTCGTACCGTATTTCCTCTGGTCGGTGAACCAGTAGTAAGGATCGGACGGGATACCTTCCCTCTTGTAGGCCGCCATGAGGGTATCGTAGTCCGTTATCCTCATTGATCCACCTACGACCTCCCCGACGTTGGGCATGAGCACGTCGACTGATTCTGTAAAATCAGGAGCCGAGGCAAGAGGTTGCATGTAGAACGCTTTGAGGAGTTTCGGGAAATGAATCAACATGATAGGTCGGTTGATCTGGTCGGTCATTTTTCGTTCGGCAGCTTCGGCGATATCGTCCCCTACGACGTGGTCTGACCCGTCCTCTTTCTTGATGCCGTGCTCGTTGAGGTATTTGATGGCGTCTCGGTAGTCCATCCTCATGAATGGTCTGGAAGGCGGTTGGAAATCTGGGTTGAGGGTCTTGATTATCTCGGAGGAGACAGGGTCAGTGAGCAAGGTGTCGACTACTTCGCAGATCTGGAAGACGAATGGAAGTGCGTTAATTAGCTTAGCAAATGCTTTTGTACTTTTCCTTTTCTCGATAGCTATGAAGCCATCTTAAAGAGCTTGGTAAGGTCGCAAAGAATGTTGTACCCACCATATCCTCGAGGTGGTCTAAAAGATCCTTGAATTGGATGAACACCAACTCAGCTTCCAAGTGGGTGTATTCGGACAAATGTCTGGACGATTTCACGACAATCAGCATGTTGAATCAATCTATTAGTTTCACTGTCACAACACGACTCACCGCCTCGTCAACGATTTCTCGGCTCTGAAACTCTCTTGAATACAGTAGACATCTCCCAAAGAAGGCAATACAGTTTCGAGGTACAGTTGGGAAGACTGCGTAAGGTAGGCAGGGGCACCATAGTAATCAAATTCGAAAAGAGTCGATCCACCCTCGACAGAGGTCTGTACCATACACGGAGGGGTGACTTCGGTAATTCGTCGTTTGTAGAATGAATCTCTGAACGCTCTCAGCAATAACGCTCGGACTCTCATAACTGAAGTAGCCGTTTCTCCACGTAATTCGAGGTGTCGCAAATCTGCTCTGATCGACGCGTCGGTCTCCTACATCCATATATCGCATGGCAGCATATCATATCAGCTTCTATCTTTACCCTGACCGGTTCTGAGAATTTAGCTAACATACCTTCGTTAATCTTCCTTCGAACGCATCAGATCCTCCAGGAGCTTTACCGATGATCTTCCAGTAGTCGACAATCAATTCCACTCCTCCAGGAGCAGTCTGACCCTCCTTCACTTTTTCCACCGTTCCTACCAATTCCACCGTGCTTTCCGTTGTCAGATCCAAGGCATCTATCGTCTTGATGCAGTCTCCAGATAAGATACATTGTAACATCGCTGTACCGTCTCTCACGACAAGGAAGTAGTTGGTTTTTTGAGGTCGGAATCGGTGGACCCATCCGTTGATTCGGACTCGGGATCCAACAAGTTCAGGAACAGCAAAGATCTTGGTCTGTACATATAGGTTCCCTCTAGTCAGCTCGTGATCGCATTCCTGGATAGAGACCGCCAGATAGCTGACCTTCTTAGACTCTTTGGAGTCGTCGTCGACAAGAACAACACTCTGAGCCTCCTCTCTTCGCTTCCTATCTCGTTCTTCTTGAGCAGCCTTCTCTTTCTGCTGTTTCTCACCCTCAGCCAAAGCTTTGGCTTCCGTCTTCCTCCACCCAGAGATGTTCTTCACCAACTTCTTCTTGGCCGACGTGGAAATTTCGACCCATTCGTTTCTTTCCACTGAATCAGGCTTGCGGATGAGCAAGTTGACTATCGATGTAGGGTTGGCATCGTTCTCGGGGGATGGTTTGAGGGATTGATAAGCTGCTAAAGAGGTTGCGAAGGGGGAGAGTTCGGCACCGGTCCCTTCGGTATCAGATCCTGCTTTCTCGTCAATGTAAAGGTTGGGAAGACCTGTCGCGGGTGTACCGTCAGCTAAACAGCTATACCCAGACGAGCATATGAGAAATAGCTGATCTTACCTGATTTGTCCACGTCTTCTTTTTGCTTATCAGCAAAGTTGAGTGTGTCTGCGACTGAGGTAGCGAGCTTGGAAGCTACGTCTTGAGCTTGTTCAGCTATTGAGGGTTGGGCGTTTGCAGCCATTTTTACGGATTTCTGACGATGCTCGATGCGACAAGAGGATTGACAGAGGGCGAGGAGATGAGTCTTCCTCTCTTGTATGTTTCGCTTTGTACGACAGGAAGAATTTCAAGAGTTGAGTCAAATTCGAGTAAATAAAAGTTGGGACGTTTGTCGAAAGGAAAGAGAGAACCGAGCGTATCATGCGAATATGACTCGGTGATAACCAGATAAGGGATAACTCATAGGACAATTGCCACGTCATGTTATTACTCTCTCCACAATCTAATCGGATTCGGGTAAACACATGAATGATCGGGCTTCACGCTAGTACGTCATTTCAAACCAGCTCATTTCATGGTCGACAAATTCGAATAGATATGTGAAAGTTATCACTCGTTCATCGCTCTCATAGATATCCCCAGGTAGTACCTCCTGATCCACTCAAAAGTCATCAGAGGGTATTGCCTCCCTGCTCGACCATGACTCACGGGTTTGGTACTCCTTCAGTGGCAGTAGCAACTACACCAACGGTAATCTCAACGTTCTTCTCCCACTTGTTCGCAAGTAGGAAACGCAAATCGCAATCGAAACAATCGTTAAAATCCGGTGGACCGGGAGGAGGGCCAGAGAATCAGCTGAGCTATGAAGAAGGCTTAAAAGTCATAAGGCGTTTCTTGGGATTTGCTAGTCATCATGGTGTAGAAGAAGTGCAAAGTTTCACGGCTATGTGGGTTCCGACGCCTCGTAAGTCGTCTCATCGAGT
Source organism: Kwoniella dejecticola CBS 10117 (assembly GCF_000512565.2). NCBI lineage: Eukaryota > Fungi > Basidiomycota > Tremellomycetes > Tremellales > Cryptococcaceae > Kwoniella > Kwoniella dejecticola. Next base: position 388,917 of record NC_089311.1, on the reverse strand, counting down.
ATCAATCCTCACAAACGTTGTCGGCTTTGTCATTGTCAATAGCTGTCCTTGTTTATCGCTGGTGATGTCGGACATTCCTGCCTGCGCAGAAGGCTTTCGGCGGAATAGCAAGCTCACGACAGATTATAGACTGGGTCAGGAGAGAAACGGTCACAATACCCGATACGAACATCCGAGCTGCCGAGGACATACTAGCAAGACATCTGTCAACCTATGGACCGGAAGGAGAATCTGGTGGTGGACTCAAGCTTGTAGGAGGCGGCAAGTGGTGGCGCATCAGAGGAAGGACGCTGGAAGGAGAATGGATTGAGGTCAGCTATGGTGTTCTTGTTCTTGCGGGGGGATGCAAGCTGACTGATATACCGGTAGATGCAAAAAGACTACATAAAGCGAAAGGCTACTACAAGCAGGAGATCATCTAGTCAATCTACGAGCGAAGTCACCGCTCAGACCAGCACGAATAACGGTACTGACTATTGGAGATATTTACCGAAACGAGCTGGAACAGCGGGAAGTGGGAGCATCAAGGATAACGCTGGGAAAGACGTTTTGGAGGAAAGGGTAATTCTGTATATACATGGTAAGTCTTGGTCTTTGGGTCTGGATCACAGCTCACTTCCGATGACAGGCGGGGCGTTCTTCTTCTCATCGCTCGAGACACATCGTTATCAAGTCCAACGGCATGCTAGAAAAGCAGGTGCCAGGGCTTTCTCGCCTGCCTACAGGCTAGCCCCGCAATACCCTTTCGTGAGCTGCACCCTTCTCTCATATACCTTTCCCCAGATGATTGTCTGACACCCGTGATTTATCAGCCATGCGGTCTTCTCGATTCACTCGCTTCTTACTTATACCTCATAGATCCACCTCCGGGAACGCACGACCCAATCTTACCGACCAATATCATCATGATGGGGGACAGTGCAGGCGGAGGAATGGTCATCTCGCTCTTAGTGCTCATACGGGAGATGGGATTACCTATGCCGGCTGGCGCAAGTTTGATATCGCCTTGGGTGGACTTGACGCATAGTATGCCCAGTATAGGTGGATGGAACGGCGGCGACTTCATACCTTCTTCCGGGTACGTGGTGCAGCCCTATTCAGTGGACCAGGAGTCCAAGTTGATAGCTCGTTCTCAGATTCCACTATAAGCCAAGTTGTGCATGGCCCCCATTGACTGGTAGTGGGATCACGGTCGCTATGCCCGATGGCTCAGAACAACATTTCGACGAACAAATACAGATGTATTGGTGAGTTGGTCGTACATGCGTCGATCTTCTAAGCTCAGGCTCATGAGGCTTATTACAGTCCCAACAATCTGCTCACTCATCCGCTTGTCTCGCCGGTCAATCAAGGCTCATTGGGTGGTCTTTGTCCCTTGCTCATTGTGAGTTAGCGACTCTAGACCCGCTAATTTCAGCTTACGCAATTCAATAGGTCGGTGGTGGTGGCGAGCTCTTGCGGGACGAGGTAAGTCATGTTTCCTGTACATACATGCTGCAGTAAGCTGATCAAGTGTCTAGATTATGTACATCGCCCATAAAGCGGCTTCGCCAACTCAATATCCCCCGGGCTCCCTCACACTATCGCAATATCCCGATCAAGCCAGATTAGTCAACAAATACAAGCCCACCAAGGTGCATCTGCAAATTTACGAAGGATGTTGTCATGTAGTGCCCACTTTGAGCTGGACGAGAAGCTCAAAGTACATGTATCGGGCTGCCGCCAAGTGAATACCCGCCCCCCCAATCACAAATGTCACTACTATATAGCGAGGCTGATAGATCTTTACTCAGCTTCAACATCTGGGCGTTTACTGCTGCTCAAAAGGCAGTTCAACGTAAATTGCACCACGAGAAATCGCACCACTCCCTCAAACACCCTTCTCGGCAAAACAGCACTACTCCATCATCTTCATCCGTGCCTCCGAGCGGTACTACGTCGACCACAGGCAGTCGCGCGGGATCCACCATCGATCTCACGCAACCCATCATTGGATCTACCGCGGCGTCAGCAGCCAACAAAGAAGAGATCGATCTGGCCGACCTCGAATCTGAAGCGTCTTCCGACTCAGATGATTCTGCATCTACTTCCACACATGCGGACGGTGCTGAAGGGGATAAAGGACCCGTTAAAGGTGTAGTCACTGTATCAGGCAGTGAACCTTTATTAGGGAGCAGTAATATCGTTTCGGAGCGAGTATCGACTCATGGGAAAATACGCGCTTTTGAACCTATCGATCAAATCCCTGCACTAGATCCGAAGTTACGAGAGGAGATAGGCCAAGTGCACGGCGGAGGAGCTATTCAGAAATGGCTGAATAAACGAGCTGAATGGGATGAAAAGTATTCGAAAGATCTGAAAAAATGGAGAGAGGTAAAACGCAAAGATCGAGAATTGGCCAGACAGAATGGATATCTGACGAGAGATCTTCAAGGAGAAACCCCGCCCCTGTGTTCCCTAGCGGGAGTGTATGACTTGAAACTTGCGAAAGATATTGGAAGGTCGGTAGATGAGCCGACGGGTAAACAGAGTGGAGTAGTGGGAATGTGGATGAAGATGGGTGCCAAGGCGGATAAAGAGCATGCTGGAGGAGATAATTTGGGAGAAATCAAGTCGAATGTCGAAGAGCAGATTCGCAGGGAGTCGGTCTCGGCGGGATCTGGGGCTGGGGCTGGGGTACCCACTGGTTCACAGAGAGGTCTGGTCAGTGAGCCAGTTCCGATCCCGCCATCAAATACGAAGACAGATACTATACCTGAGCACGAGGCTACAGAGAGCGAAGGTAATAGGTAGCGATAGATCGATGGATAATGATGTGAATTAGATCCGTTGATGCAGGCGCATGTACATCGAAGGGAGATGTGTTTGTAGCTTGTTGATCGTTTATAATTAGATCGGATCATATGTAGAGTACAGTTTAGAATCATGTCAATTCTTTAATAAGATGGTCTGAAGGTTTGACCGGAAGATGCACCATCGACCTTGTGATCCGTTGGTCTGGCTGACGATTCATAAATAATCACTCCCGGACGATTGGGCAGCTAAGGGCCATTCCGCTGTCAGTATCAGTCACTGAAGAAGCATCACATCGTACGAATTCATTGTTGAGAAGCAAGCAGCTTACAGGTTGATGAGTCCCCCGTAATCCAATGTAATACACCCTCGTCGTCTCTTCCTCGCCGTCGGAGTTGTTGCCCGGGAAGTATAGTGTGAGGGAAGTCAGCCCGTTGAATTTGGCGGCTCTGAGATGGAGAACGATGGAATGGCACAACAAGGCCAGTCAGTCATGGTCAGGTTATCAACGATGTGGAATTTGTCGTTGAGTGAGAAGGGCAAGTCAAGTCATTATACTAGTATGACTTGCTGCTGTATTCAGCCTCTGTTCAACTCACTTGACCTGATACTCCACCCCTTCTCTGACATCTACCACGTCGAAAGCCTGTGTCGGCGTCGAGGAAGAAGCGTCTGAAAAATCTAATCCTGGATTATCGCGGAACTGCAACCCAATTCCAAAATCACAACCTCAGCTAGTAGATTCACGGTACCACCCTTGTGAGTCTGTGAGTTTTAATAGAAATAGGTTCGCAATGAATCGTCGTGTTCCAACTCACCAGACGCATCTCTGAAGGGACTTTGCCCGATGGACCCGCTTTGAGGGTGATAGAGCGCAATGAGATGGAAGCGGTGAATGGGACTAATGCAGCAGCGGGTCAGCTTGAATCCCTTCCAAAATCCAGATTCGTCATGGAAGTTGCAGCGGAGTGCGTACTGATTATTATCAACTCGTCATCGACTTCACTCTCACACCACTATATCAACCTCGAAGATCAGCTCATGAAACTCGAGACATCGAGACACTTAGCCTTATCGTCGAACGCAAAGGACTTACCAGAGTCTCGTCGTCCCTCATATCCCAGCTCCTGAGCGATTGTCCAACTCGTCAGCTCAAAGAGCCTCTTTGAAATTATGATAGATACTACAAGAAGAGAGGAGTATGCGTATGAGAAGCTCACTTAATTACCTTCCGACCAGCTTCCCCACCTCCATCAGCATTCAGCGCAGTAACATTCGGTAAGTCGATCTGACCATATAATGAGTCTAGCGGCGAGACTTCCAAGGGAACTTCATGTGAATGACCGTGATTATGATCATGGTCGTGACCGTGATCGTGTGCTTCGTGGGAACAGGACATTGTATCCACTTTGTAGTCAGTCAGAAGGCGGATCAAATTGAGTGTAAATATGGAAATGACTGGAAGGTGGAAAGGAGGAAAAGCTCAAGATGAAAGTGAAGTGGACCGCAAGAGTGGAGGGATGCTCGGTGCACGAGGACTTTGGCTGGATAAGGTTATAAGCGGCAACGACGCGTTTTGTGGCATCAATTTCATCGTCTTCCTTTCCTGGTATGCATACTACAGTACACCAGATGACGATAGCTTCACCTTCGCTTGACTGACTGTAGGTTGATGCAAACTTTGACAAACTTTCACCTTCGATAAATCTAACAGAGCTTATTCAATTCAGTAGGCTATTTGGCTGGTCACGGCGTCATTTACGTCCTTTCTTCTCGATATCTTGTCTTCGCACGAATGCACTCCTTTGACGCCGAATGACAGGGCACTGTGACAGATAGCCTTGTGGCTTGACTGTTGCGGGTAAGTATGGCATGGAGAAGACCATTGTTGATAACCTCACACATACTTGCGAGCCATAGAGTTGAGACGTATTCAACTACGAGCCGCTTACGATCAATCGCTCCAACTTACGACTACTGTAGCACCGCGCGGAACCATGCCACATGATAACCAGTCATCTGCCAAAAGTCCAGACTCATCAGGGCAGGCATGCGACTCACGAAACGAATGGATAGAGCTCACCTCTATCGACCCTACTTCGGTAGATGCAGAAGACCCTGAGATCACAGTACCTGAAGGACTGTTTTTTCTCAGGACAGCTACGATGCCAGTCGTTTCGAAGAGGACGAACGACAAAACCTCTCGGCGACATGGTATACCACAGCCAAGTCGCTCCGGCTCGAACGTATTCTCACTGAGTCAAGATGAGAGAGATGTTTTGTCAAACGTCAGAGCGACCCTTCCGTCCAGGATCAAAGACAACGACCATCGCTTTCGATAGCGATGATGATGAATCGGCGCCTTCATCAAGATAATAATATGTTGAATTGCATGTTATCTGATGACTCTACGGTGATACCAGTTCGGGATGGAAAAACGCTACGAAGCAACTCAAAAGGAGGCTCCTCGTACAATCCGAGGCGGAGAATCAGGATAATCATGATTCTTCGACTGGGAGGAATTACCTCGAAGCAAGTGAGATCATTGGCTTGATTATCGATAGACAGCACCCGAGTATGGCGGGATGTAAGCCTCAGGAAAGAGATTATCTGAGAGTCTAAAGCCGATCGGTGGCAAAGTTTGAGGGAGAAAGGATTGGTCAAACGGTCAAAAGTGGAATACAATCTCGTCGTCCTTTGCTCATGGGCCGATCCCCTATGCACGGGTAAGGTGTCATGGGTATTTTCATCGCTTTATTCACTCCTCTTTTGGGCATGAACGAGTCTGTTCCTCAGTACTTTCTTCCTCATCCTCAATGCGTTCGTGGAATATCCTCTTCAGAGGCTGAGGAGAACCTCGGTCCCGATCAAGCAGTGGATCGCAATACAATATGAGGTCACTTCTTGCCTCCCTTGTTACTCACATAAGTTACTCCGCTGGACTATGACGCGATTGTCACAATCATGGAACAGCTCACAAGAGACGTGACGTCTTCTGGTCCCCTCGTACTGTGTGTAATGTAATCTGGGATCCTTTGTTGTATAGCCATATTACAAAAGGTAGCATCCCATCGCATACTCTCTCGCCCTCCCTCACCTGCTCATTGCGCAAAGTATATAACACTTACTGTCCTTCGAATCCTCTCTTTCGTCGTTGAAACTCATCAACCACTTCAGACTTCAGTATGTCAGGTATACATTCTCGGGCTGTCGCAGATACCTCTCCCGACACTTACCAAGGCGACTCCTCTGGCTATTCGTCAGGCCGAGGAGACTCCCGATCAAGTCTGCAAGGGGTCCAGGCCAAATATCCGGGCGCGTATACCCCTTCTTCTGGCGGCATAGCCGTTCAACAAGACCTGAGAAGTAAAGCCAGTGGACATCTATTGAGACTTACCAACGGGCACAGGCCCTCCGGACCATTTTTCGAGTCGGAATCGAACATCTCAGCCAATCTCCAAACTCAGGCTGCTGCCTCACGTATCAGTCACGCTTTCGACGCCACTTCCAAGCAGCGGAACATGCTGGCGTGTATCAGTGTGAACGACTATTCGTGCTTCAGCGATACCCCTCGATCCGATCTTGAGTGGCTGAAGTCAAGCGTCGACGATATCTCCCGAAGATCTGGGGTCGAGAATTTACCATCCTCTTCCGATGGAGGGTTACCGACTATGGGCGATATCAAGCTGCTTTCAGACTACGTTGATAAGCTGTCCGCGGCTTCTGTCTGAGGCCGGTCAGGCGTACAACAGAAGAGGGGAGTCAGTCTCGATACGTGTGTCCTTGTTGGAGAGCCCCTCATATGGCACGGAGGAGTGATCTAGGATCATACTATTCTGATAGCCATGCAGCATTCTTTTGATGGCGTCCTGATGGTATAGGCTTCGGGCTTTGAGAATACAGTATATCCCCATGCGACGCAAGACGATCTGGACTTTGTGGCTCCCTACACAGCAGTCCGTTCCACAATTCAGGCGAGTGGATCATTGAGCCACTAAAGGCGGGCTCTGCAAGCAGGATCTTTCATCAAGCTGTTTTTCGGACTCATTCGAGCAGTCTGAAGAGGTGAACACGCCGTGCAACGAGTCGCTGGTGAAGCGCCACACGAGGCTCTGCGTGTCGTCGATTCTTGTATCCCAAAATGACGTCCGACGTTGAATCCAGCAGAATCAGGCATGTTGTCTGCATGATCACATTCAAGCACCGCCGAACCGAACCTTTTCATCGGTTCGGCAAGGCGGTCTTTGAACATTGCTCACACTTCGCACCCGGTCTGTATCGCTGTGACTCACTTTGGTCGCTCCTTTGCAATCGCTACAGGAGAATCAGATGTGTCAGAAGATTAAGGCTTACTCCGAGATAGAAGGAATCACTTATCTTATCTGGTTTTCGTCGCTGGACGTTCATTTGACTCGATGTCGCACGATAAGCGGTCAAGATAACTAGGTGGATCATCTGAGGTTATCGTTCAAGGCATCCTGACATTATTCAAACCACAGAAAAGTGCTGATCTCTTCTAGAGAACCGTTGACACAGAATGGACAAACATCTTTGCAATACCCACTCCTCCATTAGCACAGCTGAGAACTCATATCCCACATATCAACCGGGCTCTCCATCCGAGTGGCGCGAGACAACCACATCCAGAAAGCCGATACGGACGCCCCTTCGGCATTCTCAAGCAAGCAATCTTCTGACCTTCGGTCGCAGCTTGATTCGATCGGACACATTGAAGCAAGATTCTCATCAGGGTCTTGGCAATCCAATTTGCTTCACGAAATGCGAAAAGAGCTCACAGGTCATCTGTCGGCTCTGAAACGGGGAGGTGATATGAAAAGTCGGCTGATTGAATTGAGGCTCTCTATGAGTAGCTCGATCCGCGATAACGATAAAGCGCTTGATACACACAGGCGGGAAGTCAACCGTATCATCCGCAAGATGATCGAGAAACAGGTCATTGGGGCAAATGGGAAGAACAGTGCGGCTGATGGTAAAAACTTCAACTTCGAGGTTGATGAGTCTGTATGGTGATACCATGTTCCGATATTCCGACTCAGCAGGAGCCGAGTCGTCATCCAGAATTTCAGTACGTCTGGATCATTAGGCATGATATATCAGCTTTAGAGATGCTCGTAGTTGACACTGTAGACGAATGCCTTCGGGCGAATGAAGAGCTACTCATGGTTGCCTAACGTTGTAAAGATATGGGGTCCATAAGCTTGTACAACCATACTATCATTCTAGCGGCGATCCTTCCATTATCCCTGTATCATCCTCGTCGGGTTCAGCGTCCGATTATTCATCCAGCACAATATCGACGCATGGAGATATGGCAATAACTGATAACGGTAAAACCCGTTGGATTTTCAACATCTTCCCCCACTCAAGATTTCCTCCTATCCATGATTCTGCTTATGACTCCGCAGAGTCCAATTACCTGATGCGAAAGGCAGAACAGATTGCGGACCTGTCGGTCAGATTGCAATCCAGATCCTTCTTCGCAAGCATTGAAGCGGCGCAACTCCTCAGCTGCATAGATAGTGGGAAGCGCTTCTATCTTCTTGAATTCTGTGTGATGATGGAGCTTTCCCTTGAGGTCTTATCAACAGTCCTCCCTCATCAATCAGCTCCGCCGGGCGATCGGATCGTGTAGAGTTAGCATTTCACTGAGACCATCAACCCTTTATTCATAACTCCTTTCTGTGTGACGGGGAAGTCAGGACTATTTGACTTCCGCAGGCCGATAGTACGCTGTATCAAACTCATCGATTGACTTATGGATACGCCGATTTAACCCTCCTCAGTCTATATAAGAGCAGTCATCTCGTCGTATCTGGAAGAAAAAGGCTCACAAGCGAGTATAGCCAACATCAATACCAATTTTATCAACAACCACCGCGATTTGATTGATCGCGATCGCACAATGTCCTCCACTCATCACACCCGAACACCGTCTGGTGACGCACTCCTCGCAGCCCTTCAAGGAAGACGAGTTATAACCTCACAAGCTTTCCAGGATGAAGCGACCATTCCAATCGATGCTCAAACGCAAACAGCGGCGGGTAGAATCAGAATGTCTTTCGCTCAAGGTTCAACCGAGTATCAATTGCTCACCGACGTTAGTCTTGCCAAGTCTTCCGTATATACAGTAGGCAACCGAGAATTAAACCAAGTTCGACTGAGCATAGATACGGCTTCATGCTCGGACAATGATCGTACCCTGGTACGCCGATTTTTGAACGAGCTGAGTGCTTATTCGACTCAGTAATTGGGAAAATACCGTGGATGGTCAATCAAGGGCCATAGGGTCACCATGATTGCGTGCGAAGGCACTTGGCCGTTGTAGTGTTTGTCAACAGGAGGCGAATTGGAGATATGTGGACTAGTGGGGAGCTTTCAGTTTCAGGTCCACTATGCATGCGAATGCCTTTCGAAAGACAGACTGTCAATTCGACTGCAGTATCGTCGTGCCCGTCGTAAACCAGGCAACTATTGTAAATTGGTATTCTGAGGATATTCCGTGTATGCTATCGGAAGCCTAGCCCTGTCCGCAAGTTCAGATCCACGATGTTGATGTCTGACTGAATGAGTACTGTGCCTCCCGTATATTTTGGCTCACTCCTTGAGCACCTCGATTGAGTAGAGCGTGACTCTTCCGTACTGATCCGAGCTCTTCTCAAATTCCAATTTCAACTCCGTCAAATACGGTAGCTCGTCGTGGCTGTGCTTCTTCACTATACCTTGTCCGTCCGGGTGCGCCTTGACAGCTCCTGAGTTTGCTTCGGCAGCGGTGATCTCAGTCGTGATCGTTGGTTCGGAGGTCGATGGTGGTACTTCATCTGTAGGTGATAGACCTGTAGGCGGGAATGGGATCCTGCAAATTCCGCCGAAAATATCAGTCGAACACTCGCGTCTTACGATCTAGTACACTGTCCAGCTCAAATGACAATCGCCACGGGATCGATTACTCACTCAAACACCTGCCTCTTATTCCTGTCTTCAGGGTAAATTTTCCCGCCCATCATTAGACCCAAGCCAACTCCTCCTTCTGCGTCTTCCGATCGAGCTACCCATACCGACACAGCGGTCGATACGAATCCACCTTGAAAAGTCAGAGCAAAGTGACTCGCTTGTACAGGCGTGTCAAACGTCAGGTGTAGCGATGAAGGGATATTGGACGACCACGGTATGCCTTCATCGGATGCTGAGGGGTTTAAGAGGTGTTTCTTCGATGAGCCGGGTGCGGTGGATGATACCCTAAGATGGATCAGGGGCATGCAAGTCAGATCAATGTGTGATACAGAATTCCTTGGGGCATCGATGCTTACGAGACTTTGACCGTCTTGGGGTCCAAGACACTACGCAGAGACATATTGGATATTCTTGATTTAAACCGAGAGCGCTGTAGGGCGACCAAAGATAGATTGGGTCAAGCAGAAGAAGAAGGTCGTTTGAGAAGTGAGTGACAAATTTGCAAGAGCTGTCTGCTGCCTCTGAGACTCAGTATAAGACCTCCAGATGAATAGTATATGGTATTTGTTTCTGCTTATAGACGTTTTTGGTGATGTTCAGTACCCTCGAAGTGATGTTTATAATCGCGATGATGACATAGTTTTTCCAGGTGATCGACCATCAACATCCAGGAATCCAGAAATAGCTAACCCGAAGTCACGTGGGACTCGGTCATCACTGTGGGTTTCCCACGGTAGTCAATTGGATTAACCTCTCAGGCCTGGCGTTTCTTTGACTTTTTCGAGATTTCTTCCGGCGAGCATGTTCAGCGCTCAACATCTTTTAGTACAGTGACAAGCAGCTCAAATCGATCTCGCAAGCAAGGGTCACACAACCTTGTAAGCCTGTAGCCTCTTCAAACTAGCGCAATCTGGAAGCTGCGTTACCAAAAACATCGCAAGCACGATGTCTCGCCCGTCCACATCCTTCCTTCGATCCGCCCTCAAAGCTAGCTCATCCGTCCCGAGGTCCGGCATCCAAGCGAGAACTGTGCTCAATGCAGCTAGTCGATCAGGGATCAACACCTCTTCAATAGACTACAGGATATTAGAGGGTGTCAATGGATTCTTGCCGAAGGAGAACTTCGATAGATTGCAAGAATGGCAGCTGGGTTTATGGGAGAGATTGCAAGGGGAAGTCAGTAGTAAGTATTCATCTACCCTTGTTACATTCATAGTTGCGTCTGTCACCCACTGTCCACTCCGGCATCTGATATCTATCCTACAATCTTCATCTATGGTGCTCTTAGGCAGCAGATGTTGACTCCCATTTATCATCGCAGACAACCCCGCCTTAATCGAGACAAAGCAAAAATGGGATAAATACGGACTCGACATGACAGATCTCATATCGTCAACAGCAAGGGACAAAGAATTGACTCTGGCCTACAACTATGCTGCTTTACTCCTGAATAACAGTTTCTTCCTGGAGAGCCTGGTGAGCTGTCGCAATATTACATGTCATCAAGGCGCACCATCATCATTGGATGTATGTTCCTGTTGATTGCGAAGCAAGGAATTGCAAGCATATTTATCCGCTCAGTAACATGTTGATAATTCGAATGTCTTTGACTAACTTGAAATATGCTCCTAGACTTCTGACAACACTCACCAAATCCCTTCGGAATTCCGAGATCTGCAGGAGAAGGTGGAAGCTTACGCTGAGGGTATTGTAGGCGGTGGATGGTTATGGGTGAGTCTCGCATTTTTGTGTAGTTTGCACTGGAGTAGAACCTCATTCTCCTGAATAGACGACGTAAGCCTTATGCTGAAATCCTCTTCGCGCAGATCGTTCGATGCGGCGACTCATCTGCAGATTTAGACGTGATCCCAACCTTTGCCTCCGGTACTCTACTCGTCTCTCAACGATCTCAACGAGGTCGAGAAGGCACTTTATCCCTCTTCGCCGAACCTCCAACATCCGGATCCACCGAACCTCCAACCTCGACCGCCCTCGAACCTCAAGCAGATGATCTCACCACTGCGCCATTGAACAAACGATCTTCGAAAACATACACTCATTCTAACAGACTGCAATATCCCTCACCGTTAGCCGTTTTGAACTTGCATGAACACGCTTATCTGGGTGGAAAATACGGCGTGTGGGACAAGAAGCAATATGCGAGCGATTGGTGGAAATCCCTAGACTGGAGGAAGGTGCAGAAGAGGAATGCAGAAACTGCTGCTTAGTCGGGAAAGATAGCTAAGCGTAGACAGGACAAGGCATGATGATGATGATATATGCATATGCACAACTTCATTCTCACCTTAGGTCCACGTGATGGGCTTTCCTCCTATCGGGCGAGAACATACAACGATCTCTGTCTCACCCGTTTCTGTGCAACCAAGAAATTGCTATGCGGTTTCTTGCGGGATATAAAGCCCTTCCTTCCGTACATATTCTCTGATGTCTTGCCCAACTAAGTCATCCACCAACTCCCAATCCTGCTTTGAGACAGCCTCTCTAACTTTCGTACTACTTATCTCCTCCCATCCTTCGTTACCCGTTCCCAATAACCTCAAATGCCCACTTTGCACCCATTGTTTCGCTCCATCTCGATTCAATATTTCCTCCTCTATCGCTCTGTCCGTCGAATCTTTTCCACGTCGAGCGCTGATCAGATACGAGCCAGAATCAAAGTATTCTTCCAACTTGTCTTCCATCTGATTTGGCGGATAAAACCTCGGGTCGAAGAATCGTATCAACGTATCTGTCCCCACTAAGAAGCTTAACTTTACGTCCAATTCTCTATCTCCTTGTGCATCTTCATTTTCATTTGGTGGTCCAGGGATTGGTTGAGTTGATAGGTAACTCCGTATTATGCTGGATTTCCCTACGAAGGTAGGTTCATTGATCAAGCCTATTGCTGTATTGGTGTCAGGGTGAGAACGGGATAAGATGGACATCATCTCCAGTCTCTGAGCAACTGTTGCGTCCGAGGCTTTCGAGGTCTTCTCGACGTTCCGAGCGGAGAATAATAAGAGTCGAGAAGTGTATGGTCCCGGATGACGTGTTGAAGAGGATGAAGCGGCATCATCACGGACTTCTCTCGGTGACGGAGCGGTAAGGGACGGAGGAGGGAAGGCGGAAAAGGCTATTTGCCTGTGAGCTGATGTAGGTGGGTTGAAGGATGAGTCGAGAATTGCGATATGTAAATCAGAACTTTGACTGGAACCGCTTGAAGAGTTCGGACGTGGCCAGTTCGGGGGTGAGGAGATTAGCTGGAAAGATCCTGGTGTGGAAGATATACGATTGATCGTTTCATGTAGTGAAGTGCTGCTCGTCATCTTCGTCAAACTTCGGTATATGGGACTGAAGATGCGCATTCAGCCGCGATGTTTCTGAGAAGAAATGAGTGATTATCATGCATATTCAATACTGTTTAATGTTCAAACCGACAGTGAGAGTGAACATGTGGAGGGCAGCGGTGGAACTACTTTTTGCACAGGCAACAGGCAATTCAAGTTACCGATTGTGTGGGTACTATTACCTTTAACCTGGAATCCAATGCTCATCCAGCCTATCTATCTACATCACACGATCAGCTGGCAGGTCCGGGATTACCTGAGGTACTGATCTTACAGTAATGAGCGTGATGCCGAGAATGCTATCAAATCGGTCACTGCTCAATAAGCAAGCACTCCGCTACTCCAGCTCGCCAGAACATGGTGTGATGACCCTGCAACCTCCACCTCTAAAGGACACCTCTCTACTACCGAGTTTGTCCAGCGTTCCGCATTCTTTATTGAACAAATGGTGACTGGATGCACAGCGAATACCCCCAAGACACAACCACACGATCAGTCATGAACCCATCTGTATGCATGACTTCCATCTACGGTCATAGAACCTGAAAAACGCCGGGTCCCGTCTGCTCCCCGCAGCTAAGTCAGGTATCGCTCGGTTAGTACCAAGGTGGGGGACCACTTGGGAATCCCGGGTGCTGTAGTTTTTGTTTCGGGTCTCAATCATCTTTCTCAGTGCGGACTGTCAGTCGGCCACGAAGAGGAGAAGATTGAGAAGTCGTTCTTGAAAAGTGCACTGTCAGTGAATATGGTCTGTGTGGATTTGATCGGAAATTTAACCATGTTCCTTTGAACTTGAAACGTCCGCTTTCTACACTGCTTATCGTGGTACCGCACAGCCAGAAACGCTACAGTACCTTGCATCGCAACATAGCTTTGCAGGTGTTTCATGCAAATCGTGATTTTATTTTGCGCTCGACTGAAGTGTCATCGCTGCATGCAATTCCATGATCGTAGAGCGGTCAGGGCCATGGAGTGCAACTCGATCTTATCGAGTAAGCGGTGTCGCAGGCGACCGCAGATCAGCATACATGAGAAGGTGATCTTCCTAGTGTTCGCTTGGCAGTGATTCCTCTGATGCCTGACAACCCAATACACTGCAGCCATTCTCCAAGCCAACAAAATACCTTCAACACGATCAGGTTAAATCACCTTCAACATCATGATCGTTCCCGATGTAGGATCTTCGTCCGCGTCAACGACAGCCATCAAAAGAGGGACTTTCGAGGAGGGTAATAGTGGATTACCGTTACCAGCTCTTATAGCTATACCCGTGAGTAGAACTGCATCTGCAGGGTTGGACACCTACTCCCTTATCTATTTATCTGACATTGTCAAAATACACCATTATCAGCTGTTTAGCGTGTTCATTGGCTTGACCATTGTTTTCGTCGCTTTCTCATGTATACGAAATCGAAGACACCAAGCTGTCTTGTGAGTACGCTTCCTCCGATTGTGCTAACACCATCAGCCCCCCGAGATATGTCAGCTGAATTGTCATGGATGTGCTATAGCAAGAAGACAACGGAAATACCTAAGATCGATCTCAATTCCCAGCCTGCAGGATTCGAGATTGACGGGGATCATCAAATCACACCTTATCCTGCGCCAGCCCACGAAACTTCATCGTCACCATCATCGTATCCCATGCTGAACTCGGATGCAGCGCGTCCATTATCACTTCAACCTAGTCTCGAATCGAGGGAATCGGCAGCGAGACCAGCTCACTCCCGATCGCCGTCTCAGGAAGCCTTGCTGCGGGATGAAGCGATTGATTTAAATGATCTGCATCCTCCTTCGTACCATCCTAAATGATATAAAATCTCGATTCTCGTCCAGACAAAACAACTATTCTTTCTTCCGAGATGGCGTCGGCCACAAAGCACCTCCAAACTTCGAGGGTTCTCCAATAGAATGGACATAGATACGCTCGGACGGATACACCGCTTCGGAGAAAAGGATTGCGTCTCGCGTTTCATGTCTGTGTTCATATGGGTTTGTGCGCATCAAGGTATCTTGGACACAGCAGACAGGCGTCCTTTGGATCTCCAGATCACTCGTACATACTCGTACATGGAGCAGCATCTGCCCGATGCATCGAATAAATGCTTTTCCGTTCTCCCTTTCTTACTTTCCGCCTCCTTTCCCTCCTCATAGTTAATAGATCATTCGACCCCCGGACGACGACAATTGAACGTTGTCCAGTAGCCTCAAGACATAAGACGCCGATATGCGCTTACCGATCATTGACAGGGGCAAGCAGAGACTGAGAGTGAGAGACTGGATAAGCGAGACGGATGCGAATTTACCTTTCCCAGCACTCAAGATCTTCATACCGGTAAGCTGCACTTTGCACATTGCGGTCATGGCAGCCGTGGGGTGCTCGACTCAGCATCAGCAAAGATATCTGACGGGAAAGCTTGGAATAATATAGGTCATCAGCGTGATACTAGGCTTGTCAGTCTTGTTCTGGGTATATCGATGTATAAGACGTCAGAGAATGCGGAATGCCTTGTAAGTTTCTACACCCCTCGGAGCGTGGGGTGCTTATCATGAAAAGATGTACGACATGGGATAGCTGAGTTTTAGTTGATATGTCTGAGCAGCAAGAAGAGATCGGCCATACCCAAAATCGAACTCCGCCCCGAGCCTAGATTCGAAATTGATGGAAATGCGCAGGAGGGAGAACATCTCATCACGCCATATCATCTGCCTGTGAATCGATCTCAAAGCGACCATGAGTCGAGCTCACGCCATAATCCATCGGCTCATCCGTCCTACACTCACCAGACTTCGTCCAGTCACCCGCCCGCTTCACACCTGGATCCACCGCTCAACCGCCCACCACAACACGGTGATCATCATCCGCGGACTTCTTGCAGGCATGACGAAGAACACAGTCTGACCTTACCGCTGGATTACCCACCTCGGAGCGACGGAGGATACGGGTCAGAACGAGGGTACAACTCGGCTCCACCTGCTTATAGTCAACTATCGGACCACGGCGATGCTGCTCGATGATCGCATGGGATTACGTGAGCCAAGGCATTAAAGAGGGGTCTTCATCGCATCCTACACATAATTGAGAGATGGTGTCTCTGTCCCAATCATCTATCTCGGCCGACTCAAGACATGGTCATTTTAAGCCGGCAAGGAATGCCGGAGCTGAGGAGCGATAAACGTGCTAAATCGATAAGATACGGTAAATCCATTCTTCGCTCCTTGGCTTCTTGGCGATGATTGATTTGTACCTGATGCCTGCGGTGTCCCAAGATCCGATTGTATGTTGTACAGGCTCGGCGAGGACCCGGTTGGTGCCTAACAGAAAGACCGAACTTGACGCTCTGCTTCTTAGCTGGAGTGACAAGCTGAGCGATTTAAAATCTGAATTACGACCGCGGATCAAACGTATCTAGGTCAAGTCCGACATGATAGAGTTTGTACCTTATCGTAAAGGCAGCAGAATAGTGGTATTCGGCATGATATCATTGCTTCTTCTGTTGTCTTGGCACAGCCTTCTGATGCATTGGTGCATTGATGCATTGATACGCTTGATAGTGCGAGGAACGTGCTTTGATCCGCTTATTGCTGTGCCGATCCACTTGAGATGCTTGATAGATACATATGAGAGGACGATCTGGTCGATGCATCCAATTTTATAGATACTGTATCTCTGACATTACCCAAATTACAACACCCAGCTATTCGGATTGATTCACTATCAAAATACTCGCAACCTCAAATCATAACAGATCGAATCAACACGACTCGACTGGACTCCACTCTACAATGTATATCATCCCGACGCTCCACCCTCGAGCGACTATCACAGCTACGAGCGGCGGTCTGACATTCACTTTCACCGAACCAGTCTCGACTTCCTCTGGCTCTTCTTCTTCACGTGGTACTGCGACGGCGACAGGAGCTGCGATATCATCAAGAACGGCAAGTTATTACAGTGCGACTTCGCGCGCTTCATCGAGCAGATATAGCTATTACTCTTACCCTACGTACACCTCTTCTTCCTCCAGATCAAGTTCTAGTGGACTCAGCTCGCCGCTCAAGATCTTCATTCCTGTAAGTCTCCTATCCATGAATCCCATACCTCTCGACTATATCCTTGAATTTCATGATATCCTGAGTCGAGCTGACGTGATCTGGTTTGATGTGATTACCAGATATTCGCTACCTTCTTCGCTATCGTCGTGCTGGTGTTTATAATCACGGCAGTCAGAAGAGCAGATATGCACAGGCGGTTGTGAGTATCATATGACCTACCGAGACCTCGACCTTCTATTCATCAAGTTTGCCCCAATTTAAGTTTACTTGAATAACAAAGAACATGGGAAAAGAAGAGCGCAAATGCTGAGTTCTGGTCTTTGATCGTAGCCACTCGAAAACACCCCCCAGAATGGGAGCTACCAACATCCCCCAAATCCCAATCAATCGCTCAAACAGTCCATTCGATATCGATTCTCCGAGAGTAACTCCCTACCCCGCTCCGATGAGTCAAGCGTATACAGCCAATACAAGTGGGCCGGTCATACAGGATATCCCATCGGCATATCAGTCCATACCTACCGCTAGAGACCAAACGCACAACTTACCTGGATATCAATATCAAGCGAGTGAAGCTGGGATGACCATGCCTCCGACCTATGACGAGGTGCTCAGAGGCAATAACAGATAGTATTGAGGTTTGGATTCTTGCTCGATAGGAAATTTTACAAAGGGTCAGCACAAAGGAAGAAATTGTAAATATAGTTGTATAATCTACGACCAGCTTGTATATGAACGTCAAATACCGGGAGTAAATGAGCCAATTGTGTTAGTAAGTAAATAACGGAAGTCAAGTATAATTGTTCGGGTAGCGTATTGTATGCATGATGATATGCTTATGCTGTTTGATATTGACAATTTGAGCTGTATTTCCCTTCTTTACTTTTTTACTGTTTTCCATCACAGTATGATTGTCCTTCGCTTTGGCTTGGCCTGGCTTCGATCATTCACTGCACGTCAAGTTGGAGCTGATGGCCTGGTATTAGCCGTAGATTCCAATGCGAAGGTGATAGATTGTTCGGCGTTGTTGCTTAAGCTCTCGGATCACCTCGATATCGGTGCAGTTGCTGATGGATGCGGTAAAAGCGTTTCCAAAGCCTTGGCGGTGTTTTCCCTTTCGTTCTTGATCAATTCGGATATTGGCTTATCATTTGAGTCTGTGCCGTCTCCTGAGAAATAGAAATGACAGAAAATCAAGTCCAGTCAGACAAGCTCATTTTCAGTCTCTGCTCCCGAGAGATCGCTGGTATCCATTCTTGATCAATCGAGTAAGGATACAGCTGCTTACCCATCAATTGGAATAACATCGCTTCGCTCGTAGTCACCACAGCACCTGTATCTCTCATCCGGTCAAACGCTAAGGGTATCTCCAGTTCGTGACATGCTGAAATTGCGTCGGCGAGGATGAAGACTCGTTTGTGGAATCGGGGACGATCTAGTAGATCCAATGCGGTCTGTAGAATGCATACATGCGCCTGTGTGACAAACATCAGCTCATCAGCGCACTCCGACATGGCGGCCGGCACTTCGCAAGCTGAACCATGGAATACTCAACATACTTCGATGCCGACCAATATCACATTATCGTAGTTCTTGAGCAGCGGTCTGACTTCGTCGGTAATCATCGAAAACTAGTGAATGATACAGCGATCAGTCCAGTGTAACAGACGTGGATCGTAGCAAAGCCATGAAGCTCACGCAGTCTTTGCCGAATGTGCCGAGATGTTGAGGTCCATAAGCCTGTTCCACAATCTCGGACGCCGTTGGACCTGTGAACAGATCGATGTCATCGTCAATTTGATGTCATGCTTCGGTGAAAGAGATCATGAACTTACCACTACCATTCTGTTCTGTCAACAATGTCGCCATCTATGAGAAAACAAACATGAGTGCAGTACTTTCTACCCTGATGAGGAATAACCGCAGGATGAGTACTGACTTTGAGGAACTGCAAAGAGGATGAAAGCGAGATCAGCTACGATCTGTCTGTCTGGATGCGAAACAGCTGAGACAAACCCTAGCAGCTTTCAGCAATTTCACTATGCTTTTAGCCATCCAATTGAACCCATGCGTTCCCTCACCTGTCCAATTTCAACAATGCTTCATTAGCTCACACGACCCATGCAAGGAGACCCCGCAACCCCAAGCCGACTCACGAAACCTCTCTTGACAATCGCATACCATCAACAACGTCCTATTACGATCAACGATCCTTGTATGAGTCATCTTGACGATAATGTCCGTGTATTACTTCACCGTACGAGCTGTAAATCTATATGAAAGGGAAGATGAAGCAGAAGTGTTGATCGCGATTACATGTTGAGATAATTCATGTCAACTGTAACTTCGATTCAAGCCAAGAAGTCGGTCTGACTTTTCCCCTGATACGATGCGTCAGGATGATGAGCTTGATCCGATCTAGCTCACCCCATCGTCACGTAAATCCCATCGCTAAAATCCACCCTCTCTTCCAAAACTCGATCTGAATCGGACGCGATGATCCGAACCAAAGCGGGGCAAAAGGCGGAGATATACTTCGCTGGAATCGATTACATAATACGATCAAAACAATAGACGCTAGCTCACACGCCTTTGAAAATCGGTCTTGACGCAAGCCTATTTATCGATTGATGTCCCGGCACAGTGAAGTTGGCCGCCAATTGCTTAGAAGCTGCAGAACATAAACGCATCTTAGCCAAAACACCTCGTTCACCTGCTCCGCTCATCGGTGTCTAGCACATCCCGGCCGCCCACCATGTTCATCAAAAGGGCAAAGTCGCGGCCTTCCCTGCGAGCCCGAGACTCTGACTTACATGAGTCATCTACCGCCGGCTCGCCTTTAGCTAAGAGCAGTGTTACAGCTGAAGATGCCGGTGATGTCAGCATGGACGTTGATCCGGATGAGTCTAGTGGAAGTGTAATGGAACGAAAGAAGAATCAAAAGAAAGAAAGGCGTAAAGACGGTTCATCATCCAAAAGCAAAACCGCAAGTAGGCTCAGTTTCGGAGGAGGTGAACAAGAAGAAGGGGAGTCAAGTACACCTTTCAAACCGAAAAAGAGTCTGTTATCCCAACAAATCAAATTACCAACTTCATCCTCATCGACTTCGCTCAACACGCCGTCTTCATCGAACGGAATAAGTAGCATCTATTCAAGAGAATACTTGTCGGAACTGAAAGCCTCTACGCCTACCAGAGCCCCACGCTCGGCTGAAGTGCATGATGCTGAAGAGGACGAAGACGATAATGGGGATGGCCTGAGCAGAATTGCCAGGGACAAATATTCCACTTCGATAGTAGAAGACACGACGGCTGGTATACCGGATACTGCGGCCATAGCGGCTGCAAAAGCGAAAAGACAGGCTGCATTGGAAAGCGCGAAACATGGTGGAAATGAAGAAGATTATATATCGTTGGGGAATAGTAAATTGGCAATATACGATGGGGATAGCGGACCTCACCCGGAAAGCAGGCTACAGCGAGAAGAGGACGAAGAGGGGGATGGCGATGAAGGTGAACATTATACATTTAACCTTTCTAGGGTCAAAGCTAACGGACGGTTTTTGCGCTAGACATGGCCGATTATACGGAAGCCAATGATAAGTTGTATCTAGGCCGAGAAGCAAATAGGGCCGCTGCTAGGAGGCTGAAAGGGGAGATAGGAGAGATGATCGCTGAAAGGTCAGTGCATCTCGTGTCTTCTTACTCGATCCGGTACTTTAGCTCACCTAAATCTTCGTCTCATTGCAGAGAAGCGGAAGACGAGGACGATGAAGAAACGCTAGAATGGGAAAGAGCTCAAGCGCAAAGAGCTGGTCGATGGGAAGATGAGAAGCCTCATAGCGGTGCTAAACAGAGCTACAAACCTGCTCCAAGTGAGTCCACTCTCCTATCTTTTTATGTGTCGGGCTAAACCGTGGACTCCCCCTAGTACCAACTGCTAGACCCATACCGACCATCTCCTCTGCTCAATCGCGGTTGGCAAAGTCGTTGGCTGATCTGGAGCTGACAAGAACAACGGATGAGCATAATCTGGAGACCGTTGCGCGGGATCTGGCTGCTTTGGAGAAGGATGAGAGGGAGCTGAGGCTGGAGGTGGAGAAAGTGGAGGGCAAGCGAGAATGGGTCGAAGAGTTTCGGAATTGGGTTGAGATGCTTGGTGTCTTCTTGGAAGAAAAGGTCAGCTGTGTTATCATCTTGGTATACCCTTCGTCAGCTGACGAATCTTATGCAGTTCCCCAAATTGGAGAACATCGAATCAGACTCCATGGCCCATTTGAAAGAGCGTGCTTCAATGGTCGATACGCGACGATCAGCTGACGATAGCGACGATCTATCGTTGTTCCTCGGCGTCGCCGCACCAGTAGAAGGTGGAGAAGTGAAAGATGAGTTTGGGCGTTCTACCGAATCGGAAGCTGGACCAAGCTCGATACGGCGCAAGATACGCCGGGATGAACGTATAGCAAGGAGAGGCAAACGTCGGAGCAAAGCTTTCCGAGCCGTCGGCGAGGATGAAGGCTACTCGACGGATTCAAGTCTGGCTGAAGGGGATCAAGAAGACTATAGATCTGCTCAACATAACCTTGAAAGGCGTGTACATGCTTTGCTGGACGACGTGAAAGCCGAAGAATTCCGTGATCCGGAGAAAGGAATAGCGATTCGTTTCGGCGGATGGAGAAGCAGGTATGAGGAAGAATACGTAAATGCTTTTGGCGGGTTAGCACTTGTTCAAGCATGGGAGTTCTGGGCGAGAGGGGAAATGGTCGGCTGGGAACCTCTGAGGGTGAGTTCAGCTTTCGTTGCCAGGTACCCTTTAATCTGCGGACAACAAGCTGATTCCGACACGGTTGCCAGAGTTCGAAATCGCTTGACTCCTTCTCCTGGTTCCATGCCCTGCACCACTATTCGCATCCTCCCTTGCCTCGACCAGATGAACCTCAAGAAGATGATATGGATCTGGACGAAGAACCACCGCTTGGACCAGATGGCGATCTGGTCGCTTCGATGGTCTCTTCCGCTGTGGTTCCTTTGCTCACAAAAGCCTTCGAAGCCGGAGCGTACGATCCGTACTCTGCCGGCCAGACCAGGAGGGCGGTCGATCTCTTTGATATGGTCAAGGAGATGATGGGCAAGGACAGCAAGAAATACACCGTGAATTGCACCAAATTTTCAAATGCCGAGTCGAGCTGAGCTGATTTTTGGTTTATCATCAGACGTTACTCAAAGCTGTTTTGGGCGTATACCACGAATGCCTTGTGTCATTGTCGTCGACCATCTCAAGTGTTCTTTCCCCAGGAGCTATTCCTCCGCCAGCATTTGATCCCGCGAGCAAACCGGCGATGGAAAGGTACATCACCCGACGGATCAAGCTCATTAAGAATATAGCGCTTTGGCGAAGGGAAGCTCCGCAAGAGACGCGAGAGCTAGTTGTAAGGCTTGTAGGGGAAATCATCAGACCTGTACTAAGCAAGACATGGGACGGTGGAGGTCAACAAATGGCTTCGAAGGTGAGTGCCGTGCCATCCCTTCGTTTCTTGCATGTCAAAGCAGAAATTGACGTGAACCGCAGGTACTGGCCGCCGCCACAGGACTACTGCGCCCCGACCTCGTCGGGTGGCTTCAGCAGGGTCCGGGCAGTCGATGGTGATTCAACATCTCACAGATAATGATTTCACGACCATGCAACAAGTTGTATCCTGTCCGAGTACTGACACAACCTGTACTGACCTTCTCTCATATGCCAATCACGGTTCTCCTTCGTTCTTCGTCCTTGGGCCTCTCTCCCTTCCCTCCCTGTCCTCTGTCCAAATCAAATCCTCACACCGGAGTAATTGAACCGTTCTCGAACGGCTCATAATCATGCGCTTCGTCCCTTTCCGCACAATGACCGAGAAGATACCTCCTCATTCGGGCAGGTTGATTCGAGGATCAAAGGATGTAATTCAGGACGAAGTGCTTTGATCAAACTCGCGGGATATCAAACGAAGAGCATTTCTGACCCATTCATCGTTCTTTGCTCGGATGAGGACGATGCCTTGTGACAGGGTAAAAGACTAGACGATGGGATGGGCTCGTTCCGCTCCTGACATTTCAAAACTTATAGAAAATTCTTTTTCTGCTGAACCTTTCTTTCACTCGTGCTGTTAGACAATAGATGATATGCATGCAACAATTCTGAATGAATGGGTACATATGATGGCTATGAGGTGTGGAAACGTGACGGGCGATGTATGAACAAAATAGACACGAGGGGGAGTCATAATTAATGGACGTAATGGGTGGTGTAGACTATCTGTACAGTCGAGAGATGCTTCTCTTCACGATGAATTTGGGTTTTTTTTTTTTTTTTTGGTCGATTTCGTTTGAGTACAGTCATCGATCTTGGAATCTCCTTGTGGTGGCTTTACAGTACTCTTTGGCTTGTCCATTCCGAGTGTCTCTGCACAGATCATTCAAGACTTGAGCTAGCCCTCTTCTCAAATATCAACGAGCCTCCCATTCGCCTCGGCGTACCCATACCCGGTCGAATGGCTCTCAGCTAAAGACACGAGATGCTCGTACTCCTCTGGACCAGCTGCGAGGCACAAGTCCTTGAATTTTCCTTCGAGACGAATTAATTCGACAGGCGAACCTTGTTGGATGACTTGACCTTTGTCCATCACCAGAATCTTTGAGCACGGCATAATCGTCTAGAACCGCGCGCAACGGGATATGTCAGTACGAGATGTTCCTGCAGTTCGAGCGGGGATAGAATAGCTTTTTCACTCCGACCTCCGACTAGACATTGGCTCACCCTCAAACGATGTGCGATGATCATGACTGTCGCGCCGGTGAACTCTTCATGCACGACGCTACTGATTTCTGCATCTGTTGCTGAGTCGATGGAAGCGGTAGCTTCGTCTAGGATCAATACTCGGTGTTTCTTCAATAACGCTCGAGCTAGTACCACAAGCTGTTTTTGACCTGCTGAAAGGCTACATCCAGAAAACCCATTAGCGGCCTGCACCATGCCAGTCCAGCGAGGATCCAGACACTCACTTCTCCCCTCCGCCTTTGATCTCGTAATCTAGATTGCGGAAAATGTTGTCCTGTTGTTGCTGTTCGCTTGATCTACCGTTCATTTGCGCACCCCCAACGAGAGTCTCAGCCGATCCCTCTGATGCATCACCAGCCGACTCGGTTCGTTTCAACAGCTGAACTTGGTGCAGAGCGTCGTACAGTTCTTCATCGGAGTATCTCCCCTCGATATCCAGATTCAATCGCAAGGAACCGGAAAGCAGAATTGGATCTTGAGCGATGATACCTAGTCTCGAACGTACTTGCCCCAGAAAAATTTGCGAGATGTCTATCAGAGGCGCAATCAGCCTGTCATTGCCAAGAAGACGAGTACGTTCGATTGGTAGTCTATGCTGTGCTTACCTCGTCCATCAATCTCGATCTTACCCTTGGTGATATCCACGAAAGAGAAGAACGCTTTGGCCAAAGTCGATTTTCCGCCCCCCGTAGCGCCGACTATACCTACCCTCTCCCCACCCTGGACTTCGAAGGAGACATCATGCAGTATATCAGGCATGTCAGGTCCATATCGCGCACAGAGATCTTTGACTTTGAGCGCTCCCTTCTCCGGCCAATCTGCTAATTGTCGGCATGCGGCATCTTCATGCTCGTCTACTGCGTCGCTGTCATCGCGGGACCATACTGGGGGAGAAGCGTCATCGGCTTTCAAGGCGGGACCATCTTCCCTCTCGAGAGTTCGGAACTCCGAAGCTCTTTCGAGAGATACACCCTTCCATTCGAAATTCCTCATTTGCACTAAGATCCAGGTAAGATCGTTCGAGATGGTCCCCACGAAGGTCAAGACGAAGCCCGCTGTGGCACCGCTGATTGAAGATCTGGATAAAATCAAGGAGAGTGCTGTGATCTTCAGGATGGTGTCGAACATTTGCAAACTGACTATAGATCGTATGTCATTCACCCTGCATCAGTTTCGAACAACAAGCTGGATGACAGATGGCGGCAAGGCCGAGCACGGTTAGACTGTGAGTAAAACGATACTCACAGTAGAGCCATCTCGCGACTGCAATCGTCCAGATCAAAGCTGTAGTCTGCATGTTCGTCCACCTCATCAAATCTGTATTCTCATCAACGTGTCAGTGTCGACCCTGGAGCCGAGATGATCCAGCTGCAAGATCGCAGTGGCTCACCATCAATGAAGATTGACTGGACACCAAATGCTCTCACAACCGACGTTCCGGCAATCGTCTCGCCATAAATCGCGTTGATCGGACCAGGTAGAATAGCGCCCAAGCGCCTGATCTGACGAGATGTAGCTCGATACCATTTCGCCTAATAGATCACATTCGCGATAAATAACATGCAAGCCGACCTGACAAAGGTGTCGTGATAAGATGGATCGCACTTACAGGCTCCCAAGCAGCGACGATCAAGGCCACGACAACGAAGCCAAATACCCATCCGCCATATAGAGATACTGAGATTAGACTGACGACAACTACAGTTCGGTGGTCAGCGATATCGGTTGCATACGTTCAGTCGAATGTATGGGGAGGCTGCAGACTGGTCCAGATAAGACACTTACCGTTAAGACACCCGTGAACGAATTAGCCTAAGAAATCAGAGCAATTTGTGATATCATTCTATAGCAGGCAGGGCATGACATTCAGGCGTCGGAGTATTCTTTCAGCTTTCCACGCTAGGTGTAAAATACATTTTGCTTACCAGGTCTTTTCCGAATCTCTGAACAATGGACCCGGCTCGAGTCTTGGTGAAGAAAATCATCTTGGACCGAAGCATCGATTCGAGCATCTGATCGTGTGTCTGATTATAGTTATTTGGATGGGCTGTATTCAGCAGTGAAGGTTTTGATAACAATCAAGCTGGACAAGACACTCACAAGTCTCATAGCACGCATGCCTCCAAAGAACATTTGCACCGCCCAACCAGTCAGGAGAGTCACCTGCGTTATCGAAAGCTGTAAACGGATCGACATATCCGTTAGTAGCTGACACTCCGAACGATACTCGTCACCGGGAGGGAATAACACGTACCACTGCGTACAATACGACCCAAAATACCACTATATCGTCACTGTTTCGATCCTGAGTAGTACCCTTACCGGTCCAAAGACTATTTGTTGAGCGCCATCAATTTGAATCCTGCAAAGAGCACAATCACGTGTACTTACGATAATACTGATCGGCTCGCTACTGGCAGTAGAACGCTGATTACTATAATCGAAATGAGGGTAGACCAGTAGAACTTGCCGCCGTTCAGCTTGAAAAGGTTTTTCCAGTGCTGCAAGTCGACACTACCTGAGGACCGCTGTTCTTCTAATATCAGTTGTCGAGGCGTCTTCGCAACAGATTCCTTGACTTGGAAATTTTTGGCCTGCTCCATGGATTTTTCCGATACTTCATTTTTGTCGTCCGCTTCATGGACACTATTGGTAGCAATATCCTTGGCCATATTGGTGAACTCTTCTGGCATTCCAGTAATACTGGGTCTTCGAGATGGAACTCTGCTGGGAAGTCTCGACTCAGTCTTCAGATGAGACATATGCTCGCTGTCCAACAGATCTAGACCGGTCCCGGTGAAGATGCACTTCCCGTCGTCCAGGAAGATGGAATGTTGGGCTAAGGGAGCTAAGGATTCGATAGCGTGAGAAGCGATGATGACGGTCCGACCGGCCATCAGAGGGGACTTGAAGCAATGTTCAACAATATGTTTGGATGTCTGTGCGTCGACGGCTGAGATTACGTCGTCTAGTAACATCGTGGACCCTCGGGAGTATACAGCTCTGGCAAGACTGACTGTAGGCCAACATGTTCTCAGCTCAATGAATCGGCGTGCAACAATGAGGGCAAATTAGGCAGACTCACCTCTGGCTTTTTGACCGCCTGATAAGATCTTACCGCTACACGATAATCTCGTCAGCAACCGTGAGCAGGTTGATGGTGCGGATGATTGACTGACCGTTCGCCAATCTCGGTAAGGTCTCCATCTTCCAGAAGCTCAAGATCGGGCATCAATCCGGTTGCGAAACAGACAGATCTATATCTGTCTTCGTTGAGTGGCAGCCCGAACAAGATATTGTCCCTGATTTTTCGGTCATTCAGCTCATGTCCAATTCGGCAACATGCAGCAGGACTACTTACCGTATACTTTGACTCAAGAGCCAGGGGGTCTGCGAGCGAACCAATCAGCGACATTATCCTCAGAGAATGCAGAGGTGGCAGAGCAGCTCACTTGAGGTACGTATGCCACGGCTCGCTTGATCAGGGACCAATCTTTGTCATCCAGCGCAGTGGGGTTCATGAGGGGTGAAACGGCATAGGCGAGCTTTCCTTCGACCAATTGTGCCTCTCCGAGTAACGCGAGGAGTAGAAGCGATTTTCCTGAACCAAATTTCCCAGCCACAAGCGAGAATTGACCTCTCGGAAAGTGGACATCCAGGTCCTGTAGTCGGAATCCCACAGTGTTCGAGGAGGGTGTTGACGTTCCAGAGGAGCTCGCGGGTTGTGTAGCATCATACACTTTAGGTTGATCCCAAGCTACGGTACCCCTGATGTACAATGACTCTTCCTCGTCGTTGGCATCCACGCCTGCTGGTTCGGAAAGGTATTGGACATCTTCGGTAGTCAAAAAAGTCGCAATTCTTTTGGCGCCGAGGATATTCTGCAATAAGGCTGCTACCGTGACTGGAAGGTTGAAAAGAGCGACTCGCAATTCTGCAGGTGCCTTGATCAGCCAGCTTCCCAAACCTGCCCCAAAACGGTACAACCGGCTCACCATCGAAGACCGCGATCGAAGTCTGAGCCAGATAGATAGTCAGCAGGTAGTTGAAGCACTAAACATACACAGGAGAAAGGTTTCACACGGGCAAACTCACAAACGCAATCGTAGCGGTCAGCTGTTGTTTGGCAATCAAGGTATAATGCGCAAAAGACACAATAATCAAGATTGTTGGAGCAGCGGAGCTGTTTTCAATAGATCATGATCAGCTTGGATAAGACGGACTGTTGCCTGTATCATAACAGCTTACTATAAGAGAGAAGAGGCAAAACCAATCAGAGTCGCCGAGGTCAGCTTCTGGAACTCCCGTTTACGGACTTCACTGATGCGTTTAAACCAGAATCGCTCAGTCGCCATCATTTTGATCATTGAGATTGCTTGGATCGCCTCTTGCATGAGCGATACCCTCTCGTCTCTGATGGCTAAGCGTTTCTCGAATACCTGGTATTCCCATTTCGTCAAGAAGTATGCCGGCGGGCAAGTGAAAATGAATGTGGCAAACCCCCACATTCCAGACGGACCTGCCGATATTTCCGAACGAGTCAACATAATGGAGAAACACCGAAACCAGGTATTGTCCGATGCTCACCTAGTAATACCCAGATGTACACGCAGCCAACAGCAAGCTCGAGGATAGCTCTAAATAGCTCAGAGAAGGTCCAACCGATCTTCTGGACTGCAGCGGCATCACTCGAGATCAAGTTAAGAATATCGGCCTTGGTCTGGACGGCATTAGTCCCATCCTCTTTATCATTAGAAGCGAAGAGATTGCGAGTGAGTACTTTCCTACAGATAGTGTCAGCCGTTGGATGTGCGAGTGATGACCCAAGCTTGCTTTGAGGCTCACTGAAAAAGTAAAAACGATGTATGAGCGCTGATACGTGGACCAGCGTATGCTTGTTGGCTGTCAAAGAAGGCAAATCAGCTTAATCTTTTAAGCGGAATCATCGCGAAAGAAGGGACACTGGCAACTCACAAGGTATATTGCTGCATGTTCAGTATCTTGCTTCCGAAAGTCGCCAAGACCATCAAAGAAGCGAAGGCTGCGGCCCCCTTTCTTGGAGAGCCGGGATCATCAAGAATCGATAGGATATGCTGTAAACAGACATGTGGAATATACCATAATGGACAGCAGATGAGCGATAGGATGAAAGCTGCACGAATAGGTCAAAAGTCAGTGAGCACGTGAGTCTGCTCGAATCCCCTAGACAGTGCGTACAGTACAGTACTCACCTTTCAAGACCGGGGCTCGTTGTGGCCACCAGACAGTATATAGGATCGACCAGGTTTTGTGATTTCGCCATCTTGCGATCAAATTGTATTTGGAGTGCATCACTTGGTCAAGAATGTTTTGGGTCCTGATGTCAGCCTCACCAGTTGGTAGGTCAACGATGTCAACTTGATCTTTAGCAGCGTTGCTGAATATAGTTCCGAAGGCAAATGTGAATAACCATTGACTGAAGATGGAAGAAGTTTGCGCTTTTATCACATTTCCCTTCAGTCTATGCTCCTCGTCTATTGTTGGGTCTTCCCGTAAGGCGTTTTTTACTGCTTGTGAGTAAACATCCTTGAGATCAGTGTATAGCTCGGGGCTGACGGGGATGTTACCGGCTATCAGTATTTGACACGCAGCTATACCCAGAAAAGTATATCTTATCCACTCAGTGTGGATTGATGATTGGTATTCGGGCAAAATGGATTCTACGATGGTCTGCAGGTATCGATGGAATAGCACGATCGAGGACAGACTGAAGATATGGTAAGTTAGCCTCTTATGTCTAGTGACGTTACTGTTGAAAGCGTATGCAAGCGTCAGACAAAGGAGATATATAGAGATGACGCCTTCTGATGAGGAGCTGATGAGTGCGAGAGGATCCGAGAAGTTGAGGTGGTCATTGACAGTTGCATAGACTTGTATGCCGATACTGGTGAGGGTGAAGAAGACGAGACAGCATCTTGCAATGAGCGTCTACAACGAACATCAGTACAGAAACTAACATATAATTGTAGAACGACGGTTGTCGGATTCGAGTGATGGACTCACCTTGCGCCAGAACGACGCTACCTGAACAGGTTCGCCATCATTCGTTAGATTGAGGGCGACTTGCTCCAGTAATTTGGCTCTCAATTCGTCTTTCTTGGTATAGTGTTCCCCATGGTCAGTCTCTTTCAGCTTGATTTTTCCTTTCTTTTCACTTCTTCCCCAAGGAACGATGAAGATGGAGATGGACCAAATCAGGGATATAAAATGAGTGCAAGCTGCAAATCCGTCGACCATTCTAGGCCAAGAGGTGGACGAGAAACTCATGACCAATGAGGTGGAGGATCTGGTGATCTGCTCTTCTGGTGGACTAATAATTGTATGGTACTTGAGTTGAAGATGTTCTTGGTAGCTAAGTCAATTTTTAGGTGTTTGATGATTCGATTGGAAGAATGAGTGAGGCTTCTGGATGACATGCTGCTTATCTATATTTCCGTGAGTCAAATCAATTTCGACTTGAACACCGCGCAGATCTTGCCAGACCACGGAAGTGAGGTCGGGGCTAGGGTGAAAAGAAGGAGCAGCATCGCTTCTTTGTACCCAGAAATCCTTGACGACGATCCCACAAAGGATTCTAGCTGGCAGGATTCGCGCTGAAAATTAAAGGAGGACCATTGTGTAGCGCTTCAAGTCCAACTCTCTGGACTTCGTTTCAGCTTGTGATTGAGTTGAGCAGTGAGAAGAGGTCCTTGTCGCGAGCCGGGATGTGGTCGATCGATTGAAGTAATGATTCGTTTACGCAACCGCTGTCTGGACACAGGATGATGGAGCCGTCCGTCCCCGCTTAGACCGTTTACCGGATTCGTTCTCCTTCAACCCCATCTCTTCCTCCGATAATTTCATCCACCTCTCGATGCTTTCTTGTCATATGTCCCTGCTCTGTCTATGATCTTTCACATGCAACCCGAAAGCACTTCAGTATGGCTGCTCGAAGACCACTTCTGCTGATATGCGATGTCCAAGAGCGGTTCAGTGAGTACGGCTCGATTCGTTTTCAAAGGGTCTTCCAGTCTTCTGCAGTAGCCAAACTCATTGTGAGCTGTTCCGATGCTACAGGGACAGCAATATTTGGTTTCGATCATATGAAAAACACTATCTGCAAGATGTTGAAGGTGGCTGAGGTACGTGTTGCCCCACCCTTCTGCTACTTTCCGTGTGCGACCACATGAGACTTGTGCTGACTGATCTGCTCAAATAGGTCTTAGAAGTATGTGACGAGACATCGCAGTCTTGGAAAGCGGACCGAGCATTGATCCAAATCTTGGAATAGATACCCACATTGCTCACTGAGCAAAACCCGAAAGGTAAGTTGCTTCATGATGCAAGCCCTCGTGTAACTGGACTTCCGATCTGAGGGCACCAGGGTGCCGACCATCATCGACTAACTTGTTGCATCCCGATCATCGCCCTTTATAGCACTGGGACAAACGATAGATGAAATCAAGGAATTGATACCACCATCGAAATACCTAGGATCTATCGCTAAGACAAAGGTCAGCACTCCATCGCTATTGGCTTACCGTCATATGCGTCCATGAGGGAATCCCGATCGCTGAGTCTGGTTGTTGGCTTGGCCGTTTAGTTCTCCATGGTCAACAAGGATACTCAATTGATGATGGAAGACGGGAAATACGATATGTTCATACTAGCCGGAATTGAGGTGAGCTCATACCGTACCTTCATCTCCTGCCTTGTCAGTCTCAAGTCCTCAGCTAGATACTCTTGAATGCTAAAGTGTCCGGTGTAAACACCGATTAGTCACATGTATGCGTGTTGCAAACGACCCTTGACCTACTCAAGCTCCCTTCCAAGCCTGAAGTCTACGTCTTAGCGGACGGAATCTCGTCCTGTAATAAGCCCGAAATACCGGTCGCTATACGCAGGATGGAACGAGCTGGTGCAACGGTAACTACCAGCGAAAGTATGATCTTTGAGTTGATGGGTGAGTCATCCTATTGCTTCGTTCATTTGTCTTCTTGTCTTTCCCAAGCAAACCAGGCAGACGCTGATCATCGAAACATCGATATCGGTAGGAGATGCGAATCATGAGAAGTTCAAGCAGATAGCCGGTATAATCAAGGATAGCAAGACGAACACTGCTCAAGCCCTTAAGGAGTTGTGTGGTGACTAGCATTGGTCATGCATGCATATATGTTGTTCTCTTCATTCTAGACTATCTACGTCCTTCCCTTTCCAAATCATACTTTGCGTGATCCCTCGCACTCTTTTGTTTGCCTCTGCGATTCGTGCTGCTTTCCAGATTGATCTCCGATTGCGCGTTATTCCGCTTTACAGCTCATCGTGCCCGAAAGCCATCTGCTCTTTCATATCATTCCAATCGGGCCATTGACTAGCGTCACCCAGAATGCCTTCCATATTGCTCGGATCGAACTCAATTTTCTGCTCTTCGTCTTCAGGTATAGGACCACTGGCTGTCGGTGGTGCGGGTCTGATGTTGATTTTGGGTTTTGCGGAGAGGGAAACGCCAAGAGTTCGTCGAAGAAGGGCTTCGACTCGTTCAAAGTATCTTGTTTCGTGAGTCTCGTCAGCTAAGACGCAGCGATGACAACAGGACCAAGCGCGCGAAGTAAACTATTCTTCTTTGACGAGAATTGTTACGAATGGAACTCACGTTGTAGGATCCGCAACGCTAAATCCACTCCTGACCAAACTCGTATCGAACAACACTCTGACAGTCTCTCTCAATTCTTCCTCTTCTTCGCTAGTCCGCTTAACATCATCATCTTCATCTTCTTCCACCTGGGGAAGGTCTAGTACCCTTTCTAACAGCCCTTCGATCAAGGGCGACTTCGGATTGATTTCTAAGACTTTGGGAAGATTCTTCATCATGTTGAACATCGGATCATCCTGCGAATCAGTCTGGGCAGACATGATCCGTTGCATATTGGCTGACCATCCATATGAGTCGACAATGATCGTACATGGCGAAGTGACTAATCGGTTCGTCACGGTGACATCGCTCACTTGACCCGCTAGATCCTTCTTCAACCAATCTATCAGAGGTCTGAAAGCAATTTTCTGTGCTTCTAATTCTTTCTTCTCGGCTTCGTGCTCATCTTCGTCGCCGAATTTCAACCCTTTCTTCGACACATCTTGAGTAGTCATGCCCCTGTGTGACACAATCAGCGCCGTGTGTGACCAAGACCCAAATGTGAATTGGTTTTATCGAAATGGGTGGTGAACTCACATGAATTGATCCAGCGAGGCCATCATAGGTTCATCGGAAGGTAGATTCAGCAAAAGGACTTCATATCCCCTGGCGAATAGCTTCTCAACAAAAGGCGATCTCGCCAAGTCTTCAGCTTTTTCTCCTACCCCAGCCATATAGTAGATTTGCTTTTGACCTTCTTTTCGATTCTCGACATACTGCGACAAGGATATAGGTTAGCATCTGAAACGCTACTTGGAAAGCGATTCAATGGGGAGCAGCGGTCTCACTTCTTCAAGAGTAGTGTATTCGCTTCGCGTACTCTCGAAACGCAGCAGCTTGGCGATCTTCACTTTGTCCTTCGGACTTTCCAATAATCCAATCCTGAGAGCATTGCCGTATAGCTTCGCAATCTGCTTGTAGGTCTCAGGTTGGTCATTCGATAGCTTAGTGAAAAGATCAAGCGCTTTTCGGATTAAGATCCGTTGGAGCTGAGATAAGAATCGATTATTCTGAAGAGTCTCTCGAGACACATTGAGCCTGTTTGAGTGTAGAGTGAGTCACGAACTTTTATTCTATCTCGATGTAGTTACTCACGGTAGGTCGTCGGCTGGAGCAACAACAATGATTCGTATCAGTTGACTGCGGACCTGCCGAGAGGGTGAAAGATTGTGCCTTACCGTCGACAGTGACTTTCAAGAAACTCAGCCACCTAGGCATGAAATCCTCTCCCAAATCATCGGTGATAAATACCCGTTTGACCATCAATCGTACATTGTTGATCCCGCTAGTCATCTTTGACCAGAATTCTTTGGGCAGGGACGAAGGAACATAGATGATGGCCCTGAACGAGACTCCCGATCCGGTGTCACCCTTGAAGTGTGACCAGCCTAAAGGTTCACCCGTATCGTCTTTCGATACCGCTTGGTAGAACGCTTTGTACTCTTCTTCAGATACTTCCTTAGGATCCCTCATCCAGATTGGAGCTTTATCGTTCACCCTGATCCAGCTCTCCTCCTGAACCTCTTCAAATGTCTCCTCCTTCGGAGTGGTCTCATCGGTATCGAGATCGTCCGCGAATTTATCAGGATCTCCATCTTCGACTGGGGACTGGGGCGGTGGAACTGGTATTTTAGAGGTTTTGCGCTCTTTGATGTAAATAGGGAAAGTGGTCGAAAAGGTGGAGTGTTTTTCGCTATATTTACCAAACGATGTTCATCAGCTTCTCGCCTTTCAATCAGAACGACAGGCTGCATTAGCGGACGTACATCAGCGTCTTGAGTTTCTCCACTGATAAGAACTCGGCTTCTTCCTCTCCGATTGATAACACAATCTCAGTACCCCTTCCAAGGGTATTTCCTCTTGGATCCGGGAAGACCTCAAATGAGTCGCCAGTGGACGAGGAGACAAATGTATGCTGAGTAGGTTCGGAGTTGCCGGATGTAGCGGGTGGTAAAGACGATACTCGGACGGTAGGTGAGACAAGAAAGCTACGGCGCATCATAGATTAGTCTCCGAGTGTCTTGCGGTAGGGCGGTGACTCACCAACTGTAGAAACCAAGACCTGCTCGTCGAACAAAGAAGGAATGAAATAAGCTGCACGTCTTTCGAAAGGCATCAAAATAAAGTGACCCTTACCAAACTGCCCAATGAGATTACCGTCGACCCCTTGACCCTCCTCAGCCTTCTTCAGAAACTCGCTCGTCCCACTTCTCGCGATCGTACCCAGATTCCTAGTCAATTCATCTTTTGTCATTCCGATTCCTGTATCCCTGATAACAATTTGGCCTGTCTTTCCCCGTGAGGCTTCGTCTAGATTGATCTCGATGGTGACATTTCCTTCTCCAGCAGAGAGGACTGATCGATCGGTCAACGAGACCAATCGAAGCTTCTCCAAGGCATCATTGGCATTCGAAAGTAATTCCCGTAAGAAAACATCTTTATGTGAGTACAGCGAATGAATGACTAAAGATCGGAGTCTGGTGATGTCGGACTAGGTCGAAATTGAGATCAATCAGCTGTGAGATAAAGTCAATCAGGCAGGAGGTAGTTTCGAGGGACAAACCTCATATCTGAAGGTCTCTGAGCCTTCGTTGTTTTGCGCAAATACAAGGCCACCAAGAATTGTCACAGCTCCAAGAAAGAGCTTGGATATCCGCATCTTGTCGACTCGGTGCACTGGGTAGTAGAAATCAGCTCAGAAGATGTTAGAACTGGTTGCAACACGAATTACCCCATGCAGAACGCAGCGTCTGTCGCGTTGTGCGTTATGAAGAGTCCAAGTGATGACCTGGAACCAGTCAAATTGCGGGGTAGCGCGGGGTAGCGAGTCTGTCTCTCTCTCAATCAATCGGACCTCCACCCCGAAATGTCGGTCATCGTGAAGCTATCTATTTTACGGTGACTTCAGTGTGCTTATCATAGGTAGCAGTTACACTACCATTTACATTCAAGTAGCCTTGCCGAATCCCCAGATACAGGGCTGCCTAATACTCACAGCGAAACCTGTCTGTGCCCCGAAACGTGAGCCACTGGTGAAAGGCGTTGACGGCGAGCGATCAAGAACACTGGATTTGGGACATCGTTAGGACATCATGCCGCACTCTGCAACTCTGCAGGAAAAACAACGAAGGGAAGAGCACCAGCAACGAGCTGTGAGCCTACTCACGACCTGTTTATATTGGACTTGATAGAGCTGACCACTGACATCCCTGGAGTATAGTACGAGATACAGCTAGCAGGTGGTATGCAAGTGAGCCGGCCCTGTTTTTCCCAGTGAATCACAAGCTACTGGCTGACTTTGTCGTTCCCTTTCCCTCTAAAGGGAGCAGCACGATGGACAGTGTATGGGACAATAGCATGTGCAATGGGTCATTTCGCATATCCACCTTTTGCGTATGTCCCATTCACGTGCACCTGCCTCCATGCCGCGACCGGTGCTGATTTATGAATTCTATAGACGCCAGACATTGGGATTGAAAGCGTTCTTAGTCAGCTCAGGTGGGTGGATGTCATCTAGAATCTGTTTCTTGCCGCAGACAAGCGATACTGACCCGCTATCTTGGCGTAGCGACAATATTCGGCCTTGTTGTTGGAGCAGGTAAGCATCAGCCTCTATCACTGTTCTAAGACGTTCATGGTCTTTCGCTGAACAGGGATGTGCACAGATGATCATCTTTTGAAGTACGAGACACATCTGCGGGAGGCAGAGAACGATATACGCCGTCAAGCTAGAGCGGCATTAGCACTAGAAGGGAGGATAGCGTCGGAGACGGAGATACGCAAATGGCGAGAAGCAAACAAGGAGAAGCTGGCAGCGCAGGCCGCGATAGCGGCGGATCATACGACATGACGAGATCGATGCACCATTTGGCACGCCGATCGAGCGCCGATCAATTGATTGGTGGATGGATTGATTGATTGATTGATTGATTGATTGATTGATTGATTGATTGATTGATTGATTGATTGATTGATTGGTTGG
Organism: Kwoniella dejecticola CBS 10117; assembly: GCF_000512565.2. Lineage (NCBI taxonomy): Eukaryota > Fungi > Basidiomycota > Tremellomycetes > Tremellales > Cryptococcaceae > Kwoniella > Kwoniella dejecticola. The sequence goes on along the minus strand of NC_089311.1, from coordinate 352,244 downwards.
TTGATTGAATGATTGCTTGATCAATAATCTCTGAATTTGTTGCGCCCCACCGAGACACCGAAGGGAAGCATCAACGCATCTTGTTTGACTTGTTTACTGACTTGTTTACTGACTTTCTATATTGACGTGCTTACCTGGGCAATCCTCACTTGTTGACTCGTTTACTCATACACCCATATACCTATCCACTCGCCCACTCGTCCACTCATTCACTCCCCAGCACTCTCACCCTACCGTTCCAACTGCGGACTGACCACATGATCGTGTGTAAGCCATTCTCGAAACACCCTGTCCAATACTTTGACATTCCCAACGAACATCTTACATTCTTCGTTCAGCGGGGTGCTATATCGACAGATCCGAAGGGCGTCTGTGCTTCTTTCAATCGAGAGAGCGTGTCTGCATCCCAAGATGAGCTCCCCCATGTTGTCAACGAATACGAAACACCTGCAGTCGAGTGTGAAGACTCTTCGCGCAATCTCAAAGACCCGGCGCACAATAGCGAGATCCATATGGCGAATCTTGACGACTCGACGGTGTACGAGGTGCAAGACATGCATCAAACGACACAAAAAGCTGGACGAGGGCTCTTTGCTACCAAAGATATCCCTCAAGGCTCGCTGATCCTCAAAGAATCGCCTTTTATGGCCTTTCCTTCACGATCAGCATTCAGAGTGGGGGCCTTTCGCGAAATCTATCAAGACACTTCTTCGGCTCAGAAGGAAAAATTCGACCACTTGCATGAAAGAAAAGACCGCTTGGCCCACAAAGATCGCATCGTCAACAAAGTGATGACAAATGCAATACCAATACAGGACGACCTGGGCTTGTTCAGCACTATGGCGATGATCAATCATTGCTGTGCACCAAACGCTGGGTGGACATGGTACCAGGACGAACGAAAAATGCGTGAGTGAAGTATGGCAATTTGACTGACGGTGTCTGAATGAGACACTTACGCCATCGCTTGCACAGACTTGTACGCCTATACAGACATCCTTGTCGGTACCCAAATCACCGTATCATACGTTTATTGCGATGATCTCCTCAAGCCCCAATCTGACCGGCAACGTATCCTATCGCGGAAGTTTGGATTCATATGTATGTGCGAGACATGCAGAGCTCTGTCCATCGAAGACTCCGGTAGAGAGGCCCAGTTGAGGGAGTACAGGGCGATGAGGAGGGAGTGGAAAAGGCTTGAGATTGAAGAAATCACCACGAAACGCCATGAAATACTTCAGCTACTTCAAAAGGCGCTCAAGATCTTGAATGAGGTTCGACTCTGGAACCGACAAGGCCAAGTCTACGACTTCATTCTGGAGATGAACGCCGCAATGGGAAGGCCCAAGGATACCCGATCAGCTGCTCTCGACTGCCTCGCCCACTACACTCGCGTCCTGGGTCGCGAGCGAGCTTTGACATTTCCACTTGAGGCTGTGTCTCATGATCCCACTCAACATACTCTCTGGCCAACGACGTGTCCAAAGTTGCCCAAGAAGGCGAAAAATCGGAGGCGAGCTCGAAGGTAGCTAGCTGTGTGGGGGATCAAGAGTGAGTGATTTGTCGTCGCTCGGCAAGAATTATCATTTGCAATGGCTGATGATGCCATGACTTCTCTCTGCAGAGTTCCGCAATCCGGGCCGAATACAGCTAATGAACTAGACTTGAGGAATACATACAATCAGATACATAAAACCACATGTTTACAAAGCTATGTAAAGCTATGTATATCCAGTCTTCACATATACGATATAAGAAATGTACATCTCTGAAGCAGTGGTCTTCTCATCCGCAGAGATCTCGGAGCAGGCGTACAGATCTGCACAGGTTTGGCAAGCTGACGTCAGCTTCTGACCGGTAAGCAGAGACGTCCACTCATGTAACGCTCCCTCCTCATCGTCCCAGGCCTAACCAGCTTTTAGCACTAGAAGGGAGAATAGCCTCCGAGACAGAAATAAGTAGATGGCGAGAAGCGAATCAGCAGAAGCTGGCAACCCAGGCGGCAGTAGCAATGGGCGAAGCACTTAGATGAAGGGGGAGAACTCGTCTGGGAGAAGCTCCGAGAGTTTCAAGTGGATAGGATCTGAGTCAATTACATGCGACGTCGGTTTGTGATGCTCAAATGCCTAAAATGAACAGACACTTCACGGCGCCCGACTATGAAATGATGATGATGCTCTTGCAACCCATATATAGGCAGTACGGTTCATACAAGTCCAACACCATGACTCTTGCGACTGTCATTGTTGATATCACGCTGATTATGGTATGATACTGTCTGCGATAGAATGTATATATATATATATATATACCACCTCCTTTTGACCCGCATGCTGTCCAGACTGTGACCCAAAATACTACACGATACTAAACATAGCCATCTGTCGGCCCTCAGCATGCTGCCCCATTCTGCGACTATATCCGTCTTCTTTTCTTCTTTGCTTCTGATTGTTGCGCCACGAAAGAATCCCAATCCTGGAGCTGAGTCGGATCGTCCGCAAAGATCCCATAATTCGTGTGCTTGAAGGCTTTCTTGCGTCCCCATATAGTCGAATAATGGTCCAGAGCGTTTTGCGCCATAATCTTTGAGACCTTTACTTCACCTCGGATCGCCGACACCTCGAACGCCTGATCATAAATTTGCCCTAGACTGCCAAGCTTGCCTTCCTGCGTCAATATGCTTTCCATTGTCGCTAAATCTTTCAGGTGTTTCCGGGACGATGCAGCGCACTTTATTATCGGTACATCCAGCCATTTCTCTTTGAGAGACTTATACCTTTCAAGAGCTTTTTCGCTCGCCAGGCGAGCTACTGGCGAAAGTTTGCAGGAAGAGCAGAGACACACAAAGCCGTGATCTTGGTGTATTCGCTCCCGTCAGCAAGAAGGCGGATCAGTGATGTAGTCCACATATGAAGCGGTGACCTCCTCATCGGCACAGATGTCGGCGTAGGCGTTTAAATCTACACAGGTATGGCAAGTTGACGTCAGCTGCTTGTCGTTCATAAGTGAATTTGAGTATTTACTTACGAAGCTGTTGTTCGTCCTCGTACCACGTCCATCCAGCGTTCAGGGTGGATCCTACTGGATGTCTCAAACAATCCAACCTTTTTCACCGGCTCAAATGGGTCGCCCTGAAGGGGAATGGAATTCGTCGCGACGATGTTGACTAGCTCGTCGGGCTCTGCGCGTGTGTCACACCTGGCGTGTAGAGCTAAAATGATGTCCTGCGTGGTCGAGGGTAGCTTAGTGAAAGCGCGATATGCTCGATGCCGCCGAATTCGTTGATCCAAGGCATCCACTTCAACGCACATTAGCGGAGATTCCTCCATGATGAGAGCTCCTCGCTTGATTCTGTTATTGGCCCTCAAGCCGAGGTTCTTGCCGACAAAGGTCGACAATCTGCAAGGCTGACCGGATATCGTGAATTTTTCCAAAAGTGCGTGCAAGGGCGATGATGCGTACACAGGCGACGTTAAAGTATCATAAGACAACGGTGCTGATGCGGGCGATGCTTCGCAACCAAGTTGTCCATCATGTATTGTCGACGCAACGGATAGGGGCGATGATGTGCACATAGATGGCAAGGAAGCTGCAGGCAACAGCGCGTCGAAGAATAATTGATGGTTCTGTGGCATTCGAATCATCTGGTGTGAGGATGTTTTCGCAGATGTTAAAATGCTCGCTGGTGACAGTACGTCGAAAAAAAAGGATCTTTTACTGATATTGAAGCGTCCCTAGGCAACGATGCCGGAGTCGGAGGCAGTACTTCATGCGAGCTGACGAGATCCGTTTGTTGGGCTATGTCCACTTTGACATCTAGTCCGAGCGGGCGGCGGGATAGATATTTAGCAGACAAACGATGTTGGAATAGTCGATTGCAGGAGGATTTCCGTTGCATATTGGAGGTTGGAGGAGCATTAGGAATGGGTAGATATGCTATCGATTCTTCTGCATCTGCACGATAGGTTGACATGCGCCTCCGCTTGTCGGTCTTGGCGTCGGTCTCGGTGGAAACCTCATGCCGCTTGATATCGGGATGGGTTGAAGCTGAATGATGCGAGCTTGTTAAGTCGCGTGTCAACGACTCTGAGGGTGGTTCGGGTTGGGGTTGATATGTGTCGGGTCTGGGAGGCAGGGGATATACTTGACGCGCGTGGGTTAACGGTGGACGCTTTGGGAAGCTCAAAGAAGCTGATGTAGAATGGGTTCTGTCGTGGTAGAATACACTTTTCCTCCACATGTTTGGTACTCTCTGCAGGGAATAGACCGTGACTGATAAGTCAGCAAGCAGGAACGGAGCCAGGATGAATGAACATCTAAGGTGGTTAGAGGGCAACCGAGAGCGAGGGAGAGAACCGCGGTCATTGGTCAGCGAATGAAGAGGAAGCAAGTCAGAAGTAGAACGAGTGAGCTGACGTCAGACGAATAACGAACATCACCGCAAGGCTACAGTACTGGTGTTGAGATCAAGTCAGTCCAGTAAGGCATGTATTAAAGAGTTCGGATGAGAAGAAGAAGGAAGATTGACTCGGAATCCATGAGAGCATTTATAGCTTGTAGAACGTCGATGGTCAACGTGTTCGAACGAGATGCTTTTGACGGTCACCAGCAGTAACACAATTCCATCCATGATGGGGAATTTTCCTCGGCTTCTCCGCCTGAGACTCCGTCGCGAGGATACGATACGGATTGATCGCTTTGCTGATTAATTGATATTGATGATCAACGCACAGATCTCCTGCGTCAACTCGTCTAAGCGGATTCGCGCCACGTGTATATCTACGCTAATTCAACTTTATCCCTAATTCTGTGTTTGGTCCGGAATTTCGGATCAGACAATTAGGCTTTTCCCGAAACGAAACCTCTTAATGTTCTCGCTCGGACGACAATCACAGTTCTATCTCCAACCCTTCGATTTCCCAAGCGGCATAGCTGAGTCATAAAGCGCACAAGCAGGATGGTGCAAAGGCCCAGTATAGCAGAATGTGAGGACCTCAAGGATTGCCCTTCCCTTCCCCCTTGTTGCCTTCAGCTCACTAGACCCTTTGCGCAGGTGACCGGATCATGACTTCTCCCGGGTCTATATTGGAAATGGAAGAGAAAATCATTCACGGAAGACAGGTCAGAACATGGAAGCATGTGAGTGCTGCTCAACATGACTGCATCTCAGTGTCGTGGAACTGTGTTTCGGAAGCTAATTAGCTAATTCGTCAATACAGCTGCCATCGACATTCCGTCAATTCTTGCTACATACCTTACATACCTATTCAGACCGGCATTTCCTCTCTTCTCCTTTACCGATTCCCAGAACACCACATAGATCAGCCAAACCCTCCTCTTCAAGCTCAAGCTCAACTCCTGATTTCGATCCTCGAGAAAATGTGACTTTTGGTCAAGTGCTAGAAAAGAGTTTACGGTTGGCGGCGTGGATGAGGAAGAGGGGTCTGGGTGTGGGGAGCAGGATCATGATTGGCGGTCGGAATTGCACGGGGTGGGTCGTAAACAAATCTTCGAACAATGGATAGAAAGCTGACCTGGAACTTTAGGTTCATTGTGTCATTCATCGCTACACACCTGATAGGTGGTGTAGCAATATTCCTGAACGCATGGTTGTAAGTCCGTTGCCCCATCGTGCAAAATTACATTAGAGAGTCATGGACGGACACTGATGATCTTACTGCAATGAAGACCTCGTGAACAGCTCATATGGTCGATACGAATGACAGAACCTTCCTTGGTGTTGCTCGATGAGGAGAGAGCTCAGATTCTTGGGCCGTACCGCTTTGTTCGCGAAACCGATTTACCAGAAGTGAGCAAGACAGAAGGTCGTATATATCGATTAAGATGCCAAGGGGTGGCGATCAGCTATTTATCGTGTGACGAAGACTGACAACAATGCTTGACAGATGTTCTGTTGGTCTGAGTCCTCGTACTTGCCAACCCTTCTAGACTTATTCGACACGCCTGCCGACGTCCAAGCGATATTACGGGGTGACGGATTGGAAGGCCTAGGACCTGAAAGCGATGCGGTAGTATTCTTTTCATCGGGGTAAGCTCACAAAACACCGTCGACATGAATGTCTCTGACGACTTCTACCAGAACGAGTGGGTTCCCAAAAGCGGTACTAAGCACGCAGCGTATGGCTTTATCGAATCTGTGGTCCGGCATGGTCGGTCAGTGATATCGCTAGCAACCCGAGTTACGTGGCGTAGGCTGATGAACCTTGATCTGATATACAGCACCCGCTCGGGCAGCTTTAAGAGCAGGCCTTCCTATACCGCCTTTACCTAAACCCACGGACCCGCAAAGAACACTATTGCTTGCGATACCCCTCTTTCACGTCACGGGTTGCTTATCATGGCTTATGCGGGCTTTCTTCGCTGGATCACGGATGGTCTTGATGCGGAGGTGGAATGCAGAAGAAGCGATCAGGCTGATCATTCAGGAGAATGTCAAGGTCATTGGCGGGTAAGTGATTTCTGACTCGATATCTCCACCTCACTAGAAGAAGACGGACGAGTCCCTAAGAATGGCTGAGAGCTTTGGCTAAATGAGGACTGATTTTTATTTTGGCGGACTGACCTGGTCAATGATTGCTCTCTAGCGTACCAGCTGTTGTAGCATCTATCGTCCAGTCTCCATCGTTACCAAAGGACACAGCCTTCGACACAGTCTTCTACGGAGGCGCGCCGCCAAGTTCTCACATGCCGAAAGAAGTGAAGTCAAAATGGCCGAAAGCAGGGCTGTGAGTCTACCGCCAGGGTGACACATCGCCGAAGGAGGTAAAGATAGGTATCGAGGCTGACGACCGATGAGTTGGCAGGGTGCAAGGATACGGATTGACCGAGACGAATGCGTATGTATGTTCGGTCGCTGGAGGAGATTATCTGGATAGGGTGAGCTATCCTTCTATGTAATTTCTCTTAGCACACTGCGTTATCGGCTCTGCTGTTCGCTAATTTCGCTTTCACGCTTCTGGATAGCCCGATAGCACGTGAGTCACACCGTATACAATCATAAGCACCGGGTCCCTCGAGCGAACGTCGGCCCAGGACTGACGATGAGGCACAGAGGTCCACCTGTACCGATATGCGATTTGAAGATTGTTGATCCCGATACGAAGAGACCGTTGGCTACTGGACAGACAGGGTTGATATATGTGAATGGGCCACAGGTGATGAAATGTTATCTAGGCGACGAAGGTGAGGCAACGATGGTGATCTACCTATCTGTTTCCATACTCACTGACATACAATGCGCTCGTTTGCGTCCCACCCGCATCCCATAGACGCAACACGGAAGGTCTTGGACCAAGATGGGTGGTTGGATACGGGCGATATTGGGTATGTGGATAAAGAGGGATTCCTGTATATCAAAGATCGACGTGAGCCATTATCAACACACTCAAGTACCATTGTTTGAGCATTGCTGATGAGCTGTGAACTTGTGTGAAAAATGGGGTATGTAGTGAAGGACATTATAATCCGAGGAGGCGAGAATGTGAGTCTTCAGATCCCTCTTCTTTCCACTCCCGCTTAAACACGTAGCACTGAGATAGCCTTGCCTTGCCATGGTTCAATGCAATGTAGTATCAATACTGATATTGAAATTGGTTATGCTCAGATCACCTCGTCCGAAGTGGAGAATGCCATATACGCTCTCCCCTACATTGCAGAAGTAGCTGCCGTTCCATTACCGCATGATCGTCTTGGTGAGGTCGTAGGAGCTATCGTCTCTTTACGGCCTCCTTCTTCTTCCCCTATTACTTCGCACAAGAAAACAAGAAGGAAGAGGGATATAGAGGAGAGTGTCATCAGTGAATTGAGGAATAGGAAATCGATACCTAGATACAGTATTCCGGAAATGGTTTTTATACATGATGGACCATTACGTGAGTGCCCTTATACATATGCCTAATCATTCATCAATTCGACTCATTCTCGATCCGTGTGAAAGTCCAAGCTGTACTGGCAGTCTGCAAATTGCGACGCTGATGTCCTTGTCTCATTATGAACGATTTAGCCAAAAACGTTAATGGCAAAATACTGAAGAAGGATTTGAAATTGTTGATCACCCAAGAATGGGAAAGAAGGAAAAGAAGCAGAAAGGATCCTCGCCCTCGCCCTTCGGCAGACATTTGTATGAAGAAGAATGGCGACGAAGACGTTGTAAGGGCGAAATTGTGATTTCCAAGAAATGTCTCAGCGGAGTAAATATATGTTTGCCATACCTTGTCACTGCATATAAAGCGGCATGCATTCTCTCTTTGGCCACAATGCCCTTTTCATAATCAGATGATTAGTGTAAATCATACAAGATACGATCTTATCGTTCTAATGACGTTCACTCAAACGACCGTCACACACACAAATATGTAAACCAGTCGCACGCACGTCAATCTGGTCACTTGACTTTTCTTTTGCACTTCTTGCACTATCTCCTCCTGGGCGGGGTCGAGCTATCTCTCCTTCTTCTAGGCGGGGTCGAACTATCCCTTCTTCTTCTAGGTGGAGGCGATCGTGAATCATCCCTCCTCCTTCCATTCACAGGTGATCTTCTTCTCGGTGCGGGCGAAGGCGACCTTCTTCTTGGAGGAGGCGATCTCGAGTCACTCGCATCAGAATACCTTCTTCTTCTAGGCGGTGATCTCGATCTCGATGGCGATGGCGAATACTTTCTTCTAGGTGGTGGTGATCTTGAATCGCTCGAATACCTCCTTCTTCTAGGCGGAGGCGATCTCGAATCCGAACTATACCTTCTTCTTCTATTTCTGTATCTTGATCTCGAATCATCCGAATCGGAATCGCTATCCGAATCCGAGTCTGATGTCGAGTCGCTATCGCTCGACGAATCGCTATCTGAACTTGAGCTTGAATCTGAGTCCGAAGAAGCGTTTGCTAACATAGCAGCTTGTTGAGCTGCCAAGAGCTTCGGCGCGTTCTGGAGGTAAGTTCTCATTTCCTCCGTCACTCGACCGAGACCGATGGACGTGAAGTAGTTGATGGAAAATCGGGTGTTCTTCGGATTGTCCATAGGGAACATCCCGCTGAAAGCAGGTTTTAGATCGGGGATCTTGAATCGTTCTACCAGTTTGTTGAGGCCCATCTCTTCATTCATCTCTTGCATGAGGATCTTGATGAAGATTCTGGAAGAAGAAGTTGTCTCGTCTTCGTTCATGTGCACTTGATTGAGAACAGCCCATGAGATAGCATCGGACGCCAGGAGGTGCCCAAAGAATCGACCGATATTACGGAGCTTATTGGTCTCGTATCGATGGATGGTATCATAATATTTAGAGAAAGCTTCTTGGAAGTTGTCCGTCCATACTCTGTTCAGCTTGCAGAATCGTTCACCGATCAAACCGTAGAAGTTCGAGTAGGATCGTTCTTGAGAACAACATTCTACGATCATATTACACAGTTCGATCTACAGAACTCAAGTCAGCTCCCATGCTACAAAGATGCGTTGGCGATGAGCTGCTCACCTCTCGGCCCTCGGGGATGTTGATCTTCATGAGCTTGTGAACGGCTTCTTCAAAGTTTAGCTAGAAAGCTCCATCAGCTACGTGTCAAGCTGAAAAGTTGCGCGATGTGTCAGCAGGAGTAGAGGACTTACCGAGTTCATGATGGTCAAGTAGATCGTTCGTCTGAGGTTGATCAAGTTTGTCTCCGTCATATCCGCAATGCCAGCTTTCTCAGGCGCGACATCGTCATCCTCGTCATCTTCCGACTCCGAATCGTAAGATCCTGATTCTGATCCAGACTCGTCATCCGAATCACCAAGAATCTCCTTCTTGATCTCTTCATATCGTTTCTCGTTCTCAACGTATTTCGGATCGACTTTGAACAGATCTGTATGATGCACATCAGCATACGACTCCCTGATATTGGCCAGATCAATTGGAAGCCGATAGGCAGGAAGATGTTAAGGCAAAAAGTACGCAAACGGGGAGGATGTCACAGTATTCGGAGGAGAAGAAATACTCACTAAGCGACTCTTGCACTTGTAGCTCATCATCCAAGGTGACCCTATGAGTAATCTGTTCATCCTCTTCCACTAAATCCAAGCCCTCGGGTATCGACGGATTATCCTTGTATTTGTCCTTTCTCACTTGGAACAATACCTCGATCATATATTGACACCTTTTGCTGATAGCTCCTTCATGTAAGACCGCTCTGAATCGCTCGAATACCGTGTTGTTGGCTTTTGGCGAGTTCTCACTGAGGAAGAAGCCTACTTCTCGCATAAATCCCACAGCGACTTCGATTGAATCGTCGGTTGGTCTGTCCAAGCATAATAACAGTATTTGAAGGGCGACTATCTCGTGGGCGACGTATTGATTGCACAGATGAGCTATGAAAGTGGATGTTGCGTGACACACGATCTGCAACGCCGGTAGATTAGCACAGTCTCGAGTCCGGCAGGATCAGATGTGAATCATGACACTGACCTTGTCGTTTCTCTTATATGCCCTCCTAAACTGACTGATCAATCTAATCAAGACCAATTCTCCCACTTGAGGTAATTTCGTATTCACAATAGCTACCAATGCCGCGAAGACAGGGGTGAAAGGCAAAGAGCTCGCTTGCGCACGCATTATCGACCTCGCGAATAATCCTTTTCCTCTTATCAAATTTTCACCAAATAATTCGGGAACGACATGTTTGATATTTGATACATTGACTTTGTTGATCAGACCGTTGATGGACTTTTTCAAGGCGTCCCATGACAGTCTCTGATATTCCGAGGAAGTTTTATCTTTTGCAGCTTCAGCTTGCATAGCCCTGAGCTTTGCAGGTGGGATATATGCTCCTCCAGATCTTGACCCGATTAACTTTGCGAACTCCGCCTTGGCGACTTCGTCTGCCTTGGCCGAGCCGTTCAAAGCTACGACTCCATTCCCGGACGGCTTCGTAAGCTCGTTCGTGATGGATGCTTCTAACATCGCCGCCTCCCTTGCACGCTTCCTATTGGGATCTATATCCAAGACTCTCGGTGCATCTATATCGTTAGGACCTCGGACGTTGGGGGGAGGAGAAGGGGATCCGCGACGTCGTCTGGAAGGTGGCGAAGGCGAACGGTCTCGTGGATTGGGCGAAGGGGATCTGTTGAATGCCGTCAGCTTGTGTTTGCCTCGTATAGGAGGTTTCGCAGAGCTTACCTTTTGCGCTTGGGTGCTGGAACATCATCCGGCGTTATGCTTCTGCTACGAGGTGATATCGAGCGGGTATAGGAGCGCGCTGCTGAGCGGGAACGGGACGGTGAGGGTGAACGGGAAGGTGAAGGCGAACGAGGCATTTTGACGCAGCTTTTAGTGGAAGAGTTGAACGAAATTGACGATTCGACGGAATACAGGGCTGTCACACTTCAAGAGCCTCTGTATCGCCAGCTCTTTCTTGCTTGATACTTCTCGTATTAATTTGACGATGCAGATGGACAAAAGCAGAGGTCGAAGAAGCAGTAGGATGTGTGTGCATACTTTGTCGAAGTGAACGGCGGGTAGAGAGTCTGGATTAAATGCAGGGCATGAATAGGTTAACGATCCCTGGTTAACGATCCCTGCTGCAAGGTGATTTTGGCTTTTTCTTTCTTTTATCCTGCCCTACGAGTACCATGACTGAGTGGCGACCCCCGCACTGACCCAGTCACTGATCAACGTAATGCTGTAATGCTGTGACGGCATGACGCACTTATAACTGTCCTCTTTGTTGTTGATAATTCACTACTGCATCTTTTCTCTTCTTTCTTTACCTACATTCAAAGATACCTCGACAGAGGAATCACCGCAAAAACACACTGGATCGCTATACAATGTCCTTCTCACCCAATAAGTCACCCACAAAAGCTGCTCATGAGCACGCCTTACTGCTCAATGCCATTGCAGCAGGAGCCAACGAGTACCCTAAACCTGAACATGTCAACTATACTTACGGTACTGCTGGATTTAGGACGCTGTGAGCTTAAGCATTAGGAAGGAAGATACCGACCCGAGACCTCAGCTGACGCTGCTTCGCCCTTTTAGTGCTACAAAGCTCCCCTCTGTTCTCTTTCGGGTCGGTCTTTTAGCTGTACTTCGGTCGAAGCGACTCGAGGGAGCTACCATCGGAGTGATGGTCACTGCCTCACACAACCCTGAACCTGTAAGCTATGCAGCTATTGGGTACGTCTGTGCTTCAACTGACACATGTCTCATAGGACAATGGAGTGAAGCTCGTTGATCCCTCTGGAGAGATGCTTGACCCGACCTGGGAAGCCCACGCTACAGCCCTTTCGAATTGCCCATCAACCGAATCGCTCATTTCCACGTTCACCACTTTAGCTACTCACTTACGGGTAGACTTATCACAACCTGCAAACATCGTCTACGCATACGATACCAGACCATCCGGGCCCGAACTGATCAAAGCCCTTGAACGGGGTTTTGAGAGTTTTGGAGAATCGGTCAAAACGAATAATCTCGGTGTAACCACCACGCCCATCTTGCATTATGTCGTGAAAGCTACCAACGATAAGACGGGAACGTATGGGGAACCAACCAAGAAAGGATACAATGAAAAGATGGCTAAGGCGTTTAGGACCCTTATAGTGAGTCGTAGCCATATCAGCTTCTGGTCGCGGAAACGCCGGACGTGTCAAGCTGAAACGTCTATCAAAGGGGAATCGCGGACCCCTTGCGCCATTGTATGTGGACTGCGCAAACGGAGTAGGCGCTTTGGCCTTGCAAGACTTCACTGCCACTCTCGGTGATGTCTTACCTATCAATCCACTCAACACGTCCACTTCGACCCAAGGATCGCTTAATCATTCGTGCGGAGCAGACTTCGTCAAAACGAAACAAGCTTTGCCTCCCTCAATACAATCTTCAGGCGTACTATCCAAGGCAGGAACCAGAGCCTGCTCTTTTGATGGAGACGCAGATCGTATCGTGTACTACTACCTCCACGAATCAAAGGGGACATTCAGGTTGTTAGATGGAGACAAGATTGCTGTCATGGTCGCTATGTTCCTTGGGGATCTGATTGTCAAAGCGAAGCTGGATGAAGAGCACAAGTTGGAAGTCGGTGTAGTGCAGACCGCTTACGCGAATGGAAGCTCTACCAAATATCTTACAAGCGTAAGCTCAGCTAGGCGATCGATTTCAGCGAGCACGTCAGATAGCTGATTGTACATACATCGTAGCGAAACATACCGGTCTCGTGCGTTCCTACTGGTGTAAAGCATCTCCATCACGCAGCGCAGCGTTACGATATCGGTGTATACTTCGAAGCAAACGGTCATGGAACCGTATTGTTCTCGGATCAAGCTATCAAAGCATTAAAATCTGCAAATCCGCAATCGCCCGACTCGGCAAATGCGATTAAGAATTTGTTGGCTTTCTCGGAATTGATAAATCAGGCTGTAGGGGATGCTTTGAGCGATATGCTGTTGGTCGAAACTGTATTGGCTCATCGAGGATGGGGCGCAGCAGAATGGGATGCAGGATACGAAGATTTGCCCAACAGATTAGTGAAGGTCGAAGTCCCAGATAGGAGTATCTTCGTAGCTACGGACGCTGAACGAAAGCTGCAACACCCGCAAGGCCTTCAAGATACGATTGATGAGACGGTCAAGAAGTATGATATGGGCAGATCCTTTGTTAGGCCCTCAGGAACCGAAGATTGCGTGAGGGTTTATGCGGAAGCCAAGACGGCTACTGAAGCTGAGAGTGAGTATCCTGTTTGCGATATGAGCGAATTATCCAAGTGGCTGATGCCGATCATGTTTTCTGGCAGACCTCGCGGTAGCGGTCACGGATATTGTCAAGTTCGGTTCGGGCCAGGTATAAGTGGTGCAGTATGCCAGCATTCTGCAAGACCATGGAAAGGTGGAAAAGCGGAAGAAGCAAGTAAAGTAGAACTCAAGAATATGACAAAGACATCCTACTATATACACCTCATTGTTTATACCGATACATATATGCATAACGATAACGACCTAGCATGCTTTCCATGAAATAAACTATCGATTTCAACGAGTCACGGAGATTGTTTCCGGATCAACGCAACGTCATTTACCGGAGACTCCACTTGCGCTCTGTGCACTGTCTGGATTTATTATCTGGTCGAGATAAGAGGTAGATTACTATTGTGTTTGTATCTTAGAGATCTTCTTATCCACTAACGTATTTCTCGATCAGCAGAAGATGACTAGCGGGTATGTATGACGGGAAGTCGGTCAGGGATAGTCGATCATTAGCTGATATTCATGAGGGTCAATGTAGAATAAGAGAAGCTTCTCACGCTGGGAGCTGGTATACCTCTTCCAGTGAGATTATCTTTTCCTTGGGGTCTTCATCTTTCCGCTCCTTTTCCTCTTAGTATTCGCATTTGTCTTCAGCCTTACTACGAATTATGTGTGTATGAAGAGAGCCAACAGCTGATCTTCCGTTGTGTCTGGTCGGATCTATAGGATCTCAACTCACAGAACAGCTAGATGAGTACTTGTCGAACGTACAGCCTATCCCTGCTTTGGATTTCAATCCTCCCGTACAGAATGCAAAGGCAATCATAGCTCCTCATGCGGGGTACAGCTATAGTGGGCCGACGGCAGCTTGGGCTTATGCCAGTATACCAACTGAGAAGATGTGAGTGTTCCCGCTCTGATCTGACCGGATTCTAGCCCCACAATCCCTCTAAACTGCGGCGCGAACACGATCAGGTGGCCAAAGACAGAGAGCGAATTCGTGGGTCTCATGAGATGAGCTGATATCTAATCTCGAATGCTTTACTAGTAAGAGAGTATTCCTATTGGGACCATCCCATCATGTTTATCTGGACGGCGTAGCTCTGTCGACTTGCGAGGCTTATGAGACTCCCCTTGGAGATATTCCATTAGATCTAGAGAGTGAGTCGAACCCCCTCAGGTACAAGATCGTCGTCCAACCGGTACTCCACTCGTTTGACACCGTCTCCTCAATCGCGAAGGTGTGAATCTATACTCCGACTGGAACCAAACTGATGTGTACCGCGAACGGGTCTAGCAATCACGGAGCTCGAATCTACGGGAGTGTTCTCGCAAATGAGGAAATCGGCGGATGAGGATGAACATAGTTTGGAGATGCATTTGCCTTATATCAGACATGTCTTCGAGGGGTGAGTGTCTCTCATTCTGGGTTGAAAATGATCTCATTATGCTCGATGCGCTTGTCTGCTCATCCCACACTACTCAAAGAGGTGCGACACTGACTTGCGTGCTAATGTGAATCACTTCTCATAGTCGGACCGACCTTGCCTTGGTACCTATACTCGTGGGACATCCCTCACCTGCTAAATTGAGTCAACTTAGCGAAGTACTATCGAGATACTGGCAAGATGATGAAACGTTTTTTGTGATTTCGTCGGATTTCTGCCATTGGTATGTTATTGTTCCCCAGCCATTCACTTCTTATCCAGTCCTACCGTTTCTTCCTTGTGACGGTCATGTAATACAAATCTTCGGGGTGATGGACTTAGACTGATCTGACGAGATCTTCGTGTTTCAGGGGAACAAGATTCTCATGTACTCCATATTATCCAAATGCCCCTTCCCCTCCTAACCCCGTACCACCTGTACCTCCTGCTTCTGCCTCTCCCCCTTCATCAGCATCAGCAACCAATGGAAACGTTCCTCCGGTGTTGATCAAGAAGTACGGTAGTAGTAGTAACACCGACAACGGGGGAGTGCCAATCTGGAAATCTATACAATATATGGATCATGAAGGTATGGATCTTTTGAGAAGACCAGCGGAGACAGGGGCTTTGGAGAGATGGGAAGCGTATTTGGCACGCACAAAGGTGAGTCGGGCTCAGAGTTTTGAGTGAATAGCGGATCTGCGGAGTTGGTTGTGCAGAATACAGAAAGGCGAAAGATGAATATAGCTGAGACTGAGACTGATATCCATTATCAACTTCACCTGCGAAGAACACGATTTGCGGTAGAAATCCCATTACAGTCCTGCTCCATCTCATCCAGCATATATACTCTGAAGGTCCGGAAGAAAAAAAGCCTGTCTTTAGCTTTGTCAGGTACGAACAAAGTAGTCAGTGTGTGAGCGGGAGAGATAGTAGTGTGAGTTATGTTAGTGGGGTACTAAGGGTTCCTCAGTGATCCCATGGGAACGACGCATGGCATACGAAGTTCTTGGGTCGTTGTACTGCATTGTAGCGTATCGTATTATGTATTCCGATTATCGCATGTAACGTCACTCAAAAATCGTTTCGAGAGTCATATTGGTAACCCTTTCGAGGGCTTCACGGTCAGAGTAGGATGGACAACTCAGGAAGAATACTGGCGTTGCGATAGACAGTGAAAGTGAAATCGCAATTTCATTGGTTTACATATACATACACATCTCTTTCAAACGACAACCCTTTATCTTAGGTCGGGTCTAAGGCATCTCGGTATCGATTTGTTTGTATCCTTTTACCTGTTGCGTGAAAAGAATTCTGTCAGAACGCACATTTCATTTGCCCAACTTCAACATTGAAGCCGGCTCAACATAAAGGGATGAGTATTGTAAGAGAGGTACGCAGCGGATATGAGCATGGCGATAATTTACAAGTTGGATTACAGAGTCGAGATGAAATGGAGATGAATGGGACGATTAGAGATGAAATACGGTAAATGAGAGAGGTAGATGAGACTTTGACGGATTATTGTCTATTTAAATTTAGATAGCTACTCACCTTATTCTCCCTGATCATACCTGCGTACTTCTCTGCCAGGTCTTTACAGTTTTGCAAGTGATTCACCCCTTCGCCTCTATAGCATTTCTGTAATTCCTCTCGAACCAATCGAGCCTCCATGGCTTTGATCCATGATTCTCGGATGTGTTCGTCTCGCGATTTGAGTATTTCTGCGTAGGGCGAATTTGGACCGATTATAGTCGTATTTGTCAGTCGTCAGTCGTCAACACAATTTGGATCGGTGATTCCGATGATGGATTTTGAAGTCAGTAGTAATTGGTGGAGCGGCAGGCATGCAAGTCAGTAAAAGATCTATTGGTATGAGGAAAAGAGGAGGAAAGGGCGGAACATACGTCTGTACTCGTCCATTGTTGGTGTAGTCGCCATCCTGCCTGGTTTCTATATTGTGCTTTTCTTGTGCGGAGCTATGAGCGGTGTCTGTGGGTCTCAATCAGGTTGGACGGAACTCTGATGTATTTGTTTGAGGTATGCTTGTGGTTATCTCTTTTATTAACTATCTTTCAATCAATCCAATAAAGCAGAGAGCGAATCAACTCTGGCTGAAAGACAAAGCAAAGTATAACGGGATCAAATTCCCTCTTCTCTCGTCAACCCAAGAGAATGATTGACACGTGACTCGAAGAAGGATTGGTGCCCCACGCGACTGTTCTCTTTTGTGGTCCACCAACTAACTAAATTTACACACCATACAGCATGGGATATGCGACTTCGCCCAACTCACACTCACCCAGACAACCAATCCCATCTCCATCTCATACATCTATATAAGCGGCCATTCATACTCATATCACTCTCTTCTTGTTCTCTTTTCTTCTCCTGATACTTCGATTACCATTTCACTTGACTTGATCTCTTACTCAATCACTTTGCATTGATATTCTTCCCATCTCATCTCTTTGACTTTAACTCACTCCCTTGCGGACTAGCCTTGATAGCTTAGGCCCCTGACTCTTCTTGTCCATCCCATTTTTCTGACGTCCCAGGTTTCTCATAGCATCTCTCTCGTTGACCTGACCTTCTTCACATCTACCCACATCCTGTAGGCTTGGGCTCGGGCCTCCTCTAGCTGTCTCAGCGACTATCACAGCCTTCTTCGAGACACCCTTCAGGTCCATGGAAGGGGTTCACTGTCATAGTCTACCATGACCTTCCAGCCTTTCGCGAGCTCCACTTGGGCGCCACCCAACCCCAACGCTCATTCCCGATCCACGTCTAACACTGGGCCAGCAAATGCCTCTCGCCATACTACTCCGGGTCATACACCGCCTTCTGAGGGTCCCAGCCCCATCGTAGCTACACCCAACTCCAGCATGGAAGAGTCTGTGTGGTCCGATAGATTTCAAATGCTTCCCACCTCACATATAGGTCCGATCATCAGCGACCCAAAGCCAACTGGCCCCGAGTATAAGGAACAACGGAGAGTAGTAAGCCATGCAATGTTCTTCCTCCTATCTAGCAAGAAATTTTACTAGGAATCTGGAGCTAATTTCCTGTTTGCCACCTCATTCTATAGCTCGGAGATCTTCCGACACATGCTAATCAAGTATCTCCGCATGCTCTCGCTTCGCCTTTCATGCCAGGCATCAACAACGGTGCGTGGGGTCCCCCTGTTCCTCTGAAGCACAGACCACCCCCTCCGCAGATTCAGACTCATCGCAAGGTCAGCTTGGAAGAGGTAAGTTCCACATTTCTCTCTGATTAGATTAGCCACTCCTAGCTGATGCAGTCATCTGGGATAGCAACTTGCCATAGCCGAGGAGAGAATAAGGGAATTGACCTTTGAGAACCAGAAGTTGAAGGAAAGAAACGCAAATGCTTTTGCCGTAAGCCCTCTCTTCCTTGTCCGTTTTTGCTCGATGGCCTTGGCCAAAGATCTACTCTTGCCTGCCTGTTCATCGTGTATGCTGGTCACTGACGTATGACCATCAGACGAACACCCCGGCACACACTTCACCTCCCGTCAGCTCACGCTCTTCGATGATATTCGATAGTGGTTATCCCTCATTCTCATCTGCGGGGTATGGCCAGATTGCCGGACTCGGTTTGCAGAGATTCGAGGATCCCGAAGTGTGCTACGATCCCTCAAGACTCTCTCAGTATTTGAATGATCATGTAAGCCATCCAAAGCAGTACCTCAACCCTCTCAAGGTACAGACTATCTGATTATGCCCTGGTAGTTCGACAAAGCATCGTATTCACCTCCCTCTCATCTGTTCGGCCGGATACTTCAAGGTACATTTAAATTCGCCGACATGCCTCACGAATATATCAGGCCTATCGTGTGGATCATTGCGCATCGCATCCCCAAGAGCAGCTCAGAGCGGTAAGCCTTCATGTGTGTGATGTCTCACGATGATTGCTGACACCATCTTATACAGCTCTGGCCTGAAAGCCGCGGTGAACGCCTTAGCGGTGAGCTGCTTCCGTGTTGTTGACATCCTATTTCAGCTCATATAGGACTTTGTAGAGCCGTCTTGGGCTTCCCCGAGCACTGGATCCGACTTGTATGCTAGTTCGGTCCATCATAGAGTGGGCAAAGCCCCTCTGCTTCACATCTTGCGGAAATTATCTGTGTCAACAATTGCTTGAAAGGGGGGACACTCAGGACAAGGAGGCTTTTATCAGGGAAATTCAGTGAGAATTACAGTGAACCTCCCGTTCCAGCCTCCGTGGCTGACCTTGTCTTGTGTACATGAAGGGACGATATCGTGCCCATTGCTAGCGATAAATTTGGCACCCATGTGTTGTGCAAGGCTATCATGAATAAGGAATTGGAGGTAAGCCCTTTATGCCCAAAAGTCCCTTGGCCCAGCTTACACACTTGGGGTCAGCAACCAATCTCTGACGCATTGATCAAATTTGGCATCTTCGATTCAATGAGAACTGGAGCTAGGAGGATCTGGAGGGAGGTGAGCTTGCTTGTCCCGCTTGGCCAGCACTCAGCTGACGAAGCGATGGTAGTATCTGGAGAAATGCCGCCAAGCAAGGCAGTCTGAAATCTTCACCAAGTGAGCATAGCTATTGCCGGTTCATTGGGCTCGGAAAATCTAACTGAAAGACGTTCAGAATCAACGCAGAAATGGTAGGCCGATGGGCTGAACTGGCCTGCATCAATGAGGTAAGCCTTCATGATGGAAATGATTCCAGGGAGACTGATTTCGTTTCAGCATGGATCAATCGCCGTTCAGCAGGTCTTCGAAGTGTTCGGATCTCAGGATCTCATGGAGCCAGCTTTCAAAGAGGTGAGCAGCATCTTACTGGAAATGTGTGCTAATCATCACGCCATAGATTCTGGACGACATCGCTAAAGTTGCGAACAATCAATTCGGACAGTCAGTATATGGCCACATCGCCCAATCGGAGTCATTACTGACTATTCGCAACTTGCAGCTTCGCAATCACAAAGCTTATAGGATACCCTCAAGTATACCGAAGGACATGTGAAGCCATCTTGACCTCTTATCCCCCCGTGGCAGTCACGCATCATGGAGTCAACTTTGCCAAAATTGCCTTGACTGAAGGCGGAAGGGGCTCTATCATGAAATATGTGAACGCCATCTGCTCGTTTGATGACGGGTAGGTCCTTCATCCCCGCGATGAATGCCATGCAGCTGACAATGCACTCGCAGTCGAACTCCCGGCATCGTTGCCATAGCAACTTCGTCTATTGGAAAAGCGCATCTGAGTGAGTCTACAGAGGACTGTCATCTGTCGGATCCGTTACTGACGTGGCCTCACACGTTAGCGTTTGTGCTCTCCTGTGTAAGCTGTTTCATGACTTTCGCGGCAGTGACTTTCAGCTGACAATTTTACTTTGTGCACACAGCTGACCCCAGCCGAACACATTCGTGTCCGACAGACTTGTCGAGCTTATAGCACGACCCTTCGAAACTCTCAGAGCGGAAACGATCTTCTACGATCTTTGTGAGCTGGGCTGTCTTCGGACAAGTATATCAGCTGACAGGTCGTGCAGAGGCCTCATGCATGCCGTCGGAGTCAGGCATCGAGCTGGAAGCGGGTGAGAGCACAATCGATAACACTCACTCCTAAGCACATGATCTCCAAACACGACTGCGCATTCAAACCAATTCAAGTCAGCGTAATAATCGCATCGCACGTCTCAGCATCATTCAATCACGTCTCTTGTGCATATTCAGCATTTTTGCATTTCAGCCAATCATCGACATTCGCATCATCAATTTGATCATTTCGCTCAGAGGACTCATCATCAAACCATCATCAATTCACTGTGCATATATACAAAATACAACAACATCCAACATACAACAACGTCCAAGCATTGATCAATCTCATATCAAATTTCGCATAGCATATAAACGAGAACGTTCGCACGAATCCGATGAAAACAATTTTTTCTACCATCATCATTTTTAATCATGTTTAGCATATAATGTCGATCAAGAAGTATCATACCAAGTGTGAAGGGTGGATGGGAATAGCGAACGGTGATGGAGGATGGGGGAAGGGCGGAAGTATATAGGAAAGGAAGGGGGCAGATCAAAGTCGATATACACAATGTTCAAGTCGAATGTTTATGCAATTCAATGTGAATATTTCTTATGACGAGGACGAGAAATTGATCCTGTTGCATTTTGCAGTGATTCAGACGTTGGACTGTGCAGTATGCTATCTGCCATCTGAAAATTACGTTGCGATATGACATGGGTATGGGTTTGGGCATGAACATGAACATGAACGTGAATGGACGTGAGAGAAGATGCATATTGGTGATAATGTATGTGGCATGGTGTGATGCGATGTGATGCGATGCGATGGATGATAGATTATACAACATATGGCCTGGATCATGATAAAGGGGAAATATATGGAACTGAGAGATAGAGAGATATAAACTAAATTTGATTCCTCTTTTTGGACGTCCTCATGTACGGTCTCAAGAGCCATTCGACATCCGCTTCTGTCTGATCAATCGTGCCTTGACGTATCTCGTAGGCTAATCCACGAATCAGAAACCGTTATCAGCTTAGATACTTCGCGATCTGAGGTTGAGTACGAGAGTGAACATGAGACTCCAGGAGAAGAAGGGTTTTCTTGGATGGCGAGTCAAGTCGGACGAATGAGAAAAGATGGGACTCCGGACTCCACTCACGCTTAGCTTCGAACCGAGGGCCGACTTCGGCAAGTTGTACATCCTTATGTCCCGTCTTAGCGAATACGTGGTGTCTACTCAACAGGGCAATCAGCGAATCAGAGAATTGGCTCTTTAAAACTAAGTTTCTTGCTGTCCGTTTCGCTCGACTCACCTGAAAGAGATAAAATCATTCTCATTCCTAAACGTCATCACCCGCTTACTATCCTCCTTTGGAACTGGGAAAAGCGCCTTGAGAATCCCCGTTATCCTCTCTCCCAATTTCGTGCTGAAATTATCAAAAATCAAGTGGGGGAATTGTTCGGATACTGTACTGGAGTTTGAGGAGACATCGTGTCGCAATGTAACGTTGTGAAGGGTCATTGAGAGTGTTGGGCCGTGAGGTAAGTGAGAGACGATGAGGGCGTCTGGGACACCACGATGTTCGTGGATCACGACGAGGTCTGTGACCCCCTGAGAAGTGCAGGCGGAGACGAGGTCTTTGATTACTGTGTTTCCTCTGTTCAGGCGGTATGAATTGGGGAAGACGAGACGCATTTCCTGATTAGATGAACACTCATTTGTCAGCGAATTATGGTGATTGTGTATTATGTGTTGAAAGGTTCTTCAAGGCCGTGAGAATTGAGGGTTGAGCACTGAGAATCGAGATTGAGGATAGAGGATAGTTCTGCTCACCTTGGAAAATTGCATTAGACGAGAAGAGGGAGATCGGGAAGTGGTGATGACGATTTTAGGATCGTATGTCCCGACTTTGGCGTACTCGTCGTCGATGTGTGAACGGGGATCTGCAGGACCATGGCGAGTACTATCAGTATTAGAGATATATCGCTGTTGGAATTGGACAAGAGCGAAAGGATAATGGAGACTGGAGTCTGGTTGAGAGTTTAGCCGCACGCACCAACTTGCGCTTCATCCAATACCAAATCCTTCCCACCTAGATTCCTAACTTCATTCCGTAGTTCAGTGGGGAGCTGCTTGCCTTGAGCTAATAGATCCTTGATCTTCTGCTTCCTCTCGTATATCGCCCTCTCTTGAGATTCTTGGGATTTCTTGTAAATGTATTCCCTGCGTTCCCTCGTTTGGCGACGGAGCTGCGACAGCGCGAGAAATAGAATCAGTATACGACGTGATACGCCCGATGCGAATGAGATTGAGGTATGAGGCAGACTTACCATCTTTGTCTTTCGTGAATAGTCCGATAAGGACTGAGATCAGCGTAAATGGGGAGGCTTCTGAAATGGTGGGCAAGTTGAATCAGTATAGGCTACTGATTTAGCCGATATCTTTGTGTTTTGGTATCTTATGAGGGTGTTAAAGTTGCAATGGGTAATGACAAGTAGACTTACAAGAAGCAGAAGGTGGAAGACTAGAACTTATCTGGCCAAGCTTTTCTTTGAATCTCGCTGCAATGATATCAATCGATAGTGGGTGGATGCACTTTTAGCCCAAAGCGGGAACCAAGCAAAAGCAATAACAAATCACAAATCTGATAACAAACCTCCAGTATATACGCATTTGTCAAAATATTCAGACCCGAGTAATGTTCGGGATCAAATGTTACCTCGACAAGGTAGGCATGCGAATACCGCTCAGGTCCCCTCTCTTCTTTTTCGCACGCCTGTCTCGATCAAAGGAGTATGACGCACCGACGATCAAAAGTAAAGTAAAGTAAAAGTAGAGTAAAATGGGAAAATAAGCTTTGCACGGGCAAGTGAATGGTGAACACGTTCGTGAATCTCAATCCCAATTCAGTTAGATAGCATAGCATTTCCAGCTGTCCTCCTGTAAACTAGACCTTTACATATCCCCTTGATACGCCTTCCTCAGGTCGCACGACCACATTTATTCCTGGCCCTTCGCTACTCACGCTTTACGTCCATACGAATTTCTCAACAAACCAACCACCAAAGTGGAAGGAAGAGCTGTATTGGTCAATTCTTCCCTTCTCACATCACAAGGCCACTTCGCAGGCAAGAGCGTGCATGGTCGATCGGATACGATAAGCCAACATGCGATCGACATTCATAGCGGGCTGCATAGGCCTAGCACTCGCTGCTTCGTCCTCGGCTTCTTCCTCTTCTTCGTTTTCGTCAAATAATGCTGAACAGGTCGTCTTGACACCTTCCTGGGAAGGTCCTAGCGAATTCGTCAAGCCCAAACGCCGGCGTAAGTCCAAGAAATGCTCCATCGGTCATCTGAATAGATCGCTCATGTGGTTCCTCTTTACAGCCCTAACCGGACGATTCTTGCATATAACCGACATCCACCCTGACCCGCATTACAAAACGGGAGCAACCTTTGATTCGGGATGTCATAGACGCGATAAGAAGAAGAAGAAGGGCAAAAAGGGAAAAGGCAAGGAAAAGCTCATAGATGACGATGAGACTTTCGCTTTCGACGAGCAGGACGAGCTGTTCAAAGGTAAGGGCAAGGATAAAGATGGGCTTGATTTAGCTGGGGAATGGGGAACAGCTGTATCGTAAGTAGTTGTGTACTTGACGCTTTTGTTCAGTCCAGCTGCTGATTGTTGTGGGTCGATCAGGAAATGTGATTCGCCGATGTCGCTTGTGAATGTCACTTTCGATTGGTTGAAGAAAGAGTGGAGGGATGAGATTGATTTTATAGTTTGGACAGGGGACAATGCTAGGTGAGTCTAGTTTCTAGACCGTTGGCTTCTAAGCGCAGCCATGTACGAGGAGTCTCGAAGCATGTCTAATGCTCAATCGGAACTATCGCACATGTTGACGTTCCACTGATACCCGCTGTCTCACAGACACGACATAGATCGTTCACTACCGCGAACAACTAGCGAAATATTCAAACTCAACCGAATGATCGTTTCCAAAATGCTGGATACATTCGGTACGGATATACCTATCGTACCTAGTATAGGGAACAATGATATTTGGCCTCACAACGTCATGGCTGCTGGCCCAAGCAAATTAACAGAGGAGTTCCTGCAGTGAGTGGTAGCTTTTCTATATGTTCTATATGTCTTGTGCTGTAGCTGACGACTGTTTTCCACATAGTATATGGGGCAAATTCATCCCGCCTGACTTTGCTCACGTGTTTGAACGAGGATCGTATTACAGTGTCGAAGTCATTCCTGATACTTTAGCTGTAATCTCGCTGAATACACTATTCTGGTACGACTCCAATACATGTGAGCTATGCACCTGTTTCACGCACTTTAAGGGTACCAGCTGACACAATGTAGTGGTCGACGGTTGTGGCGACCACTCGAATGACCCAGGTGCTCTCGAGATGGACTGGCTGGACGTGCAATTATCTGCGTTCAGGGATAGGGGTATGCAAGTCTGGTTGACAGGGCATGTACCGCCTCACATGGGTTATTACTATGACAATTGCTGTGAGTCATCATCTTCCTGCTCTCTGCCGGAGATATAGCTGATATGTACTGGCGAGCAGATTTGAGATACGGTGATCTGGCTTTGCGATACCAAGATACTATAGTCGGACACCTCTTTGGTCATATGTGAGCCTGGAATGATCTCTTCATTGGCTTGATATAGCTCATATGCTAATCTTGGCAATGCAGGAACGTGGATCACTTCTTCTTCATCGATGTCGACGAGCTAGAATCAACTCCAGTCGATCGGTCCAAATCCAAGTCGAAAGTCAGGTCCAAGAAGAATTTCGCTCCTTTGACAGCAAACTTGTCTGCCCTTCCGTCTTTCCAGCGTCAGGGGGATGTAGGTATCTATGGAGCGGCAGATATCTTGAAAGAAGAGTTGAAGAAGGACTTTCAGGATATGCCTGGACCTAAGGATTTGAAATTGAAGGACTATATAGCCGTGAACGTGGCTGCTAGTGTCATTCCCACTTACTTGCCAGGTCTGAGGGTTTTTACGTGAGCATGGCAATCTCTTTCAGCATTTCAACCGAGAAAAAAGCATTGGGAAGATTGGCTGATATAGAGAGATAGGTATAATATATCTGGATTGGGTGACGAGAAGAACGAAGATGCTCTCTATAAACCGCACAAATTGCCTCTACAAGACGACGACGACGAGGATACGGAAGGAGAAGCATACGAGGATGATGTGGAAGAATCAGAAGAAGAAGGCGAGCACCATGATGTCGAGGTAGAAAAGAAGAAAGATCGAAAACCGGGGCACCGACATCGAGGGAAGAAACCAAAGAAGGGCGATTGCAAGAAACCTGAGAACGAAGATAAACCACATTGCGTATTCAGAAGACAACCTCGATACTATTCGAAAGATTCACCCTCGAGATCGAATAAAGCTTTGAGCCCATTAGGATACACCCAATTCTATCTACCGAAATTGAACAAGCAGGGATCAACACCGCAATGGGAGATCGAATATACCACTTACAAAAGAGATGTTCTTGATCCTTCTTCTTCTGATAATTCCACTAGGAGATCTCAGTGGAAACAACCTCCGCCGGTACCGTTGAAATTCTTACCTGGATACAACGATTTGACGGCGATCGAAGGGGATGGTTCTGACGAAGACACATTGTTGTTGAAGAAGAAATGGGAGAAGACGTTAAAGAAAATAACACCATGGAGAATGCCGGACCTGACGATTCCGAATTACGTGAAATTGAGTAGGAAGCTGGTGAAAGAGAAGGGCATGTGGGATAAATTCCAGGAATTGATGTGAGTTGGCAGGCTGTTTTCATATGACGTTACCCGTCTGCCTGATCGCACGAAATAGCGGCTCCCTTATCTGTGGGACTGGAAAAGATGGAGGTGCTGACAAGTTGTGTAACAGGTTCGTTTCTGCCAACGTGGACGATTAGCTTGTGTACGCCGACAGCTACTTCCGGCAGGCTGCATGGCTCACCGCTGGTTTTGACACTGATCATTCAAAGTATTTTTCTTTCGGCCCCGACTCGCCTATTGTAGCTGTTACCTTGTACTTTTACAAAAGTGAATAATCCTATCTTCACTGACCCTTCGTTGGCGTTGCGGTACTTGCTGAATTCTCCTCGCCACGATCCACGTTGTACATACTTCATGATGCATTGATGACCTGTTTCGAACTACGAAATTTGGAGAACGTCTGCGTCTCGAGGCGATCGCGCAGACACAACCAGGGGCGAGAATTGGACGCAAAATCGATCCTGATTAAGGAGGCTCAGACGACATGTGGTACGTCATCTGGAGTAAGCGGTATTCCTCCAAATGCAATTTGCTGCCCTTCTAGCTCACATCCGCTTCTCTATTCGGATCTTTCCCTCCTTCTCTGCTTTCTCGGACCGCTGGACTGTACAATACTGCACATTCTCCATGCATTCTTGTTTTCTTGTTGGTCGTTTCCTTTTTTCTCCCGATTCAATCCTGCGATACCCCCTCAACCCTGCCGTACTGTACGTCGAACACGTGTACACAGCATACTGTTCTCGGTCCATCCGAGGCGGGTCGAAGTAGTTACTCGTACTGTACTGTGATACAGCTAAAGCGCGATCGTAGTCCTCAGATCACTCATCACATGCCTCATAACCGCATCGAAGGCATTGATCAACCTATGAGCGCACGTCTCGCACCGCGTCGCCTCGTGGATCGCCTCTTCGATTTCTGCGCACATAAACCGATACGCATTTGACTTTATTACTGTCAATGCAGCTTCTCCGGCAATTTGACGGAGACGGGTGAAAGAATGGTTGGTAGATATATAAGCGGGACATCCGCGGCCGAATCGCTTTTTACAGATTGAGCCGTACCCTTCTAATTTGATATTGACTTTTAGGTTTTTGGTGAAACAGTATTGTAGCTCTTCATACGCCTCGACCCACTTCAAGTGAAGTTCGTCTAGTGCGATGAGATACCTTGGACAGTGGGTTTGGAGGATACGCCGCAGGGGTTTGGGTATACAACCTAAGTGGGCTTCAGTGAGTGTCTCGGAAGAGTACCGTTTACAATTTGGGGTGTCGCGAGCGAGGGCGTAAGCTGTGTAGAGGATAAGAGGGGATGCGTGCAGTTGAAGGAGCAGGGAAGTGAATTTGAGAAAGAATTTCGGGATTTTGTATGTCTGAGATACGGCCAGAGCTTCAGGTAAGAGTTTGAGTAAAGAGATTGCTGTTGACGAGAATTTCGGGTTTGAGTTTGGATTTGTGTCCGTTCTGACACTTTCACTTTCACTTGGCTGTGGACGTAGATGTGAATGCGATTGCGATTGGAGGAATCGATGAGGTTGCAAGAGAGTAGTGAGGATGAGTGTAATCGAGTCCGAAGAGGCATCCCATCGGATGATTGCTGAGGGTGTATCGGACTTGAAGGCGGAACGGGTATTGATGCCTATGGATTTGGCTGTTCCAGAGATTAGGACGTACCCGATCTGATCGGTTGAGAGGAGTGTGATGTACTCTCCTGACTTGAGGATCGGGGAGAACCATGGGTGCATGACGATCGGGCCTAAGGTCAACGACGGATCTTGAACTAAATCGGAAGCAACTCTCGGAAGAGGTCGGTTCTGCGCAGGTGTCTCCATGTAGCTGAAGGGTACAGATCTACCGAGGCTTCTTGGTCGAGTAGACGTCGTTGATTCGCTTTCCTGTTGGACTGACCAGGAAGAGTCTGAGACCTTGGACGTGTCACTTTTAATTGTTGACCTTGTGGCGGATCCATGAGACGGTCCGCTCAGATCCGTGTTGGGGCAGTAGAACAGTCAC
The DNA here is from genome assembly GCF_000512565.2 of Kwoniella dejecticola CBS 10117. Lineage (NCBI taxonomy): Eukaryota > Fungi > Basidiomycota > Tremellomycetes > Tremellales > Cryptococcaceae > Kwoniella > Kwoniella dejecticola. The sequence continues at coordinate 323,728 of NC_089311.1, read as the reverse complement.
GCAGATCAGAAGGGACTCTCAACTCGACCTGACAGGCGCATGGAGATGATGTGTGAAGACTTGCCTCCGATCTTACTAGCGCCGTGGTGGTTGGAGGTATCTTGGTCAAGATACATATCGCCGGTCAGGATGCGAATTTGTAAGGCTCACGGCTGAAGGAAGCTTGTCGCTCGACTGCACGTTAGGATATCTGCGTCTGTAAATAAGGAGGACGGCATACACTCACAGTTGAGATCAACGCAGAGTGGATGCTTCCTTCGAGGGTGATGGTGGAGATGAGAAACTCGTCATCACTCAAGAAGGGATTAATTAAGATTCAAGAGATGATCAAGTAGTGAGAACAAGACCTTTGATCATTTCAGGACGGTACAGTAGGTATCGGTGCCGATGTTGTGTGAAGAGGGCAGAAGAAGGGCAAGAAGGACATCGATAGCCAAAGAGAAAGTTCAAAGCAACTGGTAAACTCGTGTGGCACTCATCAAATGCCATCCGCCTCTGTATTGCATCTGTAAAGGGCCTACCGAAAAAGCGTATATTGGGCAACTAGTAGAACGCTCGGACCGTGCCGAGTCGTCCGCGCCCATTATCAAGGCTACTTAATGCAAAGACCAAGAACAAGAGTAAGGAGTATACCGCCCTGTTGGAAAAGCACTGGTCGAGATGTTTAATTATCAGTGGGTCGTTAGCTGTCCAGTTGGTGATCCGCTCAAAAAAGGCGCTGGTGGGTAGCATAACCTCTGCACCACGTTGTACACCGGTTACTTGGGTCGTGCTGTTCGGACGACGAGAATAGACAGCATTATTTGCCGACTGAAATAACCTCACGAATAATAACATATTAATGACCAAATTCAGGTCGCCCTGTGTCTTGCCCAATGGCCAAGCTGGTTAAGGCACCCGACTGTTATGCTAAGACTTATCCTACTAAGGCTTACGAGCAGTTTCTTCGGATGATCGGGAGATCGTAAGTTCGATCCTTACTTGGGCAGAATGTGCTGCTTTTTGCAGGTTCATCTTTTGGCGAATTGCATCATGCAGCTCTATGAGATGAGATAGACCATCCTCTATAGCTTTGTAGATCGCATGCGATTAGACCTAAGCTTTCAAGATAGCAAGCCGGAGCAAGAGCACCACCCGCCTCACGTCGATCAATTGACCACGGTGCTCCGCATTTTTCTGGTATTTGTTTTTGGGTCTGATCAATTCGGTTAAATAGCATAATAACAGTCGAGTTGCATCAACGTTCTTTCCTGTCCAACACACTTGACCGTCCTTTGGTCCTGGTTTGCATCGTGCAACTCGTCATCATCACGATTGCATAGCTTTCCTCCACGTCCTTTCATTGCTCCTCTTCGTATTCTTGCTTCTTCCCGTCGTTTCGCCCTGTTGGAGGTCTTCCTCATCCAGCGAACTACGAGCTATAGCTTATATACCATCTTCATTCTCTTTCTTCTCGTCTTTCGACTCGTTCCCTCCCAACGAATAGTCATAGTGTGACGCACGACATGTCGACGTCCTTGCCGGCAACTCCGAAATCCCCACCAGCAAGTTCCAGCGCACAGACATTCCAGCCTGCCCGACCATCACCACTAGCAACTCCCCTCTCACCGCCTTCGGGACCAGTCAAGAATCATCCGAGAAGATCATCAGCCGCAGCCTCAGAAGCAGCCTCGGTATCGAGCTCAAGTAAGAATGCAGGCCTGTACCCTGGACTCAAGGGGCTCGACGAGCGAGGGAAAGGTAAAGGCAAAGCACCAGGGCTGCAGGATAGGTTGAGGAACCAAGTTGATGGTGTTGTCAAGCGACGGTCTGGAGGTGTTTTAGGACGAGGGTGAGCACACAATTTACCCGCTCTCATGGCCCTTTGATTTTCTAGCTTGTTCTGAGTGCGATTGTCTAATGGCTGACACTGCGCCTCGGCTGCTTCGCAGCTACATACTCAAGACAGGTCAGCAACATCCACTTAGCAAAATGAGGAGACTGACCAAGTAGAATCATATACTCACCTATGACGTTGATGCAGATCACTATCCAACGGGAAGAGCGATGGATCTGGAGCTTACCATTCAAGGTGCACCAAATTTTCGAGCACCAGAGGAAGAGAGTCTCAGTGTATTTGGGGTCAGCTCAATCTGATTTATCTCCATCAGAAGGGCAATTCAGCAAGCTGATCACGTCTCACCCGATTATAGGTAGCCCAACCCACTTCGACAGGTCTGAAATCCATATTGACCCTCTTAGCCTGTCAGCCATACCGGCCTTCTCGCCGGCCAAATATCCGAAGAGCGTCTGTGCCTGCATCTTCGGTAGGTGAACCGAGCGCTGGAACGCAATCGCAGCCTCAATCAAGATCTGTTTCGCTGGCTAGAGTGCGAAGTGAAGTTTCGGAAGATGAGGTTGAGGAAGGTAAAGCTATCTGGTTCAGTACAAGAGAAGAGACTTTAGGTGAGTGCTACTTTACTCCCCCTACAAAACAGCTGCTGATCAATGCCGGAACGATCTCTCACGCACATAGTGTACTGGTAAGCGCCAGTTTTGTCGTCTTTCAACTTGATATTCCGTACCACTGACATATCACAGCAACGGTCGACCATATGTGCTGCGAGATGCTTCCACACCTTATCAGACGCTTGCGTTGTCGGACCGGGCGGACAACCTAGAAGATATCGAAAGACGATTGAAGCTCGATATACTTGACGAAGCGAGGAAGTACGGAGGAATGATCTTGACTCATGAGGAGATCACCGGCGGTACAATCATACCTACCTGGGTCAGCGTGGATGAGGAGTCGCTGAGAACCCCCAAGGAAGTATGGGAAGATATGAAGAATCAAGGATACAGAGTGGAATACTATAGAATACCCATTGCTCCCGATACTCCCATCGAGGTGAGCAACGAACTGCGCTCGAGCCCAAGAGCAGGCCCAAGCTGACATGGTCCAGCACAACTACCTTGACGCTTACGTGTCCGTTCTTAAGAGTGTTGATCCTCTCACAACAGCTTTGGTCTTTAACTGTGGTATGGGAGTGGTACGAAGTGAGTCTTTCGATGAAGGATATTCCAACGCATGTTACTTATATATGTTTAGCCACCTTCGCGATGTGTGCCGCAATGCTCATTCGGAGAAAGCAGCTGTTGCTGGAAGAACTTGATGATCCGTTTGGATCAGCGACTGCTTCTGGAGTAGCGACAGTGAGTTGTCTTTGATAGCGTATATCACTCACTAATCATCCACTAATCACTCACTAATCACGAATGATTAGCCTTCGCAAATGCCTCAAGCAGCTCAATTCCTCGAACAAGCGAGCTTACAGCAATCCCTCAACAAAAGTCTGCTGAAAGTCACGAGAGTCCTGGATCGAAGTAAGTTAGATTTCCTACGTCAATATCGCGATGGCTTATATGTGATGATTCCAGATTTACCTTCGAAACATCCGTCGACTGCTATTGACTTGCTCACCTCCCAACCGACTTTGCTCGAACAGCTCAGAAAGGCGCATATGGGGAGTTATCAAATCGTCATGTCGTTGTTGTCCAGTTTGGATCATGGTCGACAGATGAAGAGGCTGGTAGACGCGATCATCGATTCCTGTGAGCTGTGCACGACTGTCCCTCACCACACGGTATAGCTGTCAGCTGATCAGTGGCCCAGGCGATGCTGTGATCAACTTGCGAGAAAATGTGATCGAGCACCGTATCAAGTATAGCGTCTCATCGATGGATGATAAGAACAGGCAAGTCTACTTGGAGAAAGCATTACGATCGGTGGGTCATGCGAGATTCAAATACGACATAGCTGATGTCGCTGTCCAGCTTGAACAATATTTTGACCTGATTGTATTTGCTTCGTATGTCGAAGAAGAAGATGCTGGGACGTCAGGGACTACCTTTTCCTCCTGGCTGAAGGTATGTTCCCCTCTTTCTTGCCCAATGATCTGCGTGATTCCGTTAATGAAGTTGGACGATCGTCGCAGAGCCGCCCTGAGATATGGAAGTATGTGAAATTCGCAAATTTTATCACTTGTTTCGTCTACTAATGATATCCTCAGTCAAATCAAGGTCATGCGTCGCAGCGGAGGAAATAGGTTGTTTGCCTTTGCACCGGTGAATGACTTGAGCCTCATATCGAGGTCTTCTGAGTTAGCCGAGAAGGGGCTCAGCGCTAGACATGATCTTGAGATGGCTGGAGGCAAGGTGCTTGGAGACGAATGGGCAGAGCACGTTGTAACGAATAGAGCGGGTATCATGCTTCGTGCTTCGTGAGTGTCAAATGATGTGCTATGGATTTGCAGTCTGGGATGTAGCTGAATAATCTGGGGATTTCAGCACACTGCTTGTATGTTTTCAGAATTCGCAGATCAGTAGTGTCCAATGAAGCTGATGTTATTCGACGTACCGCAGAAATCCGATCTATGGGTATCAAAGTCCGCTTCATCCTCCGAGGGGGTGCGAGGTGCGATAGGCTTTAGGCAAATCAAGGGAAGCACGATCTATGCTACTGGACAACCAACACAAGATGCTATTTCCACCATACTGCACACCGTTCACCAGAAATCGCCTTCCATACACAACGTCATCTGGGTGTGTTTGAGGGAAGAACCCCTTGTCATGATTAATGGTGAGTGGCTCGGGACGGTACAATTGCCGATTGCCAGCTGACTTTTCCTCGTCACAGGTTCGCCTTACTGTCTACGAAGGGATAGTACCGCTTTGCGGAACATGCGGGACTACTCGGGTGTATCGTCCTCACGCCTCGAAGTACTTGAACAAAGATTGAAAAGCGATGTCATCGCCGAGATCGACCAGTTCCAAGGCAGAGTTTTGCTTCACACTGAGACTGCCGATGGCGAAGTAGTTCCTGTGTGGGAAAGTGTAGACGCCGTCGACGTTGCGTCCTTGAGAGAGGTGATGGATGATGCTGCAGCCGCTTCCAAGGATGTCCACCTCCAATTCATCAGAATCCCAGTCACATCTGAGACTTCGCCTGACGTAAGCTTTCCGTCTGAACACCCTTTCGCATACAGCACGGCTGACATCCCAAAAAGTTTCACGACATAACGGAGCTACTTGAATTATGTATGCGGACTGATCTGTCTAAATGCGCTATCGTCCTCAACGATCAGCTTGGCCGGGGTCGAAGTTCCACAACGGCGGTGATTGTGCTGCTCATCCAACAATGGCTCACGTCCGGAAAGATGTCTTCTTCCGTACACTCCCTCACTCCCAACACCCCTAGTAGAGGACGACCGAATGTGCTTAAAAAGTCCTCCTTGAACGTCTCAAGAACAAGCTGGCAAGTGATCAATTCTTGTTTAAGGGTTGTCAGACATGGTCTCGATGTCAAACAGGTAAGGCTGTCTCTTGAATTATGTAATCGGAAAGCAGCGTGCTAATGGATTCTCTCAGGCCGTGGATGAAGCGATCGATGCTACTTCCACTCAATTCAATCTGAGAGAAGCTATCGAGGATACACGTCAGAAAGCCCAAGAAGCCCAAGATCCTACTGTCAAGCGAAAACTGACGGAGAAGGGTAAGCTATTCAAAATGGTGAAAAATTAGCTTATTTTGTTTCAATAGGTTTGTATCATCTTAAACGATATTTTCACTTGATCCTCTTTCAAGCGTATCTGGATGATAGGGCACCAGATGATGAGGATCCGTATTCCTTCGAATCCTTTGTGCGACATCGACCAGGTCAGCGACATCGCTCTGTGATAACTACAACGACTTGCTGACTCGTCTCACAGTCTTCAGGACGTTGGAGAAGGAGCTGGAGGAAGGAGGTTTACAAAGTCTAGCTCCTATCGAAAGGATAGATCCAGCAGATGGCATGGCTGTGAGCAATTTGACTCCGATCCTGAGTATAGCAAGCAGCTAATCGGTTTTCTTGAAGCTTCCGGACGAGGTTACGCAAGTGGTAGCGAATCGGTCTGGAGCTATACTTTCCGGTCAAACTGTCCGTCAACTTCAAAATAGGTGGAGTATCTGAAGCTGATCATTTTTGCAGATCCTCAAATCCGATTTTTTTTCTGGTTTGCAGAAGCAAAGTCTTCCGGAGTAAGTTGTTTCCACCTAATGAAGCATTTTGGTCGCTGATCGCGCTGTTTCTAGACGAGTCGATGGAGCTGCGAATTATAGAAGGGTACCTCTGTTGCTTGAACATTGCACGGATGACGATGATGCGCAGAATATGCAGAATGAGAATCATCATTATGTGTATGGGTCCGGGTGAGCTAAGTTTCGCTTCGTCGCGGAAGATCGAGCTGATAGCCTGGAGGAACAGAATGCCGTCGTCTGAGGGGTAGGTCCCCAGTGAATGTGAATCTCAGGCGCTTGTAGCTTACCGTCTTCGTAGCTTGCGAAACGCTCTGGAAAAAATGGATGCCGGATCTAGCGGCCAAAGGACTGTCACTTGGACCTCTCTGCGAGAAGAGCCGGTGCTCGTAAGCTCAATCCACTTGTTGCAATCTTGAGAAGATTTGAAACGTGTGAACTCGAGCTGACGATGCCTGCACAGTACGTTAAGTCCCGTCCACACGTCCTGCGACTAGTGGACAAGCCGGTCACCAATATTGAGTAAGTCTGAGGAGTTCTTACTACAGATTGCCCAAATTTTGCTAACGCTGCTCAACAGGACCACAGGTGTCACCGCTGCAGTAGTCGAACGGATGGAGGTGGCCCTCAAGCGCGACGTCGTTCGAGAGCTTCGACAAGGAGAAGGAAGGTTATTATTGCACGACGAAGTGGAGACAAAGCCAGGTGTTTACGATATCATCCCTATTTGGGAGACTGTCGAAGAAAGCGAAATAATGACCCCTAAAGAGCTATATGAGAGCGTGATTGCCGAAGGCTACAAGGTGGACTATGTTAGAGTGGCTATCGTCAGTCCCTTCAATTTGTTCCACTTCCACAGATACTGGATGCTAATCTATCTCCGATAGACCGACGAGCAAGCTCCTCTGCCCGTAACCTTCGGAGTGCTCGTGAAGCGTATTGCCGAAGGGCTGAATCAAGGCACAGACTTCGTGTAAGTCACTTGTCCGAAGACGAGAGAAAGGTCGGCCCTCAATCTTGAGCTGATGAACCCGGTTGGACAGTTTCAACTGTCAGATGGGTCGAGGCAGGACAACGACAGGAATGACGGTTGCATGTCTCATTGCGTCAATTGACTCCAATGATGACGCGATTGATGTGGACTATTCGGATGATGAGTCTGACGAACAGGAACCCATCATGGAGACCAATCAATACCTGAAAGGTGTGTTCAGCGCTGGACGGAACTGTCGGGTTCGCTCTCGTTCCGCTGACTTGTCTGGTGGCTAGGTGAATACAAGACGATCTTGCAATTAGTCACAGTCATGTCTCACGGAAAAGGTATGCCCAAGACGCCAGTCTTTTCTCGCCCGATTGTGACGCTCATACAATGTGTGCCTGGACAGAGGCGAAAAAACTCGCAGATCATGCGATCAACTTGATGGAAGGTGTTCAGAATCTGAGAAAGGCAGTCTACGAGTCAGTCCTCTCATCCAGGAGTCCGCGTCAATTCCATTATGCTGAAGGTGACATGAACAGCTTCAAATTGCAAGTCGACGCTGCTGAACCTGGCTCGGCCAAACATAAGGCTCAGTCTACCAGGGCAATTAACTATCTTTATCGATGTCAGTGTCATCCTCTTATTTGATTTACGCAGAGTTTGGGCGACAACTACGACAGCTAACGTCTGTTATGCCTTTCCGGTGTTCTAGATGGTGCATTGATTGTTTTGGCCAATTTCCTACTTGAAGCCAAGGAAAAGGGGATACCGCTCAAGGATACAGATTTCCCAGCTTGGTTTGATCAGCATAGGGAGATTGGTTCGATCCTTAGTAGGAAAGGATTGGACTGAGTAAATGAGAATGTTTATGTTTATCAGGAGGATCAGCAATTCTGGATATGTGAACGCACAGTTCCTCAGATTTCGAACATTGTATGCAGTATCGTGAAGCATATATGCATGTCACATAGCATTTGACACCATACATGCGATTGCACTGTGAACTCACTGAGAACGCTAACCATCTCCGCTCATTCGCTATACTGATTCCCTTGATTTGGGTAATTATACTCATACCCTTGAGCTGGGCTCGACTGGCTGCCCATCATTTGCTGGGAATATTGAGCAGCGAATCTAGGGTTGATTGCTGGTACACCCGTCGCGTCCTGTCCTTGCGAGTAGCTGTTGTGTCGAGAGTATTGATTATAATTCGATTGTTGGGGTTGCGTTTGATAAGATGGCATACCCGACGAGGGTTGACTGGGTTCATAAGCATCATTACCACCGTATACTTGTTGTGGAGGAGGATAATGCATTTGTTGCTGAAGATACGGGTAAGATTGGAAGGGAAGTTGCTGAGGTGGAAAAGGGAGACTTTGTTGCGGCTGAGATTGAGGATAGAATGCTTGTTGTTGTTGTTGCTGAGGAATATATACCTGATTATACTGTTGTTGGTGGTTCATCATATTGGTCATTGGGTTTTGAGGTAAAGCGAAGCCTTGACGCGGTGCGTTGTTTTTTGAACTTGCATTTGAATTCGAAGCTGAATGATTCCTCTGATGTCCTCCTCCACTGGCAGTACTTCCGCCCCTTCCACCGCCCCTACCTCTTCCTCGACCCCTTTCTCTTCCTTGACCTCTACCTCTGCCCCTCCCTCTGTCTCCTGCGTCTCCTCTGCCACCCCTCCCTCCTTGTTGTTGCACCACTTCCGACGCAGACGCAAAACTTGGGGGTATCTCGTCCAGATCATATGGCTCCAGATTCCTAGATCTCGAACTCATCATACTCGAAGTCTCCCAATCCTCGCCACCTTCTCCTTGTCCCAAGCCTCCATACAACGAGCCCGTATCATCCTCGTCGGGATCGTGATAATCGAAATGGGGTCTTTCAGGTAATCCGATCCCCTGACCAGCATGAGGTGGATATTGCTGTTTACCCTTCCCTTTGCCCTTTTGGTTCGGGTTACTCGACGATGCTGACAAAGGGATTTTAGAACCTTTTCGTTGTTTCCGACGCCGTTTCGCTTCTGCCTCCATCTCGTCATCTGACCATTCGATCTCGTCTTCACCGATCTCCTCATCGTATAGATTAGAGGCGTCGGACCCTTTGAATCGGGGATCTCGAACAGCCAGCATATTCACGAAGGATCGGTAAGACGGGTTCAGAGGGTAGTATAATCTCGTTCCGGGAGAAAGGGATTCGTGAGAGGGGTAAGGGTGCGGAGGAGGCGGCAGACGGATAGTATAGAATGGAGATGTCAATGGACCGAAGGTCTCATGCACCTGGACAAAGCGAGATCGTTATCAGAATTGATGTAGCGTTTATCATACAATCAGACCTCAAGCGACCGTGACTTACAGTACCCAACACTCGCCCGTCCTCCCAACATAACACACTGCCCTCTTCCAGCCATCCTTCATCGGCAGCGCCAGGCCGAGATTGCATGGCTTGTACTACGACTGTTCCGGACGACGTGAATTTGGGAGCTTGCTCCTTCGCTTTGATTTTGGCTGGCGATATGGTTTGAACGATCGAAGCGGGTTCAGGCGCAGTCATCGGTTCTTCTTCATTCAGTTCCCCGTCTTCCACTGTACTGTCGACGTTTTCTGGGATCTGATCGATTTTGTCTATACTTGAGGTCTCCTCGTTGTTCGATTTTACTGGATCTGCAGCCTCTTCGACCGCACTTTCCTTACTCTCTGGCGGAGTGACCTTCGCCTCCTGCTCCTGAGCTGTCTGCTTCTCTAGCCAAAGCTCTACCTTTTTCTCCCTCATCCAACTGACCACGTCCCCTGCTAGACTGACACCTTCCCCGTCTGGAAGCTTTGTCAGGGGAGGTTGAGCTACAGCCGGTAGCGGAGCCTCATGTGTAGATGTTATAGGTCCGGACGTCGACGGGCCAACATCGTCTTCGTCATCTTCCATGAACTGGAATCCCAGCTTGTCTAAAGCGGAAGATCCATCATCACCTTCATCGTCATCGTCTGAATCCGTTTCATACTCCGAGTCCATCTCCACTTCACCTGAATTTTGCGGCTGATCAGGTATACCCATAAAGGCGTCTAAATCTTTCTTCATCTGTGCGTGATCTTCCACATCCATCGGTTTGTCAGGCTCCGCTTGGGTTTCATCGTCCGACTCATCCTCAGAAGACGAGACGAAAGAGCTTGACGAGTCACTGTCCGATTCAACTTCCGCCTTCTGGGGTGCGTCTTCATTGATCGCTTTACTTGATTCGGTCCTGCTCTTCAAGCTCTGCTCGACCAATTTCCGTTTCTCGGCTGCGCTCATCGATATAGGCGGTAAAGAGCCGACAACCTCGTTTTTCGAGACCATTTCCATTATCAAAGAGAGATCTTGAGGTATAGATGGATTGGGAGGAGCCTTGAACGGCGATGAGGTTGACGGAACAGCAATTGAAGTAGCTTGCATTAGCGGCGCTGGTAAGCTGGATGTGGGTTGAGGCGGAAGAGGTTCATTGTCCGACTCCACTTGAATGGCGGCTTCCAACTCAGCATCGCTCGTATCTGACCCTTCCTGCACGTCCAGTCCTTGCTGAGCAGCAAGACCGTTGGGCTCCGCCATGGTATTGACGTTGTCCATAGTATTCGTGAAGTGATGATTGCCTTCATCATCATGAAGATACATCGCGACCAGTTATCCAAAAATTGTTTTGGACATCCTGTACGGTGACGCAAATGTCGGATGCAAAATGAGCTGGCAGTGCGGCAATCACCGACGAGTCACGTGCGATGTTATGGATGGCCATTCTAGCAAACAATGTATGCATCATGCACGTATATAGCCCTTTCCTAAAGCTTGGAGCATCACTAATTGATCTCGTGAGCAATCTGAGAGGTCTCTCGTCCGTTTTCGACTTGGTTCATGGGATGGACCTGAGTTTGAGGATGCAGCTTATGGGTGTCCACTTCGCTTCTTGCTAATTCCAACAATGCCCCTAAGTCTCGAGGTCCAATGAAGTTCTTCCTTCCATCGACTATCCATGTGATTACGGACACGATGACTGTCACATGGAACATTGAGCTGCTTGTCGACGGAATGTAATCGCATAAATGACATGTGACTCACAAATGAGCGCTAACACCGCAACCGCGTAGTTCATGTTTTCACCCGTTACAGGAAGCTCGGGCGGGAAAAGGAAGAAGACGGTCGTGAGAATCGTGAAAGCAAGGCCGACCTGTCAGGCAATGTAAGTCCGGTGTCTCTCGCAGCGCTCTTACAGAAGTAGGTCCCACTTACGATGTTACAAACGGGGCCCAAAATGGGTCCAAGCGTCCATGTAGGAGCAGGCAAAGAGGGTGGATGTAAGATCTTTCTGCCTCGAATAACAACAAGCAGGACTGGACGTCACGCCACGTCAGCCTGGCATCTGCACAAGAACGATGAGCCGGACTCACTTGGAATGGAGTATGAGATGTTCAAGAACACAACTGAGCTTGAAAGAATAGCATTCAGAGCCGCAGAGGATCCAAGGTAGATACACCCGAAGATAATGACCAACGAAGTAGTGAGGATAACTGATGGGATGGGTACACCGTTCCTGTTCATGATTGCGAATACTCTCGAGAAAGGCAGACCTCGATCACGAGCGAAGGCATAAGACATTCGGGAAGAGGCACAGAGTAGTCCCTGAGCGGTGAAAGCCATAGCGATGATCGGGAAGATCTACGCGGCTTCTAAGCTCGTCTCCAAGAGTGATAGTCGGATAACATGGGGGTTACTCACTTGCAAACACACAGCTCCTGCTTTTGAGTTGGTAGCCTGATACATACTTTCTAACAAAGCTCCAGCTGAAGAGCTATTGACTACGTCGACATCCTTAATACCGAACAAGAGGCAGATGAGGAAGATGAAGGATGACGAAGCTCCGATGCAGACAGCTAAGATCATCGTTTTAGGTGCATTGATGTGGGGATTTGGCATTTCCTCGACCATATGCGATACAGCGTCATAACCGGTGAGACCGAAAGAACCTGGATCGAGAATCGTTAGACAAGATCGACGCCGACAAACAAGATAGCATGCGCAGCAGACAGAGCGATAAAAGACGGCGACTGAAGACGACAAGACTTACTTTGGAGTAATCCAAGTAACCAAGCTACACCATTGTTCCACCCAGTCTCATTGATATAGGTTCTAAATACGAAATCACCGGATTGAAAGTTTGGTGATGCAGTAGATAGACAGACGATGATGATCACGACCGCTCCAATCAAGGACCTGTATGTTCCAGACAAGGTTATCAGCGTCGATTGCTAATTTTCGCTTGAGTCAATGATCGAAATCTTACCAGAAGATAGCGGTCTGGTTGATCTTGGGCAAGAACCTCAGTCCGAATATGTTGATTGCGCATGCACCAAGAGCGTATACGATGTAAATCAGGAAGATGTGCCATCTTTCAACCTCGTAATTCGGGTGTAGTAAGGCAATCACTCCCGTGATCAAAGATCCAGCTAAACTCGAAGCGGTGGCAGTCAAGGCCCACCATCCAGCTACGGCGAACCATCCGCAGATCCATGAGATCGCCTATATATGACCCCGAGTCAGCTTGTGTTACATGTCCGAGATTGAGAAAGACGTACAGGAGCCATATGAGCTGGACTCAAGATCGCGGCCCAGTGGTATTGTCCGCCAGAAGTAGGATAGACATGACAGATTTCAGCCATACTAGCTGCCATCGCTAGATTCCCGATGAATGAGGGTACAATTCCCCAGATGACTGCTGTCGGACCTCCAGAGGGAAGTGCGATGGAAAGGGAAGTGGCCATAGCGGTCCACGAGTTCAAGATGGCATATGCAAGACCGACTAGACAGCATAGACGTTAGCCATCAGTATTTTCACTGCAAATAGTCATACGTGTGTAGCAAAAGCTGAGACTCACCTAAACTCCATAGCTTGAAATTCCTGTGAGGAGCATGATTCTCCGTTCCAGCTCCTGTCACTTGCGATACATTAGGTCTAGAAGCGTACGGTCCCAGTCCTTGTTGTTCTCGATTGATCGATTCTTGTACCGCTTGAGTGGAGTACGGTCCTTTCAGCGGTTGAGCTGTTGCCGAGGACGAGGACTCGGACATTGCGTGGGATATAAATCGCGGTGCAGTTGGTATCCGGATGAGACTGTTGAAGTGTTTTTGTGCAAGAGAAGTGGATGGAGAAGCGATCTCTTGTGTGGGAGATATATCGATTGGAGAAGGATGGCTTATCGAGTTTGGACAGAGGGAAAAAACTCGCTTCTCAAGATAAACGGCCTGATATTTCGGTTACTTATCTTGCTGTAATAGCGTGGTGTTGCTCTTTCTCCAGAGAGCCCCAATTTCGTACGAGGAACGCAGGAGGAAAATGGATGGAATTAAGCGAGGTCTTAGCAAATGATAGGATGAGTAGTCAAATGGTTGAGTACGCATTGGTGAGGTGGTGACGAATACCTCTTGTAGCAGGTGTAGGTCAAAATTTCAGCAAAAGCAGATTAATAAAAATAGCTTTCGGACCTCGCTTATACGTCAGTGATCTAGTGCCTTAATCAAAAACAAACAAAAAAACAAACGGAGGCAGATGATCCCGACACGGAAAGGACTGCTGGCTTGAGCATGTGCACGGACATTGCCGCAGATTCATCCACATGTCATACCGTGTCTGCGGGGAGGGAGTAAGGCGAGGTGATTGACATGAGAAGATGTCCAGATAGATTGAAAGATGCGTCAACGAGGGGTATGCGTGAGTGAGTTCATATCGTACACGGCGTGTGATCAATTCGTCTTGTCTTGTAAGCGACGGCTGTCTCGGTCAGCTGATCAAGTGAATTTATGGTAAAGAAGTTGCTTGAGGACAGCCAGCAAGCTCGCTTGGAAGGTTGTAAGCGAGGTGATCGGTCCGGTAATATAGTGAGGCTGCACCTCAGGCTATCGACAGACTTCGCCAAAATCAAAGACCTCGGAGCTGACTCATGTTCAGTATGAACAAATACCTCTTGATTTTAGAGAGACAGCTTTGATCATTATCGATGTGACTACAGGCATCAAGCCAGATGGGCAACGAGGGAGAAAATGAGTGATGTAGCTGACTACCAGCCTCTCCCACCGTTTATATCAGGTTTCTTTCTATGCGTAGCATCTTCGTGGCAAGCTTGTATACCGCCTTCGCCCTTCATCTGTGCCAGCAAGACGGGTGTCAAGTCGAGAATTCACAGTTAGCCGATTAAACTCGCATGCGCACGTTCACTCAGAGGTAGACAGTAATTTGGAGGACTTACAAAGTATGGCCAATTCTTACCCCAGAATCTGAACGGTTCTGCCCTTCCCGCTTTACTGATCTCCTCGAGCTGTTCAGCCGACAAATCTTCTGCACAGGACTCTAACAAAAAAGGTTGAAGCTGTTCTTCCATTCGCTCAGCTTTACTGGACGTACTAATGCGACAAATGAAGCTGATACAATCAGCCTGGTTTTAATGAAGCTGTATTGAGACAGCGGAAATTACCATTCTTCCCTTATAGAGTATCGACGTACGTGATCACTATTCCACCACTGGTCTGGACAGACCATCTCAACAAGATCTGTCCCTCAGTTTCGCCGTTCCCTCTTTCTTGCGAGATACGCTGTACGACCCCATCGACTGGTCCACCTTGATGTCGGACGAGCGACATCAACGACGCGTATGCGGCGATCTTGATATCGTTCCCCAGGCATAGAGGAATCAGTGTAGGTTTGTAGGTCGGAAGAGAGTAAGGATGAAATTCGATCTGGTTGACGGATGGCTTGATCTATGTCGACTCAACATAGATATTATCAGTGATTCATGAACAGCCGAAGGACAAAGGTGAGTTTCATGTAACCTACTTACCTCGCATACAGTTAAAATCTGTTCCAAGGACTTTGTCGAACAATTCGATACGCCTATAGAACGTGCTAATCCTACTTTCTTGGCTTGTTCCATGCCTCTCCAAGCTTTGGTCAGATCTCCAACGAGGATATCGGCGTGCAGCTACTGACAATAAATCACGGACGTAAGCAGCTGACTCGGCTCGTAAACCATGTCACGAAATGTACTTGCAATTAGCAAATCGACATATTCAACCTGAAGCTGGACATATGATAAGCGTACGTCAGCTCCTTGAAACATTGTCGATGACATCTTCAATGCTCTTTCGCATGGTGTCCCTCAGGGCCAATTCTGGATTTCACAGGAAAAATTCTTTCATCACAGGACTCACATCCTTCAAGATGCAATACAAGTATGTCCTTACATCGAAATCCGCGGGATCATCCTCGAAACTTCCAATCTTACAAGTGATGAAGATCTGCTCGGACGCAATACCGACGTACGATAATCTGGTCAGCTTGAAGAAAGCGACAATGACTGGAAAATCACGATGTGAAGCTTACCTCTTCTCTGGGAACTCCGCTCTGCTTGATTGCTCTACCGGTATATACACAATTCTTGTAATGCCAAGCACAGTCGAAATGTCTGTACCCCTTTTCCAGTGCAAGTTTAACTATAGCCGTGGTATTTGTCCATGCTTGCGCCGTACCTACAGGACATAAGTATCGATCCGCTGCCTTGCAATTTCGATATCCAATGAAGACGGGAAGGAAGAAAGCATTACATGTGTATAAGGAAAGGGCCTACCTGTACCGAACGCTAAGACCGGTACATCGACACCGTCATTCAGCTTGATCGTGCAGACTTTCGCTTCCGTCATATTCTACCGACTGACAATACGGCCTCAGTCCATACGAGCCGAGTTGATAAGTCGAGTTATTTTCAATGTCAGTGATTAGACAGTCGAGCATGGTCACACATCACAATGATGATCCATGTATCTTCGCCAGTATGAATATTGAGAGTCGGGCACTGATTCTACCTGGATGACACGCTGATCCCAGATAAGACCTGCCCACATACTCTAGATCGCTCCTGTGTCCCCTTTGACGCGGTAGTGAAGTTCATTGATCAGAAGCTTGGACTAGCTCCCTACGCTGACGCCCCATTTGATGGTCGCCAGGTCCACCCCACTTTTGCTCCACCTACACCTCGGCCAGATCAGGCGCTTGGTTATCGACCCCTGTGGCTCGCAACAGGAGCTGAAAGTAGATTCAAAGCCATGCTCGCCGTTTGCTCCGGGCATGCATCAAATTGTGATCGAAAAGCCTGGATCGTGACTGTTCCTTTCCAAAGGCAGTGCAGCGTGTCTAAATGAGTTCATGATTTCATATACGGCACGAGCATTCGTTCGTTTACTTCCGCGTTCTAAACACATCGCATTTCCAGCATGCTTAAAGTCCCTCGCTTTGTCTCCAACGTGAAGACTACCAGTATTGAATCCCGCAGGTGCAGCGTTTACCACCTTACTGCTTATTCTCGAATCTCGCCGCCATGGCACTAACACTGCCCCTCGTCCCATGTCCAAACTACCGTGCAAAGTCAGCTCCACCATGACCGCGGACTCATAGAAGCAGCTGATCATACACCGGGATGGCATACCAGACTTACGTTTGTCCTGCTTGCCCTCTTCAGACCCGAGCTTCCATCTCCAGTAGCTGAAGTTGGCGTCGCACCTGCAGCAGGTGAAGTAGGTCTACTATTCTCACGACTCCTATTCACTCCTAATCCAGCACTGTCAGGTATGGCGGGCGATTCTGATCGACCTTGGGTGGCGGGATCGGTGGAATCATCCGCATATGAGGTAACGATGGAAGTGATACTGGGAGTTCCGGTGTGTGAGGGCACTCTGCCTCCTGCAGGTCGGGGTCCTCTTGCTCCTGTGCAACGAACATCGTCAGCTCTTGAGCCGTCCGGCTTGCGCTTGCTGGCTGCTGTGATGCGATGTTTTGGCACTCACCCCGAGGCCCTCTCAATCTGGATGTCTCGCCTGATGTAGCCCTTTTCAGCCCGCCTGAACCTGCACCGGCAGCTATCACGCTATCTTCCCCATCTTTGCCAGCCGATGGGGTTGGCGCTCTCGCATCTGTGTTCTGTGCCGCGCCGTTGGGAGGCCTAAAGGAGTCTGTGGGAGTCGAAGATCTTGTGGCCGATTTCGATGGGTCATGAGCGGTAGGTGGAGGGACGAAGCCCTCAGTCGGGGTGACAGGCCGACTGTCGGACTTCGGTTCCTTGAACACAGGCGGTCGGTCATCATCATCATCCGCAGGCTCAATGAACGTTGGTGGTCTGTCGTCGGATGCATTTGCATTCTTTGGTGGAATTTGAGAAGTTGCGGGTTGCGCCTCCTTGCTCGTTTGTGAAGGTGGCGCTGGAGATTGTTGTGCCACATTTTCCAGAGGAGGACCGAACCCTAGTGCACTTCCAAGATGAGGTGGAGCCGCTACCTTGCTTGTTGGGCTTGGTGAAGCAGCACGTGGCGGTTGCGACTGCGAAGGATGTTGTAATGCATGTTGAAGCTCGAGGAGCTGTTGAGGGTCTTTATCGGCACCACTCAGACTGGATCTTGATATCCGTTGGTCCACCAGAGCTGTTCTCTTCCGTGTTGGCATTACTCGGTCGGCTTCCTTCTTCTTTTTCTCTATCAAGGTTGGGAACAGCGCGGCGTAGTGGTTGATAAGGTCAGCAAGGAAGAGCGAAGGTGTCCGATCGCCAATCGTCAAGTCGGTTTCGTATTGCGGTCGTAATATAGCTATCACAGGAACAAGTGAGTACGCCCTATGGTCATAGACTTTTTAAAGCTTACTTCTTCCGACAGATAGCGCTAGCTTGGTCACGTACACTTCATCTGATTCAGCGCTTTTGGTAGAATCAATCAAACTGGTTGGATAGGGGATATCAGCCTCCGTCTCTTGCTCTGGCAGCGAAATCTAAGTATGACAGACTTACTTTCTGAAATGCTTGATGACCGCATCCAGAACATAGAGTTGTGATCCAGGTAGGCGACCCAGGACACTAGAAACAGCATTCGTCATGTCTCTCTCTTGATCTGCTCCGACTGTCAAATGACACGTCAGCGTGCGGCGGATCGTAATCCCAAGCTGACTCACTAGCTGGGTATACCGCTTTGGCATCTTCCCACCCTTCCCAGCCTAATACTGGCGGATTCAGCTCAAGCAGGTAAAGCTTGAGGGTACCAGCCGCTATAGGAAGGTTAAACTTCTTGACAATAGCGATAAGGTCATCCATAGGTATTTGAGGGTTGTTAATGGCATTTCGCAACATATGGGTTTCATTGAACGGAACTTCGTATATCCAGGAGCGGCGTCGTTCTGCGAGGAACGTTACGGATTAGACGATATTAGGGCTTGCGATGGGAGGCACTCACCATCATCTGGCACCCCTTGATACATCTCCGTCAAGGCACCGAGCAGCGCCTCCACAGCTTCAGGTATTGCACCTTTGGGCCTGGGAGGCGCGGAGACCAGCGATTTCCAACCATGTTCACCTGACCATCTCCGAAGGTCGATACCGAAATTGACATCGGGTATGTCGGTTTCAAGAGACTCATATACATGAGGGCGAGGCCGCTGAATGAGGAATCCTTTTTGAGCCGTTGAAACCAATACAGTCGGGTCACGGTCTACTCACGAATGGTCCTGTGCGATTGCCCTCAATCAACGCTTTGATACTGCATATATCACAATATTGAGCTCAGACCATATTTCCGAAGATGTGATAACGTACTCTGCCTCGGGGTTAAAGGCCTCTACACCAAGCGAAGTGCCCTTTTGTAATTGTGTCAACCTATCTGGCAGTTTGGCGAGCGCCTCATCGTAGTGCTTCAACACTACAGCAATCCTCGCAAGTCAGCTTATAATTCAACATTCAGATGAAGTCAAGACTGACCAGTCTTCACAGCGACTAATCTTTCTCTTTCCCATCTTTCCCATAACCTCAGACCCTTCTCGATTGATTCTTCCATTTCTAATCTCCTTTCCTCCGCGTTCCTTACTCCTTCTTTATATGCTTCATCAGCTTTACTAGCTTCCTTTCTCAGTCGCACGTGATGAGGCTCGTCCGAATTGCCTAAGGAGGCGGGGAGATACGATTTTAACAGGCTCGGCAAAGCATTCGTGGCCGTGGACGGGGACAAAGGAGAGGATATTCCCATTGAATGGAGCGCTTCATTAGCCTTCTCGATATTCACGTTTCCGAAGGTGTTCCCGGCTGTATGTGCTTGTTGTTGATTGGACTTCAGGACGTAGTAGGCGTCTTCTGACGAGTCGAAGCCACGACCGACACCGATCCTGCTAAAATGCCCCAATTTATATAATTCTGTCGATGCTTCTACACATCTTTCCCAGTCTCCGCCGAAACCCTCGACGTTCTCCTTCAGCCATTCGACCACTTCTTCACCGGAAAACGTCTTCTCGTAAGTGCCCAGAATCGTACTTCTCTGCCTCGATGCCAAAGCTGCATTCGATCTATTGGATTGGGAGAAAGGAGCATCGGAGTAGGGAGCTAGGTTCGTCAAAAGGTAGGTGTCAAAGCGCTGTATAAGGCTTTTAAGGGCTTGCGAACTCAGAGATAAGCCAGATAGAAGGAACGGCTCTTCCCTTCCTGGAGTCACTGGCGCTTTCGAGGGAACCGGTGGACCGCCTATTGCTGAATGGATGAATGGTTTACCATCCGGATCTGTAGGCGGCACGAATCGTTCTTCCCTTGTCGGACTCGTTGGACTGGTCAGCCCATCAGGGCTACTGATGACGGGCAACAGTGGACTAGGGGGAGGTGGCAACTCCTTGCCGTCTATGGATAAAACCGGTCGATGTCTGGACGGACTGGAGGGTAGAGCAGATGGGGCGCTTTGTATCGACGCCGCCCTCAATTTCTCGGATATTCTATCCGCGACGGTTCCAGCTCGACGGAGAGCGCCAGGGCTTTTGTGGTGTACTTTAGGCGAGGTTGTATAGTTGTCAGGAGGGGGTGATCGAGCAGTTGCTGGAGCGAATTTTGCGCTTCTCGATGTCCGTCAGCTATATTTGGTTCAGGTTCAGAAATAGCTCACTCGTCCTCGCTGTCATCCGCTGCACGCGTCTTGTTGACGTATGTTTGATGTAGCTACGGAGCGGATGATCAGCTAAGCCATTCGAGTTTTGAATGAATGCTCGATCCAATGAGCTGTATCCTAGTGAATATCCTATGATGGGAAAATGGACTCACATTGGCAAGCTTGCCATTCTCCTTCTCCCAGAATCCCACCACTCCGCCTTTACCCAGCATATCAGTCCTAGCCTCTTTGACACGGACTTCATGGCGCTCTTTCCAGCTCTTGAATCCAGCCAATACACGTTGTTCAAGTTCTTGAGCTAGAGCACGGTGTGCTTCTCCCCGTGCTGAAGACGCCCCGCGAAGAGATAGGAGAGTGTGTTGTAACGATGAAGATGATTCTGGAGATACTGTTGGAAGCGGAGGATTGAGGAGGGATTGAGAGAGGATCAAGTGGGATTTGATTTGGCTCTAGTGGACAGATTGACCTGGATGTCAGCTCTGCAAGTCGGTCGCTTAATGCTAAATAGCTCACCTCTATGAATGCGTCAACATCATCATTCTCCAAGCAACCCTAGTTTGTCATTCAATTAGCTTTACATCGTATATTGCGTCAGAGCATCGAGCTCGTAAGAAGGTCAAATACGCGAAGAAGATCGGTTCGAATTGTGACTTGAGCATGTAGATCTTTGCTCACCTGTTCCAAAGACTTGAATAACACCTCTAGACCTGAGCGATAGTCAGGCGACCAGAAGGAGTTGTAGAAAGAAGGCGGAAGAGTGACGGGCGCCATATTGGCTGCAGTAACTATGGGAGCCAAGTATGTGCAGCAGTTGATATTCCCACGTTGAATCGGAAGGGTATCTTGTATCTAATGATGGCCAATGCAAGTAGACGATGATGATGATGTCGAAGCAGTGAATGGTCGCGTTGACGAGGTGTCAAGTAGCTGAGAATGAGGGGGTTCGAGCGCGGGGTAACATGTTTTGACCCTGAATCGATTACCTCATGCCGCGTGGCGGTGTATCAAACAGTCTTGTCGTATGAGTAACGACGTTTCAGATCCCTCATTGCGATTGATTCCAGCAGTGGCACTGTCCAAGTATTCGCAAGATTCGCTTTACTGTATTCGGTGCATACATATCATGGCAACCCTCCACTGACTACCTCTAGAATGCGCAAAATCTCCGGACATACTCCCAGAACAAGAAAGAAGTGAGGGCAATTATAGTTTGGCAAAAGGCGAGAATACACGGCTTATCACCAATTATGTCCATCGTAGAAAACTATTTCGTGACACATCCCTTCATCATGCACCTCCTCGGAGACTCTCTTGACCTGTTGCAACACATCTTGCGACAGTCCCGTGACGTCTACACTCGAGTCTGGCGCCACACCCATTGCAAGAGTGAGCGTTCTCTCGCCCCAAGTGGCATCGGGATCGCAACAGACGGCTTCGATGTTATGGAATCCTAAATCGAGCAAGTCCACCTCGGAGTGGCTATGGGCTTTCGCAAAGTCGCTGATCGAAGAGATTCTAGACTTGATCGCTTTTTCAGCAGCCTCCTGCATGATATCTTTGACAGTTTCGTCGGTCCAATACATCATATTTCCTCTCTCTTCTGATCCCTTATCGAGCGACACGCACTGAAAACAAAGTTTCCGGTGATTCCCTACTTCGGCCCGAGATAATCTATCAGTCACGGCGCTGAGGATCGCAGCATGTTTTTTGTCGACCTCAGATACCCATCCCAGTTCTCTCAGTGCCGGCCAAACTTGGCTAAGCTCCTGTCTCGTGGATGCGAGCTCTTGTGTCGTGGTGGCGGACTCTTGTGTCATGATGGCGAGGTCTCTTCTCAGCTTCGCATTGATCGCTGTAAGCTTTTCAATCTTGGTATCTTGCTCTTTGATTTGTTCCTGGGTTACGTCGTCTCCCACAGACCGCCAAGAGTCCTGGTCTTCATCGTCATTGAAGGCCGTCTGCACACTCATATTGTTGATTGAATGTCCGTGATGATGAGGCAGACCCAAGCAATTGCTAGGTGGTGGACTAGTAATTGCTTAATCAAGTGAGATGGTTGAATTGATGCGTGGTCAAGTGGATTGCTGGTAAAGACCAGGGAGCAGTTGAGAGATGGCTAAATGAGGGATGAAGAATATGGAGTGCAGAATGCAAAACGAAGTGATAGTGATGGAAGGCTGGGTTGCTACTGGTATGCGTGACCTTTTTAAGGGCATCTACTTCAAGCCTACAAGCTTGGATATACTATGGCCTTCTTGAGTCGAGTCAACCCTCCTTTGAGGTCCATCAGCGTCATTGGGCATCACACTGCAAGCTCGACTGACTTGGGAATGTCAAAGGATTCTCATGATGCTAGGCGATATCGAGTCATCATGCTGTGCCTCAATTCTCGCTCATCTTACTCTTCCGAGTTTCGCGATGCATGGAGATCGACAATCTGACCGAGCGATCCTTTCTCTCGGTCGCTGTCCACGCTCTTTTTGGCTTGCAATGACTCTATGTCTTGGTCAGAAGCGTGCTGAAGCAGACAAAGGACGGGTCATGCCTTCAGAGTTCAGTGACCGCAAAGTCCCAACACAAAGTAAGTTATACTTTCGCTACTAGTGGTACCTGTATCTGCTATGCATCCTTTCCATACAACGTCTACACCCAATGTCTCTCATAACTCGCTCAGACGACTAGACAGCGTTTCCATATCTATACCATTTCGCCCTACATTCCACCGCCTCCTTCCTGACATTTCTCAGCGGGTCATCCAGAGCCTTGCCCAGCTGCTTTATCACTATCGCCTTGTGTTTATGCAGATTCTCAAACCGTATAACGTCGGGGAATATTGCTAAACATGACAATGATATACTTCGTACCTTCTACTCGGGTTCACCGAGTCAGCAGATTCACCAAAGCGTTTTTAGATAAGCACTCACAGCCGATGTAGGGATACCATCTTGCTTTATCGCACTTGTCAATAGAGAATCTACCATAGTCTCCGCATGAGAATGTATGGCTTTATCAACCTCTTTCGAATCGGTGGCTGTCTCCAAGATGGACGTGAGGGCTATTATGGCGTTGGATCGTTGTTGCGGGTCAGGAAGAGATAAGGATCGCAGGATCAAAGGTAATATCTGTGGCGCCCATTCAGGAATAAGCCGGCAATCCACCCATCTACTTGTCGAATGAGAAGTGCTTACTGTGTTGAGATCCGCTAAGCACAAGGAAGCGGGAACGAGAGGTAATAGACTGGCAAACGCGACAAGGTATACCAATCTGCCTGTGCCTATCAAGCCTTGTAAGCTGAACTTGATACGGATGAAGACGAACTCCCGAAAGAAAGCTTACCAGAGGCATCCTTGTCACCTTCTATCAATCTAGGCAAAACAAAGTTCCACAGTTTCTGGGCGAACAAGAGCTAGAAACGCATATCAAGCTGATTAGCTATGGTCAGAATTGCACAGGCGACAGGGCTGAGCCCTTACCTTGGCTGTCAAATGACTCTTCCCTTTGCCTTGTGCCAGTATGCTGAAGCCGCTGGCAGCGTATGCTACGAAGTCCGGATCGAGATTTGACAAACTTAGAATATCGATCACTCGTTCTGATGCAGAGTACGCAAGGGGCTGACGAAGAAGAGCGAGTGCCTTGATGATCTATAAGGCCGAATGGTCAGCTAAATCAATCGCCGTCCGCGACTCAACCAGCTGACTCACGTATAGATACACCGAAAGACCTCGCTGCATGTGTTTCAGCTCTTTCGCAGTATCTTGTACTTCCTTTGACCAGACATTCTCTAATGTGGTTTCAAGTGAATCCCTCAAGTCTGTTCAGAGCTGTCAGCGCTGTTTGAGAGCATTCCTTGACGCGGTATTATGCTTACCGGGTTCCCGCTTGTTCACGAAGGCGCAAATCATATCCAAAGCCCATTGGGTTTGCCACTGATCCTGGGCTACGTTGATGGTCCAGTGCATCTTCGAACTCAGATATTCGGTCATGGATGAAAATGGTAAGGACACCTGCCAATGTCTTTGTCAGCTGTCATGAAAAGTTTACGACGACGACATTTTTGGCCCAGCTGACTCACGTCCGCTTTCATGCCCTGTATGGAAGCGGAGTACAAAGCAACTAAATCTTGCTCATGAGACGTTGCGCCCGTCTATAAATAATTGATTAGCTTGTTGACAACAACAAGTCAGGAGTCCATCCTCACCCTAAACGGCGATGCGCATAAGCTTTTCGATTTATCATGTACAACTTTGTCCCAATGGCCTTGTTCGTATGCAGCATACATAGCTTGGATCCATTTCGACTGATGCCTGAAGCGCAATCGAAGGGTGTGGTATGCCAAAGTCAGCGCGGAAACGGTCGGGTATTCAGGTTGACTCACTCAGCGGACAATTCCCATACGAGGTTCTCGATGATTTTGGCAATCAGACCTATCAACCTCCTATCTCTATATATCCCGCCCTTGGCAATATCGGCGACCACCAAGCTTATCAGCCTAGGCACAAGCTGATCGAAGTACCTGATCAGGTCACCGTGTTTTTCCTTGATCTTGGTATTTATGACTCCCTGAAGGGTATGCAGCAAGTCCCAAGAGTAAGCGATCGAACATTCCCTGTCGTCGAAATTCGAAGTCTTCCCCATGTTGACATCTGAATCCTTCGTGGACGATAAAAGGTCTAATTTGGTAGTCATCCTGATCACCAGAGTCTGGAATAAAGCTGTTTGGACGCATAGTTCTTGTAGCGATGAGAGAATCGACCGGTACTTGTCTCGAGAGATATGGTCTTCTGAGGTTGGAGCAGATTCAGGTAGATTATGGAATAATAAGGGTAACGTCAAAGATTCGATTATTGTTGGATGCGTGCTTGAGAATGTGGTGAGAGCTTTGACTACCTCGAGTCTACAGCATGCACGATAAGTCAGCACTGACCAGCCAGCCAAGCCGCACGGATCCTCGTCACGGCAAAGTCTAGTCGTGGGGGCTTTGCCACGCTGAAATTGTTAGCTACACTCACCGGATTTCTGGATCCTCGTCGTTGATCAAGATATCGTCTAAACCTCTGACAACATCCTCCACATCCTCCTTTGCCCAAAGTCCGGGAATCTGAACACAAGCTGTACAACCTTGCAAAGCAGGCAACTTCAAGCCATCTGTGCGCAATCCCTCTCGAAGCACATCCAGTATACCTTGTAAATATGGTTCTAGCGATTGTTCTTGCCGTGAGGTCCGCTGTGAGTCCGGAGATGTGTAGACCGACTGAGCAGCCAAAAGTAGTGAGGAGATAGTGGATAATATAGGAGCTCGGTGGGAAGGTACAGAAGGCGAATTGAATTGACGGAAAAGTTGCGGGAAAGCTTGAGACAATGCAAACTTCCCTGCTGAAGCTGTACCAACAAGATCGTCATGTGAGTTCAAGACCCTGCTCTCTCCAAGGGAAGAAAGGAAGACATACGAGAAGAGCGGAATATATCGGCCAGGATCTTGGTAGCTGCCACTGCCTGGGTTTTGTCAGGCTCGTTCAAGATTTCCAAGCATTCTTTTATGATGTCCTGCGCTAGACCCGCGGGGGACTGATCGGTTGGGTACAGTGTCCGTATAAGCGATTCCAAAGCTGATAATGCAGCAGCTTCGATGGATGTGTCCGACGAATATAGTATCTAACACATCGTCAGTACAACTCAATTGATAGAGATATGTTCAGCTCACTTCGGTCTTGATCCCCTCCCATAATTCCCCTGCGCGCTCACGTACAGCCTCAGCCCCGTAAACAGGAAGACATGCAGCAATGGACAGCTGGAGATCTTTCTGTTTAAGGGAATTTCCGGACGTCAGCCATCACGAACAACCAACCAAGGGTTTCAAGCACGACAGAATTACATACCATACTTGGTCCAGTGAGAGTAGCGAATTTCTCCAAGAATAGAGGGATTGCCATCCGAGCAAAATACGGGGAAGAAGCCATACATGCTCTCAAGGCGAGTTTCAAGTCATCCGCAGTGATACCATACGGATCATTCGGGGGAGGTCGGAACGTGATAGGGAAATAACAGAATGTGATGTCGAAAAAGTCCTAATCTCGGTGTCAGCTCTTGTCTCTGCCTTAAGTGCATAGGCAGCCGAGAAGCTGACCTCTATGTGATCTTTGACATCGAATTCCAGTAGTATGACCCTGTCTATCGAGAACAACAACATCAAATTCCTTGGATCCTTTTCGCCGTCCACCATCTTTGTATAGCTGTTGAGAAACGAAGTTCCCATCGACTTGAGAGCTGAGAAGGTCTGATCATCAGCTGCGTGGTTTTGTGGAGATGAGCAAAACGACTGAAGACGTACCGCTTCTATGGGTGGCCAGCAGACTGTCGAATAAGACATATACCATGTGCCTTGTAGCTTGAATATATGCTTTCATATTCACATTTTCCACCACGCTGAAGTCTTGCATCAGCTGTTAGATTGATGAGTAAGATCGAAAGAAGCTTACCCTTTGTACACCTCTATGGCAGCATCATCGTCGAATGTAGACAGTTTCGATAAGACTGTCAAACCGCCTAGAGCGGGAGGTAGAGAATCGAAATCATCGAGTTTGGAAAGATAGAATTTTATGAGTGTTTGAGCTGCACAACGACAGATCGCACACAGACACGTTAGCACCTATGACTGGGAGACAAGCAAGTCTGTGGTGCTCCAAGCGTGGTGTTATGCACTTACTGGCCTGTCGATTTATTTTGGTGGGGTTAACGATTTTCAGTGTATTCGATAGGAAGGTGAGACCTGACCACCCCGGCTGTCAGCTCAGAAGGCTAGATCAAACACTGAATGAAGCTGTGGTGGATGAGAACTTTACCTTTCAGTCGGACCTCATCTTCCGTTGAAGTCAAGTATTCCCCCAAAGCCTTGACTATCTCTAGTAAACCCACTTGGCCGTTATTGACACCTGGTGAAGCAAGCAGCGTGAGCAACGGCACACATCCGTCATTCAGCTAAGGGGTTCTTGAATATGCTCACCATCTACGAGCTCCTGAGGGGGATTGAGCTCAGCAGTGGAGATCTGAGTTCGAACGATACGGGCAACATCCATCTCGAGCAGAAGCTAAAACGCAGGCGAGCGATTTTCTCTCTTATACACCTCCAATAGCTAACGCGGCTGATGTCAGGATACGTAGCCAGAGAAAGCCTTTGCTCTAGCGGAAAGATATTGCTGTTCAGTATCCTGTATCGGAATTTCGCTCCTTATAGTTTTGTCTAGGAAAAGGATGCAGATGTATAGATATAAAGCAGAACGCAAACTGGTCCTTCGTCATTTCAACTTTGTTCGATCGCATTGATGGGCACTTCCTTTCGGCGACCTCCGCGTTAATGACCAAACACGGTCCGTGCTCAACATCTCTCAGTTCGTCATCACTAGAATGAATTCGCTCATTTCGCCTCCTTCATTCGATACTTGATATAACTGTTCAGAATATCCAAAGACAGTACAACTGGCGATTGAAGGATATCAAGCCTGCTCACAGAGGCAAGATGTTCGAAAGAACTCTACAAGACCTCATTCGAGGGCTTAGAGCTCACAAGGCTTCGTCCAAAGCCCAGGAAGATGCTTTCATCGCCGAAGCCATGGTCGAGATTCGGCAAGAGCTCAAGGGCAAAGACATGGCTCTCAAGGCTGAAGGAGTCCTCAAGATATGCTATGTAAGCCACTTGTCAGCTCCCGCGGCACTATCTGCCTCTCTGCAAAGGAAGGACGCATAAGCTGACGTATTTGCGGCAGTTGATGATGTTGTATCCCATTCCTGCACCACCCGAATTCGCTTTTCATGTAGTGGAAGTCATGAGCTCACCGAGGTATCATCTGAAACGTAAGCTCTCTCTCTGCAAAGGACGCACAAGCAAGCTTATCATCTGTTTTGCAGAAATCGGTTATCTCGCTGCGCCCATGGCTTTCTCAGGCGATACTGAAGAAGTAGTCTTGACTGTCAACGGTATCAAGAAGGTGCGCTTGGGCTCCACTTTGGGCAGTCTCGCACGAAGCTGATAGAGCGAGACTATTTTACAGGATCTCATGTCTCCGCACGTGCCCCTACCTCCCATCCCGCTCACAGCTTTACCACATCTCTTATCCCTTTCTCCATCCCTCTCCACCACACTGCATCCGGACTTACTACATCTCTTGACCCACTCGTCACCCCGTATACGGAAACGAGCTGTCCTCTGCCTTCTGCCGTGCTGGGAAGCTTTTCCGGAAGGTCTTCGCGAAGGCTTCCCAAGACTACGGGAAAGGTTACAAGACTCAGACCAAGGTGTTGTAGGAGCCACCGTAGGAGTAGTCATGGAATTAGCTCGCCGGCAAGGTGGCAAGAACTACTTACCGCTTGCTCCGGAGCTGTTTGGCATATTGACAGGCAGCACTAACAATTGGATGCTGATCAAGGTGGTCAAACTTGTATGTTTCCGTCTTTTGCCGATCCCATCATCTTCGACTTGCAGTATTGAAGACTCATTCAGACGTGTACTGTCACGGTAGTTCGCTATACTCACCCCCCTCGAGCCTCGACTTGTTCGTAAACTCCTACCACCGATAACTTCCCTCATATCTTCCACGTCAGCGATATCGCTGCTCTACGAGTGCGTGCGGACGTGCATCGTCGGAGGTATGTTGGATCCCGACAGAGCAGAAGGAGAAGCGTTAGCTAGGGTCTGCGTCGAGAAGCTGGGTGGCTACTTACGAGATGAAGGGGGTGACCAGAACTGTAAGCTTGCGGATCCTTGACGGAATGACTCGGCTAACATCAAGTGGGATGGCCTTGATAGTGAGATACATCGCATTACTCGCTATGGTCAAAATTATACCGACTCATCCAGCCATGGTGGCTGAGTATCAGGATCAGATAATGGAGAGTCTGGACGATCCTGATGTGTCCATACGTATGCGAGCGCTAGAATTAGTTACCTCCATGGTATGTCAGCCGCTGTATCCTCCTTAGTGGAGTTCAGCTGACTTCGTGCGCTACACAGGTCGACAGGGAAAACCTGCAGACGATAGCAGATCAACTTCTGTCTCACCTCGCCCCACCCGAGCAGAACACCTCTGCCCTTCCCTCCGCTGTGGCCTCCCTCACAGCCATAGCAAACCAGCTATCGCCCACAGCGGCCAAAGATCCCACCATAACTTCGACCTCTGTGTCTCTCTCACCAGCCTACAGATTGCTGCTGACCCAGAAGTTGCTTTCCATGATAACGCACGATACGTATGTTAATGTCAGCGACTTCGAATGGGTCATTTCGCTTGCCATTGACTTGGCTTATGTGAGCCACGTTGACGTTGGAGAAAACATCAAATCCCTCGTACTTGACGTGGTCGGGCGAGTGAAGAGTGTCAGGGAGTATGCAGTGGGTGTTCTGGAGAAGGTCTTGGGGGACGAGGATCTCAGGGCAAGGGGTAGGGACGGAACCGGCGAAGACGGGCTGATAGAAGCTGCCATCTGGACTTGTGGAGAATACTCGTCGTGAGCTCTTCCTCTGTCGTAATCAGCGCAGATATGAGCTGACTATTCTCTTCAGGTATCTCTTGTCTCCGCTGAGCGCGATCTCGTCCATACTTTCTCCCACTTT
Source organism: Kwoniella dejecticola CBS 10117 (assembly GCF_000512565.2). Classification (NCBI taxonomy): domain Eukaryota; kingdom Fungi; phylum Basidiomycota; class Tremellomycetes; order Tremellales; family Cryptococcaceae; genus Kwoniella; species Kwoniella dejecticola. The sequence continues at coordinate 294,122 of NC_089311.1, read as the reverse complement.
ACACCTTTCATCCGCTCCTCTCATCTCGTCATCTATACAAGCATCAGCCAAGATATTTGGTCATTACGCTGCTAGTATCTCAAGCAACTGGTCGTCCGACAAGCACGACGAAGCCAAAGCTCTGGTCTCCTCCATCAAATCCGGCTTAGAGCCCTTCCTGAGCATAGGAGACATAGATGTTCAAGAGCGGGCTTTCGCCTTCAATCAATTATTGTCATTTGTACAAGCGGATTTGGCCAACCATGTCGCTCCCACCAAGCGAATATCCTCAGCAGACAATGATATGCCGGAAATCGAGGGCGGGTTCGCAGATTCTTCTCAGAAAGACGATGACAGCAGTCCGCCATATCCAAAATCATTATTTCTTTTCGAACCACTTTTCACATCTCACGAGCTCAATGCTGTCGCATACAAGGCGCAGGAGGCCGTACGTATACCTGAAGGGCTAGATTTGGATGGTGAGATCATTCTTGGCGGCGGCTTTGGCGCGATCAGTGAAGACGAGCAAAGCGAAGAAGAGAAGACTGCCATTGACTTGGGCGAGGGAGGGGGCGAAGGCATGGAAGAATTGCGGCGGGTCTTACGAGAACAAGATAGAAAGGGGAAAAGGCGTGAAGGAGAAACCAAGGAGGAGAGGGCAGCGGTGAGTAATTTTAACCCATATACGATCGTCATGTCAAAGCTGATCATGTTTGGATGACAGCGTCGAGCAGCAAGGAAAGCTAAACATAAAGATGACCCGTATTACCTATATGACAAGAACGACAACGAGGAAGATATCGACGATATACCGATAGTCAGATTGGACGATACCGAGATCGTTGTTGAAGAACCTACATCAAAAGCTAAGGGCTCTGGCAAGAGCAAGAAAGGTAAGGGGAAGGAGAAAGAAAAGATAAAGGCACCTCCGCCTGTATTTGATAGGCAAGGTGAATTACCCGAGGGTTCGACCTCGGATCATCAAATAAAAGCCAAAGAAAAACCAGATCTACGAAGGAGTAATTCAGGATTAGCGGCCATAGATCTGACGACTAGCGGACAACGGACCCCGAAATCAATTGCACCCGGGAGATACGAGGAGTATAAAGTGGATGATGATCTACCTGAACGGATTATAGCACCGAAGTTAGGAGCAGATGAAGTGAGCCAACAGAAACACAATGATGATTTACCGGTAGCTTCCCCGGGACAGATCGAGGTTGTCAAAGTCAAGAGGAAGAAAAAGGGCGAGACGAAGAAGAAGAAGAAGGAAAAACAGATCATAGATGGGTAACTTTGTATCCCTGATGATCCTATTCGGGCATTGCAATGCATCGGTTGTATTCACATCCACACTCCAGTCTCTGTTCTACGCTCCATCCTGTTATAATTGAAAGTGAGATGCACCAAAGTGGGGTAAAGTGGGGTGATCATTATAGAATCTCCGACGGAAGAACGCGTCTACCACAGCGTCAAACACACGTCAACCGTACGAAAACATGAAAATGACCCGTACCAGATGTGCCAGATATCTCGTTATCTATTTATCTATCTCTTCTACTTCTGCCTTTGTCCCAGCGAACTATTTACTCATCCTAGAGCTCGTGCACGAGATTGTGCGTGAGACCTGAGGTCTGCGTCACAATGGACGCTTCCATCAAAGCGGAGAACATCATCTGTGAGCTGTCTTCCTCCATTACGTACCTCTTCTTGACCCCCTCAGTCGGGAGCAACTCTCCTTCCTCCGTATATCCCAGCGATACACAATGCTAAAGCTTCACTCCTTCTTGAATATAGTCTTCATGCGTCTCTTACAATGCGCATCGAAATATGGCGACGATCTTCATATTCACGCCACTCAAAGACACGTAAGTCAGTCATCATTATTCTTCTGCTCATGATCGAGGATCTCAGTGGCTATTGAGTCTCAACTCTTTCTTTCCTCCATAGATTTTCTCGTAAATGAAAAAGTTCAAATGAAGTGATAGCTTACCTCTGCGTGATACAGTGGGAACTATCGGTGACGAACTCGTCTAAATCCGCTTTCTGCCTATTCAAACTCAACAAGGAATTCTTCGGTCGATGGAATACGAGGCAGAAGAGATCCGTCAAGTGCAAGCTCTTAGTCAAAGTAAGCTAATTCCTTGCTTCGATCTGTCCCTGCCCTAGCTTACCTCGACCTGATTCGGCCGTACTGGGCATACGACTGACCTTGAATCCTCTCCCAAATAGTCTGTTTTGGCAGTTCTGGGCAAAACAGCTCAGGTAGCTACCATAGTCCGCTTGGACTTGCGGATTGTTGACCCTTCAAATGAGCTACGGCCATTGCAACATCGAAAGAACGGTACCAGAGATACTCGTAGCTCATCGGCACCCAATGATGAAGGAGATGATCAGGACGGCAGACATTTCGGAGATGAGGATGGATTTACGGATGATGAGGATACTAGACTTAGTAGGGAATCTAAGTTGATCGTCAGGCTAGTCTGCAAACACGGTACGCATCCAGTCCAACTCACAGTATACATCAATCTGTATCTGCCTTAGAGTAATTGGGTCGCTCGGATGCTGACGCTTGACTTGCAGGAGTCACGAAAAAGCATTCCTTGCATCTCGGATCATCTGATTTCCTTCGGGCCGATGTGGATCCAGACACAACCCCATCCGGCTTTAACATTACGTCCCGTACCCTCCGAGACTGGCTAGACAATTTCGCCATTTCCACTGGATCATATAGCTCCTCAAACTCCGGTGGGACAGATCAACTAGGCTGGATGTTCACCAAGGAGGAAGTCAGGATGAAATCGTGGGAAGGGTTAGGCGGCGGGGGTTTGTGCACGGAGATCAAGGTAGATACGGGCGAGTTCCAGGATTACGAAGTAGTATGGGATAGGGTCGACCTCACACTTCCAATGAAAGAATTTAGAGTGAGTAATGGGTTTGCACTACTCCGGATCGTCCAAGCTGATGTCGCTCTCCTTGACGCAGGCAACTCTCGTCTTAGCCGAACAGCTTTCCGCAACCCTCAATGCATCCTTCTCTGAACCCGGCCAACCTCTGACGTTGACCAGCTTAGAAACAGAATTCCATGATTTCTCCATCTTCTGCGCGATAGCTACTACAGCATGCGAAGCTTTCAAGGACATCAGATCGCCATCAATGGAAATCAAAAGATCAAGTAGCGATGGTTCAGCCCCACTTTCTGGTCCTGATCCCGGTCGGATCCCATCATACCGTCCCCCTCAACTATCCGACTCTTCTACCTCCAACAACAACAGCTCGAGCAGCAGTCGCGATAGGAGCACCGGTCAATCCCGAAGGGACGGTAGTAACGGCACGTCAAGCACGCCAAGTAGCAGAAAACGAAAGGGGTCCGAAGCTCCCAGTTCATCGAGAAAACGATCGAGCTTGAACTTAGCGCCAGCTCAAGAACCTATGAGTAATGTCTATTTCGCCGCGAATCTTAGCCAAAATCAAAACAATGCCAACGCTGGACCGTCCAACTCATCGCGTGATTTGCGTCAAGACGATATGGATGTAGACAACCGTCACGAGGGAGGAGAAGAAGCGTTGTTCTTACCTGGCGGATCGCAGAGGCTGCACTCGCCCGACCATGATCATGACCCTGACCCGGATAGACATTCTCCTCAGAGGTCCCAGATGCAGCGCATGAGTCAAGCTGAAGTGCTCGATCATGCTGGATTCGGTGATTTAGATTTGGAGGCGGCGTTGGACAACGCTGATTTGGAGGATGAGCAAGAAATGGAAGAGGAGCTGGCACGAGCATCTCAGGCTCAGCTTCATCCGTCAGATCCACAACATCATGGGGAAGGAGCTGGACATAGCGCGTCTATCCATATGTCTACTAGTGATGAGAGCTCAAACAACAAAGTCAAGGGGAAGGAGAAGCGGTCTGATGCTGCTGAAGGTCAAGATTTGCCCAAAAGCTCCAACAATGTTTCTGGGTCGGGATCAGGGGAAAAGAGCGACAGATCTCACCCTGCTTGGGTCACCGACTCTATCGGTGGAAGTACGACTAACGACAATAGCACAACCGATCAAAATACTGGTCTGGTATGGGATAGTACGATAGATCATCCGTCTTCAAATTCGAATTCGACTGAAACGGCGCCTGCTTCTCCAAAGAAACGACAGTTTAGCCCAGCTAAGCAGTCAGCTTCAGCTTCGAAATCGAGATCTCGATCACCTCAAAAGCAGTCTTCTCCCGAGAAGGCATCGAGATCACCAACTAAGACGCAGACTTCGAATAGTAAAAAGCGGAACGAGGAAGAGGTAGATGAGCTAGACGAAGATGAGGAGACTTCATTTGGGCATCCAACGCAGGATAGACCGGGTTCTACCATGGTGAGTCTTCGCTGATAAGCAGTCGAATCGGTGTTTCCCTTGCTGATGATTTCGCTGTGTTGGTGATAGTTCAAATCACTCTTCGATGATTGATCTGACCTACCGTTTCCCATCACCTCAATGTATGTCGAGAGAGGAAGCAGAGTAGCTCGATGATCTTATTGTAAATTATTTTTCTCCCCATCTCGCGATAACATTAGTTTCAACGTTGTATAAGTACGAGATGTTTGTACGTAATCTAGAACATATGCGCATGAAATGCATTCACCACCATGAACAAGGTACATTTCTCGATGACCTCCGGGGAAAGGCGAACGGGAGTTGAGCAAGGGGAGAAGCGACAAGGGAAGGAAGAAGGAGAGATGAGAGTGATATGGTCCTCGCCACCGTCGTTCTCGCCCTTCACGACACTGGTTCAGCTCCTATCAAGTATCCTTTCCATCCACCAGTCGCTCTTAACACTCCACACGATCGCCGAGATCACCTCTCTAGATCGTGATCAGATATAGGTACGTGTTCGGGGGTCTGTAGTCGGTTCTTGACTTCATATCGTGTGACGACGATTATTGGTACTTCAGATCGATGGACGTCGTACAGAATAGTGACGATGGCGATGAATCAGTAATCGCTTATTTGTGTCGGTGGGCTATGATCTCGTCAGCTCTTCCATTATCCACCGGAACTCGTACTCGTACTCGTACTCCGTGAGAAGGTCAAAGAGAGCAAGAACGACTCTCTGGGCTTCCGTACGTCAAATGGCTGAGGATGGACTTCGTCGTGAGGTTGAGAAGTGGGAGGCAAGGGCTGTCGTATCATTGTTCCATATCTGCCCATCATAGTTGGTGATCCCACAAGCGAGGAGAAAGAGGGACTACGACTGATCCGTGGCCTCCGGGATTCTGGATGAAGGGCTGCCCTCTTGAAGGGCTGCCCTCTTGAGATTTTTCGAAGGTGCGCACGCTGTCATAGAGAGTCGAATTCGAAAAATGGGAGTGAGACACGGAAATGAAGCGAGATCCAGCTCCAATTTGGAGGAAGCGGATCGGTCTCCGATGTCTGGCTGATCTCGAACCGATGACGAATTGTGTTTGTGTATGACTCCCCAATTTGGAGAGGATGACCAATGTTTTCTGGGGATTGTTTACAATACGTCATGTTGAGAGTGATGTTTCTTCGGAAAGGAGCGATATATCGAAGAGAAGGAAAGAAAGGCAGCAGCGAGGATGTCGAACTAAAAAGAGATGGAAGCACTTTCTAAGACATCTTCTAAGCGAGCAGCTGTACGTAGATCAATGTTGTACGTCTATTTCTTTTTGTTGAATCTTGGTAGTCAAGTAATGAACAAGCGAAGTCTGGGGGCAAACGGAGAGCTGACGAGAGGTAAGATTCAGGTCGAAGTGATCTCAGGTAGGATTCGTATTGAGGTTTCAGTCGTTTTTAGATTGATGGATCGTTTCTGGACCGTCGGTCAACTTGTGAGTCGAGTCGGTTACTAAAATACTGTACAATGTAAGCTGAGAAGTGATCGGATACAGTCGGACTGACTTGGCATGAAATGGCACGAAATGGCCTAATTTGGAATAGGATGAAATGGAAAGAAAAGTAGTGTGTAATGTGTAAATCACATTATTGTGTACTGTGCGATCGAGAGCTTGTGATGTTCAGGTACAATCTATTGCAAAGATCTTCTGTCTTTTCGTAGGGGAATAGTAAACGGGCCCGCGGAGGAACGAAAATCAAGTAGAGTATTGCTTTTTTGGGATTCAGTCAGGAACGCTACCTTGATGCCATGCACAGCATCATGTCATCTCATTTCGATGTCTAGTACCTACATGCTTCAATCGAGTGATGAGAGATCTGGATGCAGGGTCTGAACAATTGCTTTTTTTCCTGGAATCGACCCAGCAATTTTCGTGGCAGACTGTTAAACTATAAATCTCCTATCGTGACTATCATGACGTAAACCCAGCTGATAATTAAAGTACTGTACTTACGAGTACTATGCGTACGGGTATAGTTTGTATGTTTGTCGGACCCGGTCCATCTCTTCCGGACCTTTCAACCGATACAGTAGAATATTTTAGATTTTGGATTTAGAGCTTCCGATTAGAGTACTGTACACATCGATTCCTCTTTTGGACGTTTTCTTACGCATCTCTTACACTTCATACTTCATACTTCATGCTTCACACTTCGATATATCTGGAATTTTCATGTCGTCGTCGTAATTGTATGACGTTGAGACCCCCACAAACATTAGTGGCCGTTTTATCATTCCAGTTTGCATTTTCGGTGGCTATCCCTTAGCTTACAATGCAACATCGGATCTTGATTCTTTCTTTCTTTCCATGGTCCACGGAGATTAACACGTCGTAATGTTCATTTCCTCAGCAGCATCGTCCTACATGCTGTTTCAGTCAGGTCACAAAGTTCGTCAGCGAGATCCCGTTGACGTATAGACGTGCTCTTGTGGGTGGCCATTCTTGTAGCTTTGCAAGGTATAAGTATCTGCGATGGGATGCAATTCTGCTCTGTTTTCTCGTCACTACCATCTCTTTCTTCTTCATTCTGCGAATCTTTATAGCTGAAATACTCTTCAAAGCTCATTCAAAGATTCATCATAATGGCCTACCAAGACGAGAATACCATCGATCCCTTTATCTGGGGATTCCTAGACCAGGGATACTCTCCATATGTCACTCAACAGGGACACCTTGTCCCGAATCCTTTCATTCCCGTAGCGATGCCAGCTCCGACTGCACCAGCTGGCTGCATCGGCACTGGAAGCATTCCCGGTCAAATGGAAACGCTAGTTGTACCTTTCAGTAGAATCATCGAAGATTCTCCAACCTCGTTCTCCTCCTCAGCTACCCCACCCTCACTCTCTCTCACACCTTCATCCGCCCCTTCTTCGTCCCTCTCCCCCCTGTCCCCCCTCCCTGCCGTACCCACCACCAATGTTTCTCCCGCGGCCTCCTCGCCGCTCACACCTCTCCCTTCCCCTCTTTGCCGAGACGCCGGCGACATTTCGCCTCCTCTCGCCTCATCCACCTCGGCCCCATCCCAAGTAGTCGCAGTGGATGTAACCTTCCCACCAGCTCCTCAGGGAACGGAAACGTACAGTGATGAGGAAGCGTCTTTCGAGCCCTCGTACCAGCAAGATGCCCTTGGGGCACATGACGTGGATGTTGGTCAATCACAATACGATCATTCCTCGATGTTGGAGGCGCAAGCATGGATCTACAAAATGGTAAGTTCCGCTTTCCTCTTTGTATCCGTTTCATGCGAGTTGAGTTGACCTCCCATTCCGCCCAGCTTTTGTCGCATGGCGACCTCTTTGCGCTTGACCCCGCCGAGCTCCCGGCCCAAGCTGCCAACCCCTCGCCCCCCACCGCGCCCGAGGGCCTCAGGTCCACCAGGACCTCACCTGGATCCGCCTCTCTCCCGTCGATTCCTTTGCCTGCACGACCTGCTACGGCGCCTACAAAGACAAGGAGAAGGCGAAAGGGTGACGATCCTGGTCCTCTGCTGACCGTCTATGGAGGATCCTTGGATCTCGGAGTCGGAGAAACGGGCTGTGATCAGATTAAGAAGACGATCCAATCTGGTCCACGGAACCTGACAATCTGTGATCGATGCAGGGAGTCGAAGCAGAGGGTGAGTCTCCCATAACAAGGAGCTACGATTGTATGCTGACAATCCTTTTTGAATAGTGTGAGCCTTCCCCACAAGGCCATGGGCGCTGTCTGCGATGTACAAGCAACAACAAGTCTTGTACATTCTCATCCCAAGGCTACAATCGTTACGGACGAGGCAATCATTAGAAAGACTTAGAGTCGTAGAGTAGAGTGGAGAGGGGGATCGCTTATTTGATTCTTGCTCGCTTGCTTCATCAAATTCAAATTCAAAGATAAAGATCAGAAAAGGACAATCTCAAGATATGCAAAATATAATACATAGTCACTTGTAATGAAAAGAATCGAGATTGTATCCTCGTGTCTCGTATAATGAACAATTACGATAGTCTCTTGTTGATTATGAATTATGAATCGATAATAATGTTGTACAGTACTGTTATACAGTCTCAAGGGATCCTTTGTGAAGTGATGGTTCCTACCTCCTTTGGGCGGTTTACGAATACTTGAGAAGGCTCCCTCAACTGACTCACACTGAACTGATATTAATGTATCGGATCACAATATATCTATATGCTCTTAAAATGATAAACCGTCAGATCATCGATCTTACATCTTTTACCCTCGCTCACATCATAGCCTCCCCCGACCAATCCTGCTCAGTATGGAACACCTCACACTCAATACGAGCTCGAGCAGCTCACCTACCGAGAATGCTACCACAGCTACCCCTGAGCCCTTCCAATTGCCCGAATTTCAGAGCGAGCTCGCTCGGATCACGGACGAATCCCGAGAGAAAGACAAGACCATCGCCAGGCTCGAAGACATCATCCAGGGAATGCAACGCCAGGTCACCAAATTCACAGTGAAAGATTATCACCTATCCCTGGCAATTCGCCCGACCGTCGCAGTCACATTCACAGTCACAGTCGACGAGTTCAACGCGATGCGCCAAGACAGGGATCAACACTTTCGAAACGCTTCTACCTTGTACGACCGGAACGTTGCGATCGGTAGACAGAACGACGCTTTCCAAGATTGTCTAGGCGCCAAATTCCTCTATCGATTCTCTCGAGATCTCAGTCGTGCTCTTACCAGGCAGATTGTAGATCTCGAGCTGGGTACAGCTTTCCTAGAGGGGGATAATGGTAATGGTAATAGTCATGGTATTGCAGATTCAAATGTAGATGCAGATGTACCAGAAGGAGATGGGGAAGAATACTTTCAAGTGTACACCGAAGATCAATGGAAGCTCCGAAGTGAGTTGACCGACTATTACGATCGGCAGATCTCAGAGAAGGTCTTCCTAAATCTCAATGACAAGAGGTCTCTCGTCATTAAAGAGATCAATCCTTCGAGCTGGGCATTGGACGACGAAGGGTACGCAGCGTTCTTCAACGACTGTACGATGAATCCTCAAATCACTCCTATCTCCTCGATTGCCACCAACACGTCATCCACGTCATTCGAACGATCTCAGCTCACAGGTAGACAGGAAGGAGGACATAGATACACGTTGTCATATGGAATAGAACCGACGGCGTTGGAAAACCGCGATCTCAGTTCGCTGGATGAAGGTCTAAGAAGACATTATGCCGATATCGTCAAGAGGACTTCTATGGACATCTTCCTTCGACCGCTTCCTACGGATGCTGACAAGAGTGAGAGTGCGATCGTAATGGAAGGCGTAGAGACGCGATCCGACAAGTCCGCTTGCACCGTCATGTGAATACTGTTCAGGCTTCACCGATGGAATGCAGAAGTGATGCTGCGCTAGACACATGAACGCGACTCTCTACCTTCTACATCCGTATGCATAGCATGACAGACCCTCACGTGTGTATACTTGGTGTCACCAAATACACACATGATCTAGCCTTCGCGATAGTCCCCCACTACTTCTCGCCAGAGCTGCTGACAGTCGACGTTCGCACCTAATTTCGCACACATGAGGAAGGCCCCGCTCAGTTTCCTATTCAGAGAGTAGGTCTCTTGCGGAGGTGGCGTAAGTCGGTGTTTCAACATGACAGGGATGAGGGCTCGGATGGAGTCCGTGATAGTCTGTTTGGCGAATGGGTATTTCCCGTCATGTGAGAACGGACCTACGAGACGATATAAGAATCAGCTATGTCAGAGGTTGGTGTAGCTGGAGTGGCTCTATGAGAGAAGGACAGGGATCGATGATGAGACGGAGATGGGGTAAAAAGGGGTTGAGTTGTGGCGAAGCAGCATAGACGAGCAGTCGAGCCGGGGCGGGATTAGAGGTGAGTGTCGGCGTGTTCAGGGGGAGAAGGGGGAAGCGCGGCAGAAACAAGTGATAGGAAGCTGGGAAGAGTGTGCGTTCCCGACTGAAGGGTCTCGCGTGAGTCTTGTAAGAAATGGAAACTTACTAGCAACGAGCGCCATCGAATCCAAATGAGCTTCGACCATAACCTCATTCTCCTCTCCCGTCAAGTATCCTAAACTCAAACTTTCCTCCTTCATCTTCGCCCTATCACCCTCCAAGCAACTCTTCAGCAATCTATACCAGCCATCCATGAATTCCTTGGTATATTCTCTTGACGCTCCAAAATCGATCAACTGTATACCCTCTTGACCACCTTTGATAGTATACAGGAAATTTGCCCAGTTCGGATCAGTCTGCATGAATCGGAATTGGAAGAGCTCCATCAAACATAGCCTCAGGATATTCGTACCGATCTATCAGTCGATTTTCCTCGTCAGCTATTTCCCACAGATCTCCTCATATAAAACTCACTCTATCTCTGGTCTCCTGCGATAAGTTCTTCACTCTGCTCAAAGGTTTACCGTCCATCCATTCAGTAGTCAACACTTTTCCGGTAGTTCCCTCTTCCACGACCTTCGGAACGCTGAAGTACTGATCATTTTCCAGCAATTTCGAGAACCGTCGACCGGCTGCAGCCTCCATGATGTAGTCGCATTCATCTTGCAGTTCCCGCCTCATGACCGCTATGGTGTTTTGCAGATACAGTCCTTTGGGTAATAAAGCCGAAGAGCGTAACAAGAGCGATAAGTTATTCAAGTCGGATTCGATGGAAGAGGCGACACCTGGGAATTGAATCTTCACGGCGGCTTCTCTACCGTCTGGAAGTGTAGCTCTGTGGACTTGACCGATCGAAGCGGAAGCGATGGGAGTTCGGTCGAAGCTGGAAAATAGGGATTGCCAATCCGAGCCGAACTCATCCCGCATGACTTTCTGCGTCGGGAAAATGTAGGGTCAGTCAATAGCATACAAACGCGGACAGGGTGGACAAGACGGTGTAGTTGGAGCTGAATGACATCCAGTGAAAAGAAGTCTCACCTCCATCTGCCAATCTGGCATGTAATTCGCATGGGCCTGTACTTGATGCAAGACCTTCTCAATCTCCGGCGGTAACATATGGTTATCTAAGTCAGCGAGCGTCGTCAGTTCAATTCAGTTCAGTTCAATTCGCTCGGTTGAATTCAATTCAGTTCAATTCGATTGATAAGCATAAATGCGTATTACATACCCTGTATACTCATGAATTGTCCCAATTTCAGAGCAGCCCCCCTCATCCTGCCTAACGTGGCTACGAGCCTTCGTATATTGGCATCACTCATGAAAACACTACCTCCAGACGTGTTGCCGCCAGTCGTGCGGCGAAGCGACTCGGAAGCAGCACCGATGGACAAGGAAGCGGCGAGAGCTGTGGGACGGTCAGAATGAGCGATCACTCGGACAATCGGGAACAATCTATGTGAGACTCACAACCATAGTGGAACAGCCTTCCTAATCTAGATGAGGGTACTTTTGATGCTCGCAAAACGACGGGTACCTGTCAGGTTAGAAGATGCAGATACGACATCAGCTAAATAATAACCACAAAGCGTTACAAAGCCGATTCGATACGGACCTCATCATCGTCCAGCTGACTCTTTAAAGAGGTAGGATCCGCACCTAGACTTTCTATTTCTCTTGTGGTGTCTATGGGCATGGCATTATGAGCGTCTTGCGAAGGAATGGGGCTCTGAGTATCGTCCTGCTTGGTATTCGAGCTCGAAGACATAACAGAAGTTGCATCTATGTCGGCAAGCGGATGCTGGGGTAATTGTTCGAGCGGGGGACGACTTGTCGTATGAGACGAAGCATGCGCTTGTGAACATGAGTCCGCTGGTACTTCAAATGGACCGGGACTCGAACGAAAAGAAACCTTGATATGCTCCTCTGAAGGTATACTGGACTTTTGATCACTGAGGATTGCTGAAGCTGTCGGTTCTGGCTGTTGCGAAGGGGTAATGACGGGCTTGACAGGCGGGATCGGCCGTACCGAGGTATGCAGGATCCTCGCTTTCCTAGACTGTTCCGCTTCTATATGTCTATCCGGATGCGTATCCGGAGCAGGCGGTGGGTTCTGGCGAGGTGACGCCCTGATTAGATCATTGAGACTCAGTCCGATCGATCCTCCAGGTGCTTTACGTTGGGTTCTATTCGAAGCATTCCCGCCAACAGGAGCGTATTGTTTGGGAGGAGAAATGGAAGATGAGGGTATGGGTTTGAGTCCGGCTTTCTTACGTTGTTCAGCTTCTATGAACCGATCAGGATGAGTCGCAGGGGCTGGAGGAGGTGGTGAACGTGGTGAAGCTTGGATCAGTCTATCAAGAGCCGACAATTGTTTCTTGCCGGTCGAACCCTTGATACCGGATGGTTGCGAGGTTGAAAGCGGGAGGGCATGCTCGGAGCTTTGTCGCGACTTGAGCTGATGTTGATGTAGGAGATCTGAGAGCGTTTGGACTTGCGCTCTAACAGCTTCGACTTCTTCTGGATCGATCTCTTTCGCCTTGCCTTTGTCCTGATGTTGACTGGATGACGCAGCGGAAAGAGCGGCTACCTCTTCAAGTTGTATAGCGGCTGACCGAGCTACTACCCGTATCGCAGCAGACAACATGTTCGCTATGGCTCTCGATCCATAGTTTGCCAAGGTGAGCTTTCAAAGATGGATGACAAGCACGAATTACAGGATAGATGAAAGGTAGATTTAGACATGTGAGATTTCGAGTGACCTTTGATCGGATCAACTCAAGTTGCCGAAAAAACAGGGACAACCACGTGACGGATCGCGGGCCTCCACACGCACCATCATCGGAGCGTGCCGGGTTGACATCGAGGAATCAAAGCAATTTAGGAGATCAACGGACTACAGTTCATCCAACAATATACCATCGATATCATACCGAAACGACTCTTCCCGGTCACAATACCTAGCAAAAATATATAAGGGGGAGCGCACACTGGGGTAAATCCTGATTGACTTCATTTACTGTCATTCCCTTCTGCTTCGACCAAGATTTTTCTCAATTAAAGCCCCTCAGGTACAATGTCCTTTCGGACTGCTGCCCTTCGCGCAGCTCGTCATACGAACGCCAAAAACAGGTTACCTCTAGCTCGAGCAAGCACCAGAGCGTATTCGACACCCCCATCAAGACCCAACAGCTCAAGTTGGCGACAGCAATTGGCAACCTCTTTTGCCGTTGGACTAGCCGGTACCCTAGGATACAGGTATTTCAGCCAAGAGAAATCACAAGTAAGTAAACATCAGCTCATCCTGAAGTGGATAGCTTACGGATAATCGAAAAGGTACAATGTGATGGCGCACCTCTGGTGGAAGCTATAGACACACATGGATATCCCTGGTCGCCTGTTGACGCTTTAGAAAAGGACGATCCCCAAGTGAGCTTACTCTTCAAAGCCCCATATTCGATACATCTGCTAGCCAGAGTTTCAGCTAACATTATTCATCGAGTCAGAACCCGATGCGCATACGAATGGCTACATGGGTCAAGTCTCTTCAAGATCACATCGTCAACACAATGGAAGAAATCGAATCATCCGTCGAACCCAACTCCTTCTCTCCTTCTCCAGAGGCTCCGAAATTCCTACGTGATACATGGATACGTAAAGAAGGCGGAGAAGGTTCTTCTTGCGTCTTAGCGGGCGGAAGAGTCTTCGAGAAGGCAGGAATCAACGTCTCCATTGTTCATGGAATGTTACCACCCAGAGCGCAGAAAGCTATGTTACCGGATCACCCCTCTCTACCCGAACCAACAGATACGAAACCCTTCTTCGCTACCGGTCTATCTATCGTCATTCATCCCCGTAATCCACATATTCCGACCGTGCACCTGAATTACCGGTACTTCGAGATCGAGAACCCGGCAGATCCCTCTAAGCCTGTGACATGGTGGTTTGGTGGTGGATCCGACTTGACGCCGTCGTATTTAGTAGAAGAAGATTGTGTGCACTTCCACAAGGAACTGAAGAAGGCTTGTGATAAACACGATGAGAAATATTGGCCAGACTTCAAGGAGGCATGCGACAAGTACTTCTTTATCACTCACAGAGGCGAATCTCGTGGAGTCGGCGGGATCTTCTTCGATGATTTGACGACTTCTTCACCTATAAATCAAGGAGGTGCGCAGCCGAAGACGCAAGAAGATCTGTTCAACTTTGTCAAAGACGCAAGTGGTGCTTTCCTTCCTGCGTATGTACCGATAGTGTACAAGCACTTGGCTAGGACGTGGACGGACGAAGAACGACGTTGGCAACAGCTGAGAAGGGGTAGATATGTGGAGTTCAACTTGGTCTACGATAGAGGTACCAAGTTTGGTTTACATACGCCAGGAGCGAGAATAGAAAGTATCTTGATGAGGTGAGTCAACCGATCTCTTTACTCTCTTCATAAAGCGCTGATGGCTGATGACCTGCTTCATTTTACTGTAGTCTGCCAGAAACTGCAAGATGGGAATACATGACGCCAGTCGGCGCTGACGGCTCGAATTCGCCCGAGGAAGAATTGCAAAAAGTGTTGAAAACCCCAAGAGAATGGGTGTAGCCAACCTTCCGCCTCATGTATGGATATACCGTAATTGATATGCATGGTCGGATGGATGAATGATTAAACGAAACAAATGCACAAAATAGACATCTAAGACGGTGCCCAGCTAATTGGTATCGAGGATACTAACTAGCTGTATCATAATGTGTTCGAGGAAAGGGTGCCTTCACTGCGTTGATCCGGACCATAAAGTTCTGCACACCCTTAGATCAATCAACGTCGAATACGTTGCCCGGCTCTTGACCCCAACCGGGCTGAAACCACGGTTGAGGATGCTCTTCTCGCATGTGAAGCCTCACAGCGTCTTCGGAGAAGAGGTTGATATCAGCGCAAAACGCTTGTCTGGCAGTCAATTCCGCGTATGAGGGTCCACGATCACTCTGATTTGCTCTCGGGACGGACATCCCTTCTGTCCCAGGTCCAGGTTCACCGCCATAAGCAAAGTTGTATCTATGATAAACTGAGCCTCGATCGGTGTAAATTGTCGAAGGCTCAGGATTTACTTGTGGATCGTCAATACACGAATCTAAGAAAATCTTGTAATGCTCCAATATCAGATTGGTGGTCTGTTGCTTACTGATGAATCTTTCCAGACGATCTCGGATCGATGGGTCAGTATATGAGCTGTCATGTTGTTGGTAACTGGAAATCACTTGATTAGACGAGATATCGGTCCGATAACCCAACGGTGGCGATTGGTGGCGAAAGAGGTCCTCAGCCAATGTTCGACTCAACATATCTTGTCGGACTCGTAACGCGCCTTTCAAAGCGGAATTGGTGAGCCACGATAATTTGTAATGAGCAAGGGCGTTGCTTTGCTTCAAGGCCTCGTTCTCTTCTCGGAGTCTCCGTTCCTCTGACTCGGCGGCCGAGCCTGAGGCTGAGGCTGTGCTGCTGGAGGTTCGGGATCGTCGAGAATGCTGAAACATGGCGATCTGCACTACAGTATCAGGACGTTGTTCAGAATCAGTCAACGTGATTGTCAGATAGACTGATTTGTAGGTGAGCGGCAATATCGCTGCGTCGGTGGAATCGTGGAATTGGGAAATGAGTAAGAGAGATGATAGATGGGATGATCCAACAACCCCTAGCATAGTATACATACAGAAGAATTCTTGGACTGACACGACACTTGTGAAGCAGTGGCTATCGCCTTGGAGCCCCGTATGTCCTTTGTATGGTGTAACCTGTGCGAAGGTCCCGGCATTGGTGACAAAGCCATGATCATGGTACAACCTTTGTTCGTTTGGTCAAGAAGGGGACTTCTTTCAACTGGACGACGGCACTCCCGAGGAAACATTCGCTTCTTCGAGGGGACCATTCCTTACATGATGACCTCATCTCAAAACGTAGAACGTAAGAAACATCATGTGGTATACATCTACGAGCCAAAGAAGCAGCATGAGAAATGCATGAAGGCATAATGAGAATGAAAATGCAAGGTCGAAAAGAGCCGGATTCGACCTGGTTCCCGCCTAGCGCACGACTGCTACAGGTGGAAGAGCATGACAGATCACTTCTCATTGATATCATGAGGGTGATCTAGATCCAGAGGAAATAGCCATTCATCCAAACTACCGAATACAGATACAACACCATAACCAAACGGACGCACAGAACCAAACACGACTCATAAGCTTCTAGAGCATGATAAAGATGAATGAAAACCATAATGTCCCTTCCCTCTTGCCGTGCGCCTATTTCCCATTTCCCCATCTGACCCAGACCCATCGATTGAATGACTTCGACCGTAAATACACATACTCGAGCTGCAGTAATGAGCGCCACTACGCCATCACCGTACTGGGCGTAGCTAGATCCTCCGTGTCCTCTCTTCTCCTTTGCGTCGCAGGAGTCTGAGGAATCCTGTTCAACATCGGAGTAGACATCACTGATCGGTTACCCATACCCATACCCATACCCATAGGCGTCGGAGGTACTGGCATTTTCTGCCCAGGTATTGGTGTAGGAGGTACACCAGCAGGTCGTTTAGGTCGAGCTTGTAATCGCAGATCTTTATTATCTATCGCCACTGATTTGGTGCACTATGAGGGGGAGCGGAAGTCAAGTCAGATCAACGATCAGTCAATGATCTGAAAGTAATGGATATCGCTTTGAAGGCCCAAAAATCAAACTCACATTTGACGTCTTGTAGATCCCGACTAATCGATGAGCCAGTTCGAACATATCATTTCGAAGGGAAATGACGATGCTGCAAAAGCGAGGTTATCAGCTGATTGCGCACGAAAGCGCTGCTTTCCAGATAGCTGAGTCAGTACTGACAATTGAGCAGCTTGCGTTTTCGATTGGATGTAATTAGCCACGATAGAAACATTCTTGAAATCCAGAGCGGCGTCAATCTCATCCATGAAGTACAGGGGAGTAGGCTTGAAGACGTGCAAAGCGAAAACCAGTGCGAGGGAAGCAAGAGTCTAATGACATTTGAAGCCAAGTTCGATCAGCTGTGTCCTGACCGTGAGACACAAGGCGGACTCACCTTTTCACCACCTGACAAATTCGCTATGGCTCTCCAAGACTTCTTCGGAGGCATAATCGATAACACCACACCTGAACAACATGTCATCATCAGCTACACTTGCCCTCGTATTCAAGCGTAAGGAGGGAGAAGCTCACCTTCAGAGAATGGGTCCATACTATCGATCAACTCAATTTCGGCATTACCACCCATAGTGATCATCTATCAGAACACCGTCAGTCATGTGAACTTCTGATTGTCAGGGGAGAGCTGGATCGAGACGGGAGCAAGGCAATCGTAACAGGGAACTTTCCGAGCGAGATAAGAAGAAAGGCGCAGAGGTCGCGACAGAACATACCTGATACATCTCTTTCAACTTCGACGAAATCGCACTGAAACCAGCCATGAACTCGTCCAATCTGACTTTCCGCAAATCGTCATAACGTTTCTTAGCCGAATCACGCTTGTTCGTGACATTCTCCACATCTCGCGCTCGATCAAGGAACTCGGCTTCTCGTTTTCGATATTCAGTCAAGATGTTCAAATTCGGTCGAGCTTTTCCGATCTCCTCTACAAATATCGTACACGAATACGTCAGCTCAACTCTCTCTCTGTGCAAACTTATGAGAATGACGAATTCGGACCCACCCTCCAGCTCCGTAATCCCAGCATTGAGCAGTTCCTTGTCGACCTCTCGCAGTTCGTCAGGGGAATATTCGACTAGTTCCGTCGAGTCTTCCTTCTTCTTCTTGGAGGCTTTCTTCTCGATCGGCTCTATTTGCTCATCGCCCTCTCCTTCTTCTCCTGCCTCTCTATCTTCAGCTTCAGCGGGAGTATCAATCTTTGCATCGCCGTTCTCTTCATCGTCCTCGTCGTCCTCACTGAAAAAAGCACAGCATACTAGCATCAGCTCTGCTCGCCTCTCTACGTGCGACCAAGACTCACTCAATGTACACCAATTCCAGCTCTTCGTGCCTCTTCCTCCAATGCTTGTGCTTATCTTTACTATCTTTCTGTAATCTACCATTATCTTCTATCTTCTGCTTGATATCCATCTGCTCATCGACAAGCAAGCCATCAGCCCATCTCCCACATCGGCCGATTGCAGGCCATAGTCAAAGCGAAAAGAAGTTCGACTTACTTCCAGCGCTCTAAACGCATTGATACCTTGCATCTTCTCATCCAGGTCTTTCTTACTCTCCTTCAACCCATCTTTCACATCTTCTGACGCATCTTGCGCTTCTTGCACTTTCTCCTTGATGACCTCCAAATCACTCCTGCAAGCCGCCAAATCATTCTCTACCACTTCAAGCTCCCCCTCCGTCTCTTCAAGCGCAGACTTGTTTTTCTCAAGAGATTTATTCAGTTTCTCAAGATCCCGACTGGATTTCGTCTGCCCAATCTCAGCTTTCGTCACTGCCTCATTGGCTAGATCCAAGAGCCCCTTGGTGGTAGTGACCTTCGATTGGATCGCTCGAAGTTTGACTCCTCCCACATCCAAGATCTTGTTTTGGAGCGATTTGATCTGTTCGTTTATACCTGATGATTTCTCACGCAGCTTTTCCGTCTCTTTTGTGAGACTCTTGATTTCGTTCTCTAATTGGGTGATACGTTTCTCATCGGCTGCATCGGGTTTAGCTTGAGTCCTGTGATAGATGATCAAGTCAAATCAGAGCAAAAGTGTATCAGCTTCATCTCCCTTTTTAGCCCAAATGACCTCGTCGACAACACTCACATCAATTCTTTCAATCTCTTCTCGCCTTCCTCAATCCGCTTTCTCTGAGTCTGCACATCCAGCTCAATCTTCTCAAGCTGAATCTCAATCTCCGGTATCCTCTTCTTAAGCACTTTCACTTCCCCTTCCACCTCTTTACGTTCCTCTTGGAATTTCATCAGTTCCGCTTGAGCAGCAGCTGAATCCTGCTCGTAACGAGCCACAACTTCCGGCGCCACTTTATCAGCTTTGAGCTTGGATGACATTCCTCCTCGGGAGACTTTGGCTCCTCCTCCAGACATCGTTCCGGACGGATCGATAAGTTGTCCAGCAAGAGTGACTACTCTCCAACGTTTCTTCCCATACCCTATTCTCTGCGCTTGGACCAGGTCTTCCGCCACCAGGGTGTTGAATACCCCCTTGTAGAATGCCGGAGCGAATTTGGGGTCTTTGGGCTTGATAAGGTCGAATAGCCTAGGTACGTTTTCGGGCGTCTCGATCCGACCTAGATCTCGAGGTGGGAGTTTCTCAAGGACCATGAAAGATGCTCGACCGACATTGCCTTTTCGTAAGTGCTCGATACATGCTTGACCTTGTTCGACGGTATCCACTACCAGGTTGTTGAGGGCTCCACAAGCTGTAGTCACAGCTACATCGTATTTGTCGTCGATAACACCGAGGTCACCCAATCGACCCTAAAGACAGCGCATTAGGTCAGTCGAGGTTCCCGCACACGCCTTGGGACAATCAACTTACGTGGAAACCCCTGATACGTCCTTGATCCCTCAACTTGTTCAAACTGCTCAATACGGCGTTCTCACTCTTGTCCGCAGCTAATGAGGCTCGAGCATCGTCTGCCTTGGATCGCGACGAGGAGACTTTACTTCGAAGTTGTTCAGATCGAGCGTTCATTCCCTATTCGTCATCCCAGATCAATCGCAGTCTTCAAATGTGACCAAGTGATGATATAGGGTAGACTTACCTCGAGTCTGGCCTCAGCGTCGGTGAGCTGCTTCTTCGCTTTCGAATGCTCTTTCCTCAACGCATTGTACTCCTCGTGTTTCCCTTCATCTTCATCTTTGAGAGCTTGGAGATTTGTCTTGGCTTCATCAAGAGAAGATTGCATCGAAGTGGCTTTCTCAGCTAACAAGTCCCGCTCGGAGGTGGCGACATCGATTAGAGATTGTTTCTCGCTGATCTTGGCTGTCCAAGGTTCGAGTTCCCGTTGTTTCACCTCGATCTGAGTGGTGAACTCGGCGGTTTTGTCTATTTGTGGATCGTGAGTCAGCTGTTTATAACCTGTCAAAGTGGGGGTGCGGTTCAGGACAGCTCACCTTTGAGACTATCAACCACCTGCTCAAGTTCGGCTTGTTCAGTCTCAAGCTTCTCTTCCAAATCAGCAACTTTGGTTCTGTTCTTCTCTAAATCCGAAGAGTGATTATCGATAGCTGAGAGAGCTTCGGATCTAGAATGTCCATCCTGTATCTCAAACTCGTCAGCCACTGTTTCACGACAATAGGCAAAAGGAGAATCGCAAACGCAGATGCACCTCTTGGATCGATTTCTTGAATTTCTTCTGTTTCGTAACTAAGTGCTTCTTCTTCTCCGCCAAACCCACTTCTTCCTTCTCGAACTTCTTAGAGTCTTTGACAAGCGCATCTGTGAGTCGTTTGACCTCTTCGAACGCAGCGAGCTTCTCATCGTACTCTTTTTGCAGGTCGCCAATTTTGGACAGATGGTCTGCATTTCGTTCTTGCTCGTCAACTAATTGAGCACTGAGGTTTTCCTATGTTCCCCGAAAAGACGAAGTAGTTGAGCTTAACTACATATTAGTAACAGACGAGTGAAGTTGACATACGATGGCTTTGGTGGTTATTTCAATGTTGTTTTGGAGGGTATGCATATGATGTTGCCACAACAAAGACTTTTTCCGGGTCAACTCGTTTGCATCCCGTAAATAATCTTCTGCTTCACGTTTCTTGTCCTGAATATCCCATTGTATCAGCTTACTCTGCTCCCTGTGATGAGCAGAGAACGAAACTTACCTCTAGAGAAGCTTTCTCCCTCTCCACTACTCGGAGTCTGTTCATCTTTTCCCCTCGTTCATCATTCAGAGCCTCCACTTCCAGATTAGCCTGTTCTATAGGCTCCTTGTATTTCGTGGTACCAATGATATCTTCCAGATACTCTAGCAGACCGTCCTCATGCTCATTTTGCGCTTTTGCTTTCATCTGTGCGATAGATTCGACTTCTCCCTGCAGGATTGAACATCGTGTCAGCTTGGGATGCTGAGCGTCAGCAAGAGGTCCACAAGCTCACCTGCAAGATCAAGAATCGATTGTGATCCAGGTCTATACCTTTGCCCTTGAGCAAGGTGGTTACTTCGGTGAAAGAAGAGGTTTTATCGTTGATAGTGTATTTGGAAGAATTGTTTCGGTATGCGGTACGGGAAACGACAATTTGAGAGTTGGGGACTAGTAAGAAGTTGTCCACTCCAGGCTGCGGCACGATCGTCCCATCAGTGTTCGCTAATTACTCACATTGAGAATACCAAAGAGATCCTGGACAATGCTCGAGGAGACTCACCAAGTCGACAATTTCTCTAAACCAGACTTCGACCGAGCAATTCTCTAAACCCTCTTTCCCAGCTGAATTATGTATAAGTTCGCTCAATTTACCTTGCCGCATCTTACTTGCCCTATACCCAAAGACGAAGAGCAGCGCATCGATAGTATTCGATTTACCGGATCCGTTGGGTCCTACTATCGCCGAGAAGGACTTATGGAACGGTCCAATTTCTTGTCTTCCTGCATATGATTTGAAATTCACTAAGACCAACTTGTGGATGGTCAATCTGGGTTTGGGTCCTGCTGGTTTAGCTTCTGCCGGAGGGGGAGGTAGGTTGATCTGCGGAGGCACTTGAGAGGGCGTTGCTGGTAGTTGAGAGGATGAAGGACGTTTTGAGGGTGTAGAATCTATTTTGATAGTTCCGTCTGATTCATTTCCACTTTCCCCTTCTTCGTTGATTTGGCTCATACCGTTCGGTGCAGGTGTCGGTGAATCTGGGACTTGACCTGAAGCTCTGGGCGTCATTGATTTCTCCCGGATAGATTGAGGTAGAGGAGTGGCAGGTATAGCTGTTGATGCTCTTCTATCTCGTCCAGCTAACGCTTCTTGTAATTCTTCTTCGGCATCATCATCATCCTCGTCTGAAACAACCACTTTCTTCTTCTTACTCCCTTGACTTTGACTCTGACTTTGACTTGCCGATGCCTTCTTTATCGGTTTCGAGGGCTCTATCATCTCTTCGTCTTCCTCCGGTATATCATCTTCCTTCGCGCCCACCGTCGAATCAGCTTCGGTGACTCTCATCTTGGAAGCTGTAGGTGCTGCTCGTTTCTTCGGCGCTGGGGCCGGAGCAGCTTTGCTTTTGCTTTTACTGGTGCTGGCAGCTGCTCTTCGACTTTTCGGCTTGACATTCTCCTCCTCCTCTTCTTCTGCTTCTGCTTCTGGTTGTCCATCTTCATCGTGATCTTCGCCTGGGAAACCACCTTCTTCATCACTATCCGATTCGGGGGGAGGTGTGACAACTTTCTTGCTTCGAGATGCTCGAGTAGGAGCTGCGCTGCTCGATGCAGCTGATGCGCCCGAGACGGCTCTTGTGGTTCGTCTAGGAGGCATTATTAAGTCTGGCGCTCGTCATCCGATTCCACCGAGAGGTCAAGGATGCAAGTATGCGATTATATTGCTTGAATGCAGTTGGGGGAGGGTGATTTAGTTATTTGTTGTTGTTGATTCCATCCATCGCCTGTTCCTGAGACCCCCACGTGGGAGACGCGACGCGTCAAAAACTGCACAAGCCTTCTGAGTCGGAGAAAGTGAATAAATGTGGCATCCCATCAATTCTTGCATGCCTTTCTTTAAAATGCGGTGAAACTGAAATTAGGCTGGACAGAGGGGTTCAAGATTTGCCACATTGTTGAGGGTAGTTACGAGTGTAGCGTAAAATATGGAGACCCGCTCACACACTCACACTGAAGCGGTACATTTCTAGTGCATGTGTTTGGTGCATGTGTCCAGTGAGTAAGAAAGAGTAGAGTGCCTACAGCCCCATCTCGATAGTACACCCTTCTACATATACTATCAACTACCATACTCTCCCTCGTCCTTTGTCGCCTCGGGACCCCTCGCATACTTATTTCCCAGCGAAATCGAGATAAGACTGGCTATCCAACAGCGAAATTTGACCAAGAAGACCATCAGCCAAAATGTCATGGCAGCCTTCAGAGCAAGGTCTCCAGGAGGTCCTGGGTATGTTGAGGGATACCAGCAGTACCGATAGTGAAGTCCAACGGAATGTCGCCCAGGTAAGCAATATCAATCACCTACTCCTCATTCGTACATATGTGGTCTGGTTTCCGCATCTAAGCTAAGCTAAGCTAACCATGACATCAATGTGTATAGCGCCTCGACCAACTTCGAGACGTCCCAGACTTCCTAGCTTATCTAGCACACGTCCTTATTCATTGTACGGGAGAACAAGATTCGCATCGAGCAGTAGCTGGATTACTGTTGAAGAACGCTCTCAATTCAAGATCCGGTCCAGTGAATAACGATAATGACGCCAGAGCAATGGCATATGTCAAGGCGACGGTGTTGAACGGTCTAGCAGATCCGGATCAAATAGTCAGACAAACAGCTGGTACAGTTATAACCTCTCTAATATCAAATGAGGAGCCCGGAGGATGGCCTGAGGCATTAGATGCTCTGACAAAGGGTATGTCAAGTGGTGATGCCAACATCATCGAGGTGAGTCTGTATTCCCTTGTTATGTTATCGCAACCCAAACAGTGTCGTTAACAATGCGGAAATAACATCATGGCGAGTACGGATATAGCTGATTCCCGTTGTGTCGTACCACAGGGAGCATTCAACTCGTTGCAGAAGATCTGTGAAGATGCCCCGCACAAACTAGATTTCCAAATCCAAGGTAAAAACCTACTCGACCATCTCGTTCCCCAGTTCATCGAATATACCGCACACGGCGCTCCCAAGATCCGACTATACGCCTTACAGATCCTCCAATCCCTGCTCGCTATCCGAGTCCCTTCCGTCACAGCCAACATCGACACATACATACAAGCCTTGTTCGCTAAGGCCGCCGACGAAAGTCCAGATATCAGGAAATGCGTCTGTGCGTCATTAGGTCTGATACTGGGTACTCGACCCGACAAACTGGTCCCCGAAATGTCAAATGTAGTGGATTACATCGCCTTCTGTACCCAGGACGAAGACGATACAGTCGCCCTAGAAGCTTGTGAATTCTGGCTGACCTTCGCGGAGGACTCAACCTTGAAAGACCAATTAAGGCCGTACCTCCCCAAGATCGCTCCCCTGTTGTTGAAGGGCATGGTATACTCAGATTGGGATATAGCGATACTCGACATCGATGACGTGGATGAGAACGTTGCGGATAAAGAAACGGATATCAAGCCCAGGAATTATTCTTCAAAGGTGCATTCGACGCACGAATCGAATGACCCGTCGTCCTCGAAAGGAGCGGGAGGGCTTAGTCGGGAAGCGCAGGATAAGGCGTTTGACGCGAATGAAGATGATGTGGAGGACGACGATGAGGATGACGAAGATTATTTCGACGATGAAGACGGCTCGGGAGAATGGAATATACGTAAATGCTCGGCGGCAGCTTTGGACGTTATAGCCGTTTCGTTCGGGAATGATCTGTTGGAGATTCTGTTACCCCATCTGAGGGATAGGATATTCAGCCAGGAATGGACACAAAGGGAAAGTGGTATTTTAGCTTTAGGTGCTATCGCTGAGGGTGAGTTAGCTGGCATGCCCTGAAGATCCACAGAAGCTGATACACTGTTGTTGTTATTAGGTTGTATCGATGGGCTCGAACCGCATTTGCCCCAACTCGTGCATTTCCTCCTTAAGACCTTACAGGACAAGAAGGTGGGTCTGTCCCTCACAAATCCTGCGGGAATGCCAGGAGCTGACTTTGAGATACAGGCCCTCGTGCGATCGATCACTTGCTGGACCCTTGGTCGATATGCTTCTTGGTGTGTGCATGTGAATCAGGCAGACAAGACCCAGTACTTCATACCCACCATGGAGGGAGTAAGTGTTGGTCTTCCTCAGCTGCGATTCTCGAGCGGTCAGCTGATGCGGCAACGGGTCCCATAGCTACTGCAAATGGTTCTGGACGGCAACAAGCGGGTGCAAGAAGCTGGTTGTTCGGCATTCGCGACTCTCGAAGAAGAAGCTGGTACAGAGATGGCACCTTTCCTCGAACCGATCTTGCGGAACCTCACTTTCGCTTTCTCAAAATATCAACAGAAGAACTTGCTCATTCTCTACGATGCTATCGGTACACTCGCTGACTCAGTCGGTCAAGCACTGGGTCAACCTGGGTATCTGGATATACTGATGCCTCCTCTGATTGAGCGATGGCAGAGGTTGGGCGACCAAGATCCTGATCTCGTTCCTTTACTCGAGGTGCGTAGACCAAATCGACACTTCGTCAATCTGATTTGTCATCTCAACTATGTGAGCTGATCCCGCGCTGTAGTGCCTCTCATCCATTTCTATCGCTGCCGGAGGATCGTTCTCGACTTACACCGGGCCAGTGTATCAACGATGCCTGAATATCATCCACGCTACGCTAAGCCAGTACCAAGTGTACGAGCAGAACCCTGACGAGGTCGAAGAGCCCGACAGAACGTTCATCGTTGTAGCGCTCGACCTCTTATCTGGTCTGGTACAAGGTCTAGGGGATCAAATGCACCCGTTGATCAGAGACGGTCAACCGCCTCTACTCCATCTACTAGCATTATGTCTCACAGTGAGTACGAATATACTGCTTCTAACACCAAGTACCGTACAGCGCTTCTCAGATCGATGAAGTATCATGTTGACGCCTCAGTGACCGTAGCACTTCGAACCACCAGTCCGACAATCCGCTCATGCATTACTAGGAGACATGTCAATGACCTGTTTCCCCCTACTCAAACCCGTCGTCCCTCAATTCCTGCCTAGCGTAATCGAGCAAATCGTCGTTGAACCCCCCGCAGACTGTATATCAGTATGTAACAATGCGGCATGGGCCGTTGGGGAGATCGCTCTGCAATATAACGGAGATTCATCTGCCCTCGAACCTTTCGTACCCTCCTTGATCTCAAGATTGGTTCCTATCCTCTTAAATACCAAATCACCGAAATCCCTGACGGAGAATGCGGCGGTGACGATTGGACGACTTGGATTAGTTTGTCCAGCGCTAGTGGCTCCGGATTTGCCTACTTTCGCGCAGGCTTGGTGTACTGCACTATGGGAGATCAAGGATAACGATGAGAAGGATTCGGCGTTTAGAGGGTTCTGTATGTTGATCAGTGCGAACCCTGAAGGTATTCAGAATGTGCGCATTTTCTCTTTCTCTTCTCTATCTTTCCCTTATCGATCAACAATCAAAGACTACTGTCATCTCTGTCGCCCGATGAAGAGCAAGATCAACAAATCAGTCGAGCTGAGCTGACCTGATATGTGCTTTTATTCTATCCATCGCAGAGCTTCATCTTCTTCTGTAATGCCGTGTGTAAATGGCAACACCCCTCGGGCCAATTGGATCAGATGTTCAGGACTGTAAGTTCGCCATTATACCGCAAACTCAGTGGGTATAGACTAATTAAGGGGTGATGGTTGATTGCAGATTCTACAAGGTTTCAAATCTGGTCTAGGAGCCAATTGGGAAGCTCAAACTAATACTTTCCCACCAGTCATCAGACAACGATTAGCCGAGCGATACGGTGTTTAATACGGACGGAGAGTAACGTCCTTCCGTCCGTCTCTTCACATCTTACATCGTTTCGCTTTTCCTAATTTTACCTCAGCCGTACTCGAACGCACAGCACTCGCCCCGCCCCATGATCGCCTTTATACCCTCACATTAGATAGGCCATAAGCATCGATACCCTTAGCATAGCATTCTCATCTTCTCGCATTCCATTCTTCCATAGCATAAATCAAGTCGAGTACAGTACAGTAAGTAGACAGTAGGATAGATCAGTATATAGTATATGGTATATAGCATATTGTTTTCAAAAGATAAGGCGATTCCGGGTATGATAGATAATGATACGAGAAATATGACATGAATTAACGTAGATAGATCATATAGCATTTTACGCCTGCATCGAGTAATTAGATAATTAGGTAGACGATCCATTCCATAGCATTTGTGAGTTCTCAATCGATAGCTTGATAAGTTGGTTCTTCTTGTCTGGGGATACAACAATGAGGATGAGGATGAGGATGAATCGCGATGAAGTGCCACATTGAGTTCAGGCTCTTTGTTGTTCGAGTGATGTTGCGGCGTTTTCGGGAATATAATTTGGATGAGGGTATGTGTCGCCTCGTGGTTATTCAGGTTGAAGGTAATTTCAGCATTTGGACATTTTCATTGTTCATGTTCGTCGATTATCAGTTGGTGGTATATACGTATATACCTAAAAACGTCTTTGGTAGTCTAGTCTATAGAACAGGTATATCAAGACTCAGACGCAAAAGCGGCAAGAGTATCTCAAGCCGACTCTTTCCCACTTGGACATCCCTTCCTGGTCTATATAGAAACAGCCAGATACCAAGAAAAATCATCAAAATCACGGATCACATCGATTCGATAAACGGATAAAAGGATACATTTCTACTTTCCACCACCACCACCACCACCATGTCTTTCTTCGCTAAGTTAGGATCAGACGACTCGTCTTCTTCCTCTGGATCCGACTCGGAAGAATCCATCTTGTCCGGAGATGAGGGTCTAGAGCAAGACAAGAAGTTGGCTCAGGCCAAAGCGAAATCGAATAAGAACAAGGCGTCCATGTTCTTAAGGAGTGATGCGGAGGATTCGGATGAAGAGTCGAGTGATGAGTCCGAAGAGGAGGAGGAGTTGAGCGATAGTGAAGATGAACGAGCTGTAAGTTCCCTCCATCGCTTCTACCTTACCTTACCTTCGTTACGATTCTGCGTTGAATTTGCTATCCTGCTTCCCCTTCCCCTTCCTTGCTCAAGCTTCAAGCAGCTCTTTCGCCGATGTCCGTCCCTCATCGCATCGTTCTCTTCTCTCCATCTTACCTACTTCGCCCCAATGTCCTTCTTTACACGGTCATAATACTTGTTCACGCTCTGATGTGTGATTCGGAACTGACCATGCCAATCACGCCAGGCCCGAGGTAACAAGTTCTTGATGGGCGCCGACTCGACCGACGAGGAGGAAGAAGAGGAGGACAAGACAGTCGTGCTGAGTGCCAAAGATAAGCGGTAAGTCATCGTGCAGCTGCTCATGCCATGATCACAATTGGACCGTTGAGACTGATACTCTCCACTACATTCGCAGATTCGCCGAAATGGAAGCTGCCATTCACAATATCACCAACGCCACCAGAAACAATGACTGGGTCCTTGCTTCTACGGAATTAGACAAAGTGTTCAGATTCATCCAACGTCATCAAGTTACGGTAGTAGCCACCACAGTAGCAGCGGCAGGACACATTCCCCCTCGATTCTTGGAGATCTTAGTCTCGTTGGAGAAAGATGTCAACGATACCATCGCATCCGAGAAATCAGCTAAGAAGAAGATGGCTCCTGCCAAGGCTAAAGCTTTGAACGGTCTCAAGCAAACTTTGAAGAAGAAGCAAAAGGAGTTCGAGGGAGTTTTGAAGACTTACATCGAAGATCCTGAAGCTTACACTACCGCCTATGAGATCGCCAATGCCGCTCCTGCACCCAAAAAGGCCGCCAAGAAGGCTGCTATTGCCGTTGACGGTGATATCGAGGAGCAGAATGAGGAGTTCATGACTATCGGTAAAGGTGGTAAAGCCCTCAACTTGACTCCTGAAGGTGTTTTCAAGACCCTCAAGGAGATTTTCGAACAAAGAGGTAGAAAGGTACGCCCCCTGGCAATTTCTTCCAAGCTCGTCGAGCCTAAGCTAATTGAGATGAATCGATATTGCAGAACACCGACAGAGCTGAAACCATTAAGATCCTTTCCAAGCTTCTCGAAGTCGCCGAGACCACCTACGCCAAACTCCGGGTCCTCCTCGCCCTTGTTCCTGCTCGATTGGATTACTCTCAGAATCTCGCTCATATCCCTCACGAATCGTGGGTTTTGGGTCTGAATGAGCTCGATCAACTCATCACCTTGCTTTTGGACAACCCCGATTACGTCGTTCAAGAGACGGTAGGCGAATATGATGATCTTGTGGAACGAGAACCTCAAACAGTCAATGGAAAGACGGAGAAAGTCGCTGTTGCCGGAAGTTTGATCAGTCTGTTGGAGAGTTTGGACAACGAGGTGAGTGGGACTGTATATCGACAAGAATGCGACATTGAGCCAAAACTCACGGGCTGTTTGATAGTTCACCAAAACTCTGCAACACACCGACGCCCATGAGAAAGGATCTGACTACATTGAGCGATTGAGACAAGAAGCTCCTCTGTACACACTGATTGCCAAAGCCCAGTCCCTGTTCGAGCGGGAAGCCTCCACCGACTCCACCGCCCGAGCTGTTATCCGGCGATTGGAGCACGTCTACGCTAAGGTAAGCAAACAACCCAAGCGCCGTAAAGGTGCAAGCTGATGACTCCTTTTCTAGCCCAACGTGATCATCGAGCATTTCGAGTCTAAAATCCCTTCCACCCTTCCATCGACCATCGTACCAAGAGAAACTCAACGATCTGCTGAGGGCCTCATCCACGACTTATGCGTCTACATCTACGGATCTGACGCTCCTGTCTTACGTGCTCGAGCCATTCTTTTCCACATTTTCAACCATGCCTCTCACGGACGCTACCACCAAGCCCGTGACCTCTTGCTCATGTCCCATTTACAAGACACCATCCAACACGCCGACGTGACCACCCAGATCCTCTACAACCGAGCGATCATGCAACTGGGTCTTGCCGCCTTCAAGCTGGGCTACATCGTTGAATGCCAGACGATACTGAGCGACATGTTCGCCACTCAGCGTCAGAAGGAATTACTCGCTCAATCTGTCCAACGATATCAACAGCAATTATCCCCTGAACAAGAGTTGATCGAGAAGAGAAGGTTGTTGCCTTTCCACATGCACCTCAACGTCGAGCTCCTCGAAGCTGCCTACCTGACGTCTTGCATGCTCATCGAGGTACCCCTCCTTGCGAGCGTCGACACCGAGGAGCAACGAAGGAGAGTGACGAGTAAAGTGTTCAAGAGGTTATTGGATTTGGCAGATCGACAAGCGTTCATGGGTCCCCCCGAAAACACTCGGGATCATATCATCAAGGCTTCCAAGGCTCTTCAAGCTGGCGAATGGGAAAAGGCCAGGGATCTGATACTGACTATCAAGATCTGGAGCTTATTGGAGAACGTCGATGATGTCAAGAAGATCTTATCACAGTGAGTATTTGTGGCGGAATTTGTGTTTGATGTTTCACAGTCATAGTAAATGGCCATTGAGCTAATGAATCTTTCGCGTGCCGCAGAAAAATCCAAGAAGAAGGTCTTCGAACCTACTTATTCACCTATTCCGCATACTACGCCTCCCTCTCCCTTTCTCACTTATCAACGACCTTCTCCCTCCCCGTGCAAAGCGTCACCTCTATAATCTCCCGAATGATCTACACCGACGAGCTCCCCGCTTCGTTAGACCAGATCGACGGGGTCGTCATCTTCCACCGAGTCGAGCAGACCGAAGTCCAACGACTGACTCAACAGCTGGCCGAACGAACTGCCAACCTGTTAGACCAGAATGAAAAAGCCTTAGACTTGAAATTGGGTAATCAGACACAGGGTAATAACCCTTCAGACCGGCCTCAGGGGGCACAAGGCGAAGGTGGACACGGACAGAGAAATGAAAGACGTGGAAATAACGGTAATAACAATGGAGGTAGAGGATCGTATAGAGGCAGAGGAGGAAGGGGTAGAGGTGGATTTAATGCTGGGTTAGGTAATACACGAACGAGGGTGCAAGCGTGATAGACATAAACTGGTTTCTTCTTTGATTACGATCATGCATTTGCATTTGTGTATGATATGAGTGTATGAGCGTTTGACATCAAGGTTGTTGGCTATACGTTTCATGATCACGTCAATAACCATTGATGTCTATCATTACTGCAGAAAGCCCAATGCCCAATGCTCGCTTTTCACTTCGCAGCCGCAATGATCCTTTACTCATCTTCATCTTTATCCGTCTTCTCCGCATACTTGAGTAATGCTTCTCTCGGCTATCGAATGGCAGGCATATCATCAGCATCATATCAGCTAAATCCTCACTCTCACTCTCAATCCCATTATCATTCTCGTACGAGGCTGACGTTGACGAGGACTCGAGGTCGGTTCGAGCTCATGATCTACTCACATCTTCGAAGACCTGTTCGGTAGGGAACAAAGTCTGCACGAAACCCTGCGTCTCACTTTGTCCCAATCGACCTCCTCGGCCCGCACCCCTAATCGGTTCCATAGGCTTCATCTTCTTCGCCTTCTTCTCGCGTTGGTGCAATGATTCCCTGTGTCCTTGATCCTTGAACATCGGCAAAGCGTCTGGCGTGTATATGACCGGTTTCAAATCTACGGTAGAGAACGACGGGTCTCGAGGTGCTGTCTTGGGTAGTTTCGCCAAGGGGAGGAGAGCTCCTCTGATCGAGGAATGAGGTGAATATAGGACGTGTAATGCTCCGGTAGATAAGGAGGCGAATATCTATTTCAACAGCAAAATCAACACCAATGACAATATCAGTCAAACGGTCCTCCCTCCGGATCGCAGGCTTACTGGGTTACCTGGGGTGGTGAAACGGAAAAAGGTAAACAAGTGAGACTAGCCGACTCACCTGATTTATA
The DNA here is from genome assembly GCF_000512565.2 of Kwoniella dejecticola CBS 10117. Classification (NCBI taxonomy): domain Eukaryota; kingdom Fungi; phylum Basidiomycota; class Tremellomycetes; order Tremellales; family Cryptococcaceae; genus Kwoniella; species Kwoniella dejecticola. The sequence goes on along the minus strand of NC_089311.1, from coordinate 262,186 downwards.
CGCGAGTGCCAAGCGACTCGGACAACACTTCCTTCCCCTATAGCAATCCGCCTTTCCTCCTTCAGATCCTGCGCATTCAGAAACACCAAACCCCCTTTTTGCCCCTTCGGTGCCGCTATGCCAGTCAATATCGATTTCTCATCTGGCGAAAAGATGATATTCGTTTCTGGATAAAGGTTATCCAGGCCTGCAGCTACGGCTATAGGCTTCCGTATCCATTTGATGTCCCATACTGTATTTGTAATCGTAATGGATCAGTATTGGCAGGCCCTTGCGTAAATCATCGGGAATCCATGCGAGCGACAAGGGTTGCACTGATGCGACACTCACACTTGACCGTATCATCCCCGCCCCGAGTGACTACCCTACTTCCATCCCGCGAGAAGACTACCCCAGTCGTCTCCGTGTTCTTCGCATGAGCAGTCTCGTTACTGTAGTTCGGTCTGGCGAAATTTCCTGAAGTGCTCCATATGTGTAGAGCTCCGTCGAAACATGCTATTCACCATATCATATCAGCCTATAGGCCTTACGCTCGTGATTCAAAGGCAAGATTTCCTGGTAGCAGATTTCCATGCACTCACCTCCTGCAATCCATTTACCATCCGGACTCCAAGCACAAGCAGTGACTCTCGTCCGCGCTCCTCGTTCTTTCGATCGGACCACTATCACCTGTTTCTGTTTCCGTTTGTTCTCTACATCCCATATCCTAATCATCCATTCCCACAGTCAGCAACAGCGACTTCGCCGGGTTGTGGGGTATGTGTTGGAGCCCAGACACTCACCGTAATGTCGAGTCGTTTGAACATGTTAAAAATTGCGAATTATCTGTGGGATGCCAGGCTCCACCAGTAATTTCCGCCGTATGACCGCTAATGGTGAGGACAGCAGAACAACAATAAGCTTTCCGAAACCCAGACAATCCCATGTGCAGGACAACCTTACTTGGTATTCTTCATATCTCGCAGGTACACATCTCCCTTATTATACTCGACCCTATTCTTCCCATTAGTCTCCTTGCCCCGTCATGAAGGCAGCATCGCTGGCAGACTTACCCTTCTTCACCATCTTTCGTAAATACCTTCGGCACCAGCGTTCCCGAGATGACTAGCAATTTATGTCCATCAGGCGAATAAGACAGATCGTGCACCTATACACGGGGCATTCAACCCTGAGTAAGCTGAGTGCTCATCACCCTGCGATTTTCGGTATGATCCAAATATCAAACAGACAGCTTACATAGTAATTCCCATTCGGTTCAAAGCTTTTGAAAGGTTTCAACCTCGAATCCATGCCTCCGAAATCCCAAATCTTCGTATCGTAATCATGTGATCCAGTGGCTATTCTTGCTCCCGACGAATCTATCGCCAGAGCTGAAAGGACCTGATAAAACGCTCTTCTTGTCAATATCGCTCCTTCGAGGGATACTCGTTCTTGCTCACTTTGGTATGGTCTTTCAGTATGATTTCATGCGATACGGGTGTCCTATCCATCTTTTCTTCCTCATCGTACTCGTCGTCCTCGTCACTTTCTTCGTCCTCGGCTTTGCGCTTATCGCCGGTATTAGCTGCTTCGCCATCTGGAGGCGGACCAGGTCCGATATCGTCCTCATCTCCGTCCTCAACCTGATTTTCAGCAGGCAATGAGGGAGCAGGCGGCTTCGATGGCCCTGGTGTAATTTCGGCTTCTTTCTGAGGAAGTAGCTGGGCAGTCGGGGTCTAGCATAGAGAATATCAGTCGTTCTGCTTACCTATCATCCAGAAACGGAATGTACATCTTTGCAGAAGCAGATTCACTCACAGGTTCAGCCCGCTTAGTATGGTCCACCTTATTCTTCAACGTCGTAGGCGCAGCCTTGGCTTTTTTGCCAAAGCTCATTGGCAAGCCCATTCCTTCCATCTTGTTCAACTCTTGATGATTATGAACTATACGTTGTATTATTTGATGGATTGAATGATCATGTAGTTTTAGAGTAACTTACGAATAATTCATGTTGTTGACCGAAATCCAAGTGAGTGGAGGTCAGGTCTACTGTACCGTATGAGTACGAGTGGCAAAGTGGCGGCAAAACTACTCTAGGCATGGCCTGCAGCGGTCAGATATGTACAATACATCAAAGTGTCCATCCAGAAACTTGAGCTGCCATTACATTCTCAAATAATCATTCCGAGATGATCTAGCTCGAAAGAGTGCAGTTAATACCATTGACAGTACTAGAATGCAACCTCGCTTTAATACCAGAATATTCCCGTGTTGTAACCCTGATTTTCCTCTTCCTCTTCATCTTCGGAATCATCATCATCATCATCATCAGTGACGAAGTACACATCCACTTGTCCCCATTCCCGGGCTTCTTGAATACACCTCTCCTTTTCTCGTTCGGAAATACAAGGCACGGACAGATCCAAATTCCTCCTTCCTGACAATTCCGTCCAGATTGCCTGTCTTTGATCTTGGATCCGACTTTTCGATCTGGACCAATCGGTTCCAACCTCCAAGATATACTTGGAGGATGAATCCGAACAATCAGTATCAGTATCAGTATCGATTTTATCCCCAGACTTCCCGCATGCTTCTTCTCCTTCCTCCTTGGCCGTACTACTGCCTCCTCCGCCTACATCCCGACTTATCCGCGGATCAACAAAAGCATTGTCCAACAACTCCGGCCCAACCTCCAGTCCATTCATTCTCACTGCCTTCGTCCAGCTTTGTACCTTTCCCGAGATCTGACGCTGCACATGCGGAGCTACGACTTTGGAGAATCTATCAACTGCATCCCTCTGCATCAAGTGACTCATCTCTCTGAATGACAGTTGAGTACTCAACTCCCAAGAAGATATCGGAGCAATTGCAATCTCAGCGAGGTGTCTCTCTTTCTCGGCGATGTGAGCTTGCTCAATGGACCGCTGGATACTCTGAATGGTATTTTGGAAATTCCCGATCGTACCCTTGAGTCTTGCTCTATGATTCGACGTATCTGGCTCTTTAGATTTACTTCGAGCTGTAGATTTAGTTTTGGCTTTGGCTTTACGCCTTTCCAGCATTTTATCCCACCAAGAAAGCTCTCGGCTCCCGCATGTACTTTCAGGTTTGCCGTCATCTGCACCAACGCCCAGAGCAGGAGCAGGGGCAGAACCAGAACCAGAACCAGAAGAGAAGGGAGAGCTCTGCGTGACCAGTCCATCGCCAATGGCGGTTGACCCTCTTACTCTAGAGGCGGAGTATGCAGGAGGCGTCACCCATCGGTAATCTGTATGATCTGGAGGAAAGCCAGAGCTGGTAGCTTCGTAAGCCGGTGGCGGGTGCGCACCCGGGTGCGGGTGCGGGTGTCCGGGTGAGTCAGACTCATTGTCGTCTGTGCTCGCATATTTCTGTTCGAGCTTTGATGACATGATTGTCGAATTAGATGGGTCCGATCGGTGAGCTAGAAGGGCAGTCCCTGGGGTTTTGCACTAAACAGTGCAGTACAGTATAGTTGGAATGGCGAGAAAGTGGGAAGGTGAGAAGGTGGAAAGACAGCCTGCGATTCGTCACAAAGGATCACCTAGTATGATCCTTGTCGCCTCTTTTCATGTCCCAGCCACGTTGTTACGCATAGTGACGTACGTTTTTTCGGTTTCTAAGTGAAGTGGTTGACCTGAAAATTCTGGCAATTGTTGTGCTAATGAGGCCCGTAGCGGGTACCTGATGGTATTTTGATATACCATATGATTATAGGCAATGCATGATCATCGCACAGTCTAATTAGCAAGCAATAGGTATCGAAATGCGGGTAAGATAGTATGGCACCGTATTTTTCATAGCATCATTATATCAATATCTGTGAATGATCCAATGTTCCAAGAACGAGTCTACACCAGACCAATATCGCCGCACTTGCTTTGAGGCCCCTGATCAGGGCTCTGGTCGACAGCATGGCCCGCATGCTGAAACTAGTACTAATCTTGATCATCGTGAATGGGCTTCTGAATCTCCGCGTAGATCAAACCTGCAAATACAGTCACCGATATCAGTACATCCGTATGTCTACGACACAGCTGACACAATAGCAATACTATGGTATCGCACTCACGTTTCAGCATTTCTCTTCCTAGTTGATCTTGTCTATTCTCAAAGTTGAAGAAATCAGGTTTAAGGGGTTCAGCCCCAGGCTCGTCATTCGGGTCGTGATATGGCTTTCAGGACACTTGTCAGCATAATATCGCCTTGAAAAGTCCCTGCGTGTACGAGATGATGTATGTATCTGATAGCAGACGGGTGAAGGGAATCAGTGCTCACCTCCAGATATGGATGTTCTAAAGCCTCTTCTACCGTAATTCTCTTCCTCGGAGAGAATCTATCCTCAAACCGCAAAATTAGCGCATTGCCTCCCTCGGGACAGCGATTGGGATCACGAGAAGGACTCACGTCAAGGTCTTCTTCAACAGATCAAGCGCATTAGGCTTGGCCTTAGGACATATGAAGGCGAAATCCTGTCTTCGGGTAAATTCCAGGGCTCGCTAAATATTTTGATCAGCGCCACATCGCATAGCAGTCTCCATATGACAATCGAATTTACCAAGTAATCCCTGCAAATTGTATGTTGACATCAGTATGATTTTCGGGATGCGTGCCACGAGATTGGAGGACTTACTTTGATCTCGGGGCCGTTATCTCGTTGAAATCGTCCATCTAGTCGAATTAAACATCAGCTGTCTGAGGAAGCGATAACAGCACAGTTGAAGGAGCAAGCTTACAGTCGGCGTTCCCAGGACATCCAGGATCAAGGATAATTCTGCAAAGCCCAACTTCAGCTCACATCAACCGGTTCTGACCGAAGTTAACGCCTACGATGATGGTAATCTGCACAATGCGCGGTCAGCTTCCCCTACTTCGTGTGAAGGGACTAGAATGGAATACGCTTACCTCGTCCTGGGAAAAGCGGTTTGCCGTTGACTGGACAGTTGTCAGTGCAATAAACTTATTACCACACTTTGACCCAGTCATTTAGCTCACTCATTTCTGCCAAGATACATCCAACGCTCCATATATCAATAGCCTTGGTATATTCTTGGAAAGCTAGCATGATTCAAGGCAAATCAGTCATCGTGCCACACCTTATTTATATGTAGAACAGTGCCCGACTCACACAGCATGACTTCCGGTGCCCTGTACCACCTCGTAGCGACATACTCGGTCATGAATCCATTCCCCCCATTGGGACCTGAATCAGGGGGAGGCATAGCTGCAGACCTTGCCAATCCGAAGTCGCATATCTATGAGAACTCTTACATCAGCTCGATATCCATAGCAGTTGGGCGGGTTCAGCTTCGAAATCTTACCTTTAGATCGCAATTTGCATTCAATAACAAGTTCGAAGGCTTCAAATCCCGATGAAGTACATTTGCCGAATGGAGGGCTTTCAATCCTCTGATCGTCTGTTCCGAAGCGACGTCATCAGTGTTCAGCTTTACTACATCACAGATAGCATTGATATGTCAACTCACTTGATATATGAAGTATTGACAGTGATCATCTGACAACTCCTGTGTCCTGATCACTCGATGCCTAATGACAGGCAAAGTCGGGGGGTCAGCCTATTTTCGAGGTACTCGACCATACTGATAAGATAAAGAAATAGGCAAACTCACAGATCCGTCTCCATCAATTCCTATATCAAAGAATACGAAGTTCCCAGATATCTCGTCAGCTACGGTCTTCATGTCACAAGAAGGACGGAGCTCACCTGGACCAAGTATACTTCATGGAACTGATCATAGCTCGGCGGAGCGATGATATCCAGTATGGCAATGATGTTCTCGTGTCTATGGATATCACAAGGGGCATTATCAGCACCATTGAAGATATTATCATCCTTTCCACCGGGCCATGTTGATCTCAGAGGAAAGGGATGTTCAATCTAATCTGATCCCATTCCCAGCTCTCAAAGGTGGTTTAGGAACTGCATGTCTTTGATTTGATTTCCCGTGACTCACCTGAAATGCCTCAACAACTTGATCTCTCTCAGCGTCCTCTGACAAAACATCGCATGATCAAAAGGCGTTATTCGCTTGATCGCTACTTTGGTTCCTGAAGCTACATGATTGGCGGCGCTGCACAAACGTAATCAGAACATGAGAAATCATCTTCGGTTGACCTCCGTCATGGTTGAGGGTATGGTCTTGCCGTCCCCTCACTAGGTACAGGAAACGAGGCATGGTAGCAATGATGAGATGATCCGTACATCCCGTCCTCTCCTCATAGCGTGACCCTGGGCAGTGGACAAGTACCGAGTGAAAACAAAGACAGGACTGATGAAAGAGAGACGAAGACCAGACTCACACTACCACCCCATATGCTCCTTCTCCTATAACTTCCATCACCTGATAATGCTCCGACACATTGAACGGGATAGACGATTGGTCGACTGCCATCCTTGGTTATGCCCTCTCACCGTGGGTGTAACAAATGCAACTGCAATGTGGATGGAGGGGGAGTGGAGAGGTCGATGGAGTTGGAGTGGTAGATATCGAAGTGATGTTCGAAGCTGATACGTCTACACGAAGAGGTTTGAAGAAGAGAGTTGTTGACGATAAGAAATAAATGAGGGATAATGAGCTGATGAGAGGTGTCAAATTGGAAGAGTGATAGGTACGAATCCAATTATCCAATATTCAGTGTCGAAAGTGGGGTGGTACAGTAAGTACAATCCAGTCTAGCTGATTGAGTATTCCTATATTCCCAATGTCTGTGCTTCCTTGTGTGCGTCTGTGTCGGTGTCGGCTATGTGTATTATTCCGTGACGTCCTTGGGCGTTGGGCGATTTACCTTGCAGCTCCCAGTAGCTATGAGAACAATAAGATATATCTTTCTATCTGTTAAGTCAAGTATATTCTCCTATTGTATCCCACCAATCCCATCTGTATCCGTATTTCACTGAATCCTCAATTCTCTCTCCGGTGGTTGATTTCTGATTCTGAAACTGAAACACGAACAATAAGATCGCAGTAGATCATCTCACGTGGTTCTGACGTACAGACGTGTGGACGGACTTTTGAGCGACGCGTCGAAATCCGCAAAGCTTGCCGAAGCATCTTGGCGGTTTTCCGTCTTGCTACGACATGTAATATCATTCAAGGCATCTCTGGCTCATAAAAACTAAATACAATCTCTCTATGTATTATACACAGGCACCATCATTCCAAAAGCAAACTTCGCTACAATTCATGTTCATATCCCAAGTGACCGATGGAATCGGATCATTTCCAGCCAATTTACAAACAACCAATCAACCAAACATCATGACCCGCTGCTCGCCCTTGATTAGAGCTTGAATAAGAAACCGAGCTAATGAAAGAAATATACCAAAGATCAGTATTTTCACGACCAACAGATTTTGTCGAGCGAGAGACCACACTCACATCTTCAACCGTCAGTTTACCCAAAGCCGCATCGGGGTCCTTGTTGAGCGCTGCCTCTGTCATGGCCAATTTCTTATGTTGAAGTTGCACAATCTGATCTTCTATACTATCTTCCACGACCAGCTTAACTACTTTGACAGGTCTCTTTTGACCCAACCTGTGGATTCGGTCCATCGCTTGATATTCTACTGATGGATTCCACTATTTCAATTTAAACATCCAAAATATCAGCTTTCTTTCCTTTCTGCTTTTCCGCTCCTCTTTGGACTTCACGTCATACGATCGGTTAATCGCACGATCGCACGAGTGGTAATGACTCACCCAACTGTCCATCATGAATACCATACTGGCTTCGGTCAAGTTCAGAGCTACTCCTCCCGCTTTGAGCGAGATCAAGAATACAGTCACGTGTGTGTTGTTCACTGTAAGTAAACATATCAGCTATGACCCAATCTCGATGTATCATGGAGTGACCCACTGAAATGCTGGATCGTTGCATCTCGCTGCTGAGGGGTCATACCTCCTTCGAGACGACAGATCTATCGTGTCCTTGTCAGCAAGAAATCGGTCTGAGAGTGTGGTGAGGTGTGAATACATACATTGAACCCAGCCCTTTGCAATCTGAAAGCTATCAAATCAAGGAAAGAGACAAATTGCGAGCTGATCGACAAGTGATGTCAGCTTTCCGATCTGTACATCATAGATACGGTCTTCAGCTGACTCACAAGACGAGTGACTTGATCGTACAATCCTTATTTCTCAATTTCTCCAATTCCTCTACCAACGCCTCGAGCTTGGACGAAGATCTCCAATTCTGCCCAGACAATTGTGTTGATCAGTACGAGCGAGTAACAGACGCGAGAAAGATCTAAAGCGAGTGGAAGATTGCGAGACCCACCTGCAGATCCAGCCTGGACAAGATACCCTGTCTTGCCTTCCTGCTGTTGTCCTCCAAATCCAAGGCCTCCGCTTCCAGGTCAATGGAAATTTCGATGTGACAGACAGGACATTCGGGCTGAGGATACATCAGTAATCTTCGAGCTTTTTATCGCTCCTCCATGGACTTACCCTGTGTCCTCTAGATTGTTTCACTTCCAGATACTGCCTGATACACTCCCGATCGAACACATGATGACACTGCGACATAATTGCATCTTCGGCCTGCGTGCGACAATCAGGGCTGTCAGCTTTGGATCTCGCGAGAGGAATGGGTATGAACTAGCTGACCGTATCATTACACAGCCTGCACACCGTTCCTTCAGGTCCGCCATTCGTTACTAGATTACTAGTTCGCCCACGGAGTACCAAATCAGGATGACAAGCCATTTGTCGCACTATCCATGTATAGGCGATCAGCTGCGAGGCTTACGAATCGCTAGCACACGATAGCTTACTCACTTCGAGTGATAAGCGAGAAAATGTTTGAGTAATCTAAAGCATGAACGCGTCAGCATTATGCACCGAAATCGAGCACCCCACCAATCAATTTGAGCCGACACCTCGTGTCATCGGAACAATGAGCAAAGTTTCAGATCACTTACTGTTAAGTACGGTTCCCTGTCCAACGTAGGTGTCGAACTGCCTCTTTGCCCCAGTAAATAAGGACATGTACAACTCCTTCTCTTGCGGACTGAAGAAATCTCGTCGGACAACAATGGTTCGCGGGGGTAATCCCAAGTCGTCTGCTCTTTCCAACTTGGTTCGTCGAAGCATCATTCGATCCAGGAGGATCTTCAGCTTCTTGAAGGCTGTATGTCCCGGCCCACCCTCTTCTATACCGTACCTTGCGATTGGCGTGAGGATCTCAGTGTTCTATCAAACCCACCAATCAGCTCATGCTTTTCGATAATGTGAGATGGGATACGCAGCAAATTCCATTTACCCAGAAACAGACGTGATCCATAGGCTTGTGCCCACACGAATCACAAGTCCTCTTATCTTTGAACTGCCAATGAAGAGATTTACAGTCGCATTTCTTGCAGAAGTAGTGACTACACGTAATGAAGGCTCCATAAGCTGCTACGTCGCAATCTCTTCGAAGCGAAGCCTAGCTTACCTGAAGGGATCCGCCCCTAAGAATCTGACCAAAGAGTACAGTTCACCGACTCGATTCTGCAGGGGTGTGCCGGATAAACACCATTTATAGGTCGCATGAAGTGCAAAAGCAGCTTTCGCCGCGTTCGTACTTCGTTCTTTGATATTATGCGCTTCGTCCAGGATGACTCTGACGAACAAACGCGGATGATAAGCTGCGATCCATGCGTCTTCAACAAATCAGCTCACCTGTACCACTCGAATTCATGCATTGGCGATTTCTCCTTGATAAAGTTATTTCCCCTCTTGAATCCTCTTTGCTGTCTTCGGAAAGCCGCCTCAAGTGTACCATACGACGAAAGAACCTGTACATTACACACATGAGCTCTGGGGCGATCTCAGTGCGCAAGAGTCAGCTCACCACATCGTATTTCTTCAGCTCATTGGCTTTCATCCGCCCTTGACCATGCCACAGACATACTGTAAACCCCTCAGCGTGAGTCTCGATCTCATGCTTCCACTGCATGAGGGCCACCACTGGCGCAACTACGAGGGAAGGCTTTCGTCTCGGTTCCGAGAGCAGTAACGCGATCGTTTGGATCCTGCACCAAGCCCCTTCAGCTCTAATTGCTACGCTGTCGATAGAGGGTGATGCTCACGTTTTACCCATACCCATCTCATCTGCTAACATACCACCTTTCCAAGGACCTTCTTCCTGCTTTTTCATCCAGTACAGACTTTCTTTCTGGAACGGTAACAAGGTCAATTTCAAGGAAGGATGAGCTTCCATCGTGACCGGTTTGACCGGTTCCACGTTGGCTTGAAGATCGCCCCAGACATCTTCCAGTTCGGGATGACTCTGATTCACATTTTGACATCTTATCAGCTGATAATCTAGAAAAGACAAAACTGCGTATACGCACCATACCAAGGGCGATCAGATTCCTTTCACCGTTCGTCAATTTTCTGCCCAACTTCTTACTGAGCTCCCTTTCCTTCTTCTTTCGAGGGGCGGCGGCTTCTTCAGCCTTCTTTCTATCCCTTCTGTGCTTTTCTCTCATCTTTCTCAACGTCATCTCCCGCATTTCGTCCGGATCTAGGCCTTCCCCTTCCGAGCCCAACTCATCGGCCATCTCCTCGTATGTTCTTCCATCGAGGGTCAGTCCCTTTCCAGCAAATTTGCCTTTCTTCGCGGATCCCTTCTTGCGGCTGCTCAAAATCAAAGATTCCTCAGAGTCATCTGAATCCATATCTGAATCTGTGAACTGAGCTTCCTCGTCTGAGATCTCTGACAAAGCCGTCGATAAGCCTGAATCGTCATCTGACAAAGGCGTCACATCCGTGGCACCGGTTGAGCCGACTGATCGAGGTGTTACATCTCCGTTCGTAGTATTACCTCGGGTCGACGGTGTAGTGATCCCGTTCTTGCCCTTGAGGCGTTCTATCGTTTACCATATCAGCTTGTCTCGTAAAGATCCTGACATTGAAGGGCAAACCTACTTTCAGCGGCTCTGGCTACGGCGGATCTGAGGGCAGCTTGATTACCTCTTGTCTTCCTTGCACCTTTTGCAGGTGTACTGGCCGTACTGGAACCGTTGGTCGAGCTTTTGGCTTTCTTGGTAGAAGCCTTGATTGCTTCCTTGAGCTGTTTTTCCTCTTCATCGCTGTCCATCGCATATGCTCCACCATCATCATCCTCTTCTGCATATGCAGACTCTTCGTCCGTCAAAGGAGGTGTCTCTTCCTGTTTGACTGCTTTACCTTTGCTCGCTCTCGGTAATCGAGTGCGTTTGGCTGGTGCATCCAAAGCAAGATCAGATGCTTGAGCTTTTGAGACCGAGGAGAATTTGCCTATGTTGAATGGCGCTTGTTCTTTTGGATCTACCTTGGACTTCCCTTTTCCTTTGGCATTGCGAGGTTTTGAGAAGTTGGTAGATGTTTTGGTATCTTCCTGTTCGTCTTTCATCTATAAGTACGATCTCGTCAGCTTTCGTTGCAAAGCTAAGGGATGAACACATACCTCGATGTCCTCGGTTTCTTGCTTGACTCCGTTTGCGCGTTTGTTGATCGAAGGGGAATCCAGTGTGAGATTATCGGCGCTCTCAGTCTTGTCCAAGCCCAATTTCGATCGTCGACTGGGTAAGGTGATTGATTCAAGACGGTATCGTTTCGACGATGAAGGTTCGGATGTGGAAGTAGACGTGAATGGCGATTCGGGGGATTCTGTGAGTGAGACTTTGAGCATAACCTCAGCAACATGGATTTTGACATAGACATGTAATATAGCCTGATTAGAGGAATCAGGAGAGATGGATGTAGACTCACCTTCCTTCTTTACACCATACGGAACAAGCCCATCATCTTCACTTATCTCTTCTCCAAACTTGATATTGATGCTATCCTCATCCTCCATACTGGTCGGAGTCTCAGGCTGAGTCCTTATGGAGCTTCGCCCAGCTCGTGGAACAGAGTTAGAAGCCTTCGTCACTGATTTGTCCCCTGGAGTAGAAGAAGATGTCGTCGAGTGAGCTGGTGTGGGTAATGACGCTCTCGCCGATCGTCGCGGGGGCATGATGTTTGGACCTATCTGGATGATACAACGATGTTGAGGTTAGAAAAAGGGGAGAAAGAATGACCTGGAGATGTATAACTACTGAATGATTCCTATACAGAAGTAGAGTTGGAGCGAAAAGATTAGTGGACTGAGACTGGGTTGATACCGTAATAAATGCAATGGAATGAGTGAAGGAGCGGAGTGGAGGTGGAAAATATCAGTGATCTATGCAGGGTCGCGCGTCAGATAACGATCGACTAAAATCCAATCAACGCCACCGTCTCAAAGATTACATAAGCTGTATCAAATGTCAATTCAGATCAGCCGAACCTAAGCAAGTAGAAGCAGGCAATGAATGACATGCGATTGCACGGTTGATAAATAGATGCATGACGCGAATTGCTGATGCTGTTCATGGTTTCGGATATGTGAATATTGATCATGGACTATTGATGTTCTGCTGCTTCCGGAACCAAACCCTTCCCATTGACTCTCACATACTCTGCTAGATCTTCCACACTGACAATCTTCAATCCCCATTCTTGAGCGAATCTCCAACAATCGTCTCTTCGAGCCATCGAGCCATCCTCCTTCGTCGGGTGGACTAGCTCACATAGTAGTCCCGCTGGAGGAAGGTTTGCCAGGTAACACAGGTCTGCAATCGGGTGCGAGGAGATTATCAGCTTCCGCTTCCATCGGAATTGACTGTATCTCAAGCATCTTCGCGCGATGTAAACCGTGAACTCCTCGAGATTACTAATGCTTGTCTCCACACTTCCTCGTGATTCCATACGAGATAGAATGTGTGAGAAAGATGGCACTCACCAACAGCACATTCCGTATGACCCCTCCTCTCTCTGACTCCTCCAGGCCTATACCTAAGCGTAACCATATGTCCAGGTCTCGTTAAATCATCTTCCACACTATCTTCCGAAGCAAGTAAACGCGCCGTATAAGCACGGTCGTGGGCGGATATGCCAGTCGTCACTGGGTGTTTTGCCGAGTTGGCATCTACAGTCAGGTGGTATGCCGTTCCTTTCGGGTCCTGCGATCGTCCTGAGGGGGGTAATAAGGGGGAAAGATCGAATTTCTTCAGGCGTGAAGGTGGCAGCGAAAGACATATGAAGCCGCTTTATTTCCGAAAACAGAGAAGGTATGTCAGCTTCGTCCACACGACCAAGGTTATGGAGTGAGAAGCATGATCGGATAATGGATAACAAGTCAAGCATTGAAGGAATTTAGAAATTGCAGTTCGGTCGAGACAGGACCCACCTCGTCCACTTGATCATCCACGCCATACCCTCCGTCGTCACTTTACTAGCAGCACACACCAAATCACCTTCGTTCTCCCGCGACTCATCGTCCATGACCACCACGAACTCGCCTCGGGATATAGCCTCTATCGCATCGGGTATCGAGTCGAATTTGAAGGGTGAAGGCGGTGTGGTGGGTGGTGAGCTTATTTGCGTCGGTCGGGACATCGCAACGTATGAGAGGTCTGAGGAGGTCGATGTATCTGTGAGAGGCTTGGAGGTAGTTCAGAATGAACGGAGATAACTCTTATCGAATTGCTCGGAATTGGACTGAAGAATCTAACACTGAGCACGCAGGGTATGTAGCTATCTTTCACTCTTGACGATCTAGGTGCTTGCGATATATACAGCTCAGGTTGTTTCTCTCAATGATTTCCTGTCTTCAATTCGGTGCAATTTTTGCTACTTTATCAATCAATACGCTTTCTGACCTGACCTGACCAACTTTTCCGAAATGTTGGTAATCACTTCTCGCTGCATCTGAAAAATCGAGTGAATCTCACGCAATCAACTTGTTTCCGACGGTTTCCGCCGCCTTCCCTGACCACGTTCCTGAAACCATCCTTCATCGGCGGACGTAAGTAAGCTTGCTCGGAGATAGCATGCTATGTTTCCTCTTGCGCGCATACAAGGGCTCCCACGATGACAGCAAGAAGGGATGGATTTCGCTTCAGAACGTATGCATACATACCACATAATCTCATGGCTAAGATCCAAAAGCCTCGGCAGGATAGCGTGTAGGCTTGAATTTCGCCGATGCCCATATGCCCAAGCTAAAACGCGGAGGTGAATGACCATGCCCGTCGGTAACTTATTTGACGCCACGGCGCGCGATGCAACAGACACATCTATTTGTGCCGAAGTGAGTGATAATCGTCGTTGTAAGTACTGTGTCGTCATCGACATCCATCCATCCATCCATCCATCCATCCATCAATTCAACCTCGGTCATTGTCACTATTCTCGTCAACTGAAAAAAACACTTGTGCCCGACGATCGCATTTGTTGATTCACATGTCCAACAAAATGCATAAATAGAGTGACTTTACATGCATTGGCATCGCTTGCTTGCCCACTCAAACACATAACTCGCTTCAAGCATAGCACATAGCATCAATCACGGCTCTCAGCGTCACTGACTGATCAAGCCCGATCAAAGTCAAATTAGCCCAAACTTCCACCATTCACTTTTCAATCCCTATAAAACCTTTCTTCGCCCTTTTAGCCGTTTGTCTGGCTCTATCAACCATTTCCTCCTCCATCTCCCTCATCCCTAAAAACGGACCATCAGGTCTCCTCAGACGTCTGATCAAAATGACCGCTACCCCTCAATCAATCAATCTGGCAGGTGCAGGTAGATCTGCAGGCCTCTCCAACAATAACGGCAACGGCAAAGATATACCTGATCGACCATTATCTGCACCTCCCCGAACATCAACTCCTCCTCCATCTAGAGCAATTCCAAAGGACTTCAAATCTTCACTGTCCGCTTGGTGGTCTACATCATCATACAAAGAGGCCCGTCTAGCCGAAGAACGTCTCTTGAGACGAATGGCAAATTTCGAACCTGCCCCTCCTAACGAAGTCCAGAAAGGTTGGTTCGGTTTCGGTTCTTCCTCTTCCTCTACATCCTCTTCTTCAGAAGCCGCCCAAAAGATCGAAATAGACAACACACTACCTCCTGAAGAGATCGGACAAATCAAAGAACCCCTTACTCTACCCAATAGCGGTCTAGTAGCTACTCTTCGAAATGTTTTTATTCCTACGCCCGACCCGGCTTTGGCGCCTTTACATCCTGCCGATCCGAGAGATCCCTCTCAAAGCCAAAGCCAAAGCGCCGCTTCTTCTTCGACGGATCTATCAGAGCAGGGAAACAGCCACACGAGGAAGAAATACCACATCTCACACTCACACAAATGTAAGAAGCACGATGGCAAGTTGGTGGACTACATAAATACGCTGGAGATTACCAAACCCCAAGATAAGGATAGTAAAGAGGGTGTAGTTGTCTTACACGGTTACGCAGCTGCTTTAGGGTGAGCTCGATTCACATTGATTCCCAATAAGGTATACTGACCCACTTCTCGATCCGGTCAATTTAGCTTCTTCTTCCGCAACTGGGAATCAGTCTCCCTCTCATCCTCTTCTACAGGCCGTCGAACGTTCTTCCTCGATTGGCTCGGTATGGGTCTTTCCTCTCGACCTTCCCCCAACCTCCTCAATTCTCCCAGCACATCCACCACGCCCAGCCGAGTCGCCAGGGCAGAACATTTCTTCGTTTCTTCCCTCGAAGCATGGCGAGAATCCGTCGGTCTCGAAAAGATGGTTCTTGTCGGTCATTCCCTCGGTGGATATTTAGCATCGGCTTATTCAGTCAGGTATCCCGAACGGGTCAGCGGGTTGGTATTAGTCAGTCCGGCAGGAATACCCCATGGACCGGAATACATGAAATATCCATTAACTTCTGAACTCTCCTCTCAAGAGAAGCTGAAAGCGAATTCAGCTTCAGCTAAGATCACTAGCAACCAAAGAGAGAGGGAGACTTCACAGGAATTGGAGGATGCGACCGATGCTGCTGAAGCTGAATTCTCCTCTTCGCCCAACACGCCCAAGGGAGAAGCCAAAGAATGGGCCAAGCGAAGGGAAGAAAGTGTATTACGAAGGGGAATGATGAAGTGTGAGTTCTGCGATGACAAATGTACGATCAAGCTGATCCCAAGTTCATTTCGACCCAGTCTTCGTGTGGGGTTGGGAAAGAGGTTTATCGCCATTCACTTTCCTAAGAAGCGCAGGTCCCTTCGGTCCCATGTGGGTCGGCAAATACTCTTCCAGGCGATTCGCTGCTCAGTCAGAGGAAGACGTGCGGGATCTCCATTCGTATATATACGGAACTAGCATAATGAAGGGAAGTGGGGAATACTGTATCTGTGAGTCAACCTTTTCTCTTCAACGAACCCAGCACCCCCTTCCCGTTCTTATATGGACTGCATGCGAGAACATCAGCTAACCCGCATCGATCCATCGATCGATCGATCTACAGCGCACATACTCGCACCAGGCGCATACGCTAGAATACCCATAGTAGACAGGATCAACAGGCTTAAAGTACCTGTCACCTTTATGTATGGCGATAACGATTGTGAGTTGAATCTATTCAATCGAGTCAAGCATGTCAAACGTGTCAGGCGTGTCAAGCGTGGACATAATATATTGTTCGGAATAAAATCATCTTGAGTACGAGTCTGAGCTGATCCCAATTTTGCGTGATTTAGGGATGGACGTCGACGGTGGACACGCCTCAGTCAAAGCTCTAAAAGAAGCCGGAAACCTCAATGCAAGATGTCATGTAGTCCCCAAAGCGGGACATCATTTGTATTTGGATAATCCGGAATACACCAATAAATTGATTGAGCAAGCTATCAAGGCGATACCCCAATCCGCCTAAGCCTGAGTGTGGGAATTGCAATCGCCGAGGGTCCCAAGGGTGATTGATTGAATGAAAATAGAATACACGTCGACTAGCTGGCCGAGAGGGAAGTTGTATAAATGCCCAATGCCCATAACCCATCGAGTAGAAAGTAGAAAAAGAGACCGTTTAGATGTGTTGTGTACTCGAGAAGAATC
The DNA here is from genome assembly GCF_000512565.2 of Kwoniella dejecticola CBS 10117. Taxonomy (NCBI): domain Eukaryota; kingdom Fungi; phylum Basidiomycota; class Tremellomycetes; order Tremellales; family Cryptococcaceae; genus Kwoniella; species Kwoniella dejecticola. The sequence continues at coordinate 245,264 of NC_089311.1, read as the reverse complement.
TATAGATGGCTTTTGTGAGTCTCGACTGTATCGATATATGTACAGATTGGTATAGAACATCTTATAATGCAAGGTATATAATCGGAACAACGTAGCAACGGCAGGCATCCAGGTTGTAAATTGCAATGACCTAGTCTTTTGTAAGCGTATTCGATGATGGTCGTCAGAGTATCGTGTGAAGCGTGTGGAGCGTGTGATGCGTGGAAAGAGTGGAAAGAGTGGAAGGCGTGGAAAGCATGTACTTGTACTAGACTAGTAATATCTGAAAATCACAATCTATCAGCTCGAGCTCGTTCTCGTCATCGCCATAGTTCGTTAGCCCAGTTGGCATTGGGCCTATGTTTTTGTTTTTGTACTTGAAGATCTTCACCCTCTTTCACATAATGAGGGGACGCAGAGACGACAGGCATCCGAAGCACTCAGGATCCTTGTCACCAATGACGGAAGTGATTTTATTCACTTACTCTATCTCGAGCTAACACAATGGTAATCAAAGACATCCATATTAGTCATCCGACAAACCCCCTCATGCTCGCGTGAAGGTATGACGCGGCAGAAGTGGACTTGAACTTACAAATTGCAAAGCCACATAACGGGGCGAAAGGACATTCAGTCCCTTTTCATTGAAGATCTCCTTATTCGACTTTTGTATGTACTCTTCTGCACGGACCAATTCCTGTACGCGTAGGAACCAAAAGCACGACAGTCAGCCGGATTGCAGCTAAAGCGAGAACCGATCATTCCCTTCAACGGTAAATGTAAAAAGCCTCGTGTGGTTGATGTATGGTCATTCACTCACCCGTTCAAAATGACTTGTACGCCATATCAAACTCGTCCACAGAGTGCCAACAGCTACGAGATTGTCCCATATAGCGCCCTTGACGGAATAAGCAGAGTACATGATCTCGTTCAGGGTATTTATGAATGATAGTAATTCTGAGGGTCGGATCTGCGCGTGATAGCCATATCGTATGATATCGTGTTGGGTAGACTCATCATTCCATTAGCGCAAGGATCCTGACGTTGAGGGTGATAGAAGAGACTAAGCTGAACGGGGCAGCCTATAGCTGAAGTTGGAGATCAAGAGGGCGAAAGATGGGATTGAGAGAAGGACAGTAAATGATGTTGGAAAAGTACAAGCATAAAAGGGTGGATTGGTGAAAAGGTGCAAAAACAACTCACCCTTCCATCCAATTCTAGTGGATAGACCGTATCAAACCTGTTCCGTCACATCAAATATCCCACCATCAGATATCGCACATCGTCCCTGGCGGATACTATACGAGAAGGAACGTTACTCACTGACACAGTTCTCCTCCACTCCAATCCCGATCTATCCTGATAATCTCCTTCGGCAGATGTCTGCCTATCGTGCCGCTTATCGGTTGATGGAAGTATGACTGGGGCGGTAGAGCTTGCAGGGCGTAATACGATCTTGGCTTGCTGCGGAGGATTGATGGGAGGTATGGGGTAGGCGATTGGCAGAATGGGAAATGGGTTTGACGATGGGCGAGAGCGGAGCGGAAATGAGAGCGACAGCATGGCCGTGATTATGGTTGTGAGCAACGAGGGGAAAGAGAGGCAGGAGAGAAGCAGACCATGAAATCTACGAGTCAGCTTATGGCGCAGATCTGATACGGAAAGATCGAAGTTGTGATTGAGGGGAGAATGAGGTATGGAGAGCAACACTCACCCATGTCCCCCTCTCCAGCCTTGCAGATCCTTCTCAACCTTCTCTTCCCATTCTTTCAATTTAGACCGCTCGTACTCTTCTTCCCAATCTTGGTACTTTGCCTGACCTGGACCTTGTTCTTGTCCTTGGACACCTCCTGCATTCGAATTTGAGGTCGCAGATGCGCCAGGCGATCGAATTACACTGAATGATCCTTCCGCACCACTGCCCAGCCCATTGACGGGCTCAGATCTAGGTATAAGTGTATCCGAAGCTTGAGTAGTTCCGTTTGCAAGTCCGCGTCGGTTTCCGTTTGCGACTCTGACGAATGGGGAGGACTCCGAATTTCCTGGTGTATTCACATCGTACCCCGTGTTCGCATTCGCGTTCGTGTTCGTATTCGCATGCGTGTGTCCGCCAGTGGGATTTGCTTGGGATGGAGAAGAGGAGGTGAATAATAAGGGATGGCTTGTCATCGGAGTTGAAGATGGCTGTGACATCCTGGCAAGTCAAGTTCTCGTTCGACAAAAAGGATGATGATCGTTATTCAGCCTTGAGTAGATCGAGACGGCTCATCATCTTCGGATCTCGATCGGTATGTGTTGCATTCAGGTATAGCTGGAGATGATAAGTGTAAGAGAGCTGATAAGATCATGTTCGGTCATAGTGTGGTGTGACAAAGGCAGAATGCAAGACAAAAAAGCGCTTGGACCACCTGGTACAATAAATCCATTCACACAAACAAACAGATCACATACTCAATCCATAGGTGGCAAACCCAATCGTCCGAATTGCAATCACCTACTTCCTCTCTCAATATCATACAGGTCGTGAAGACAAGTGCGGCGAAGAGTATTCTGGAGCATAGTACAGCATAGCATTGCATGTTCATATGCATATGCATACGAATTATAACTAATAGCAAGGACGGTATATCTTCCTTTCTGACCCCTTGGTATATGATTTATCCCTCCTTCCGACCTTGACCTGGGATCCGCTAGGCAATTATGTCTATAACACTTTCTCAATCTCCTTCTTCAGCGCTTCAGGCTTAGTCGACGATCCATATCGACCCACAACATGACCTTCTTTATCTATCAAGAATTTCGTAAAGTTCCTAAATCCACCGAGTAAGTGATTAGCCATTTATCTCAGCTGTGCAACTCGACTTGATCGATATCATCACAAGACCGTCATCCGATGAATGGGCATGGTAGTGTTTTCCCGGACTTACCACTTGATAGACGTCGTTCCTGCGACTCCACCGACTCCAGCACCCTTCTGCGCTTTCAGCCAAGCGAAGACCTCGTTCATATTCTTACCGTTCACTTCGGATTTCTTCATCAGGGGGAATGTTACTCCGTGATTGAGCTGCATAACATGACAATCAGATCAGCTGTGTGAGTGTGCTAGAGAACAAGACAAGACAAGACAAGACAAGACAAGACAAGACAAGACGCATTGAAAGACCATCGTAGATCATGCGAGCATCCAATCAGGTAAGGTAAAGTAGATATGCTTCGAACTTGACAACTCACAGTGCAGAAGGACGATATATCCTCATCGTTCCCTGGCTCCTGATTCCCGAATTCGTTCGATGGGAATCCGAGGACCTGTAGACCTTGATCATGGTACGTCTTGTGCAGTTCCTCGAGGCCGGTGTACTGAGATTCGCGAGATATACTATGTCAGTATGGTTGACCTTTCGGGGTATTGTGTTGAGCACTTTGTACTTTGTCGACTCACTTGATATGTGAAACCACTATCGAAGAGTAATGATCAGCTCAGCTCAATTTCCTGATACTTCATATCACTAGTATCGCTAGTTTGACTGGGAGCAGTGGACTCGGGCTCGGACTCGGACTCACCACTTGGACGCCGTGTTGACTATCAAGACAGGTTTACCTCTGAACGTGGACTGTTGAAGTGAAATCGAATCATCTCGTCAGCTTATTTTTTGATGTCCTTGACTCTATTATATTCGAAGTGCAGAAGTGCAGAAAAGTAGAAATTCGTCAACTCACAAAATCCAATTCGCCTTTACTTCCAGGAAGGACAGCTTTCAAATCGTAAAAGCTCTTCTTGGCTATCTCAGCGGGGATGGTTTCGTACCCTAATTTCGATAAGAAGGACATGTCGGCAGGTGGTGGATGGGTTAGACCGGTGTGTGGTGGACTTGGTGACTGAGGTGAGCTGGTCTTGTTGATTGATGATTTACCGATTTTACTATTTGCCTTATGAACGATCGGGTTGATCTCGTTATCGCTTGGACAGAAGGATATCTGTCTTATGGTATTACTATGCTAAATACCGAAAGGGAACGATGAATACTTGAGACTAGGTCGCTTGTCTTTATATACTTACGAATGAAAGAGATAAACAGGAAAGCAAGAAATCAAGATGTTCCGATAAATAATATCATGTTCGTTCATTCACCGTTATGTCATTGTTATTCGGGCATGAGCAAGGCGCCCATTGCGAGAAGGGAGGAAAAGGAATTCTGGAATCGGACTCGGACTCGGTCTCTGATTTGGTCTCTGACTCTGGCTGACCCTCTCTGTTCCTTTGCATAAGCTTAATCCTTTTACCTAGCCACCAATAACAACTATGCATTCGCCGTAATTCTCTCGTTCTTTGACTCTATTTATCGTTCGATTTCCTCCATATTTCATTTGCCGCCATCGGTGGGACCACCTTCGGTCTGACAGATTCCGACTTTCCCGGGAATCCCGAAACACCTAAACACAGTCAAAATGATGACGTGAGATAAAGTGTCATATTCATATGCTCGTACATGGCGGCCGGTCAAGTGCTTTTCTCATTCCATATCTTGGATTGATAAGACATCACGCCAAATCGGACAGCAAGCTAAGCATGGGGATATGAACGACTTACTTCTCGCTACTGATTCTCATCCGCTGCACGATCAGTGTCAGGAGGATGCTATCAGCCCAGGAGCCCGTTGTATGGCAATGCAGATATATACATGAGGCTAAACCGTATACCCAAACCCCTTCGGAAGAGGAGGGTATCAAGCAACAATGCAGGTGAAAGATCTATTATATCAACTAATCTACTACGATGACGGTCTAATCAAATGTTATCTTAGTAGCGGCAGGAGCGTTCGCCGTGTCCTTGTAGAAAGCACCGTACGAGCCGTGTTCTACATAGCAGCGATAGTGAATATATCAGCATAAGAGTTAAATGACCTCGAAACCACACATCACAACCTGGACATCAAGTGACTGGTTGACTCACCCTTCTTCTTGATCGTTGTAGGGAACCTATCCATCTCCTGAGGTATCTCCGCCCCAGCATCTCTGAGCACTCTCATGAATTCTCCAGCCAACGATTTCTCGTGGTTCTCTCCGGTGAAAAATGTCACCGCTTTTCCAGTTTTACCTGCTCGTCCCGTTCGTCCACATCGATGTACGAAGTCCTCTGCGTTACGACAAACAGAAATCGAATCAGCTCAAAACAGCTCTCGAGACATCTTCCCCCACAACACAACCACTTAACACCATACGCTATACGCTACATCAGATCCATCTCTCTTGCCTTCTTGCCTTCTTGCCATGATATCGCGCATGATGTAGATGGGGACAGTCATCCGAAATAAGCAGAGCGAAAAGCTACACTCACCAGTAGTCAGAGGGAACGTAACATTAATAACCAGCCCTACATCCGGTATATCCAGACCCCGCGCAGCTACATCCGTAGCCACAAGCACGTTCTGTTTCCCGCTCTTGAACAGGTCCAGAGCTTTGAACCGAGCATCTTGCGTCATATCTCCGTGTAGAGCTCCGACATTGTAATTCGCGCGTTTGATCGTGTACTCGAGACGCTGAGCTTCTTTCTTGTACAATGCAAATACCAGGATACGCGTGGGGGAGTCGGGGGTGTTAGGGTGCGCTTTTAAGTGGGATCGAAGATGGTATAATAATCGACCACTACACTTGATATATCAGCAACCTATCCTTTTTGACCTTTTTCATCCTGCTGCGACCCCATCCTCGTCATTGTCAGGTCGATGGTAGAACCAAAGGAATATGTGTATGGATATGGATAGTCTCAGTTGGGACTCTTTCGCACTTACTCCTTGTCTCGCGAATTATCTAACACCTCAACAACCTGCTCAATCCTCTTGTTCGCTGATAACTCGTCAGAGCCGACGGTCACTCGGATAGGCTTGTGCAAGAAGGTCGAAGCGAGTCGTCGGACCGATTCAGGCCATGTAGCAGAGACTGCGTTGAGCGAGTGAAATCGCGAGGTCAGCTTCAGCTTCAGCCACACCTTGAGTGAGTGTTGAATGAGGGTAGGAGATGGCAGATAGCGATAATGACAATGATGACTAGTCTCGACGTCGGAGGGGGATGCGCTCACACATGACGGTCTGTCTACCCTTGGTATGGTCGGGCGTATGAGCTATGATCCGTCTAATATCATTCTCAAATCCCTGATCTAACATCCGATCGGCTTCATCTAGCACGAGGTAGGACACGCTACACGGTCATATCATCAGCGGCAATTCCATTCGTCGTTTGAGATCGATCAAAACAAATCGTGCCGAGTATGCCAACCGAATCGATGTGAAATATAGACAAGGTAAAACACCATGACTACAGGGATGGAGGAGTTACGCATATTCAGGTTGAGATATTTACCCACCTGCTCAGATCCAGATCGCCCGAATCAGCCAAATCCAAACACCTCCCGGGCGTCGCAACTACAATCCTCGTCTTCTTATCTTTCAGCATACTAATCTGTTCATACTTCCCCACTCCTCCAAAGAGACAGACCGAATTGATGTCTACGCTCTTCCCGTAGGCTGATATCGTATCATGGGACTGTTGAGCCAATTCCCTCGTAGGCGCAAGGACTAGCATCGCAATTGCACCCTTTTTCCCGGGTGGTGGGAGAGAAGAGACATGCTGGAGACCTGGAACACCAAAGGAAAGGGTTTTACCACTTCCAGTCTCGGCGATTCCAATCACGTCTTTCCCAGATAAGAGGGCTGGCCAAGAACACGCTTGGATGGGGGTGGGTTTGCTGAATCCCTTCAAGAATGGTCGGAGCGTCTCTTTGATCGGAAGGTCGCCAATGGATAGTATGGGAGGGTAGGTGGATGGTTCAAGGGTTATATTTTGTTCTTTCAAGTAATCGTTGTGTGTTGAGCTGAACTCCGTTGAAATCGCTGCTACTGCTGCTGCTGCTGCTGCTGCTGGTGTAGTGGAAGTACTGGCGGAGGTTGAAGCTCCTGCTCCTGATTCTGCTTCGGCAGCTGCAGCGGCCCTGGCAAGTTTCTTTTGCTGTTTCTTGCTCAATGCCGGTGCAGCGGCTTCTGCGGTGGTAGAAGCCTCAAGAGCTGAAGACGTTTCGGCTGGAGTAGCTAGACCACTTTCGGTTCCGGTCGGTGTTTCATCGGTCTTGGACTTCTTCTTTTTCTTCTTGGGCGGTTCTTCTCCTTCCGCTGAGGCTTTCACATCCTCCTCTGAAACCTCAGCCTTCTTCTCCTTTTTGCTGTTCTTATCCTTCTTCGCCTTCCTTTCGCTTACACCTTCTCCTTCTCCTTGTCCATCTTGGTTCTCGTCCGTTGATTTCCTCTTCTTCTCTTTCTCCTTCTCTGCTGGTACTTCAGCTGCTGCCGTCGAGGAAGTAGCGGTAGAAGCTGACGCTGAAGCTGAAGCAGACGCAGCGGCTTTGGCAGCTTTAGCAGCTTTCTTAGCTCTTTTCTCCTCTTTCAACCTCTTCTTCTCCTCTTTACTGATAGCTGGCGATGTTGTGCTTTCCTCTATCGACATTTTGGCGATGTTCTATATCTTACTATACGGATAACCCAAAATATCACTGAATTCATCAAGATATCCTACAGTGAATGCTCGCCGCTGATCATTGTGTCGCTTCAGATTGAAATTTCATCTTAGATGGGTGGAGGGGATAGATTTTCTTCATTCCGCCGGAAAGCCTTGCTCGTCACGTGTCTCCTGCAGCCAGCATCCGAACCATTCATGCTACTCATGATGCTTCAGTCAACCGGTCTGGGAGATACCGTTCGCACATTTCAAGTATCATTCATGCGATAGTAGAACAAATATATATACAGGCTGGAATACAGATTCATTTGCTCAACTCGATTACCTCTGTTCGCCATTCCAAATTTCGCACGCAAAGTCTGTCAAACTGACAAAACCCATCTACTCAAAATATCACTTAAATTACATTGCTCCCATGGGCGCTTCATTTCTCCCACGCCAATAGCCAGACCTTACATCAAAGACGGACCACTAAGATCTCCAAGCACGTCTGAATCATTACTTAGCGGTGTCGGGTACCGGTTGATCTAAGCATCCACATCCATCTTGCTCTCATGCCCATTAACAGCCTTGCCCATTCCATTCCCCGCATCTTTCTTCTGATTCTCATCCTCATCGTCCTCTTCTTCAGCTTCCTTCCGTAAAAGCTCTCTGGCCTTTTTCATCGCGAACGCAGCTTCTTTCGAATAATGATTATTTCTCTTCTTGGCAAATTCCTTATGTTTGGCTTTCTGCTCTTCGTCCATCTCATCTTCACTATCACTAAATACTTCTCCGTTCTCGCCACCACCAGCACCAAGCCCGGCATTGGCATTTGTATTAGCGTGCGTGGCGCCAAGCTCGATGTTGATGCCTAGTCCGTTGGCTGGGTTGTGCTGCGAAGACGAAGAGCCAGGTCGGACAGGTCGGTCTTTCGTAGGTAAGGAAAAGGATGCCGAGCGCGAGGAAGATCCGGACGAAGAAGGTCGTCTGGGAGTAGTCTCGAGCGGAGGGCGTTGCTGAGCGTTGTATAATGTGTTCTCGGCTGTCTTGTTGGGAGTTAGTGGTAGACTGATATGACAAGCGTGTCAGTCATTTTCATCATCATGACGCATTGCGGACTGTGGGTAGATAAGCACAGATGGGCTTACCTCGCTCGATGTGGACTGAGGGGCGTGAGAGGGGATTTGGGAGCTTGGTCGGTTTCCAAGTCGAAGTTAGGGATATCGCCATCTGAGAGGAAAGGGCATCGTATCAATATGTTGTGCACAGCGAGGTGACTTTCATTGATCATCGCATTGCTGTAAAGGGAACTCACCTAAGACTCGGTCATTCAACGCATCGTATCGTACATAGGGGGTCTTAGGCTCAGTGATCTTCCTGCTCGAGCGATACACCGTCAATATTGCTTCAGGGTCCAAATTACCTTGGTAGCGACTCACATTAATGAGTCTTTCTGGATCTCGGTAAGAGCGATATTCGCTTCGTCCCATTGTAAGCTGTAGCGTCATATTGCGTCAGATCGTCTGCATACGCGAACTTGATCACGTCAAGTATGGACACTCACTGTTCACCTTGGACACGTTCATCATCCACTTGAATCGCATCCTCATTCCCACTTGGTCGTCTGAACGAATTCTTGAGGATTCCTCTTGCGGGTGGTGGTCGATCTGCACTGGCCACGATAGGAGGGGATTCAAGCAGGTCATCTGTAGCTGGTGCAGGTGGACCTCGAGCAGCTGGGATATCGATATGATTCGGATGAGGATGAGTCGACGCGTAGTTATGTTCTTGTGGGGTCATCTTGAGTGTTGGACCGCCTAAATGAGTAATGCTCGTTGTAGTATCGTATACAAGATGTTATACAAAGCAGTGGGAGAATTGGTAGGGGATGTGAGAAATAAGTGCAGGATTTAAGGGTTTTATAATTGCTGGATATGGGCGGAACGGAATGCGGTATTGTTGATGCAGAAGTATAAAGTATGTTTGCCTGTCCGATAGTTCGCCTTTGTGTCGAGGTTGTTGTACAGTATGTGATCTGTATGTGGATGAGTCAAAATGAGGTTGTTTCTTAGCCCTCTCTATCAATTAGCTCATGACCACGACCATCCCGGTTACTTCAATGGCTTGTTTACGTCATCTAAACGTAGCTTCATACCGGGCAGGCGGGATAAAAAGAGATAAAAGGATATACTGGAATATTCTGTGTTTCATGACACGTGTGTGCTTAATATTCCACGTCGACATCTTGCAAAAACGGGTGAGTGAGACAGTGAGACAAGCCAATACGCGATCCCCGTCCACACCATAGAGAGAGAGAGATTTCTGTTTCCATTCCTTTCTTCGCCGAGCCTCACGTAGCTATCCTGATTGATTCAAGCTATCTCTCATCCTCATCTTCTCCCGACTCGACCCCATCAGATAAAAATGCGAGCTCAAAGTGTCGTCAGTGCCGCCGGTACATCGGCGTTGATGTTAGCTGCTTCGGCCGCTGCTGAACAAGCTGTGTTCCATGTGAGTCTTCTGGCATTGACTCCGATCTTTGCTTGGGAGACCTACAAGATCCGATACAATCTCATGAGCCTCTAGAATCTCTCTCATGATACCCCCAAGTACATGAGTGTCGTTGCTGATGGCAATCGCCCCGCTTTTAGCCTACCTCGCTCACGGCCCCATTCGTTGAGCAATTCAACGAGGCGATTGCTGATTCTCGATGGACGATTTCAAGAGCTACTAAACAGACTCCTGTCGGAGATGAGACCTTCTCTTATGTCGGTCAATGGGAGATAGAGGAGCCGGAGGTGTATCCGGGTATCTCTGGTGATAAGGGTTTGGTATTGAGTAAGTGATCTCTACCTGTCACATTTATAATATCTCATCCTTTCCCTAGCAGGGGCAAAGCTGACTCTCAATGACTGCTCAGAAACCAAGGCAGCTCACCATGCTATCTCGACCCTATTCCCGGAACCAATCGACCCAAAGGGCAAACCGCTCGTAGTCCAATACGAAGTCAAGCTCCAGAAAGGCCTTGAATGCGGTGGTGCTTATATCAAGCTTTTGACTGAGGGCGAAGGAGGTGAAGGTTTCAGAGCCGGCGAGGACTACACCGACAAGGTCAGTCTCCCTTTGAATCTGCTTTCCATCGTGTAGTCACGCTAAAAATTCGTCGACTCGCCACAGACCCCCTTCACAATCATGTTCGGTCCTGACAAGTGTGGATCAACCAACAAAGTCCACTTCATCTTCCGACACCGAAACCCCATTACCGGCGAATGGGAAGAGAAACATCTCAAGAACCCTCCCGCACCAAAAATTACCAAGACCACCGCTCTATACACCTTGATCGTAAAGTAAGTCCGCCCTTGGGGTTCCATCTTTCGCAAAAAATGCTGATCAGAGCTTTAGCCCGGATCAATCCTTTGAGATCCTCATCAACGATGAATCGGTGAAGACTGGTAGTCTCCTCGAAGACTTCACCCCTGCCGTCAACCCGCCCAAGGAGATTGGTAAGTCAGCTGCGCAGGCAAGCCTCCCTCTTCGAAAAGCTAATGATGAGCATCGCTAGACGATCCCGAGGATTTCAAGCCTGAATCATGGGTGGACGAAGCTGAGATTGATGATCTTGAAGCTACCAAAGTGAGTCATTCTGCACATGTATTCCAATGGGTATATAGCTAAGCCCTTGCACAGCCGGCCGACTGGGACGAGGATGCTCCCCTCATGATCACCGACACGGACGCCGCCAAGCCTGATGACTGGCTTGAGGATGAGCCTGAATACATCCCTGATCCGGAAGCCGAGAAGCCTGAGGAATGGGATGTGAGTGCAGTTTAGTGGTTCCGCCTTGCACTCCGAGCTGACGTTTTTAACGTGTAGGACGAAGAAGACGGTGATTGGGTCGCACCTTTAGTACCCAACCCCAAGTGTGAGGAGGCTGCTGGTTGTGGACCATGGATCCAACCCAAGATCAAGAACCCTAACTACAAGGTGAGTTAACTAGTGGAGTTATCGATATCGGTATTCGGCCCACAGCTAACATGCTTGCGCAGGGTAAATGGACTATCCCTAAAATCCCCAACCCCGCTTACAAGGGTGTCTGGGCTCCCGCCAAGATCGCCAACCCAGCTTACTTCGAGGACAGCCACCCATCGGACTTTACCAAGATCGCTGGTATCGGTATTGAGCTCTGGACTATGACCGAGGACATTCTCTGTAAGCTGCGTTGCAATGTACCATGATCACCACCGAGCTGACTGGTCGTAATCTTAGTCGACAACATTTTCATCGGGCATGACGCCTCGCAAGCTAAGAAATTCGCCGACGAGACTTTCCACGTCAAGAAGCCAATTGAGAAGGAAGCTGAGGGATCATTGGAAGACGAGGACCTTGACCACCCCAACACCTTGGTCGACAAGATCCGATTGAAGATTTACGAATTTATCCGTGAGCTGCATCTTTCGTTTCCTCTTCTCTTCCAGTTGCGCAGCTAAGCTCCGTCGATCTCGCAGATCTCGCTACTATTGATTTCGCCACTGCTGTCAAGCAAATGCCAGAGGTTGCAGCCGGTCTCGCCGCTGCCACATTCACCGCCATCGGTATGCTCCTCGCTCTTTTCGGATTGATCGGTTCTGCACCTACCAAAGTCAAGCAAACCACCGCTGTCAAAAAGACACCCGCCACGACTAAAGCTGTTGCCCCTGTGGCACCCGCCGGAGAGGATGAGAAGAAGGCTTTGGAAGATGCTGGTGTACCTGTGCCTAATCCTGAGGTGACAAACCCAGAAGTCAGGAAACGAACTACTCGATCTACCAAGGATTAAGTTGGATGTAACAAGGACTAAGTTGAATTTGCCATGATCGGCGTGAGAAGAGAAGGATGTAGTGGAGTCGTGTGAAACAGAGAGATTGTGTTATGCGTTGAAGAGGTGGTTGAGACGTTGACAATCCAAAGAAGTGCGAAGAAGATGGAGTCAGGAGGTGTTGACCGACTCAAAAAGGATACCCACCCAGGATTACTCGCTCGTTATAGCTTTTATACGTAATGACGATGTATTCGAACTTGCATGCCATGAGCCGTTGCGTTGTCTCCTGGTCAGTCCGCAATGCGCCCCATCGTTCTGCCGAGTCATACTAGGTGAGGTACGCTATACAATGGTATTCTTGAATGATCTACAAAGGTTCATTCATCTCCATTGTTCAGTCGTTCAGTCACAACTTGATGCGTCCTTTGAGCACTTGCGTGGCGTGTCAGCCCAGGCTCGACGAATCCCGCATGTGTGAAAGCAGAAGACAGAGTGAAGGCCACCCTATGTGTTGTATATTCGTACAAATATATGCTTAGGGATTAGCCACTGGTGTTGTGTTTACCCATTCTGAAGAGTGACCTATCGCTTATACGACGCCTCATCGTCTAGTCTCGTTCATCTGTCACGCAGCACACCATCACAAACAGTCTCACCATGTCCTCCGGTACATCCAATCCTTCACTGATGGACGGCACAGCCAAGGACGAGACCCTTCCAATATCCCCCTCCCCCTCCCCCTCCTCCGATGCCAAACTATCCATCTGGTCTAAAGCCTCTTCCTTCTTCCGCACTCTCGCACCATCATCATCATCATCATCATCATCCAACCCTCGAGGATTCTCAAACGACGAACTGACAACCATCGAGCATACCAAACACCGCTTGACCGAGGACGTTTTATCGCAAGTGTCGCATATCGAAGCTGTCGGATGCTATCTCAACAGCAGTGCCGCACCATCAGTCTCACAGAAGGCCAAAGACGAATTACATGGCATTGTGGCGAACAACATCAGAGCAAGCCTTTACCTAGATGTGGGAGCTAAGATCGATCGAAGAGCTCGGGATCTACGCTCGAAATCTGTTCCGATCACTCGGGAGATCATGTCGGACGCCACTGCGAACCCTGAAGTTGAATGGAAAAGATGGGTTAGGGGTACGCGCAAGCCCACAAGTGGATGGGGTCCGGATGCGACTAGGAATGTGTATGAGATTACGCTCGGGAGAGAGTCAAATTCAAACCCAGACCTAGGACAATCGGCGGGTCTGTCGGCACTCCGACTCGGACGAGGACGAAAGTATAGAACGCAGCGCACTAGTATGGAATATGTGGCTCCTGAGTATCCTGCGGGAAGGAATAGGACGTTGCTTGATGATCTCATCAGACAATATCCACTCATCGAGGAGGAGAAAGGTCCCGCGGATGCATAGTGGTCAACGCGGACAAGAGAGATCGTTATAAGAGATCGCAGCTTAGTGGTATCGAGGTGTCGTAGCGTCGTACTTGCGGGAAATGATGGAGTCCCTCCGCCGTGTTGTGTGGCTTCATGCAGAGTTTTTCAAGTAGGAATGACAGAGATGCAGTTCATTGATACTGTAGTATATATCCGCCTCAATTACCCATGTCGTGTTCATACATTCAGTTCATACAATCTGACAACACCTCCTGTGATGACTGAAATTCTCAGTCAGTCGCCTTGATATGTTGCCAGACGCATTGCAGCTGCGTTGTGCCTTCTCGGCGCAGACACAAAGCATCCTTGGTGTCACGTCACGGCAGCGATGAGTTGTGGAGGAGACACCGGAGGCCCAAGATCTTCAAAGGCAGGAAAAAATAAAGAGAACGCTGCTGAACCCGTAGGTGCACGCTTCATCTCAACGTACGGTCGAAAAAAGAATGACTCCGGCCAGGCTCGAACTGGCGACCTTCTGTGAACCTATCCCGAATCGGGCTGTTAGACAGATATGGTAACCAACTCCATCACAGTGCCACTAGTGTTTCAGCAGGTCGGGATGATGTTTATACTCTGGTTTGCTACATCAGGATGATCGTGAGCTTTCCGTAGAATCAGACAGATATGAATCAGGGGCAAGAGTTCTCAACTTCATCGTACGACGAGGAAGTGCCACGCCACAAGACCAACGCTACTCTTATTCTGTCTCTGTTTCCTGTTTTCGGTCACCGTCGTATTCGGTCTGCGTCGAGTAATCATGAGAACGCAAATGACCAAGTCTGGAAGTCTGGAAGATCTACAAACACAATTGACGGATTGGTCAGAGTGGAGAAAGCCCTTCGGTCATACTCATACCATACACCCAGTTGTTCACTATAAGCGCCTCAGGGCATATACAAACCCGGTGGACCGTACAGGCTTATAGACTCAGACAAAAAGGCTGATTGATGATGAGTGGAAAAATACACATTTATGACTAAGCAATTCCCAAAAAAGTGGAATGACGGGTTCCGCCGAAGAGTTGCCGTATTTGCTGCACCTGGAGCCAGGGCGATATTCGTCATCCATCTTTTGTTGTGGGATGGTATTATTAATGCATAAAACCCCCTCGTAGCATCTGATAAGAATACATCGTTCTCAAGACGATCTTTCCCAAGCCAACCATTCAGCATACCACATCACACGAATACCACTTCACATACTAGACTGAAAGAGCTGGAAGTGCAAATCAGTTGTTACTCAGCTCAATCACCGTACTCGATTAACCACTCCTGATTTTCCGGCCCGCAGCGAATTCGAGTGCGCTAAGTTCCGCTGGAATCAATCCGGATTGAGGCCTTTCTTACTCTCAAGTCATCTCGAGCGAAGTAGACTTAGGCTTGCCACCTACGGACCGACAACAACGACATAGCCACAGAATCATCACTGCAAAGCACTCAAAAACAACTCATCGAGCTTTGCTAAAGGTAACTGCTTGCTTGCTACGAATAAGTGAAATACCTTAGACGATTTTGGATTGAGAAGATGTCCGTCAAGAAAATCGACATTACCGTGAGTTTCTGCTTGCGGGTCATCTATCCTCGTCCATTGAACGCATCACAAATGCTGATTTGCTACATCTGTAGTCGGACGTACAATGTCCCTTCTGCCTTATCGGTGTCAAGCAGATGCTGGATGGTGAGTCGAACATTCCTTGCTCGATTGTCATTTATGGTGTGGTTGATGGGTGGCATGACTGACTATGTTCTATGTCACACCACAGCCGTCGAGAAGTACAAAGCCGATCATCCATCCTCGGGCGAATACCAAATCCGCTTATTACCTTACCAACTCGATCCGACCCTGACGGACAAGCCCAAGAGTAGGGTGCAGTCGTACAAGGAGAAGTTCGGAGAAGCGAAGGCGGAGCAGATCATGGCTACCATGGGACCGAGGTTGGAGAGCTTAGGCTTCAAGTCGTGAGTCAAGTTCTGGTTGAGTCACTACAGATTGCATTTCAGTTGTAACGCAGTGACGATATGACTATCGAAATGCATTACCTGGTCTAATGCGCTAGATCAGAGCTGATGAAGATGTTTCGCGTGATCTGTTTAGTGATTACGGAGGCACGATATCCTCAACACACCTCGCCCACAGAATACAGACCTACGCCTTACTCAAGAACCCCGATAAACAGATACCACTAGCTATGGACGTCTTCAGGGGGTTCCATGGGGATAGGAAAGACCCCTCGGACAAAGAATGGTTATCGTCCCTCGCGGTTAAACACTCCATCTTCCCAAGCGAGAAAGTCGCATTAGATTGGTTCGACGGACATGAATGCTGCGAAGAAGTGAAACAGTCGTATTTGATCGCAAAGAGATTGGGTGTGACGGGGGTACCGTTCTTCTTGTTCCAGGAGAAATACGCTGCGTCGGGTGCGATGGGTGTAGATGAGTTTTATAAGGTGAGCTCAACCATCATTGATCAATCAACCAATCAATCAATCACCTACCTGACATCGACTCAGATTCATCCCTCCTTCCCTCAACTATAGGTTCCTACTTCACTTCCTGTTGTTGCTTCATCCGCTATGCGATCGAGAATTGCACAATATTCAGTCGGAGAGAATTTAGCTGACAGGAATGGCGATCATGCATCCGTAGCTCCTGGAAGAGATCGATAAGCGGGAAAGTACACCTAAGCAAGATCAACCGGCTATTATCGCCCATGGAGAGAGTTGCGGACATGATCATCAGGCCGGCGAGGTATGTCCGGCTAGCTAAGGGGAATGTATTCACGTAGCTGGACACGAGAAATATCACATCTGGACAAACATTCGTCCAATTAGTTGAATAATCTTGGGCGCGCATTTTACGCTTTTCGTTTGGTATCATATCTCTCGCCCAATGGATAGAGTGCGAAGAGGGAAAGCGGTCTTGCAATACGGTTTATCTCGTACAAATTCCCAGTCGTCGTAGTACGACTCTTTGTATATTATACTATCTTATATTATATGGATATACCTGAGCTGCTCTATTGACAAGGCTCACACCGGTCAACGGCATGAATCTCTCATGCTCGTGACTAATTGAGTCAATCCTGGTATTGACTGGGCAATTCGGGTGATGTGAAGAATTATATCCTCCTGTAGAGCCTGTACCAATACCTAGTATTTTCCAACTTGACCTTCCATCCCGCTCCTACACCTTCGCCGAACCTGAACCATCTACTATCTTCGCCTCGTACTTTCTCCCATCCCCTTCCTTTCGCCGTGAGGAGGGTATCTATCACCATGTACACGGGATATTTCCGGCCGTCTTTGCCAAGACTGAAATCCGATATGTCCGACGCCGAGTCGATCACCAGGAAATACGAGCCGGAGGGCGTATGTTGCGTCAGGGTGTTTAGGACGGATAAAGTTCGTGCTCGAGATTGGGTTAAAAGTTCGGTGAGTGTGAAGAAGAGGGTTATGAGTTTGGGTGGTTTGTTTGATAGTACTTTAACTAGATCGACGTGATCAGGTATTTGGCTTTGACGCCTCTCAGAGGTGGCAGGTTCAACGTCAGTAGCTGTATCCGTCTTCGTCGTTGACTTCGGGTTTGGTTCTGAGTTTGATGAAGGAGGAAGAGCTAGCAAGTCCCCTTTGATATATTCCACATGCAACAATTCTGAGCCAATCTTCCAGTCGACACGGACGGCGTCTTCGATCTTCGTCAAGACATTGTGCCAATTGCCGATGTCTATACCGGTCCAAGTGAAGTTCGGGTGAGAGTGGGGACGACTGATCAGGACCGAGCGTATCAAGGCTGTTATAGCTAATAGTTCGGAGCCTGCTCCCCCGCCTAAAGAGAGGATATGTTGTGTTTGAAGTTCGGTCGTAGCTTGGCGAGATGATTCGGCTTGGCCTTCTTCCTCCGTCTGCTCCCCCTCATCTACGTCTGCATCTTCCCTTGGCTCTTGCCCAGTCTCATCCTCCTCTCCTGACTCATCGTCATCTTCATCTTCGTCTGCTTCCTCATCGTCATCCTCGCTCTGTTCATCATCGACATCTAAATCCGCCATACTCTCCTCTAAGCCCAAAGCCCTCTCTTCACCCGTAAAAATCTGATTGACCAACTTATCCATGACTTCCCGAAAACAACACGCTCTTGAAGGTACCCATCGTCCCGCATAACTCTCCAAAACCACCTGCGGTCCGCAGAAGACATCTAACCATTTCTTATCGTACAATAACCCCTTTATCCTCTGCACCGTGGGAACAAATTCGTCCGATGATAAGGTCTCGTGCAATGCTCTGTGAAGTAGGGCTAAGATCTCTGAGTCTGGTGGATTGAACGGTCCTGATCCCAAGCATGACGGTAAAGGTATCGCTGAAGGTGGTATAGCAGGTTTCGACTCTTCCTCTTCTTCTCCTTCTACTCGTTTAGGTGGAGGATGGTGTAGTTTTCTAGTATGCGTTTGTTTTTTGGGTTTTCGATTTTTCACTGGCCCGCCAGAACGCGATCTGAATGTCATCTTGCTCTCGCTTTCAGTCTGCTCCAGATGTTTGTCTGCGTCTTCGTTGCTCGTGGGATGGTCGATCTGACAAGCTTGTAATCTCAGCATTGGCCTGCTTACACCTCAAAATCAAAACAAAATCGGTGGACCTCCACCTCGAGCCTGAGGTTGAAACTTATTTATGTATCCCGATAAAACCACCAAACTTTTTGGGCAACACCCTAGCCTGGCGATTCCAAGGTATATAAATCTGCACAACGATGCAAACTCTTAGTTGTTTTTTCTTCTCATCAAAAAAGCATGGTTTTTCCCCTGCCATACTCTTCGATCAGAGGCTTTCTCAAGCAGACGTTGTAAGGGCGCTCAGGAAATTCTCTAGACGGACGGATTAATGTCTCGAAACTATATAGGAAACCTTGCTTTCGTGGCCATTAATATTGGTGTGAAAGTGAGGTGCTCACTGTCTCGATACAATTTTTATACTCGTCATGCAAATTTTTCAAATCTTATCGCTTTTGACTAGCTGCAAATGTCCGTTGAATGACCTGCACGCGACTCTCCTGTGTGTGATCTTAGAATAGGGAGTGGAAGGAAGCAAGCAGTCCAGAAACCGATGTGAGAATATAGGTGTAGGATGGGCCAGTCAGCCCAGTCGTACAAAGGATGATGACCTTGATATTGGTCCCAATGAGCAATCATCTGGTGTGATAGTGTTCACATCATTAACGACAGGCTTGAGGTCCAACGAGTCATGGAGCCATGTTATCGTCTCCGAGGCAACCTGCATAGCCAGACGTAGAGTAGAAAGAAGGATTTCGCACCCCACGTTATTTACATTTACTCACTATTCGGTTCTCTGCGTATTGTACGTTGTTAAGCGCCAAGACGCGTCTCCAACCGTACGAGGACAACCTAACTCCACGTCCACCATCATCACTCCTTTCTGCCTTTGCATCATACTCGTACTCTGATCTTAGTAAAGTATCTCTTGTCAATTGCTTGATTCGTATTGATTGCAGTGAGACGCGCCGGTCATGTCACTGCTGTCAGATCTTGATCCGAGGGACATTCGCGTCCCCTCGCACTTCGACTACATCGCTCGAAACCCCGGTTCATTAGTGAACAGCTCGGCAACGGAAGCTGAAAGTTCAGTGTCTGCTCATAAGAGGAAGAGAGCAGGCGAGTGGTCCGGTAGACCAAGTTGAATCGCTAGGAGAGCTGACTGACACCTTCATGTATAGATGTCGAAGAGAGACAAGCAGATAGCCGTGAGTGATATCACGAAACTGTCTCTTGAACATTATCGGACGCATGCTGAGATCCTACATCGACATAGATCTACCTACAGCCGCTCAACTCTTCGTACCCTCACTACCAGGTATACCGAACCTCGCAACTCATCCAACGTGAGTATATCCCCTCCGTCTGGGTCACTTGCTGTTCGGTCTGAAATGACAGATCTGACGATTGAATGCCCGCAGTCACCCGCTGAGTCTATACGCGGGAGAGATTCCTTCGTACCCTGGCGAAGGCAAAGGCGGCGGAGATGGAGAAACTGGCAAGGATGCTAAGTTATTGTGAGCACACGATGTCTCCTGAGCTGGTTACCCGCTACTCGGCTGAATTCAATACACGACTAGCTTCATGATGGCCAAAGCCCGACGATCAGCAGGCAGACAAAGGGTCTTGTTCTGGTTCAACGTGAGTAGTATAACCTGCAACAAAGCCCTTTAATGAACCGGAACTCAGAGACGATTAAAACAGGGCGGACCGGGATGCTCCTCATTCGACGGATCTCTGATGGAAGTAGGGCCATTCAGGACTGTGCCAGCGACAGAGACCGAGTCGGGCAAGGTGGAAGTTAAATTGGTTGAAGGTGGTTGGGAAGAATACGCTACAGTAGTATTCAGTGAGTATTATTCATGGTCACCTTCCTCTGAGGTCCAGGAGCTGATCTGAACGCTTCGAATCAAGTCGACCAGCCTCCGGGCACTGGATTCTCTTATGTTCCGACCAATGGGTATTTACATGAATTAGATCAAGTAAGCCAGCTCATCCGAGCGCGCCCTGCAGGAGCTGACTCTATCTCCTACTAGGGCTCAGCGCATTTCATCAAATTCCTGCAGAATTTTTACCAGATTTTCCCGGAATTGAAAGGCTTAGATGTGAGTGATTGTCCAAGTAAAGAGTGAAACAAGCTAATACCACCGTTGAACAGACTTATCTAGCAGGAGAGTCCTTCGCTGGTCAATACATACCATACTTTGGTGAGTGCATGTCTCAATGAAAGATGGATATGCTGTTATTGACATACTCCCTCTGCTTTTAGCCGATACGATACTCAAGTCGTCCGCTCTGCCAAATTACCCATTGAAAGGTATCGCGATTGGAAATGGATGGATAGATCCTATACAGCAATACCCAGGCTATGTAGACTTCGCTTATGAGAAAGGATTAGTCAAGCAAGGTACTCCTGTAAGTATCTGCACAAGGGCTTGCTTTCTAGAGGCTTTGCTGACCTTTAGTATACGTCACAGGAAGGAGACAAGATGGACGAAGCTTTGAAGAACTGTCAAGCGTCGATGGAGAAGTATACCGACCCGTTCCAAACACCTTCCAACATTGATCACTGCGGGGAAGTTATGGACTCGGTAACGAATCCTTACATTCAAGAGTAAGTCTAGAGCCATGATACATATAACGCACAAACAACGTGCTGGCTCTTCCTGACTCTATGCTATCGTTATAGGCTGAATGGAAAGAAGGTGTGCATGAATGTCTACGATGTCCGATTGGTGGACGATTGGCCTGCCTGCGGCATGAATTGGCCGCCTGACCTGTCCGATGTTTACACTTTTCTGCGGGTGAGTCAATTTCGAGCGTACCAGGCCACATCACTGACTAGCTTTCGGGTGACAGAGAGATGACGTGATATCAGCCTTACACGCCAAAGAGAAGGAAACAGCCTGGGTGGAATGCAATAACAAAGTATCATCCGAGCTTCACCTACGAAATTCGCCACAAGCAGGGGCGCTGCTACCGGGGATCCTGGAGAAGGGCGTCCCAGTATTGATGTTTGCCGGGACGGAAGACTTGATATGTAATTATAAGGGAATAGAAAGGATAGTGGACAACCTTGTCTGGGAAGGTCAACAGGGTATGGGAGTGAGTCAGGTCGATTACGTTCTCACCGATTCACAGAAATTGATTCGTGCTGACGTGAAATACTTAGCAAAATGCTACGGTACAGAAATGGTATTTGAACGATACTCAAGTCGGAACTTGGCAGTCTGGTAGAGGAATGCAATTTGCTCAGGTGAGATCGGAATGCAATAAATACGGAAAACACTTTGCTTACTTGATGCCTGTACATGACAGGTCTTCGCATCTTCGCATATGGTCTGCGCTTTTCGTTGCAAACATATTATCGTAGATTGGGGCTTACGAGTGATTTCAGGTCGGTTTTGATGTACCGCATGTCACGAATGACATGATCATGCGATTCATGGACGTCGATCTTACGCTTCTTCCCGGAATGGCTGCTCAGTCGTCTTCGCGCTTGGGCGATGTCGAGAGGATCGGAATCAGCATAGGCGCAAGTGCCGCGGCTGGCATGCCTCTCCTGAAAGGTGGAGCTACAGACTGGGATGGTGAGTGATTGCATCTTCTTCCTCAGAGAGAAGCGTTCAATACTGATCCATCGCCGTATACAGCATGGTACAATATCATATCGGCCCTTTTGATACTCTTCATCTTAGTTTCAATCGTGGCGCTGTACTTCTATTTCAGGCGAAAAGGCTCTTTGAGGCGAATCAGAGGAGTGGGGTTGGGATTACCGAGAGAGGATGGAGATTTGTCAGAGCGTATACCGTTAGGCTCTGAGAGGGTAGAATTGGACGACATTGAACGTGCCGAAAGGTATAATGAGGATTACCTGGACCAGGATAGCAGACAGAGAAAGGGTAAAGGCAAAGGGAAGGAGCGGTTTCTTGACAACGAACGAAATGAGGAACCAAGGGGAGAGACTGTTTTCTCGCTGGGCGACGAGGATGAAGACAAGTGATACCAATCAAAGGAAAGATAGATTGGCTTGACGATGGTGTGCAAGCGTCAATATATTTTAGATTTAAAGAGAATCCACCCATCAAAATGATAGCTTAGATAGACATACCTTGTAAATAGATATACTGATACTGATGCAATCACATTCATGCATCTGATGCACTCGGCTTGACTCACATGCACGGTCGTCAATGCCACACAACAGATTTCTGCAGTGATCGGTAAGAGATATATATATACACCACCTCAAGTGACGGCACTTCCCGCGTTTGAGACAAACAAGACTATAGGCCTTGTAGAAGATGACCCATCGACGCCCTCTCCGTAGTTTAGTGTGGTTTAGAGCGTCAGACTGTAATTAGCTACCAAAAGTTGCTGATCTGAAAGTCGGGCGTTCGACTCGCCCCGGGGAGATTTTTTTTGTGCACCCCCTGCACCCTTCCTTCCCCCTTCAATTTTTTGCCATCTGCAATCTGGCCTTACGTTTTCTTTCACATGGCCGAATATGCATGTGTACAATTGTATCGTTTCTTACGCATCGACCGCTTTGCTTGTCGAGATGACCTGGCGTATGTCGATACTGGCAACGGAGTGAATTGCGTGTGAAAGCAATGGGTGCGCGCCAGGCTTTGACCAAGCGCGATGATGCGATGAAGCGATGATTTGAAAGTCACCCAGGCCCAGGATCTCCTGACATTGAGAACAACTCATCTACATGTCTCGTGCCGTACCCGTACAGCACAGTATACGAACGACTTTGGACTTTGGGCCTTGCGACCTTGAAGCGGTAGTACTCTGTATCGGGTGGAAGATGGGTACCACTGGAATCTACACCAGCAAGATGTGACAGATGATTTTCGGCAACTGCCTTTGACTGGCGCGGTGGGCCGAATGGTTGATCTGTGAAAATAAACTATATAATAGCTACAGAACGAGGCTAACATCCAATCTTCATTAGTATAACGGTTAGTATAACCGCTTCTCAGTTTACGAGTTCCGATTCCGGACTTGGGCTGTACGCGGTAGACCAGGGTTCAACTCCCTGATGGAGAACATTTTTTGTTTTTGTTTTTGTTTTTCGTTTTTTGGCATTCGCGATCCCCTGGCTTCACATTCTATCTTTTTTCTTGTTGATTTTCACGTATACAATACGCCTTGAAAACTCGACAAATCGTACAGCAACGGCACGTATGCTCGATTATATTGTGCTCGAGTCTGTTGATACTCCTGGCATTCCCTGATACTGGATCTCTGTCGTATTTCGGACACATCTAAACTTAGGATTCATAGACCATGTAGTAGAGTGTTGATTACTTGATCGTGTTGTAGGTATTTGAGATACAATCGATGTGCGTGCATCAACAGTCAACTCTTGCATTGGAAGTGGTCTATCACAAATGCATCAATGTAAATCAGAAAGAATCCGTGATATTCGATTCGATGAGATTGAGAAATGTGATCATGTCTGGATGGCCCATGTCTTTCTGCGATTCGTACATAGCATACATGATTTGATACACATAATGATCGACAGGTATAAGGCGGAAATGCCGGATATATTTCACACTCATAACATTCAACCTCGAAGTAGAAACAATCGTAGATCAGCCTAATGTCCGTTCCTATTCTCAATCGCTATCTGACAGTTCGATCTGTGTGAGAGGACACTCGTAAGCTATGATGACAATAGTATATGTGACATTCCACTTACAGGTTTAGATGTCTTGCCAGCCTTCGAGAACCTATTATCGGCGGTGTTGCCCATCAGCTGTGGTGCATTAAGTGTGATGTAAAGGAGAGCTGCTCACGTGAGTTGCGATTGCTGCGGCCCTTTTGCACTCGATTTAGCAGGTGCTTTCCTGGCAGGAGCTTTGGTCGTCGGCTTAGTAGCTGTCTTTCTGACCGCAGCCGTCGACGAAGACGCCGCTCCTCGTTTCTTGGGTGCAGGCATTACCTCTTCTTCTTCTTCCTCTTCTTCAGATTCAGAATCATCGAACTGAGCGATCGGCGTCAGCTGTTGCCCTCTGAAGCCAGGGACGGACCAGCTCACCAGCGGAGTCTTGCCTTTGCCTTTAGCAGGAGCTTTACCTCTACCCTTACCATTTTTGGGTTGTTGGAATGATCCGTCCGAGTCGAGATCCATCTGATCGTCATCTTCGGCCACTGCAAAACCTCCCCGGCTCAGTACTCGACACGGGTCGGACTTTTTTTAAAGACTCACGCATGCTATCTTCGTCCGAATCTTTCTGTTTGCTCTTCCCTTTCTTCGTTTTCTGATCAGTAGATGTCAGTACGTCCAAATGTCTCTGTTGAAACGATACTCACCTCTCTTGGTACTGGTCGAGCCTCGGCATATTGAGAAGCGGCACTGAGTCATTCGTATTAGCTGTCTGCAGGGAGAGATCAGATCGGTCTGGCAGCTCACTGTTCCTTCGCTTGCAGCATCTGGTTATACCTACGTCAGCTACCCATCACTCGATGCAGCACTGGACATCCTTACGTGATCCTCCACATCCTGTTCATCGACCTCTTTACTCCTCATATCTCGTCCGACCATTTTCAGGGTATCCGCGACGAAGCTGAAGATATCATCTGATTAGAATGCAGCCGGCATATCGATGTATTGAACAGATGCTCACTCCTTGATGGCATCCTTATCATCCTTCTCGACAAACCTCATAACCGCATCTTCCATGCCATTTTCTACAAGTACTTCCAGATTTTGGGCTTGAAGATATTGCTTCACCAAATTAGCCATTCGTAATTTCGCCAGCCGGTCGTTGGTGGTAAGTAAGTTCGGATCGTCATCTTCCCAGTCTTCCAAGTCTTCTTCCGGCAGGTCTGGATTATTCTTCACCTCTACATGACGAGTTTCCAGTCAGCCGAGACAAGTATTCAGATTACGAATCAGCTCACTTCTCTCGGCATTCTTTTTCCTGTAATACTGCAGGATGTCTCGAGGATTTGCTACTCTTCCCACGAAGAGTTGACCAAATCGCACAGGGTTGGTCATCTCCTTAGCGTCCGTGGTTTCCACCTAGCGAAACACTGGGTCAGCGTTGTTCCGGTCGACTTTGACCCAAAAAATTCACCTTCAGCCTGATCAACGGTAGCATCATCTTCTCACCCGGCTCCGGATTACTCTCCTTCCATTTCTGGGTGGCTCGCTGTATAAGCTTTTCTACCTATCAGAACATAAGCTCGGAGTTGTACCTCGATCATTGGCAGATGGGAGAGCTTACTTCTTCCTTCAGGAACTGGGTGATACTGTCCTTGTCATCTAGGCTACATCGTCCCTGAGAAGCGGCATACGCTACAAATGCTTCATCGTGTTCGAATGGTCTGACCGTCTTGAGTGGTATTGCCGCTATCTGGAATTTTTCGCCTTGCACTGACAATATTCCCACATGCCTGCGATCGTAATATAGAATCAATATCCCAAGATCTGTAAGGTAGAAATGAAACTTACTTTGTTTCGGATTCTCCAGGGGCCAGACTGGTAGCTACCGAACTGCCAGGCTGAGTGATATAATATTCTTTATCTGCTACGAGCTCAGGCTCTATACGACAATCGTGCTCGTGTCCCCATACTACCAGTCGGATGGAGTCGTCAAACATCCCCTCGGGTACAGATTGTTGAGGGCCATGCTTGACTCTGCATCAGAACAATGAGCTACGTTGATAGTCGGACACAAATCGGTAGCTCACCTGTTCTGGTGCACCAATAATATGTTGAACCAATCGTCTTCCCCTACATCGCCACCTTCCGGCATATACATCTTCACCCTATTCGATCGCAGCTCATAGTGCATCCTAGCGTCTTTGACGTTGCCCACACCGTATAAAGCTAGATTTGTCGTTCCCTTCCTCAGCAATATAGGCTTGATCTTAATCCCTTTCTCTGATTCATCTTGGACTGCTTCATCGGCCACCAGGTCTACTTTACCGAAATAGTTGAGTACACCTGACACAGACAGAACGTCTAAAGCACATAATGCTCCTTCCTACGGTGTCGGGTGGTCAAAGTAAGCTTACGGTCAAGCGACTATGGTCGATATGCATGATGACGCCAAGGCCTACTCACGGGACCTGTGCCTTGAGGATCATCATGATTTCCGTGAATCGAGAAGACAGGAATAGCAATGTTGAGATTCGGATCTTCGTAATTTACGGCCGGAAAGCTGTCATGACATTCAGCTGTGTTAAATTGAATACGTTAATATCTCAACTCGCGAGAATCCAGGTGTGCTTCCATCATAGGGATCACTGAGCAGTTCGAACTGTTTAACGAGAATTCTCGTCAGCTCATCTAAATATGATTTACTGTTATGAGCCCTGTGGGGGCAGACCTCGGCATGCTAAAGAAAGCGAGGTGAAATGACAGGAGAAGTGGTGCAGCCTCCTTGTAAATCGGGGACTTACTCCGATCGGTTTATCTCCTAAGGTATATTCCCTCAACAAAGCTATCGTTTGATGCATGCACGTCCTACTCGGCCTGTTCTCGTGAAAGAGATCACCG
This sequence comes from Kwoniella dejecticola CBS 10117, assembly GCF_000512565.2. Taxonomy (NCBI): domain Eukaryota; kingdom Fungi; phylum Basidiomycota; class Tremellomycetes; order Tremellales; family Cryptococcaceae; genus Kwoniella; species Kwoniella dejecticola. Next base: position 218,485 of record NC_089311.1, on the reverse strand, counting down.
GCAAGCAAGATGAAATCCACCTCCGCATCTCTTGCTATCTCCAGTATCTCCTTGAATGTATTGATAGCATCCTGGCCTCGTATCGGGTCTTTCTCGGCGTAGCCTATATGATTGTCTGTCGCAAGGAGAATCCGGAAACAGCTAATTGTGAACGAGTAAAATGGATAGATATGTTAGCTGAGTTCGCCCAATGGAAAGCAATAAGCCAGCTCACTTGTCAGGATCTGCACAATAGCAAGCACATCAGCTACAGTGTCATGGTACCTCTGTCATTCGTGCAATGGTTTGTGATTGTAGACGCTTACCTGGTTGTACGATTGACGGATTAGGCTGATCCACGGCTTCGCTAGACGGTGAGGACAACCTGATTAGCGAGCCCCTTGCGATAACCAGAACGACAGCAACTCGACGCTCACCTAGCAGCCCTCTGCGTGCCATTGACAGAAGGCATGTTGCGAAGAGCAGGCGTGGTGCGGACTTTCAAGGAGGAAAGAGAGGATGAGCAAAAGGAAGTGGGTGAAGGTGAATCTGGATCTACCGAGTGGAGGTCATACACGTCAACTGTAATTAAATGTATTAGCGGGATCAAATGTTTCCTAATTGGATCAGAGTACACATTACGAAATGATTCAAGTTGGATGATCTGCATGTTTCTGACGCGTTACTCGTGTTCATGAGTTGATTACTCGTAGACGTTGAAGCGCGTAGATCATCGCAATTACTACAAGCAATTATCTTATCTTTTAGCTTCACCTCTTCACTCCTCTGTCAACCGAGTATATCTTCCGAGTCCGCGGGCTTTCAAGATGTCTGCAGAAGCCGGACCTTCTCGTCCTAGGCATACGACCCAAAATGGGCATTCCCCAATGCAAACCAATCACGATGACCGTCCTCTTCCCACCCAGAAGAGAAGGAAGATCACCGATGTCAACGAGATCTTCGAGAAGCCAGATATCGAGGAGCAGATGAAGCTCAATAAGGAGTATAGGGCTCTACAAAATCAAGCGGAGGGTAAGTCTTACCTCTTCCCGCACCCCAAAGAAGCTCAGCAGGACTATGAGCTGCTAAGAAGCAACAATGCTAATCCGAATCAACGTAGAAATGAGAGCCAATTTGACAAATTCGACAACGCAGGATCTCTTAAACGCTATGTCGAAACAAGAAGATCTCTTCGTGAATGGCATGTCTCTTCTCAGCTGTTTGACTTCATCTGATACAGGGAGTACAGCTGATGCTTGATTGTTTGATTGGTGTTAGTCAGAGATACAGGAATAGGAACGTTGGATGCGAATCTGATGAAGACCAATACGGAGAATGCTATGGCGTTGGCTAAGAAATTCAAGATAGACGGAGTCAATTTCGATATTGACGAGTTCTTCATAAAGTGAGTCTGGGTTTCAATCTCGGAAGGATCGACCGTAACCCTGACCATCCCATGTCCTTTTTTCGTATATCAATCGATCATCTCTGCTACTTTCTCATGCCGGCGGAGAATTGACTTGACACAATGATTAATTCCCCAGATTGAAAGGTCATCTAGGCTTAGACCGTATAGAATTGGCAGATCAAGACCAACCGTCCGATGACGATGACGACGAAGATGACGAATTGGACGAATCCCTTCAAGCCAGAGGCGGAGGCAAAGGAGCGCGAAAAGGTGTATTGGGGGATTGGGAGAAGATAGGATGGATGGCCGCCAAGTATTACAGGCGTATTCCCGGTGTCGAATTTATGTGAGTGTAGGGTGCCGATACCCTCACTCTCAACAATGAATGCATCACTTAGGAGGGAACAAGAGTTCAAGCTGGCTGATGAAACGAAACACGGGTGATGAAGGTATGGGCCATTATCGAAGATACACGAGAAGAAGCAGGTCGGTCCCAGGCAAAAGAAGAAGGCTCTTGCCCCCGAAGTTCGTCCGGAGGAGGTTCAGCAGGAAAATGGGAAACAGAAGTCAAAAGACGATTTCACCTCAAATGTCAAGATCGTAAGTCCCGTCGTCGTTCCCAATTTCAAAGACATCAAAGAGTCCAAATATCCAATTCAGGCATGAATAAGAGATTTTGCGATATGTAGGTTGTGAATTGACGCACTGTTGTTTTTGCAGGTCAAAAAGGTGTTGAGTCAACTCGACCCCGGAGGAGAAGGTATCAACTTTTTCGAACTGGTTATTCATCCAGACGATTTCGGCCAATCAGTAGAAAATTGTTTCTTCGTCTCTTTCCTGCTTAACCAGGGTCTAGCAGGGATGGATTTAGCCAATGATGGGCGTATCCTAATTAGTGAGTGGATTGGGATGAATTGCATCATGGTCATGATCATCGTCATCTTCATCAAGTTGAACCTCTTCGCCAAAGAGCACAATCATAAATCGGATTTTCGGCTAAATAATCATGTCTTTGGGATATTTATAGAAGACACAGAGCCCCCGGACGAGATGGATGGGGAGCATATAGTAAAGAATCAAGCTGTTGTAGAGCTGGACATACAGACATGGAAGGTGAGCAGTTCACATTTCCGCCAAGTGACAGATCCCAAATCCCAAGTCAAGCAGCTTACTTTACCCATCGGTGCCGCACTGCAATAGGACGCAAAACGTATTTTCAATATCACCAAGCCTTCTATACCCCATCGGGATTACACGGCTGTACGCAAGCAGATGGCGGGCAATGCCTGGTATAGCTAGTCTATGTGATTTCAGCGCAGGGCTCAGAAAGAAGTTGAGGTGGTGCGTCGGCCAGACGAGAGGTTGGATAATGCCAAAGAGACAAGGAGAACATGTTGAATCTATACTATATTACACAATGTGGATTAAATGATTACGATTGACCGTGATAATGACAGAACGAAACGTCCTCGGACATGATTAGAAGTAGAAGAATTAGATCTGTGCGGTATTGTACAGCTGTACTACTCTACATGCACGTTGATAATGACTAATGACTCATGACTGATAAGTATTATGATACTCATTCCCATCGGTCGCCTTGTGTTTTTGCTAATTTGACAATGAGACCTGACTGGTCGGACAGAGGGTTCAACATTGCAGACCATTCTACGTGATCCGGGTTCGTATCATCAAGTCGCAGTCGTAGCTGGGATTGCGCGCTGACACGTTATGAGATCTGCAATTCGCCCACCGTTTTCTTGTCGTACTTGTTCATCGTATATCTCAATTCTTCTCTTCTGTTGACCGTCCTATCCATGACCCGTTTCTCCGTCCGTTGTTGCAATTTCGAAATTACTTAGCCTGGTCCGCTATCGGATTCGCATGTATAGTAACGTTTATCAACTTGATCTCGGATAATGGCTTGTTCTTGGCGTTTACGGGGACTCGTTCCATCGAATCTAATGTCGTATCTAGGCCGTCTATCACTCTGCGAAAACGAAAGAAAGGCGCGATATCAGCCACCTCCCTGAAGACAGATTGGCTCAGGTGTGAACGAGATGAGAAGGTGGGACCGGGGTAGAAGTCGATAGCGAGGAAGGCGGGATTGATGGGGGGTATCAATGCCACTCACTTCCCGAATATCGTGTATTTCCCATCTAGACTCGGCTGTTTCCCGTACGTTATGAAGAACTGTTATATGCAGCACAACGGCAATAATGCGTCAGATCAGCATACTTTCACTCTTTACGAGAGATCATACGAATGGACATAAACCATGAAACATGAAAGAAGTCCGAGATGTCCCACCTGCGACTTGTTCGTATCTGGTCCAGCGTTCGCCATAGCTACTATACCTCGATTATTGAACTGCGAGCCATCATTTCGGGGTTATCAGCTCTGATCTACCATTATCTGTACTTGGCATTCCGATTTCCTTGGTGAAGGGCCAATCGTGAGGATCAAGGTAGAATGCGTGGGATCGATCTACCCGGACATGGCAGGACGTTCGCTCACCCGTAAGGTCTGCCGTATCTCATCATTGAACGGACTGCCATATATACTCTGTCCGCCCTTTCCCGTCCCGCTCGGATCCCCTCCTTGGATCATGAACGCCTTGATATTTCGATGGAAGAGCGTGTTATCGTATTGACCTGATGCACATAATGCTAAGAAGTTCTGCAAAATTGGCGGGAAATGGATTATATCAGCTCAAACGATTCCTCCTTGAGAGTAGTGTTTCTCGCATACCTCGGCTGCTCTTGGTACTGATTCACAGAATATCTCAAGCTAATTCCGGATGTGAATATTTACATAAAGTCAAATTTTCTACTTTGCACTTATTGTTATACCTAGAAGCACCAAGCTCACCTTGATATCGCCATGCGAGGTATGTAAAGTGACGGACTAAGCTCGATATTAGCCTGGCTTTGGCCAGTAAATAGGCTCAACTTACCATCTTTTCTCCTGGATGACTTTCGTCTCTTCGAGCCTCTGATCTCTGTCTGATTGCTGTACTGCTTCTATGTAGGATAACGTTGATTATAGACGATCACACTCGGTTTGGATTTTTGTCTATGTCTGCCTGTATCGACTTGAACATCAACAATCCGCCCTCCACTCGCTTAAATGAGATACCAATTTACATTCGGACCACACCGCAGCCTCTCTCGTCGCTGTCACTGCGACCACAGTAGATGTCTACACGTCTGCATCAGTATTATCACATCCTTCTACCCATGGACCGTTGGTCGGCAAAACTACATCAAGGTATAGCACCAGCCAGAAGATCTATCATCCGCTGATAGGACTAGTCCAGGAGAAACGAGATCCCCGGTTGATGGAGCCTAAGCAAACCATAACCAATCTTCGTTACTCGGCCTCCAACTCCTACAATCACCCATCATGTTATCCTCTAATCTCCTCTCAGCCCTCTCTCTCCTTACGCTTCCCTTGGCCTCCGCATTCTACCTTCCCGGAACAGCTCCTCGTGACTATCATGAAGGCGAAAAAATCGATGTCTTCGTCAACACCCTCACTCCAATGCTCAACTCGAAATTACACTCACTCATCTCACACGACTACTACGACGACCGTTTCCATTTCTGCCAACCCGCTGGCGGTCCCGTAAAACAACCCGAAAGCTTAGGATCCATTTTATTCGGAGACCGAATTCTCACTTCGCCTTACGAGATCAACATGATGGAGAATAGCACCTGTAAATCATTATGTCAGTCTAGTGTCCCCAAAGAAGACGCCAAATTCATCAACGATCGTATAAAGGAAGACTACGGTCTCAATTTCATCATTGACGGTTTACCCTCCAGCGAGATGAAACGCGACCTGAAAACAAACGAGATCTTCTTAGATGCTCAAGGGTTTAATCTGGGTGACGACGAGACTATTCCAGATAAACCAGCACTGAATAACCACTACGATATCTTCATACAATACCACACTAAAGAAGGGTATTCTTCCAAGCAATATCGAGTCGTCGGCGTCTTAGTCTACCCTAGAACCGTCAACTCCATGGTATCAGGCTCGAACAGTCCAGACTGTTTCGCCACACAACCTCTCTATCTATCCGAGGCGACGCATAACGAATTCTACTACACTTACAGTGTCTCTTTCATCCCTTCCGACATTCCGTGGGGTCTGAGATGGGATGCATATTTGCACGTGTTCGATCCCAAGATCCACTGGTTCTCACTGATCAACTCGCTCGTCATCGTCGGATTCCTCGTCTTCATGGTCGCCATGGTCCTGTACCGAACCATCTCAAAGGATATCTCGCGGTACAACGCCATCGACCTCTCGGAAGACGTGCAAGAAGATTACGGCTGGAAACTAGTTCACGGAGAGGTATTCCGCTTACCTCCTCGACCGATGGTTCTGTCCGTCATGGTCGGTAACGGGACCCACTTAATCATGATGTGCATCGTCACTCTCTTATTCGCCTTATTCGGATTCCTCTCACCTTCTAACCGAGGTTCACTCGCTACCGTCCTCTTGATCTGCTGGACGCTCTTCGGCTGCGTCTCAGGCTACGTCTCTTCCCGCACATACTCCACTCTCGGCGGCGACCAATGGAAACCCAACTTAATCCTCACCACCATACTATTTCCCATCGTCGTTTTCTCAATTATCGGTCTCTTAAACCTCTTCCTAATTTTCAGCTCCGCTTCAGGCGCCGTTCCCTTCGGAACGATCCTCGCCATCCTGCTCCTCTGGTTCTTAATATCCGCACCGTTGTGCGTTGCAGGTTATTTCTTCGGGATGAAACACGGATCATTCAAGAACCCCGTATCCACCTCTTCCATCCCAAGGCAAATCCCACCGAAACCATGGTATCTCAATCCGTTCCCCTCCGCCGTCCTAGGCGGTATCCTCCCCTTTGGTGCGGCGTTCGTCGAGCTGTATTTCGTATTGAGTAGTTTATTTGGGAATAGGGCTTATTACGCTTTCGGATTCCTCTTTCTCACATTCACCGTGTTCGTCTTGACGACAGCTACGACGACGGTGCTGTTCACGTACTTTGTGCTCTGTTCAGAGGAGTACCGATGGCATTGGAGGAGTTTTTTAATTGGCGGAGGATCAGCGTTCTGGCTGTTCACGTACGGGATCTGGTATTGGGCAAGTAGGCTGAGTTTGGATAGTTTTACGAGTGTCGTGCTGTATTTCGGATATCTGTGAGTTTAGCGTACCTTCTAATCTCTGATCCTTGATTCTTGATCCTTGGTCCCGCCTTCCTGCTATCTTACCTTTGCGGAGACGCACGAAGGAATAAGGTCAACCGGCTGACCATTGTATGTGTATGGAAAATCCTCGGTAGATTCCTCTTCACTCTATTGGATTTCCTGATTGGAGGATCAATAGGTTACATAGCCACCTATTTCGCCATTAGACGATTATACTCTTCGATCCGAGTGGACTAGGATGCGAGAGATAGTGCAGATAGGGGTCAGGCACAAGTATAAGCAATGCAACACGATATGATACGATATGTAACGAGACCATTTGGAGACGCCGAAGAGTCGAAGGAAGGAAAGAAATATCGCAGAATTGAAATACAGATATCGATAGATCATACACCATGCATATAGATATATCATCATGCTTCACGTAACGTAAAATGGATTGCCTCCTCAGAGGTGAGCGGAGCATATTCGGACACTTGAACCAGCTTGCGGCAATTGAGGACGGAGACCTTGTAGTCAAGTGGAATGTAATGTAGTGAAATGGGCTGTAAGCAATAAATAGGATATGAAATGCGATTTGGATGCTGTGGCTTATACAACAGACATGCATGTTTGGTTTATCTGGGCCCAGTAAGTATCAAGCTTGAAATCTTTTCAAGTTTGAGTGAGTTATGGAGAAAGGGTCATCAAGCGCCATGTGGACGTGAGGAAAGAACAGGAGAAGATCGTCGACGTTGACGTTGACGTTGACGAGTGACAGATACAAAGATACAAAATACCTATATATATATTCTCTCTGTTGACTTATCTACCTCGACCAAATCAGACAGGATGAGGTTGGTTTTGTCAATGAGGGAACGGAGGGAGAATGAATGAGAATGATTGTGAATGAGAACTAGAAATCCGATAATGAACACCATCTATAATTTGCGGAAGATCCAGGTCACCCGGTCGTTCGTTATACACATTTTATGTGGATCTGGATCTTGGTCGAGGTCATGTATGTTCGTGTATCACCACACACTGAAGAGGGGATTGTATTAAGTCGAGGAAGTTGGACTTGTCGAGTGATCGCGATACTTCTTAGCGTAAACCATGATCTGATCGTCATATAACGTTAATACCTTGTCTTGAGGTGGATTGGCAGCTAGCTCAGCTATACAAGCTCCGACGCTATCAATGTCCGGACAATGAACAGTCAGCCCAGACGTCCAAACCTGATAAGCCGTGATCAGAGTAAGGGGTTCCAGTCCGATCCGAACTCACTCTTCAGCTTGGGTAGCCATATTGAACGCCAGACCAATCTTTTTCAAACCCTTAAACGTCCCCTGCATCAACCATTCGGCGGGTCTAGACTCGGTTCTACAGATGTACAACACATGATGTCAGCGTCGCAGCGCTTGCTCATTCCATATATGAGTAGCTCTACTCACCTCTCACCGAGCAAAGCTCCCGGTCGAAGGATGTAGACGTTCTTGAACCCCATCGATTTGACATCTTCTTCCAGTTGGCCTTTGATGCGCATGTAGAAGAAATGGGAACTATGGTTCGCACCGCCAGTCGACACGAGGATCATCTATGAGCGATTCGATTATCACAATCAGTCAGCTGTCACTACGCCGACCACGACGCGGAGTGATCATTCGCTTGCCCACTCGCGAACGCAGAACGTGAGACGAAGGTATGGGGGATGTTGCTCATTGTCATACTCACCGTATCCGCTCCGTCCTCTCTAGCCTTCTTAGCTAAATCCCTATTGAGCCCCAAATCGAGTTTCTCCTGATTCGCAGTCCCACCAGCATTCGCCCTTGTCGTCCCCAGACAGCTGACGTATACACCTCCCTTCTCAGCGATCGCTGATCCGTCAGTCGGAGCTTCGAAGAGGTCGGAGTACAGTTTCGTAGTCAAAGAAGTCAAGGGGTTCTTGGATGGTTCAGTCGGCGGTAATGATCTGCGGGTGAGGACTTTCAGGTTGAAGGGATGGGTAGACGAGAGGATTGAATGGAGGGTGTGAGAGCCTGTTAAGCCGGTAGCTCCGACTAGAGTCACCGGGGTGGGTGTGGTAGTGGAGGTAGTGGTGGAAGTCATCTTAATATGTCAGATGCTGAATGTTGAGGAACGGTAGATGAATGGGGCAAGCGGTCGCAAAGCGAGAGAGGGTGTTTGTTGCACTTCAAGTGAAGAGATCCAAGAGGAGTGCTAAGTGGAATTCAATTGTCGGAATGATGATCTGAGTGATAGATGCTCGGTACGCTGTATGAATTCTGGAGCGTTGGAGCGATCCAAGAGTGCCAGGCTTGAATTATCGGTTTTTACACAGAGGAACCGATGATTTGATGATCAAGGCGATCCATACACAAGGTCGATCTTCAGGATCCGATTTGTCTTAATCTGATCCGAATCCAATATTCCGGATTAATGCGCAGATGTTGATATTCGCGAGAGTGCGCCTCGCTTACTGAATGACTGAATGAAGCTCAGCTATCGGATAATGATTCTTCTTCTGAGACTTCAGCGGAAGATATCAGATCGTTCGAGAGTATTTCTTTCGATATCACAGGCGGAGATCTGGGGACTCTGCGTTGTGTGATTGATAAATGGAGTGTTCGAGCGATAGCTACGTGATCGAAGCGGCACGTGAGTCAGCACGACACAGGCTGATAAGCGACAATTGTGAGTATGTGTAAGGTAGTGAAGGAGATCAAGTGAATGGGATTACTCTTGAAGGTCCGTCAAAAAGGATTGACTGTGGTAGGTTGAAATAAGATCCAGTGGTTGAGGGGTTTGCACGTGAGATCTGGTGAAGACATGAACGTGACGGAAGATGTAGACGCGAACCGAACTCGGACTCACCGTATGCTATTATATCAAGGATGATACAAAGACCGAACGGGGCGAAAAGGATGAAAGCCAATAATCGACAGATGAAGGGGAACTGCGAAGTGGGGGGCGAAGCAGCAAATTAGCTTTCACATCCTATAGCCAGTTCCATTGAGATTTTTTCAATCCATTTCACCATCTCCTTGAGTGACGTTCGCCCTCAGTGCTGCCGATCCACTGTACACTCCCCAACGACCATTAATCGAACACCTATCACCTCCTCCATCTCTTTCGAGATTCACAAACCGTCAAACAAACCTTCCGATCTTCTCCTATCTTTGCTCCACAACAACAACACCAACAAGATGTGAACGAGACAAACTCACATAAGAGAGAAGACCAGGTAATTGGGTATTCGCAATGATGTCCAACATGTGTGCCGATGCTGGTGCCGGAGTGCGGTTAGTGGATGACCAGCATCTGAGCTGGTTGTGTTTTGTAGATTTGGTCAATGTATAAACGTATGTATGCTTGCTTGTTATCTAAATGATACGTGAAGTGAAATTGAGCTGTACTACGAGTACTGCTGCGACCCGATAACCGGTGTATAGTGGTAGTGTAGTATGTCTTGGCTTATGAAAAAGGTTCTCACCCTTCTCAGCCGTACCTGAACATATGGGAATTCTGGAACATCCACCCAGTAGCCAGTACTACTATCTCATATCGCATCATCCAGCAATACCATGAGCAATCGGATCGGATATGCTCGGACACGACTCCTCAGTGAAGACTATAGAGAACCTTTATAAACAGACAAACAACAGATGCATGACATACTACTTAACACAGAAAACGCCACTGCCATTCAAACTCACCCTCTCCCTCACCTTTCTTCTCATGCCAAGTTTTCATATTATTATCCAATGCATTCCGACAATTCATGCTTCACTTGGTTTCGAAATGGCGGAGTGAGTACGAGTACGACGCTTGAATCCAAGCTTGAGTGTGCTGCGTTTACGTCCAATCCAACGTTCGTCGCGATAATGAGGGACTCGCACTTATTTCGGTACTAGGTACTAGACTCACTCACTCGCCGCCAGTTGGCTTGAGAGAGACAAACTCTCTCTCTCTCTATATCTCATTGATAACGGCATATTATCACATCACATGAAAATCCATTGTTTATCTTTTCACATATCCTTTGATAAGAAACTTGATTGGCACATATACAAATACAATTACATATGAATGTACGAATGTACGACTGTACGAGGATGAGTAGTTGTATACAACAAATGATCACGCAGCACGGATTGGTTTTAAGAGCGGGATATGTGATCTGTGATCTGTGATTTGGGATGGGTGATGTTGTTTATTCTTTTATTCGATTCTTACTTCCTCTGTTCCCAAAATAGTCAGATCTCTTATTCATCTTTCTGTTCCCTCTTTTCTATCCGCAATAACGTGCAAGGCTATGATAGATGCACAGCATCAAAGTACTATTTTCGCACGAAACACAGTCTCGTATCTAAAGCTGTTATTACAGCCGGACTTAGAGCAACTTGCCAAATACTCCCTTAGCTGTACTTTTCGCAGCTTCTTTCATCTACAATTGACCAAAAACAAGTCTCATTAGCACGTCATCGCTTCATCGCTTGATCAACTATCAAGTGAAACAAATCACGAGAGACTATTCGTATTGATACAGAGACATTACTCACAGCGGCATTCCTAGCTTGCGTATAATAATTACTAGCACTTTCCGAGACGCTATTCAACGAATCGTTCAAGCCATCAAGGTAATTTCCTCGTTGTGTAGCTGCATCGGTCATTTCAGAGTACCTACGTTCAGTAATAGTAGATCAGCATCAGTCGTAACGTACATAATTTCGGGCCGATCTATGAGTGATCAAGCCATCCACCAAAAGAAAAGAACCGAAGAACCATAATCTTATTCCTTATCTACCTGTACCTGGATTCCCGCAAAGGTACTCCTGGTACAAAGTTCGACCTTATTGCGGAATTCGAAATGCGAAAAGCGAAAATGGAAGTCAACTCACACATCGTTCCTCTCTCTGGGATCCCTCGCCGGGGCTCTCTGTTTCTTGACGGCCGTTCGATTAGGCATCGCCCCCGTCGAAGCAGTCTGTATAACTTTTTCCGGCTCTTCAGGTGGTTTACCCCATGTAATCAATGGTTTGGGTGGCGGAGGAGGGACTTTCGGTGGTGGTGGTCTCGTCGGTCCGGCAACTGCTCATGCGCCCGTGTGTCTCATCAGCATATAGAATATAGAGTGAAACAGAAATCGAAGTATGACTGATAGCTAATATGATAGACGATGAATGACGTTGGATCGCGAACAGCAAAGTAGCAGAAGTCCACACTGCAGACTCACTCAGATGATCTAATTGAGCTCCAGTCAAAGGCGCCCCACCCCATATCCACCCGCCTACCATACTAGAAGCATTCAGCGGTACAGGTTGAGCAGGTACAACGCGTTTCAGTGTACATGGATCTAATCGAGGCGGATACGGTTTTCTGAAATGGAAGAAAGTCCTCAGATTGATGTCCAATGGTCCGCAATACTCGATGAAGTCGCCTGATCGATCATCCATCGATAATTTGCCTGCTGGGCGGCTGCACACGAAAAAGGGTCAGTTTGACTCCCCACAGAGAGAAGAAGTCGAAAATTGGAAGTCTAAAGTGGGACATTGAAAATCCGCCTTAAATCGGCGCATACGCACCCTTCTGTACCGTAGTACAAATCCACCCTGGTGATGTATTCCAAATGAGGGACAGAGTAGAAATGCGCCGATCCAGTTGTAGTCACAGCAACCAGTACTTTCTGACCTGTTGGCCGGAACGAGTGCGAGTGGGAGTGGATTAGCGCAAGACATTTCCGTTTCGGTGAGGTCGAAAATGGGGTGCAAAGCAACTTCAACTTACCATGTCGAGTCACATAGAAGACATCGCTCAATTCTTCATCGTCCAGCTCGACCTTCGACACCCTCTCACCATTGAAATTGATAGCACATCGTATAGATTTCTTCGATGCAGCTATCCACAGACAATGTACTGGAATTTCCTTCTTGTTATGTTCTGGAACCTCCTGGTTTCGCATGGCTGCTTGAAGCGCCTCTGACGACGCGGAAAGCTCATTGCCGTTGATTGGATCGAGTACGAAAGAGGCGATCGGTCCCGCAAGGGATTCGTTGGTGAATGTCGGGGGTTTGGTCTCCACTATCCATTCGCCTAAAGAATTGATCAAGACGTAGATCTTGGTCATTCTATTTGAACGAAGCGAAAACAAGATTAGCTGATGAGCGAATCCGGAATCCACGTTCGGTCTGTTCTCACTCACCCTTTAGCGTATGATACGATTAGTCTCGGTCGATTTATGAGATCTGCAACCCCGATATTCATTCAGCCATGTCGTGAATACCCCTCAACCTCTACCTCAACGTCATGGAAGTAAACCCACCAGCTCCCATACCTGATACGACCCATCTCATTGACCCAACCACGGATTGTTCGCCCAGGACATTCTGGACATTGCCCTTCTTCTTCTTCTTTTTCATCTGTTCGCCATCCTCATTAAATCCTTCACGGAGTATCACATCCGGTCCTCGCATATCGATTATAGCTACAGTCTTCGAGGCGAAAGCAACCGCTATGAAGCCTATGAACACGACGCAATCATCGTTACATCAGCTTAGCAAATCTTCGCCACGACACTATCATTCTCTCAACAAGGCGTTTTTCCATTGGACTCACCTATGTCTGAAACAGCTGTACAGATCGGTTCACCTCTCTTCATCGTGAAAATAGCAACAGGTTTGAACCCATCGGTTTTGTATTTCGCCAGATGTCCAATCTCCAAGACCTCTTCCACCCATCCTTGTTCGTTATTATGCGTCTGAGACGAGATCGAGGGGAAGTATCCTGAATCATGCTCGTTGTTCATATTTTCATCAAGCTCTTCAACTTCATTATCTCTCGCTTTGCCTTTCGCTTCAGCGAACTTGGTCACAATGATTTCTCCTGTCCAGAAGGTGATCACGCATTCAAGCGCTTCTTTAGCCAAATGAACAGACTTGATGCGGACTTTCGACCTGTCGTGCATCCACAGCTGCGCAAGAGGTAGATGTTGGACATCCGGATGTTTCAAGTAATCTCCAATCGAGATCGTCAAATGTGGTAGAGGTCCAGGATACTCGAATCGGAGTGGTGTAGGCAGCAAGAGCAGATGAGGAGAAGCGTCCCAGAATCGGATCGTACAGTCCGCATGGGAAGTGATGAATATCCTATAGCTTTCCATTTTTGCTACTTTGACATCTGGAGCTCCATGAGACTGAAGGTCCGGTACTGCCATACCTCCGTGAATGGGTAATCTAGGTACGTCTTCCTCTCCGGCATTTTCGATTGCATAGCTGATCAGCCTTTTAAAGGTAGGTGTAGGTAAAGCGTACATCTCCATAGCCAGAACGCTTAATCCACCTGACCACAAACACGAGGGCAAACGCAGTTGTCGCCGGACCTTTCGTTTCTGAGGTGCAGTCCCATACAGCGAGTCAGGTGTCGGTACGCTCAGCGTAGGCGATGGAACTGGAGAAGCACCGGGGGTGGTCCAGGGCAATCTCCATCCTGATCCGGAGAAACTTCCGCTCCGCGGTGTTGAGGCCGATGGTGTACCTAGCGTTGGGGCGGGAGTCATAGCTACCAATTTTTCGCCTTCCCCGGGTAAGACGTAGTTCTTCCTTCCCGGCGAAGGAGGTATGACTGTTGACCGGGGCGGAGGGAATACCCAAGACTCCAGGCCTCTCAAAGCTGTAGGTTGCTGGACTTGAGGCAGGTTCATATCTGGAGTTAGCGAAATGATGATTGCTATGGGATCATGTGCGAGGTTGAAATACGGATTCGATCGAGGTAAGAGGATGAAGTCTTCTGGTGGAGTCTTGGTCAAGTAATTGGAGCTTCCGGTTGGCGCTAGCGAGTCCCTATAGGCATATCTTTCCTGCAATGGCATACTTTCCGATGGTGATTGGGGTGTGGTACCTCGCCTGAGGAGAGGGGGTTTATACGCTGGGAACTGAAGGATATTGACTCCCGGTTTCTCGCCTGGACTTTGTCCACCTAAGACCAATAAGAGAGTTTCACCACGTTCCGCGTATTCTACCGTGGCGTTAGAGATAGGTTCTAGCGTTGGGTCCGCTCCTTGAGCAGCAATTTGGGTTTTCAAAGTAGTCTGATCGGGGAAGCTTGCCCAGGTTAGCTTGAAGATCGGTTCTCGATTGGCTGCCACCGCTGTTGGTACTTCGTTGCCCTGAGGGTCTATTTCTACTTTTCTAAGCTGGTTGTCTAACGCTCCAGCATCAAACAAGGACTCCGCATCCGTGACGTTGACATCTTCATGCGTGATCGTGCGGACCATTAACGGTTTGTCCGATTCCGAATATGCCCAGAATGCTATACATCCGTCTGCATGTCCAGCAGCAAAAACCAGACCGTCGGGTCTCCAAGCGATAGATGTGACTGAGGGCGTTCGTTCGGTCCACAGTGAGCCGTCTGCATCTTGGTATGACCCTCCTCCGGGTGCTCCGGGCGGTAAAGTCATTTCAAACGTTTTGACGACCACATTCTTCTGTATATCCCAAGCGACAATTCCTCCTTCGTAGCCTATCAAGAGCGTGTTGAGGTCGCGAGGGTTCATGGAGATGCACGTGGCCATGGGTCTATACGATCACCAGCTATAATCAGCGTCCATCTGGAGTTTTGCAGTTTTGACCAGCGGGGGTTTGAGCCGGCATTGAGACCTGAACCCAAATGAAGGCGGATTCAACGACACTCACCCTCCCAAGGTCTTTCTTCTACCAGGGATTCCACTCTTCATCATTCTATGCTCATAATCACTCCAGCAATTCCCAATCTTCCAGTTCCCCAGACCCCTCCTGCTCAAGTCCCACGTCAAGGTGGTACCATCTTTGATCGTGAAGAATAGGTGAGTATGACTCGGAAGCGGTTGATCAACGCTGGTAACCGTTCCCCAGAGTGTATAGCTAATTTCCTTGACTGGTAGTGGTGGGTGAGTTAAGGGGTTGGGGTGATCTGTCATGTGTTGCAGGGAGAAGGTATGGAGGGTACTTGAGCTGTCTATGATGATCAAACGATGATGCCCAGGGTGGAAGAAGAGGAATTTGATCGATGCTGCGGGACCGGAAGAAGAGATTGTCGATACCGGCAAGGTGAACTGGAATGGCGCCTGTCCGTATACATGAACCAGACCAGACGAGGTACCGACAGCAAAGAGCGATAAGAGGGGGTCAACAGCCAGAGCTGAGACTTCCCCAGTCAAGCCGAGAGGCCGAAGATGTCCATATCGATAGAACGAATTCTCCTTTAATTGTTTGGAATAGTCGGTCTCTGGAGGTAAAATCGGCGCTCGACTTGGCTTGAACATCTTGCTCAGATCCTCCTCTCAGAGCAGAGTGCAATTGTGCTTGATTTGCAGCGACAAACGGAAACGTTGTCACTTGTTCAGTTGAAAGGAGTCGAATACACCGCTAAGGCGAGAGGTCGAAGGAGCTCCATAAACCAGAAGCGCGGTCGTGCCGATGAGAGTCTTGCAGGCCCTACAAGGATCAGCTGCTCGAGAGAAGTCGAAATCTGATTGTTTAGCTATGCTAAGATGACTGCGAGTGATGTTGGAATAGGAAGGATGATCCCAATTTGGACATGAATGACAACAACGCCTAAACGCGTGGAAAGGAACAAAGTTATCCGAAACACGAGAATTACTCTAACCAACAACAAAAACACGTAAACCGAATAATGAGAGCAACGTTAGTAGAGTGATTCTGCTTTCAGACTTGATATATCGCAATTTGCGCTAATGATTTCCGTAGACACGACTACGCTACGGATAAGTTGCGGCGCAAGGGGAATGACACTGAGAAGCTAGCTTCAGACTGCTGCATCATCGGTCTCCTTCGCTCTTACCCTGACCTCTTTCGGCGAGGCTTTCTTTATCGTGAGGGATATATCGCACGCTGGTCCGTCTACTAGGCCAAAGATCGATGATCAACGTAATGAAGTAAAGGTTTAAACTAAAAGCGATCGACCATTCCAATATCGCTGCAGTGGATGTCGCGGTCTCGCATTGCTCGAGTGTATGGCTTCCATTATCTGTGAATGGCTTTCCACCGCACTATCGCATTTCATGCTGATCGTTAGCGGTCAGTAGCGCTTGAGCCTGTTGGCTTGTAAAAGATCCTTCGAATCCAGAAAATGGGACTTGATCAACTTACGTAGGAGTAGAAATCACCGAATGCCGCTGCTAGACTGACTGCTAAACCCACCACGACCATCTTGCAAATCCCATTTCGTTTCAGGTGTTTCCTGTCCGGGTGTTCTTTCTTCAAGCACCACTATCATATCAAATTAACCCTTGTCAGGCCAGTTCGACATTTTAAATATTGTATGAATTTGGAGCATACAGCATACTCACGACTTCTGCAGTTTGGAAAATCGACGAAAATGCTATGCCGATAATAAAGCAGAACGTCCCGGACCAATGGATGGACTTGTGATCCCAGCAATTCCACTACAGACACACCACGCGTCCGCGCGTTCGAAATTCAATTCGCTGTACATTTCGACAGGTCGAACACAGGCTGAAGACTTACTTTCGCCAGTATAAACAGGCCTATACATCCTATGCCGCAAAAGAAAATAGCTAGCCAGCCTAAATGATCCAGCTAATCATAAGCTATTTCCGGCACTCGTATCATACGGGAGGGACCATCATCAGAATGGTCCACGTTACTTACTGTAGATTTTCTCTTTCAGTCGGACAGTACCAGGTATCCGGCCTTTATGCCTTAGATACCTGATCAAACACACCGAGGAGAAATACAAACTGGGTCGTTTCGGCTGGGAATCAGTGATTCTGTTCACCCCGGCAGTAGAAGTAAACCAAACTCACATGATGACGCTCAAGCAGATAATGAAGAACAAGGTCTCGTACGCCGCCCCGACCGACGAGATGAAGGCTACGGAAGCTTGAGTCTCTCGATACCTTGGCTTCCCATCTGCGATCCACGTCCCTAGTAGGATGACTAGTCCGAAGAACCAGACGATTGTAGCTGAAATCGGGATGTAAATGTATGGACCAGCAACTAACCCCAGAAGACAATCATAGTCAGCGAGATTTCATAACACCTCCGAACCATACATTGGGGGATAGAGACTTACATAGATTAGTGATAAACTTCTTCATCTTGGAATTTCGGTGAGCAGTCGGCCCATCATCTCGAACATCAGGCTGCTCGCCATTCTTAGTCATGTTACTTGTTCTTCCAGCACTCGAGTCCTCTTGTTCTATCTATCTCTCATAAAGCTACGATGGTGTTGACCCTTTACTTTCCGGTCGAATATATTTAGCCTGGCTCGCGGTGTGCGTCACTCAGGATAATGACTTGACTTTTTACGGTCCAATTTGTATCAGCTTCTGCCCAACGGCTTTCGCCTTTTTAATCTGTCTTGGTCTTCCCGATTACAGACTGCCAAAGCACTCATATTATAATCATGCATCCCCTCAGAAGGCCTATATATACATGCCAGCGTGGTTGTCCAAACTACCAGTACAGTAAGCGGGGTATCTCAGTCAAAGGATAGACAAAGGCGGCAGTGGATACAGTATGATCCGCCTCATACAGTACACATGCCACGCCGGTCAATCACCATGAAAAGGCCAACCTTTCATTCATACGCGTTTGACTTCAAAATTGACACAGCGTGCACATTGATCCTTACATCTTTGGATCCATTCTTGACTAACAAAGGGAGCGGTAAATCAATGGTATTGCACAGTATGAAGTATGGCTCAACAGGATATTTATCTTGAGGAAGCGCTCGATACGATCGCGAAGCCTCCTCCAAGGCGTCCTGGACTAGCTTTTTGTCCTGCTCTGTGCCTGTCCTATCGATTGTGTCCGTGATTCTATTCAGCGTCACATGGGAGAAATAGGTAGGCGTGCTGTAATTCATCTCCCGCCGTCCAGTAAATCGACTCATGTCCGTGGTAGACTTATCTGAAGCTGTCCCCCAGGCGAGACTATAGAGTTTATTTCGAAGTCCTGGTCGATATTCGACGAATCTGGCTGCAGGACTCGCGGTGGCTTGGGCCAAGAAGCCATCTGTAATCGGATGTTGGCCAATCTTGGCATTGTTGACCATGGTATTCACCTCAGGACTGACGCTGTCCTCTAGGTCGAAGACGATAGTGCTATAGGTCCATCTCAGGTTTGATTGATGTACTGCCGGTGAGAGTGAGTCTTGACTGATGTCGAGGGCTTCATACCCTTTCTTCACTTCGACCACAGTTATTTGCTCAGCCAGGGATCTCATGAGGGGCTCCTTAGCATTTGGCAAGTGTTCCTGCTCGTCAGGGGTGAGATAGACGATGTCCTGGTCGCTGTGAGACATGGTCCCGCGGCAAAGTGTTTTGAGCTCTCACGAAGCTGGGGTGGAAAGAAGTGGCCCTCTCAATGTATATTGAGCAGATATCTTATCGTGAATTTTTTCCTCCGATGAAGGAGCAGAATTGGAGCCGATCTTCCAGTAGTTTACGGGGTATATCTAATCAAGCTTGAGGGCTTATGCGCAATTCCTGAGAGAAGACTGAGGCACGCTGCTTTCCCATCTCTTAAGTACAGAACGTCCGTTGTAGTAGCCACAATGACGTACAGTATGGTACGCGCGGAGCTGATAGTGACGATTGACTGACCAAGTCGAGACAGTACTCGGAATAAAGGATACCCACCTTTGTCTCTACTCCTTAGAAGACCCATGACGATAAGTGAGATCACTGTGGAGTTTCTCGGCAGTCCCGGCTCAGAAATATGCAGCCATGACAGCGTATGACATCGTAGGGGTTTCCAAGCCTGGGGTCACATCAGAGAGCACGAAGAGAAGGCTTTGGACCGAGCAAGGATCGAGTCTACTGTGGCTACGTTGGCTGTAAGCTCCTTCAGAGGCAGCTCGGGGACAGAGGGCTGGCATTGCTTGTGAGAAGCATCCAACGCTGCGAGGTCTGAGATGATACCAGATTGGACTTTTCTGTTATGTTTCGTTCTATAGGGACAACGACTGAGCCAAAAAAGCATCAACGACAAGCCTGCTATAAATAGTCTATGTTGAGTGGAGGATCAAGTTGAACTACAGCAGTATCATTTGCCCTCATTCGATGCATAATTACAGTATGCTTGTCACCCTAGCACTGGTCCGCTAACTAGGTGGACCCCATCTCAAGCCGTAATACGACGGTGACTTGGCATGTATTGCGCTCAACAACAGCGACTAAGCTACTAAAGAAAGACTTCCTCAAATAGGGCTTCAAGCTGGGCTTCGCTTCGCTCGCTGACGTATCCCAGCGATTCGCCTCCCAGTATCAGCAGATAGCCTGGGCCCTCCTGATGCTCGGGCACGTACTGTACGCGCGTCCCTCTCGCTTGAAACGCTGCCGAAGCCTGAGCGGGGTCGGCGTACTGTGACCACTGAGTCTCGTACACCCATTGTAAGCTTGGCGCGATCGCATCTCTAATCTGGCTCCTGCAGGAACTCTGCAATGATTCTGTCGCTCCAATTGCGGCGGCTGACCAGCTCGCAAGTTTATTCTTCTGGATATAGCGAGACCATTCAGCAAGCGAGTACTGTTCTGAGAACGAGCGAGTGAGTTCGAATTTCAATCTCGTTCTTGGGTCTAGCCGACTTTCTTGTGAATCCTTGAAGGTCTTAAAGTCGCCGGATGTCACGGATCTCCAATCTAACGTCCCAGGATCGCCTAAAACCAGATTGAGATCTGAGCTTGACAAACGGGGTTATGTACGTCTCGGGAAGTAGACTTACTGTTCATGTTTCGAGCTTGCATTGTGTCTGTATTTGGAAACTTGAAATGCTGTTTAGAAGTGAGACGAGGAATTGCAGGTGAATGCATCGCTTCGAAGAAGCTTATATACATGCCCTGATTGGAAAAGTAAGGCGCTCTTGATGGCGACAACACCACGCTACAATCCTTTGATGTCTCCCGATCCTTTCTGCTGAGAAGACGACCACCGTTGTCCATGACGACCCAGCGATGTGGCAGGATTACTGAACAGCTCATATAGTGTAGTTGGGTGTGTCTGATCAAAGGTGGTCTTTTGCATACGTCAGAGCTGCCCAGGAAGTGGCGCGATAGAGTCCAATGTCTATGCATCTGAATACTCATCTTCAACATCATCCTTTCTGTACGAGCTATGCAGAGTGTCACGAGAGCTCACTTGCTTCGTGAAACCGCATCTTAGTCATAAAGCCTATCAAGGTCGAGATGGAGTCTGGACTCCAGGGCGCCGCATCTCTGCTTTGTTTTCGGAAGGCTTCTCATGAGTCGATCGGAATTCGCCTCAGAAGGGTGAGGCGATGAGTCGCGCACAAAAGAGGCGATGAGTCGCGCACAAAAGCTGTAGCAACCTTTCAACATCGGTCTACACGTCTGCACAGAAATACATGAGTAATAGCAACCCACGCTGCGCCGAAGAATCTCAAGAACGAATTGTCTTCTCCCGACATGTCCGGCCGGAACCTCATGGAACTCAACGATCTTCCTGATGTCACGGCCCTTGGTGGCGACCCCACTAGAATCGCCACCACACCTTGATCTGCTCACTTCAAGCTTCTTCGACCCTTTACATGCAGCCAGGCAAACTGTCTTTTCGCTCGTTGGCCTTTTGACGAGTAGGATATCCTGGGTAAGAGAGCGTTAGTTTGGTAAAGAACAGTCTAATCACATGTCCCTTCAGGGCAAGCTACCGGACTAATTTACCATTAGACTTTTTATCTTTACTTTATGCAATTCACATTCCTCGAAATCCTTGAGAGCTGACTTTCGCACCGCAAATATATCGCTCTTTGCTATCGGTCCTTCGTGGGAAATCCACATTTACAGCCACAGGTCCGCTCGAGCTAATTCGTCCGTGCAAGGGCCAAGGTCATATGTTCATGATCCTTTGGTACCGAAGAATGTGGACCTTTCGGACCCAAATGATGTATCTTGGCTCATTACTCTGTGCGCTGCTGCGGACTAGTCAGGTAGCTCAAAGCTAGCTCAGGATGACGAAGGGCACTTGAAAGCCATGGCTTAGGTAGCTTCGAATGCTACAACTCATGTACAGCTGAACACAGAGACGAGTGAGAGCGGGAGGAAGCCAACGATCCCATACTATCCCTTTGAACGCTCTGGCCGCTGAAAGCAGACGAAGAAGCGTTCTCATGTTCTCATAAATCATGAAGCTTCCGCAAACTTACCACACACGAAAAGCTCCGTCAACCATCCATTATGCGAACGGTCTGAGACGAAACGAATATGTGCAATCGCATTATCTCACTGTAATTATCAACGGGAAGTCTCAGTCACATAAAGATGAATGGGAGACAGGGTTCTGAATGGAAAAAAGGGGCTGTCTTACGTTGTTACCCCGGGAAACAGGAACAAACGAACAAACGGACTTTTCGCTTCTCATTTCAATTGCACCGTCTCGTTTCGAAGCCCCGAATTCATTATCGATTTTGATAACCCCGAATACTAGTCTATCATAGATAAAGTGCATCATAACGGCAGGATGTGCGATACCATACATTGCGCAGACCACCAAAGGGAGGAGAGGCGGCTGACATGAGAAGGAAAAGAAGCTTGCGATAAAGGGTAGCTAATTAGCGTCGTCTAGAGGACAAAAGGATATCTGAGTCAGAAAGATATTCCTTTTCTCCCAATTCTGACTTGACTGGGACCTCCTGAACACAGCTGATCAGCTAAGGAAGCTAACGGTCAGGATGGACCGATGAGGTGTCCTGCTATACTAGTTTATTTCGAATCAGGCCGGGAACATGACTTGCTATTGTTGATGTAGATGGTCTAGCTTGAATGTCTTCAGGACTGGAATAGCTCTGTTGGTCATATCATACCATACAACTCAGATTGATTGTGTATGTCTGTTTGTACGATCCCGCTTGGACCTGGCTGGAACTGCAATCTCACCAAGATCACAATCTTTGTACCTTAGTGGACGGAAGGAGGAAGGATGTTGATCAACACACGTAAATCACGAAGCTAAAGTCAAACAGAAACAAGATTATCATCTTCCGCTAGCAACGGATAGAAAAGACAAAAGAATCGAATACAGGTCGATATCCGCCTGGTTAGCTTGAAACGCTCTGTGGTCATCAATCAATCAAGATAGAACCCCTTGCCCTAGCCTCTAGCTTCTAGCTTCAAGGCCTCTGAACGTATACCGATACCTTTCGTACCTTCCTTTCGACGCTGCCGCGCAACTCTAGCCAGGCCCCACCCATCGAAGCTGGCTGAAGACGATCATCCCATACCATAAATAAGCATCATGTCAACTTCCACATCTTCTTATTCGCTCTCACCGTTCCCCCTTCCTCCTTCAATCGATCATCTCCTCGCCCCCAACGAGAACGAGCAAGGGCATCGCAAGATGATCTCACCACCACTCGGACCCCTAGCAGCTCTGCCTGATCATGTCGAACCTCTAAAACGATTCCGGATATTGCTCTTAGTATCATCGATCAACTCGTTCACACAGCGCGTCTATTCCTATCTTCACTATCTAGGCTTCGAGCAGGTCTCGATTCAATTAGCTACAAGCGATGAGGATATGTTGAATGCTGCGGAAGGATGGGATGCGGATATCGTGCTTTGCCCATTCCTGACTAAGAAATTGCCGGAATCCATATATAGCCGAGTGAGTTAAATGTTTCTAATCGCATAACGATCTTACTTCCTCATGATTTGTCTTTGACTTGTTCACGTATGTTTGGCGACGCTGACCATCAATTGTAGTGGATAACATTGGTTGTTCATCCCGGACCACCAGGAGATGCCGGACCATCCTCTCTTGACTGGGTGTTAATGGGAGATGATGGGTCAATCGCAGACTCCTCGGAAGCACTGGACGTGTTACTCAACAAGTCTATCGTCGACAGAGGTCCCACTCAGAGGAGTCACTGGGGTACGATCTGTTTTCAAGCGAACGAAGAGCTTGACGGAGGAGCAGTGTGGGCTTGGGAACAATACGCTCTCCCACCAATTGGGAGCATAACCAAAGCCGGTCTATACCAGAATCAGCATTCTATCGGGGCTATCAGCGCAACCATCCACGCCTTGATTAGGGTATACGAGCAGACCGCCGGTGCAGGTCTGCCCAAATCCGACTGGCTGAAAGCTACCCCCAAATCGGAATGGTCAACGCACTGCGTTTCCCTTCGCCAACCTTTCTTGGGAGGATCGACGACCGATAGACCTTTATTGCAATCTACGAAACGCCGGCCAATTTTCGAGGTCCATACTGCTGAAGATATACTGAGGATACTCAATGCAAGTGATAGTCAGCCCGGCTCGATGCTTAATTCCTTGACGGCCAATTCGAAGTCTTCGCTATTCGCTTACGGTGCCCATGTTCATGCCGACGTGTCTACTATTCCCGCATCGCTATACGTTTCGCTTGGCTACGAATCGTTCAGTGAGATCCCGAATGGGAAGATCATAGCCACTAGACAGGGAGCGATTTTCATCAAGACTCGACAGGTCCCCGGGAGAACGGCTGCGGGCATCTGGATAACTCATGGAAGGGTACCGAGGGGTAAAGACAAGCCGATCGATCCCAAGATCCCCATGGTAGATGCTATCCGAGCTGCGGGCCATGGTGCTGCATTGGACGGTGTAAGGGAATGGGAGCAGAATACATGGACAGAGCGAATAGGTGAATGGCAAGAAGTATATGTAAAGAGTATAGAGGATGATGGGGGGATCGCTCAACTGGTGTACTGGAACTTCTAGTGAGTCATCCTGAATCAAAGAGCCAAAAATGTCCAAATGAAGCGGAACGCTTATATCCACTGATTCTTGATCATCGCAGCAACGGAGCATTCACCACTACAAATTGTCAATACCTCCTCAGAGCTCTGCAATGGGCTACGGCACCTAAGCGCGGAAATGTGAAGATTTTAGCTTTGATGGGCGGTCATTACTTCTCGAACGGGATCGCTCTTAACACCATAGAAAACGCTTCCTCTCCCGGGCGAGAGACTTGGGACAATATCAGCGCAATTGACGATATTGTCTCTTTCCTCGTTGGCGATATCTCTACCGAAGTACCGGCCTTCCTCGAGAATGTGCAGCCCTTATCGCAAAGGGGGATCGTCACGGTTGCCTGTGTTAGGGGCAACGCGGCTGCTGGGGGTGTAGCATTAGCTGCGGCGTGCGATGTCGTCTTGGCTGGAAGAAATGTGGTGCTCAATCCCTCGTACAGAGGTATGGGTTTACACGGCAGTGAACTTCACTCGTAAGTTCGAGTCGTCCCTTACGTCTCACCCTCTCTGCATAGGCTGCACGCTGACATCGGTATGTCCATCTCAATCAGGTACTCTTACCTCAAACGATGCGGCCCCGTTCACGCGGCTACGCTTCTAAGAGCTATGAAACCTCTAAACACCGCTATCGCTCATCAGTGGGGACTGGTCGACATAGAGATAGGCAGCTCACACCAGACTTTGGCCGAAGCAGAACCCCTCTTCGTTAATTCAGTTCTCACAATTCTCAATAGTCCAGCCGAACACGTCTCTTCGCCCGAATCAACCTTCAGATGCGCACCATGGTGTCGACCATCCCAATTCACCGATATCGATCCCAGCAAATCTCTTGTTGGTGTTTTGTGCGAAAGCAAAATATCGAACTACACGAGCAAGCGAGACTTCCCGCCTTTGTTGCATTATCGAAACGAGGAATTATCTCAGATGCTTTTGGATTCATTCCATCCTATCAGATCGAATCGATACCATTCAAGGCGTTACAAATTCATCCGAAAGACAAAGGCTTCTTCTACGCCTGCGCGATACATGATACATAACGCTCAAGCTACACCAGATGAGGAGGATACAAGGGAGTTTGATGATGCTCCAGGTTGGGTTCGAGGGGAAGAATGGGGATTCGTCGATCTGCCAACGCCTAAATCGCTCGAGACTAGCGAAAGCACGAGAATCGATATATTCAATGACGGTACACTCGATTCCCCGGCCGAAGAAAGGGCTACTCAAGATGAGACTCCAGTACATTCCTCAACAACTCGAGTGGAGCATGCGTCTGGGATTGGAGCTGAAAATGGAGCTGATCTTTCACATGTGCCACCGGAGATGCCTCGTAAATCATCGGAAGTACCTACACTCATCCCCTCCGCTCTGATCGACGACCACGCACACGCACACGCACATCCTTCTCCGGCAATGTCAAGCTCTTCTTCGGGCGAAGGTCCCTTACCCACTACTCCAATGATGGATATCCCACCTACGAAATCGGCGCATTCCGCATCGTCTTTGAGCCCAAGTCGGAACGGTAGATTGCAAATCTCAGGTTCCTCTAGTCCAGCGTCACCTTCGAAGAGATTATCATTATTCAGGAACACTTCTTCTACTTCATCTTCTTCGCCTCGAGGAGATCATGTTCCACCCTTACCTATCTCTGCTTCGTCGAAAGGCGGTCAAAAGCAGACGGTTGTTAGCGGTAAACAGATGATCGATCAGTTCGGTAATGTCCAATCCATCCATACACAATCTCAATCTCAATCGACGAAAGGACCGAAAGAGAGAGAAAAGAAAGGAACGTTCAGAATAATCAAGAAAAAGGTCAAGAACGCTTTGAGATCTTTGAACGGAGGGGAATCATCCTCAACATCGACAGCGATAAAGACAACACAGCCGAAATCTCATGGATCGCTATCCGGAGGAAACGACCTGACGACAAGCAAGAGTATTAGCTCTAATTCTAGTAATAGCCGTTCAATCACTATGACCAGATCGAAAAGTAGTACGAATACGCCTTCTGCCATCAGCAAAAAAGGGATATCAAGCGATGACTATAACTTCCGAATCAAGGATCAGAAAGAACCCAGCCGAGAAAACGGGACGTGCGAGTGGCCTTGTCTTGTGACTGGTGGTGAGGAGGAAGGTGAAGGTGAAGCGGAAGCGGAAGCGAACGAAGGGCCTACTTCGGGGAAGAGTACTAGCCTCGTACCGGTACGAGTAGTCCAACAGGCATCTTGAGCTTACTCTAAGCGTCGATTTGACTCGTGTGACGAATACCAATCGACCTGACTTGCCCATCAGTGGAGATTAAAAAAACGTTACATTGTATATCATATTAGCTTAAGCTTTTTCTTTTATACCTTGTATACATACACCTTTCTTGGGATTTTGCAAAATACCTCTTGTTCATTTTCATTTGATTACCCACATGTACAATAATGGAAAGGTGAATAATCGTATCCATATCCATAAACATATCCGGAGGAACTTATCTGTACATCCATACCCTTCGCTATACGCTCGTCCGAGACGACTGTACGACTGTACATGCACCACACCACACCACACCACACCATGCTCAAGTCTTATTACTCCTTGTGAGGATCTCACATGGTCTCTTCGCGAGTCATAGGATCATTCGTATACCACCAAAGCCAAGGAATCACTATGATCTTTTGCGAAATGCAGATCGAGAATCCAATCAAAGATCGATCAAGACGCTCTACTTCCACTCATACTTGATAAATTGCATATTTCCAGATTTCTACTCAGGGCGCAACTTTACTTCACTTTACTTTCACAGCTTATGCTCTGCTTTTCAGACGATACTTCCAATTTGCTTCTGTTCTCCAATCTCTGTGTCTGTGAACGTACTCACACTCTGCTTTTCTGTCTTTTTGCTTACATTCGTCTTCTGCTTGTTTGGGGTCGGGACGAACGATTTGATATCGTCGAGCACTCATTTACCTGGCTTTGTTGGCACCTCCAACGACTTTACCTTTGCCTCTACCTTTGCCCAAGACCTTTCTTCGTTGTTTGAACATATAAGTGTAGAGGAAGTAGAGGGCTGATTCCGGCATGTACCAATGATCGAAGTCAACATCAGTATTCATTATAAATTTTCAAGTCTCAGTCTTTACTTCCGACTTCCAATTCTCCGCAGTACAGATCGTTCCATGACCGCCAATTCGACTGAGAGCGAAAAGTATCAAGAGTATAAGAGATACTCACAAGGCCACCACACGAAGAACATCACCAATCTAAACACTTCCAACGGGCCCCAGCTCTGGGTAGACACGCCCTGCTTGACATTCGACTTGGCAAGACTCCACAGGATATTTCTTCCTAGTGTCGTCTTGAGCAAGAGCTCCCTAGCTTTCGGGGGAAGGTTAGAGATGAATGTCGATATGGCTGGTTTGAAGAATGAGAAAGGTGGTAAAGTCGAGAAAGCCAGAAAGGCCTCGCTGGACGCTCCGAGTGGGTATAAAGGGATAAATGTCGTGTATCTCAGCCAGTTCAGGATGGGCGATTGGATCTGGAGGAGGTTAAGGAAGTAGTATGTGTATCGGATGACTTCGGTGAATGACCATGCGAAGAGCATGGTAGTGAACAAGGGGGAAGAGTGGGACTGCGAGATCCATGTTAATTTCTCGTCAGCTTTCGTTCGTCTCGTATCGTACATATCGTGTTTCATTTCATGATTTATTACATTCTATAGCTTGAAGTTGGACATGGAGGTTAAGCATGAGAATCGGAGCAATACGCACGACTTCAGGGACAGCTTCCACCACTCCCCAGACAGTCCAGACTCTACTGAACACCTGACTGAACACCGTACCCAGCGGACTCCTGACTAAGCCTAGAGCAGTATGGACAACTTCGAGGACGGCAAGCGACTGAGTGTATTTAGTATACCACCCAAGGTTCTTGAAGTCGTACGACCCGCTCAGATGGTTGATGAGCTGATTGAGGGGTTTGATCTTTGACGAAGAGGTGCTGGAGGTGAATACTCTAGTGAGGAAAGAGCTTTGTCCAGCCGTCTGTTGCAGAGTCGATCGAGGGGTGAACATGAATGTCACGGTGATCATCAAGAGATTGGCCCAGAGCAGAGCGGATAGGGCGTTATAGGCTAGGAGGTAGATTTTGATGGGAATAAGGCCGGATTTGACTGCGAGATAAACCAAATCCGAGGGTGTCCAAGGATCGCATCAGCATTGAATTTCCACCACCATATCACGTTGGGCTAAGCTCGATGTTGAGTTGTGATGCAATAAAATGATTAGACATACCATCTTGCCCCTTTCGCGCAACTCGCTCTTTCTCCTGCTCTACCCTCTCCTTAGCGGGAGCTTGCGATTGAGCTTTGGCGGACATATTATCTAATTCGCGATTTGTGAAATCTGTCTTAGGCGTGATGGAATGTGATCTAGCTGGACGACTCGCTTGACTCTCTTTCAGAGATTGTGGTACTTTCCCTTTTCGACCTGGTGAAGGTGAAGGAGTCGTGGGGCAGTGATCCTTGCTATTCAATGATGACGGAGTCAGAGGAAGGGTTTCTCGGATATTCGCTAAAGAGGCAGAAGGCGAGAATCTAGAGTATATAGGAGTGACAGATGGTTCGTTGGTGGAATGATTTGGCTGATCCTTATTTGGTGTTGCAGGGCCTGGCTGATCGAGTGTGGGTGGGGCGACAGAAGGTAAGCTTGTACTCGACGCTGAGGAGCCAGCTCTTGCAGATTGAGTTGAAGTGTAGTTGCCTTTCTCTTGCGCTTGAGGATGGAAGGAAGGGGTATCGGCATTATCAGCTATGAATCCGATGTGAAGACAGACAGACAGACAGTATATGCAGCCGAAAGCCAGATACCCCTTATATGCATGCAGCGGATTGGAAGACTGGACTCACCTGGCTACGTGCTGCCGGGGATAATACCTTGACGACGAACTCAGGGGTAAGATGGTTGATGTTCTGGCAGGCCTGATGAGAAGAAGAGCGAGAAGAGAAAGGTGTTGTTGTCATGTTGTTGTCATGTTGCCAAAACACCAAAACTGACGAAACCGCCAATCAAACGAGCCGGGAATTAATTTCGCCCTTACAAACTCGCTCCCCCCATTCAATAATGACAAGACAATCCACTGCGCCTACATAGCAGTGACGACCCAGATCTCTTCGACATCATGCATGGAATGTAATATACACATATATATGTCAAAACATCAACTCCACCTACATCGCCATCGCCATCGCCATCGCATAGTCTCAATCTCCATAATAAGCTTATACAGCCTTGATACGCTTTCCAATTTGAGCTTGGAAACCAGCCTTGATGGCAGATACGGAACGTCCTATTATACACAATTATCAGCATAATTACACAAGTAAGGGATCTATGTATTCAAAGGTCGACAACTCACTCGATCCACATGATTCACAAGTCATGAAATATAATCGGTTCTCTTTTCCAAGTAAAGTATCGGGTGATTTACAGATCTTACACGTAACGTATTCGACTATATATCGTGATTGTCATTTCAGCTTCTGTTGTTGCATGCAGCTATACTAAGCTGAAAGTTAAATGACTGACCGATATATTTCCTCAACACAGTCTCAATTTGTTTTTGACTATATCTTCCCTTCATGATCAATCTAGAAGCTCCATCAATAGAACCAGTCGTACCCAACTCGGAGTAGAGGAAAGCGATGACGTGATCCGGTTGTCTGTGCATCCTTCGACAGATGTCTGAGACGTTCGCAAAGACGGTCTTCTTGGTTCCTTCTCTCGCCACCTGAGGGGGCACAATGGTATACCTTCGTTTTTCACCTGCAAGTTCAGGGTTATGTGCGTGCAACAGTCCAAAGAATCGTCGAAGCAGCTATAGATTGCAATAATGAGATATCAAGCATGAGTAAGTAATCTATCCTCAAGCACAATCTCGCCACCAGTGTCAGTGTGAGTGGACTTACCTCGGGATAAGTAGCTTCTCGACCTTCGACGACCCAAGCTTCTTTTCCAGGTTCTCCACTTTCGGCATCACCATTCGCACCATTTGCTTTCGAGAAAACGTCATCTCCCAGATCACCATCTGCGTCTTCGCCATCGGCGGCTGCTTCGTTGTTTTCGTTGTCGAGATCATCTAATTCCTGAGCGAACGCAGCAGTCTTTTTCGACTTCTTCTTCTTCACCAGATCCAGACCCTCTGTAGCTGCTGCTGAGGTGGATGGGTCGGCGGATTCCTGAAATCGTCGACGATGATGTCGTCAGCTGAGGCGTACGTAAACCATGTACGTACGGATTTGCGTACGCACGGACGAAAATGATTTGGCTAGAGTTGGACAGAGCAGGATTGGGAGGATGATAATTGAGATGAGATGAAATGCTCACCAAGTCAAGAGGGATATCCTTCTTCTTCTTTTTCTTCTTCTTCATATCAGCGAACAAGTCACCAGCATCTTCGGCAGGTTGTTCAGCTTCGACAGGAGTCGCCACTCCGGACCCTCCTTCCTCTTGGGCCGAGCTCGAGGGAGCGGCGGCTGCAGGAGTCGGTTCAGGTTCGGCAGCGGCGGCGGCGACTGGAGCTGGAGCAGGTGTATCTTCTACGGGATCAGCTACGACCGTCTTCTTCTTCTTTTTCTTCATTCCTGCGAACAAGTCAACTTCTGGGTCGGCCACTGCGAGGGAATATTCACAAGTTAGCTGGTTGAATTCTGGTTTTCCTCTTGAGCAAGAAAAAAACTCACTTTTGGGCGATATGTGTTGTATTTCGGTGATTGTCTGTGCGCTTGTCGGTCTGATAGTGGTGGTTAGAGTCTGTTTAGATGTTCTTCTTGAGATTGTTTACGCTTTATCGATGTATTGATATTGAATATATATGTTAATTGAGCAGATGAATGAATGAACAATGAGATGAATTCGCATGAACACGAACAATTATCCATTATCCCCTTGCCTGGTTCTAACCGACTCGATGATTCATTTTATGCACGTACTCCATTTAATTTAGGTTGCATGCATGGTATTCAGCGGATATTTTCGGGATTGCACCAAAGTGGCATTCCTGCAACCTATCAATCATTCCGCCCCTTCCTTTCCCTTAGACTCCTTCCTCACTCACTGTCACTCCTCGCTGAAATCGTCAACTGGATATTCACAACTAATCATCATCCTCCTCACCGTTACTCACCACTCATCATAGTCTCATCCCTCAAAATGTTCACTCGAACTGTCCGACCCGCCCTCAATGTCGCTCGTGCCGCCCAACAACAGTCTCAGGGTATGGCTACCCTCCGAGAAATCGAGCAAAGGTGGGTTCAAGTGTTTTAGCCATTTCGGGGTAGATGTCCGACGGACCATTACTTGGGCATTTCGCACAGCGTGAAGCCAGGATAGAATGGATACTATTAGAATGAGGGCAATGAGCGAAGCCCAGGAGCATGCATAGCAGTGCGAGAGGGGATGGGATATACGGGTGGTGGAATAATGCTAATGCTGGAATTATTTGGTGTAGATTGAAGTCTGTTAGAAACATTGAGAAGATCACCAAGGTGAGTTCATACACACACCTCATGCGATTCCCAGGTCTACAAGAAGAATACTAAAGCTGTTATACTACCATTGCAGTCGATGAAGGTTGTCGCTTCTACCAAATTGACTCGAGCGGAACGAGCTATGAGAGAAGCTAAGAAGTACGGAGCTGCCAACAACGGTGAGTGTCCCGCCCTTCATAACATGTTGAAAGATACCAAAACCCTCAAGCCGGGTGTAAAACTCAAACTGACGTCTGTCCTCCTCTCTGGCCCGTAGAGCTCTTCAAGCACACCGAGATTGAGAAATCCGAAGAAGCTCCCAAGATCCTCTACGTCGGTATCTCCTCCGACGGTGGTCTATGCGGTGGTATCCACTCATCCATCTCTCGAGCCGTCAAGAAGGCCATGGCTGAGCAACCTGGTACCCTCGCCGTCGTTGGTGACAAGCCCAAATCCCAATTGTCCAGAGCCATGCCCCAAGCTTTCAAGGTCACCTTCAACGCTGTCGGTAAAGACGTACCCACCTTCGCTGAGGCTTCCGCTATTGCCGATGAGATCGTTAAGAACGGTGGAGAATGGGATGAGGTGAGTTGAAATCTACTTTTCTTTTATTCAATCACGCAATCACAGATCGTTCCAGCTTGACCATGAGCCATCTCATTGTCTTTGGATGGCAATCAGCTTGAGATCGCACGCGAACGAGCGAATGCTAACGGATTTGACCTGTTTCTCATTGCTTTCCCACAGATCAAAATCATCTCCAACAAATACCTTTCCGCCATCTCTTACGAATCCGGCGTCACCTCCGTCATCTCCGCCAAGGCTCTTCAAGCCGCCGCCGGTTTCCAAGCTTACGAGATGGAGGAAGATGTCTCCAAGGATCTCGCCGAATTCGCCCTTGCCAACGCTATCTACACTGCTCTCGTCGAGGGTCACGCCGCCGAGATTTCCGCTCGACGAACTGCCATGGAGAACGCTTCCAACGTGGGTTTGCGTACTTCACTTTCCTCCTCTACCTTTTCACCCTCTTCATCCTCTCCCTACACTTCAACTTTTGTATCCCCTCTATCTTGTCAATTCTCCCATTCTACTCTCATTCCCGCCTCCCCCTCTTGCACCTGCGCATCGTGCTCCCTCACTCTCCCTCTTCACACTACGTATGGACACTGACACCGAATATGCACACACATACAGAACGCCAACGATATGATGGCTTCCCTCCAACTTCAATACAACAGAGGTCGACAAGCAGTCATCACCAATGAACTTATCGATATCATTACTGTGAGTGCTATTGTATCGAAATCAACCGAAATCCGTTTGCTAATCTTGCTTTACTTTGAAGGGTGCTTCCGCTTTGTAAGAAGTGCAGTCTTGTCATCATAGAAGGTACAGGTCCAGGCGGAGGTGCAAGCGCATGAGGCGGGACTAATCATCCATAACAAACAATACAAAATGTTTTGATAGTGCGATGCTATCGGAATCAAGAAGGACAAGCATGGGTGTGATTTTCAAATTTAATCGCTTTCTCCTTTCCCACCTGGCAAGCAGAGGGCGATAGGTACTGCAACTAATTCGTGATCGCGGGAGTTGTGCTCATCATTTCAGACTGACCGACCATCCTACTCGCATTCTCATTCTGACATGACATAATCTCACTGACAAGATTCACACTGTACCGAGTTGTGGACATGGATGAGCCGGGGATATGTTAATTTACATGCACCGTGCCCGTGCAACTCGGGAGGCAAAGGACAGGTCGATTGTGGAAAAAAGCAGGGCTTACAAGCCCTTGTAAGTAACCGGTATACTCCAATGAAAATGAGAAGGAATCATACCGGCAAACACCCCTTCTTGGGGACCAGTCAGCGTCAGCTCGAATGCGTCCTTCGTATCTGTATCTAACGGACCACGTCACCAAAGGACCATCTTGCGGGCTGTGTAAAGTACAAAGGAGAGCTGGAGAGCTGAGCTCTTCCAGGACAAAGGACGAACCCAACCCGACCAGCCTATCGAGTCAATCTGCAGCCCGACCCCGACCGTCCAGCATTGCACTGTACTCTATCTACCTTATGCGTACGATGTAATGTGATGCGACGCAACGCAACGCAACGCATAAATACTAATTCATCAAGAGGGCTAACCGAATATTCAACCCAATTACACGCACATCTCTTTCAGTCAGTCCTTCATCATCTAGTCGCTACTCATTTGCCGGTCTGCAAATACACTCACTACGTACACTTGCACTTCACTACTGTACAACTCACGGACACAAGTTCGCCGACCCACAATGTCTGACAAAGCCCCGTAAGCCAGATTCCTCCTCTCAGCATCCTCATCATCCTCAGTATCGATCTTTTCGAACAGGAAACGACTGGCCATTGATCGTTGCACAACGAAATTGCAGAAACGTCTTCTTCGTCGTCGCTATTAACGGTAAGTCCCATCTTCAACCTATATCTCCATTCAGTACCCTCATCGTCACTTCGCCTCTCGTCCCAATCCCTTCACGCTGATTGACCGTCAACACCTCCTAATGCGATATCCCATATTTCATATTTTCGCCAAAGGCAAAGAACTAGGTCAGATCCAGTTCAAGCTATATGACGACGTAACCCCCAAAACCTCTGCCAATTTTAGGAGTCTCTGTACCGGTAAGGTACGTCTATCTTGTCGTTGTCGTTGTCGTTGTCGTTGTCGTTGTCGTTGTCGTTGTCGTTTTCCTTGTCTGTGTCTTTGTTCTTGTCCTTGTCCTCAATCAAGCGCACGTCCCCTTTTTCAAGCCACACGCCCATATCAAGTCTGAGATTTCATAATTCGGCTGACCCCTGCTTGATCATGGTCCGCTGCCTCAATCGCAATCAGAAACCCGACGGGACACCTTTACCTAAAGGATTCAGCTACAAAGGTACCATCTTCCACAGGATCATACCTGACTTCATGATCCAAGGGGGCGATTTCGAGCGGGGCGACGGAACTGGTGGACAGGTAAGTTGAGTTAATGACATCTTCCAAGTAATCGCCTGCATACTCGGATTGCGGATGGTCGCATTCCGAACGGAGGTACATCCCGGGATGGTCCGTAGGTTGGTGAGTTGTAGAGACACTGAGCAATATATCGAATTTCACCTCTAGTCTATCTACGGCGAAAAGTTCAACGATGAGAATTTCAACAAGAAACATGACAGTAAGTCCAAGTTTAAACTCAAATTCAGATGCAAAGAAGCTCGAACTCGGACTCCGATTCGATATCTGTCATTCTCTGTCACATCTCATGTCGACTTAGCCTTGACCATACAGTGACTGACTGATGATCACTGCTCGTCTCAACCCAGAAATCGGTCTTCTCTCTTCTGCAAATGCAGGGCCAAATACAAACGGATCCCAGTTCTTCATAACTACCACTCAGGCTTGTCCATGGTTAGAGTGAGTCTTTATCGGATCCGGCGACAGCGCAATATTCCACCTATCCCGTCCCGGTCATTCGTACAGCCGCGCCTCCGTCAAGGAGAACTCAATCTCTTACTCTCGCTATGAAATGTACACTGACTATGAACGTATTGCACGATACGTGATATAGCGGAAGACACACAGTCTTCGGAGAAGTAGCTAACGAAGCCTCCCTCAAGCTAGTCAAAGAGATCGAATCTAAGGGAAGCAGGGAAGGTAAACCCAAGGAGAAAGTGGTTATTGTCAACTGTGGCGCTGTTTAGGCCTGATTAAGCCTTAGGCCCCGCAAGGTGTTAGTGTTAGAACTTGCTTTCATGATGACTGACTTAAACATTCAGTGAATGATCATCTCGTGCTTCCGTCTCTTTTACGGACAACCATTGTTTGCTGCACTTCATCGCTTTTCCTGTCTTACAATATACGATAATGCATATGTGCCAAGATGAACGCTATACGATTTTAGCTGATTAAGATTAGGGCATAAGGTAATATAGTGTATATATACTGATTATTCGGCTGGCTATCGATTATGATACAGATTCATTGAGGTATTTCAATTTCCCCTTACTCCAGGTCCATTGTTCCCGGTGGAAAGAGTCGAGGAAGGGGGTTTACCATTCGCGTGGATTTCAATTATCCAACATGTTCAAGCTCCCCCGCCTGCGATTACCACTTGACGGCAGGAGCCTTGATAGGATATCTATCACGCAGAATCATCAGCTCTTTGCCGGATGTAGTCAAGCAACCAAAGAGGATCTCAACTCACCCGACAGTCTCTCCGGCTCCTTGAGACTTCTCAACCCTTATATCAAAGACCAATTCGCCATTCTGGTTGTATTCAACAGCAGCGTAATTTCGTCTATTCAATGCGGTCTGTGTGAACATTCGTGTGAAAATCGTCAGCCGGGACTAATCGTTCAGCCTCCTAGTACAACCGCCTCACCTTGAGTTTCGACTTGGACCCATCTGTATCGGTCATGAAGAGCGGTATCATGATCTCATCTGTATCTTGGGCTATCGAGTACGTCTCAGACAATCAGCTTCATCCTTCTCATTGGCACACTCGAGAGCAAAGAAACTTACCATCTATACACCAATTTCATCGAGAGCATGGCAACGACATTTCGTTAGCAGACCTCATCAACGCAATCATACCACATTTTTAGCGGCACCGGCCAACTCACGCAACGTCCTATGTTTGTTTCTTCCAAGCATCGCGACCATCTTCGCCGCACCAGGGGGAGGTGGGGTCTGTTACATCTCCAGATCAGCCACGATTCCCTGTGACATACGTGATAGAGGGACGAAAAGCAATTGGCGCAATAAGCTACACTCACATTGACAATGGCCGAAGTGATCACATTCAACATATACCTATGATCTTGTTCCGGCGCCAACGTGGGCTCCCTCTTTCCCTTATGGAAAGTGAACAAGCATCCCACCGCAGCTAAGTGCACATCACCAGATAAGAAGGTGATTCTGAATTGTTTCTCTTTTGCCAATTTCTGACATTCAAGTACAAGCCAATTTCGTTCCTTCTTATGCGTGTTGGCGCACCAATGATCATTCAAATCGTCTAAGAGCTCGGAAGCTTGGTTGAACTTGTTCACCATTCCTCCTAAGCCCATAGCGTTGTGTCGCGCCAAGATGTTCAGGGGGTTGTATTTCCAATCTAAGAAATGCTCGACGAAAGACATCCTGGGGTAGGCTACCATAACATCACGCCCACATCAGCACTCACGCTCACGGTTGACTAAGCTATGAGAAATCCGGGACCTTGTTTCACTCACCGATAGGAACACCCAGAAGTATGACTAGCTGCTCGATCCCCTGTATCTTCCGGACCTCGCCAAGAGTCTTCGCGTATGTTTCAGGAGTACAGATCCTATCCAGCTTTCGTTCCGCTCTGCAATCTAGCGCTAGAAGCGTGACTTTCGGACCAAGGTAGACAAGCAGGGAGTGCGAAGGAAACGGTATCCAAGGACCTCGCTTGTCACCTATTATCATACTCTTCAACGTATGACTGTATGGAGTAGGGTCTACGCCATCGACCTCGTCTACCAGCAATCACCAAGGTCAGTATTTATCCACAACTCGTGGCATGTGAGATACCAAGGTAGCTTACCTGATACAAAAAGTTGGAAAATGAGGAACCACTGCGTGAGATCCACTCATAAGCTTTGACGTCTCCAAAAAGGGGAAGAAAGTAGCTCACGAAGTATCCTCTGGACCCAACGAATGACATTACTGGAGAAGCCTGAGTCTCATCATCATACGTGCCGAAACCGTCTGCTCCCACAATCAGCACTTGTCTTCGGAATATACGAGCATACGATCAAGCTCACCAATCAAGTCGTGATCATCGAGCATGTTGACCATGGGGATCGAAGAATTGGCTCTTCCGAATGCGTTACTCCTGAAAATCTTGCAATAATGATTGAAGCTAGACAGCGTTGACCATCAACTTTGGCCCCTCGATTTGGCGATACCTTCGCTTGGACTCACTAGAATCGATCAACCGCTTCTCGCTATTTGTCATGGTATCAGCTGACAGTACCCCTTCGTCAAAAACCGATGGGCGAATAGATCACTTACAATCTCTTCAGTCAATGGGCAGGTCAACTTGCTATGTCTATCCGGAGCAGTGATCCAAGCTACCCACAGCACCGATGTCAGCTTTGCGTAGAACTAGATAAAGGCGATCCTCAACACTCACGCTGCATTTCAGGTTCTCTAGTCAAAGCATCACAGTAAATCTGGTCACCACCGCCGACCATGCAATGGAAAGGCTTTTCGTGGTGCTTGAGCAACAAGTCTTCCCAAACCGGATCATATCCTGACGGATAATTTCCTTTGAACTCATCAGGGTTTACTCCCGACGAGAATCCTATGAAAGCGTGCCCAACATTTTCGGTCAGCTGCTGAGCGATCACGAGAAACAGATGATTGAGCTCCGGCCTCACCATTACAACTGTGTGCTGCCCATCTCATGTTTTCTCCTTTAGCAGGAACGACAAAGTCCATCTCGGCCCCGCCATTCAATCGATATCGCACAGCCATTTGCGTCTGTTGTAAGGGGATTTCGAAGATGAATCTGAAGAATGACATATTGCCATCTTTCGACGCGTACACGTGGATACGCCTAGCCTGGACGGTTTGCGAAGGAAGCAGCTGGATAGTGGGATCATGGACGGTTGGTACTGCTTCTGACGGTTTGTCGTATGGGTGGAACGTGAGGTTGATATACGGAAGAGAAGACAAGTCGGATCCGCTAAACAAGGATCGTATATCGTCAGCTGACCGTTATCATGGACAGTATTTATGTTGTTGTGCTAAACCCACTCATCACGAACGACCTGAAAATTCGCGGAGGGGAAATGTCAGCTTCCACAATGCATGCGCAGGTCCCACCTGAATGTGTGATATAGCTTACAACCAAAGCACCACCTTGCCATACATCGTTTCTTACTGTGTAATACGCTAATAATGGACCGCACCTGCACGGGTACTCGCGTCAGCTCACGTCAGATCACATTGGCAACATACTGATTCTCAAAGAAGGTGATTCTTATCGCTTCTTCAAGACTCAATAGTGCAGGATCAGAAGACTCACATGAGCTGCAAATGCGGCTCCATCCTATCTCTCACACTCCAGTGTCTCCCTAACTCCGGTCTTTCAGCCTGTCCTTGGCCGCCCGTCTGCGTGATTTGCCCCGGTACTCCGAGATGTCCATTTTGCCCAGCTTGGCCTGCTTGAGCATGGGACGACCAGCCGTTCTGAACCTCTTTGAACTTGAGTACATCCTGTAAACTCGGACCAGGGCTCGATCTCGTTCCTCCGGCTTCACCATTCAGCTCCATCGCGCCCTTATCCATTCCCGATGGTGCTCCCGCATCGTCTTTTCCCCCTTCTTCCTTCTTCGTGCCCTCCGGACCGACTTCGTTCGACTTCTCGTCGTTCACATGCGGGATATTCGAGACGTTCGTCTCCTTACTTGGAGGGATCGGCTGCGATTGTGGTTGAGTCGAAAGCGGCACAGCAGGTTCGTTCAGCGCTCCGATGATCGAACCTTGTCCGTCGACAGCTACGGGGGTCTCCTTTGAGAGGTAGGTGTGTAGATGTAATGCTGGGTGAGCATAGTACGAGGCATGGGCGGCGGCGGCGGCAGAGCGAGAGAGGTGTTCGGCGCGATGTCGCGTTCGGGGGGAGACTGTGTCCCTGGGTGAGAGCGAGAGTGTGATGTCAGCGTCAACGAAAGGACGAGTCGATTGGTACAGGATAAGCCGTGGACTCACATGTTGACTGGATATGATTATCGGGTCTCGATATATAATGGTCGAGATTGACCCTGATCTGATCTGATCTGATCAAGTTGTGCGTCGAACTATATATGCGATAAAGAGACATGTGATCAGCTGCACTACTTAAACTCCCCACTTCGTAGTCATCGGTCTCGTTGTCGTCTGTCTATTGACATGAACGACACTTCCTTTCATAGTATATAGTCTAAGCGACCACTGAGTCCTTTGGAATGGGGATAAAAAGGGATCGAGCTTAAGCACAAGCTACCATCAAAGGAAGGCAAAGCGCGGTCACCGGATCAAGTAGGATATTGTGCGTAGCGTACGCCAAGCCAAGCAATGGAAGGCGTATTGTCATTGGCGTAGGAGAATGAACGATTGGATCTGATGTGTGATCTTGATGGATTACAGATGACTATGTCCACTCACGAGCTGATCCCTCTCTAAAGAACGAAGTCAATTGGATCGCACTTGTAACTTCTGCGACTTTGCGAGATGCTTCGTTTCGTGAGGTTGTGATCTATCCTCTTGTGCTTAGGCTTGTATTTGACCGACGACAGAATGCGGTAAACCTATACAATATCTCTGATCGTTGTTTTGTCAATTGCAGTAGAATCAAAATCAAGCCAATCCACCACTCGCTGTCCAGTTTAAGATTATCTGATCTCGATCTAAAAAGCCAATCAAAATACCAGCCAATCTGAAAATCATGTTTACAACCCACACACACCCAACAGAAAGTTTATCTTTAGCCGATTGACAATTCCTCAAAAATGCCAAGCCAACCTTTTACCCTGAGAAAGCGATACGGCTTTACTGGCCTCATGGGTTGTGACGTCATCTAAAAGACTTCTATCTCCGCATCACCCAGCTCGACCATGACCATGCTTCTCCAATTCTGCATTCGAGGGATGTTACAGAGGGATATACTGGGTACCCATATTCTTTCCAACGTATGATACCATATTCATTCCGTATATAAGGTACTATATTACAAGGACAAGAAGTAATCTTTTGAAGTATGATAGTGGAATGTGGCTGGATGTCGTTGAGCGAGAATTCCTATCCACCCGTACGATTTTATTTTAAAAGACGAACAA
The DNA here is from genome assembly GCF_000512565.2 of Kwoniella dejecticola CBS 10117. Classification (NCBI taxonomy): domain Eukaryota; kingdom Fungi; phylum Basidiomycota; class Tremellomycetes; order Tremellales; family Cryptococcaceae; genus Kwoniella; species Kwoniella dejecticola. The sequence goes on along the minus strand of NC_089311.1, from coordinate 177,790 downwards.
ACATATCCGCACATCGAATAAGTTATAAGGATAGTGCCAAGAATCAATGAGAAAAGTTGTCAAAAACGATAATAATGCTACAATGTAGACCTTCCCTCAAACCTACACCGACTTGACTTGTGCTCTTCTCGTGGAGCTTCGCGACTGCCAATTTACCGCGAGCTGTATTAAGTGCTTCGGCGTTCCGCATTCTGCTTTTTGCTTTTTGCTTCCTTCTGATCCTTCTTAGCTATTTGATAAAGTGAATTATATATTCTGAGACCTGCTCGGTTTCGCCCTAAGGTGGCTCCTGTTTTCTTTCCCGTTTGTTCACTCGATGTTTCGTATATCACCTATTATCGATGCGAAGGGTTCGCGACCTGCCCATCATTCTTCCATCAGCTTCCTTCTTTCATGCTCGTCCTGACGTCTTTTTCGAGATCGCGAGTCCACTCACATGCAATGGATCCCCCCGTTCTTCATTGGGAGTATTCAAACTGCCCTCTCCCGTACTATACCCTCCATACGGATCATTATACCCTTGACCGTGCTGAGGCGGCGCATATTCATCTTGCGGCGCATCCGCGTAATTACCCGCATCCCTCGGATCAAAGTAATATCCTTGTCCCCCTGCCCCTCCTCCTCCAGGGGCTTGTTGTAATCCCTCATATCCTCCTGAATGGTGTTGCGTAGCTCCATACCCTGCGCCGGCAGCCGCTGAGGCATAGGGGTCATAGCCTCCTGCAGGGGCGTACGAGGCTCCGTAATTTCCATATTGGGTCATAGGCTGATTCACCGTTGAGGGGTACGATTCCGATGTTGGGCCAGCCGACGAGTGATAATCGTTATCCTCATCCAGTGGGGATCGCGCCGCCCCTCCAGAAGAAGACGCAGCAATCGCAGCAGCAGTGACTTCCCTATCGAGCCTCTGTCTTCTGCGGCGTCTGAAACATAGTAATCCAAGAGCAAAGATGACCCCAACGATGACTAAGCCGACAACGACGAACACGCCTGCGACGGCGCCTTTGTTGTTGAAGAATGAATTGGTCGAGCCGCTACTGCCTCGTCCGCCACTATCGAGCGCACCCGTGGGGTTGTGTACCACGACTGTCTTGGTGTATACCTGTCCGTCGGATGTGGTCAAGTACGAAGAGGTGATTTCGGCTGGCACGGATGTAGTAGTTCGGCCATTAGAGTCTGTGGTGGTGACTATTCCGACGGCTGAAGTGAGGGTAGTCTGCGAGGTTGCGGACGGCTGCACAATTACGGTCGATGTGCTATTCGGTCCATCCAAAAAAAGGATCGGTCAGCTGTCAATATCACTCACGCCCTGAGGTAGTTCAGCTTTCACGCAACTCACGTGGTCCCAGGCTGACTTGACTCCCCGTTCGACGGAGAAGGCGATTGACTAGGCTCAGCCGAAGACTGCCCAACAGTGATCGTCGTAGTAGTTCCTCCAGGTTGAGACCTATCATGTCAACACTCAGGTTCTTTAGCATCATTAATCTACATATAATGGGCGGAAGAGCGGGCGCGGACGTTCACTCACGTAGGATCCGCACTCGGGCTAGGACTCGCACTCTGCTGCTGACTCGTCGGTCCCGCACTCGATTGTTGGCTAGATGGCGCCGCCGAAGGACTGGGTGAGGCGCTTGGACTAGGTGACGGACTTGGTTCGGCGGATGAGGGTGCTGCGCTAGACTGGGGAGGTTGAGAGGAAGGTTCGGCCGAGGGCGAAGGAGAAGGTGAGGGCGAAGGAGAGGGAGAAGGCGAAGGTGACGGTGAGGCTGAGGACGGTTCAGCTGATGGGGATGGTGAAGGTGTCGGCGAGGCTGATGAGGGTTCAGACGCAGCCGAGGAGGGTTGTTCAGCCGAGGCGGAAGGTGAAGCCGAAGGTTCAGCAGAAGGAGCGGCAGAAGCTTGATTGTCAATATTTTATGTTTTCGTGTGTTCAGGTATTTTCAGGAGGCACGAGGACGAGCACGAGGACGAGCAGAATCATTTGAAGGAGCGAGGCGAGGCGAGACGAGGGTGTGACAAGTGGGGTTTCGAGCCGGGTACGAAGCAGGAAAGAGGGAGAGGGGCGAGGAGGGCGCAGGCGGACCAGGATGGGAGTTGGGAAAAGAGCGGATAACAGTCACATCAATGTGAGCGAATATGTCATAGACACATATCATCGTCACGGAGAAGAGACAGAGGCAGAGACGCAGACATGGACGAGGGCGCCGTCCCGATGACATATCATTGTATGACATCCGAGGACCATGTGCGCATTTCCACTTTTCCACATTTCCAGACTTGACGATGATCACCCATGCAGAAGAAGGGGAAAGTAGACTCACCTTCAGCAGATGTCGCCCCAGCGGACGAAGGATCTTGTCTAGGATAGATATTCCTGCGCCGAAGGGCGTTCTGTGGATTGACGACTTGGGCCATTCTGGCGGATTGGTATTGGTATTGGTATTAGCGGTGATGAGTGAATGCTGCTATGATACGGGTATGGTTATATGTGTAAATTTAGAGAGGTCGCCGTTTACGACTGAAGGATTAAGAGTTATAGAGTTCGAGTTGAACAATAAAGTGATTTTGCTGTGACACCCAATCGTCTTCCCCTGCTTTTAGTTCTTACGAGGTTAAACACGATTAAACCTCCTTTATCAATGAAACTTGACACTCTGATCTGTCACTTCTTTTCGACTGTGAACTTTAATGCTGTTACAATCCCCTCGCAGATTTGCTTTCGAGGATCAATAAGTATGTAGAATCAAGGACGAAGTGGTTCAGTGAGTAGGGATGGAGATGGAGATGGAGATGGCATACAAGGGTTCAAGAGTACCCTAGTACTAAAGCTACAGTGACTAGTAGTGAAAAATCAAATACCAATCAATGCTGTGCGGACATGACACTGTACGAAAGCAGGGTCAAAGGGTACATGATGAAATTTAAGCATCATTTTCTGATCCTCCCCTCACCATTCCCTGCATAGGCTCAAAGCGAAGCGGGTGTCTCATGCGGAATGTCAAACACGTGGTTTGATTTATATGAATGGGAAAAACGGGAGCGGTCTTCTCGGCACGGTAAAACGAAGAGTACTCTCATCTTACGTACTCTTAATTTCAGTCGGGATCGGATTCAACCGACCCAATTCGGTGAAGGTGGACGTGGCTGAGCGGATATGGCTTTTAAGCTCTCTCCAGGTGTTCATGGGATTACTGTGGACATGATCCTACATGCATGCTCCTATCCTCGAGCCAACATAAACATGACATCGAGGGACCATATTACCCTCTCTCAAATTGCATGAAGAGAGGTTGTGAACGAATCGCTGACCATAGAAAAAGACTTATAGGTTTCTGCCGTCTTCAGGAGGAGATGGTCCTATTGATCCACTTCCATACTTTCTCCACCTCCGACACTCCCACCGCCAACCTGCCCACTCCCGCTCTGCAGTTCTTCTTTCCTTATTCGCAGGATCTCAGAAGCAGTCCATAATTTCTTATTCAGCATATTCGCCAAATTCGGTCCGAAGGCATCTGCGATCTCGTCCAAGTTGATTTGCGGGGTAGGTAGTTCGGGTGGTTTCCCACTAATGATCAATGAGAGGCATTTCTACAATCGCAATCAAACCATTCGTCAATCGTGTATGCGAGCCTCGTACAAAGTGATCTGGAGCAGATGGCATAGAAATAGAAGAAGGAATCCGCACTCACAATCAAAGCTCTGATCAATGGATTCTTTTTCTTCCCACTATCGGTATACAAGCTTCCCGCCAAATCATCAATGACCCTCACCCCTTCTCCAGCTTTGCCCCATACCACACTTCGTACAGCTTGCGCGCCGAGGCACGATAAAGCGAGGAGACAACCTTCGTATCGGCCTGAAGGGGGATTGGCTGCCCCGAGCGGAGAAGGGAATGGAGGGGAACGTAGTGCTTTTGAAAGTGTAGATACGAGACCTATGACAAACCAAGAGGAAGTTTCGCATATTAGCCACCTGACTTGTAAGTTACTGTATTTGAGGTTCAGGTTGCCCAACGCTGAAGCAAAGGAAACAAAGGCGAAATACTCACGCGGTATCAGGCCAGGATACGATTTGCCGTATTTCTCAGCGATCTTACCCAGAACTTGCGAGGCATGCAATCGCAAATCATACGGGGAAGGCTGATTACTCAATGATGAAGAAGATGCAGGATGCGGTCCGAGGGGTACAGTGAGGATGATCGACATCAGCGGAGGAAGGAGGATATGAATCTATATTAGCAAGTCAATCAATTTAGCCTTTCGTCCTCATATAATCACCAGAAAGTCCATTTCCCCAAGGATGAGAGCGAGAATCGGTCGTAGTCCAATGCAATGTACAAAGCCACGTTAAAACTCACGTATGGTTCCAAAAATACCCCGTCATTCGCAATCAACGCTTCCGTCGCATCAATAAGCTGTCCTATCGTGCCCGTCGGAGCCATCAGGCATTTCTGTATACTCTCCCCGAGCCATTTGACCACATAAAGCAGTATTCCAGATACAGCGACATCCGTTCGCAGGGATGTCAGGGCTGCCAACCGGTGTCGCTCAGGTTCGGTCTCTGGACCCGTGGGCGAAGTCGGTACGAGGGCAGTAGTCAGCCGAGTGAAGTAGAGTTGGAGTTCTTGCGGAAGCTGAGCCCGAGCTTGCGGTCGAAGGGTTGTCAAAGACGGTTGGGGTCGTGATGCTGCGAAATCGATTCGAAAGGAAAGATGAAGCACGTTAGCATATGCGATCATGTGACGATACTTGGGAATTCTCGTGGCAGGTAAACTAAGGATGCGGTGAATGTGGACTGAAAGTGGCCACCGATAGACGATGAGGAGGAGACGTATGCGTCAAACAGCCGACGATACCTTGTGTGAAGCGTGGACCCAACTCACGTCCTGCCCTTTGCGTCGGCGTAGGATTCTCCTTGATAGCAGGCTGAACGCCCTCAACAGCCAGCCAATGGGCTTTCCACTTCACACCTGCCGAATTGGCTACACCGGCAGGTAAAGGTTGCTTGAGGTAAGTCGCGAAATCTATCTCGTCGTCTGGGAGGTGATACAATTGAGATTGGTGAGAAGACGAAGAGGGGATGGAGATAGATTGGAATTGCGGGATCGGTAATGGGCGAGGGGGAATGAGGATTGGCTAAACGATTAGATACGTTGTCAGCACCAAAGAACCCCAACGTGACGTTTGATTCACATAGTCCGGAGGCCCTTCTTTTCGTCACGATTTACACATGAGAGCGTCCTTGTAGCTGCTCTCGCAGGATATGAATCTAACGAAGCCTGAAAAGCTAATTCGACCCACCTCGACATTCAACGCATTCATAGCGTGTTCTACATCTTCAGGTAACAGCGTACCCCTTTTACCATTAACCATGAACTTCTTGGCCTCCTGGACAATCAGGTGGATTCGATACTCCACATCTCCAGCTAAGAGGTCTGCTGCGCCCGGTCCGAGGGGGTCTAGGGGCAGCGATTGTGCTGTTTCCTACGATGCGAGTGAGGCGGAGTAATGAATTAGCAAGCTATGTCCCCTACACGCAGTCTGCCTTCTCACTTCCCCGCCTTTTCATACAGTCCCCTCCTTACATATGCAGAAGAGTTGTTTTTACCGGGGATTGGACTCACTGTAATGGAGTCGGAGGGGTATATACTCGTCGTTGTAGGAGGGGGCATCGTGGATCCCTAAGTCAGATTCGCTCGTAGATCTATTGTGTTGGATATGGACTGGTCGAAGACTTGTGCTGATTCAGTCAGGCTGAACTTGCTGTCTTGAATCACTCTGCAGTGATGCAGTGCTGAGGACCCCTTATGTGGATGGCGGATGTATCGTATTTCGTTGTGCTTTGTCGAAATATAATTCAAAGATGAAAGTGGGATTGACGAAAACACAATACTCGGTCGCTTTTCAGGGTTAATTCACTCACAGCCGGTTATACGTTCCTCAAGTGATCGTCATTTCACCCATGTCATGTTCACTCACCTGTTGACATATACATTTCATTTCATACGAGGGAATCCAAACCAACAGCATGGTACCATGGAACGGACCCCGAGCGAAGGTGAGTGACCTCCGAATGCGAAGCGTGCTCCTTACTGTACCAAAGTGAAACCCACTATCCTATAAGCAGAGAGGTTGAACTGGATCACATGCTGATCAACGAATGCTATCTTACTCGCTACTCACAGGTCCAGATCAAATTATCCATTCAAAGATTACGCACCCTCCAAGAGAAGAAGCTTGCCCTGGCCAAATCGAGTCGGAGAGAAATAGCAGATCTGTTGAATAAGAATCGGATCGAGACGGCTCGTTTGAGGGTAGAGAGTCTGGTGCAGGATGATATATATGTGGAACTACTGGAGATCCTTGAGGTGGGTATCATCATTCACACGTATCCCAAATCCAAGTTCAAGTTGCACTCGATCGCATATCAATACAAGTGAGATATTTCCGAAGCTAATCTGATGGTTGTTCCCCCTTATCCTCATCCTTCCAGCTTTACGCGGAGACATTACAAGCTCGATTCGGTCTCTTGGACGCTTCGACGTGAGTGCACCCCCATCATGCAGCCCAGCCTCAGTCATCGCATCGTTCAACGTTTTATACTCACACCTTGACGTCAATACAGAGGGGAAGAGCCCGAACCATCAATCGCAGATGCAGTATGCGCCATAGTCTACGCTGCCCCCCGCACAGAATTAAAGGAATTACAAGTTCTTCGAGAGTTGCTCATGCACAAGGTGAGTCGTTCGATTCGAGTCGATAGACTCGATTCGATGCAGTCTATTGCAATCCTTTCCCTACCGCTCCATCACAATCTATTGCAGCCCCTCTCATCTCAAATTAGCTCGCCCAATCTCCTCACTCGACCAGGCCATACCAAATTCAGTCCATCACGCTGACCATGTCTGCTTGTATCGGTCTTCTTATAGTTCGGCCGTAATTTCTCCTTATCGCTGACTACCACACCCCCTCCACCAAGCGTTCCCAGTCGTATAACATCCAAATTGAAGGTATTTGTGCCGTCGAAGGAGCTTGTCGATGCTTATTTATCTGAGATAGCGAGAGGATACGGAGTGGACTGGGCTCCCGAACCCGCTCCGGACGAAGAAGAGGCAGAGGAAGGGATCGAGCCTTTGAAGAGGGACACCAAGGAGGATGACAGTGATTATGACCAGGGTAGCGAAGGAGGTGGAAATGAGGATGAGAGAGGTGGAGATAAGCTAGACAATCCGATAAGCGGCGATGAGAAGGTGGAGAAAGGTCTGGATGTAAAGAAGCAATCGAAGGCGAAATCGAAATCGACATCCCCAGAAAAGAAAGATGCCTCACCAATACCACCCCCAGCTGCAGCTGCTGCCCCCAAGAAGCTGAGCCCGGAAGAAGAGCTAGCTCAGCGATTTGAGCGATTGAAGAATCTGCGGTAGATCTCAGCATATGCTTGACCGTCACGAGTCCGGGACGACGGGACAACGGGACAATGGTTGGTCGGCGCGAATGAGTAGGATGTAGGATGAATCACTTGTATACGGATCAATGCATGTATTGTAAAGTACCGCTCAACAATATACCAAGCGAGAGAATCTCAAAATCATCAAACTATATCCCTTCTTCACCTTCCCTTTCAACCCTCTCAACCTCCTTCCCATCTTCCCAAACCACCCTGCGTGTTCCTTTTTGGGCTACAACCACCTTCCTCCACAACTCCTTATGTACCACCCCGTCCTTGTCTCCAGGGGTGAGTACCACCCCATTCGCAGATACGTATACCGGTATTTTATTCTCTGCTAGTGTAGCTAGCGACAGGTAGATGTAGAGCGTCGAATTGGGTCGAGGGACTATAGCGCCAGAATGCGAAGGGGCAAGGTGGATATGTTGTCTTGACATTTTTGAAAGGCCGTTGCTCTCTGTCGAACCCAGTTCGATCGCATCAGCATATCGTATGATCTGGTCTGATCTGAGACAGAGATAAGGATCAAAGGTCAAAGAGGCAGCGCAAAACTCACTAAGGACATTAAGCAATTCGGCCCTGGTCCCATGAACCATCACCCCCGCCTTCCTTCTCCCTTCTTCGTCATTTTGAAGCTCCTCAAGATGCGCCGTACTTTCTAGATTTATCGAATGCCCTTGGGTCGCACGTATGAAGTATTCTCCCTTTGGCCGAGCATCGTCTTTTGACTCGGCCTGCTTCTCTGAGCCTATCGAGTCTGTTAAGGATGTTGAGGGTTCTGGTATTGGTAAAGCCACCAAGGGAAGTTCGATAAATCCATGTCCATCCTGAACTCCATTTCCATTCGGCTTTTGTCCTTGTATTGTAGCTTTAGATAAGGTCGATCGCAAATCATCTATCTCAGCTGCATCTTGCCCTTGCCCTTGTACCTGCCCTTGTGCTGATTGTTGCTGCTGTTCCTCTGAGGCATCTTTTATACTGCCGCTGCTTGATTCATTCTGTGATGGAATAGCTATCGTTCCTACTGAATTTGTTCTCATTTCCTCTTTCGCTCCTTGGACCGAATTGGTGATAGTCGCACCGTCTGAAGGGCTCGTTGCATTCTCCTTCAAACTCATGACCTTCGAGGGAGCCGGTCTGACTTTCTTGGGGGTTTGACCTTTCTTCAACTGGGGCGGTCGGGGCGGACTCGGATCGTACCCATATACCAACTGGAATCGCTGTTTCGCATTTTCGCTAACTAGACGAAGGACCATCTCCACATCTACTTCTCTCATCTTTGGTCTGGCGAGCTACGTATAAAGGTCAAAGTCAAGCACAAGGTCAAAGCATCAGAACTTTCCGTTTCCTGCAACATCCAGTCCGATTTGCCATGATATAGCAAACTCACCACATCCGCCAAACGTATATACCCATCTGACCTGATACTCAACCCCTCCTTTTCCGCTCCATGCCTCAAGATGTACGCTAAGCCTTTCGAAGCCTTCACGTCGGGGCTTTCAGGCGGTCTGGGCATTTTGCCGAGTGTATGTCGTATCAATTCTGAAGCCTGTACATGTATGTCAGATGTGTAGGATTTGCGAGTGAACAAAGGTTGATTTCAACTTTTTTCCGCGATAAAGGTAATTTCCTGTATGAGTAACTTGGTCGTAATTGAGCACATGCTCGTCCATCTCTCTCATCCTTTTTGAATTTCATGCATCTCATTCAGTTCTCACTTCTTTTCATCAAGATAAACATACTGCATACCTTCACCTCAGAACAAGCACGGAGGAATAACCAGTGGCCAATGAGACGCATCAATCGCTCTGATGAGCCGTAGATCAAAACATCGCCCATCACACTTAGCGCACACCAGGAACTCCGGATCATCGCACGATCACGCTTGGACCAACCCAAAAATATAGCCCAGTCTCAGAGCGTCAGATAACGACCTCAGCGACGACGACTAGATCGTGTTGCACATATACGACCAGACAGACAATCAGACATTAATATCACTGCAAGATGTCGCAATCACTTCATCTCCCGTCCAACCCTACTTCACCTATACCTAAACCGCCGCGCTTACTTCCTCGCTCTCCATCCGATCCCATCCACTTATCTCAGTCATCCTCCCATCCAAACCCAAATATCAATGGCGGCAACGGAAACGGTTCACAACGGCCCATATACGTCTTGACGGCAGACGGGTCCTCCTTGTTCTTACTTGATCCTAGCAAACCTAGAGGAGGGGAAGAACCACCTCCTTATGCCAGTTTCTCCATCGGTCCCGCGCCCGGGGTTGACATTGAGGATGGTGGAGTCACTCGATCCGATCCCTCAAGTCTACCTCCTGCCTCTTCTGGCGAGAGTACACATGTACATGTACATGAACATGGACAAGGACAAGGGAGACACAGAGACAGGGCAAGGACTTTATCAGCGTTAAATACCGAGCAGGGAGTGACCAGACCGCGATATCATACGACGCAATCGTACTCCAATCGCCGGACTAGGTCTGCCTTGTCTTCGCCGAATGTTCGCAACTCGGCTTTACTAGTTAACGAGAATACACCTTTACTGGCGGACGCGCCAGGGACGTCAATCGCAGTCGACACAAGGAGGAGACGAGGTCTGTGGAGATCGATCTGGTGTGGTGATTTAGACGAGGATGAGGACCCCGCAACGTGGGGAAAGGGATTCAAGAGGTTCTGGAGACCTTTAGGTAGAGGCGAATATTGGAGAGCTACGTTGCATCTGGTCTTGCTCAACTTTCCTCTGGTAGGTGTCGTCTGGAATCAGTGATAAGACGCGACAAACCTCTGTGCTGATAATCCCACCTACTAGGCTTTACTGGTCTGGCCATTCTTGGTCGCTGGAACTCTAGCAGGAACAGTCCTGCTCATCACCTTACCGATCGGAGCGGCCGTATGGTGGTTGACATTATTCATCTCCCGATCAGCAGCTAGGCTAGAGGTAAGCTCACACCCACATCCCGCTTTCATTGTGTTTCGTAGCATGTCTATGTACTGATACCTAACCGCGTCAACAGAGCATAATGCAACTACACTATCACTCTCCCTTGAACCCCGCAACCCCTCCATCGAACCATCCCATATTCTACCGCCTAATCCCCAACACACCTATCTCTTCTTCACTCTCATCGCCTACATCCCTTTATCCCCAGACTCCGGGGTTGGAACACCCAGACGATCCCGCCTCCACGTTCTCTGATAATACAGACGCAGCAGCAGTCGCAGCCGGAGAAAGCAATAATGGCAGTGGCTTGGTATGGGAAAAACGGTTCATGAAATGTTCCTACGCCATGTTCTTGGACCATTACTCCTATTCGGCTTTATCCTATTTCTTACTCATAAAACCTCTGATCGTGCTGTTTTCCACTATCGTCATTGTGGTCTTATTCCCCATTGGGTTCGGGACGGTCATTGGGCTCCCGATCTATTTGAGAATGTTGAGGAGGTGGGGTAAATGGCAGGCTGAAGTAGCTATCGAGAATCTATAAATACGACTCTCGGATCGCACGCTTAAAGAAAATAAGACTAGGAATAGTCAGATACCCCAACATTCAGGAGAAGGGAAAGGAAATTGATTCATTTGATTAGACACGGTTGTATTTCTGTTTCGGGTCCGGATTGGGTTTGAACTTTGGCATTTGAGTTATGTATCGCTTGTACGCTCTTGTCATCATGTCATGTTATCTCATGTTTGCGGGCATCAGTAATTATACAGAGAAGATAATATTCCGTCCCACCGGTAACGCAACCCGGGTATTCTGTGGTTCTTAAAACGTGAAGCAGGAAGACTGACAACAAGATAAATGGTCTTCGACTCTCACTGGGGAGGTCTTGTCGGGACCTTTCGCATGAGGGACCAGTGGATCGACCGCGAATCGCATTTCAACGACCAAAGCGGATCTCGACCCGAACCTGGCTCCTGAAGCTGAAGCCTGAGCTATGAGATCACTCCAATTATGCATTATGCAATCTCGGTCAAATCCGAATTGATTGGTGATTCGCTGTTCAGCGAACATGCTCGACGACCAGACCGTACATTCACACACACGCCAGAATGGAACAATGATTGCTTCTGATGTAGACATATTTATGGGACGTGCAAGCAACAACAAGAAAGTACTATCGTGTCGGAAGACTGACACAAGTACGACTTACCGATCCACATAGCTCGCTTTAGACCATACGGAGCCTCGAGAAAGTCTTCATCACCTTTCGCGACTTGTTCTTGAACTCTCAATATATACCTATACTGCAAAGCCAGAATTCATAATGGGCAAGAATACTCAGAAACGACGACATGATGCTGTCGTCCTAGGGTGTGGAGGTGAGCGGCTGAAGCCATGTCCTTCTTGCAGCCTCCTCACGTTCATGCTCTTCAGGTCTCTTTGAGCTGACATATCTATTCGTTTCCTTGATATACTGTAGTACTCGGTCTGTCGATCGCACATGAATTGACTAGGAAAGGCTTGAAGGTCGTCGTAGTGGGCAAAGATCTACCTGAAGATATCCATTCCACAGGATTCGCCAGTCCTTGGGCGGTCAGTACACCCTCTCCCACATGTATGAGGCCGACAATAACGGGAATGAAAAAGTCAATGCTGACGAAGCACTGTATGTGTAACAGGGCGCCAACTGGCATTCGTTTGCCAGCAACCCGAAAGAACGTAGGAGGGACGAGATCACCTTCAAAGAATTTGCGAGATTGGCCAAAGAGATTCCTGAGCTGTGCGAACGAAGACCGTATCGCTATTATTGGAAAGAAAAGGGGAAATGGCAGGTTCCTTGGTACAGAGATCTAGTCTTTGGCGTGAGTGCGATCATCTTGTCATTTGGTCCTCTTCGCATCCACATCCAGAATGTCCTGACATCCATCGCCTATGGTCTATCTTGCATGTTTGTTACCTGTATCGACTGGACTGAGCTGATTGAACTGGGTTTCTCATTCATGATACGGTGAGAACAGTACCGGGACCTCTTACCTGAAGAAGTGCCCAAGCCCTTTTCTTACGGAGTCACATACGAAGCGTACACACTCAACACCCCCTTGTATCTCCAACATCTCGCCAGGACTTTGCGTCAGAACGGGGTCACCATCCTTCGCGACCGTGTCTCATCTCTGGACGAAGCATACAATCTACCATCCGTCGGCCCTGTGGACCTGGTTATCAACGCTACTGGTCTCGGAGCGCGGGCTTTGTTGGGCGTGGAAGATCCCAGAGTGTTTCCGGCAAAAGGACAGACTATCTTGGTAGAAGCGCCAGACGTCAAGACGTGTTACGGGGTAGAAGATACCCATAAAGTAGAGGGTCAGAGGGTATATATCATACCTCGACCTGGGAAAGCCAATCACGTCATTCTGGGAGGATGTTATTTACCGAACGATTGGAGCACGAATGTCAATAAGGAAGTAGCAAAGCATATATTGAGGGATTGTTATGAACTTTGTCCTGCACTGGATGGGAAAGGAGGCAAAGGGTCGATAGGCGATATTAAGATTGTAGCCCGTAATGTTGGGCTGAGACCTGTTAGAGAGGGAGGGTTCAGATTAGAAATGGAAGATAGGATAATTGGACAAGGAAAAGCGGAGAAAGAGGAAGATGCGATTTTTCCAAGTGCGAGAGGAAAGAGGGGAGATGGGAGGAAGGTAGCGGTGTTGCATGCGTACGGGATAGGTCCAGCGGGGTATCAGAGTAGTCTGGGAGTGGCGAAAGAGGCTGGGGAGTTGATGGATGAGTGGTTGAAGACACGGAACAAGGCGAAGTTGTGATTATTTGATTGCATTCGTGATTAACCATTATGCGATTTGCCCGGGGAGCGACGAGCGGCATTATGACCATGCGTATATGCTACGCCTTCGAAGACTCGTTGACCATTACCCATCGTTCTCACTGCACACTGAACCGGAGCTCACTACACTACACTACCTGGACTGAACGAAAGTGGAACTCGTTATTCAAGGCAGAGCACAGCCAACTCGAACTCAGCTACTGGACTCAGCTCTGCATTCTCCCAACACCAAAGGCCTTCTCTCGAGCAACGCTAGAAGAAGCCTACAATCACCGAACGATAGGCACCGACGGAAGTACCGCTGATACTGATGATGCTAGAGTCATTCGGGTCTGAGTCAGAAGCGATCAAGGTCGATCTCCGATGGTAGTCGGCTCCATCAACATGCTTGTTCATTCGCATCCCGCCTCCTCGGACGATCATTTGCCGAGAGCAAGCACAGCATGAACTTGTTCCTTAAGTGGTCTAGAACCTGGCGTAGACCAATAATGGCCGCCAGCGTCAAAACTCAGACGCAATAAGTTCAAAGGATACCAGATAAGCGCCGCTCTCAAGCCTGCTTGATTCAAGCTTTTGCGAAGACACAAGCATTGACCGCCTCTATCTTCCCATTGGGGAAGCTCGCCGAATCATAGATACAGTAGTCATTTGACGTAGGAAAGAGAAGCTCCAGCCACTCGCCGACGATGGCGGCGTTTGCATGTCTTGCATGTCTTGCGGACATCATGATGACAAGACAAGGTATTGGCAGTGAGCCGAAGCCGAATGACTGTAGCACCTTTTACCTACAGTATGTCGTATAAGGGATAGCCAGACGGTTCGAATATCAAGATGCTTTAGCATTTAGAAATGGCAGATAGTCGACCTCGCTGTCATTCAAATTCTCCATTGATTTTCTTGCCGATGCAAATGCAACCTTTCATGCGATGCACAGCGTTGACTTTGCATATCTGATAATATTCGAGATCCTTTGACGGAGAGCCAGTGTGAGAAGAATTTCTTCGCTTCGCTTTTGTAGTCTGACATGAGGGACTGACTGACCATAGATGTGCTTCTGAGCTTCTTGCTGCTGTGCGCATGTACTAACATCATGAGGCGTCACAGCATGAAAGGGCCATGTACTTCTGTTAGCCTTTGTGTATATTCGAGTCGATAGACAGCTCAGACTGAATAGCTGTGATGTTGCGTCTTTCAAAGATATATAAATCACCGATTCTTCGAGGAACAGCAGACAAATCCTTTTCTTAAAATCAACTTCATCCACATTCTCTCCCTGTTATAGTTTCGTCCTCAACCCGCACTTGTCTGATAATATTGCATCATGTCTCAACAGTCGCGAAGGATCAACGATACCCAGAATTATCAATGCCGGCTGGGTCACACTGGTGCAAGTCTTGAGAATGCTCGGGAGACCTTTGCGCCCGACGGGATGAGTTCCGCCACGACAGCTTCATGTAGGGAATGTCGTTCCATAAGCAGTCAAATTTGGCGATACGGCGAACAAATTCCGGATGCGCCGCAAGTGAGTCGTTGCTTCACGTTCATGTCGTACCATATACTATACACCCTTACCTTATGTACAAGATCCAGAACACGGTGATCAAATATCATTCACGCTTTCCGGGCCATTGGATCGGCTGACACTGCTTGAACTGTATCAGGCACAAACAAGCGGAGGTGGCTATGGCGGGGGTTACGGTGGCTACGGTAGTGGCGGTAATGGCGGTAATGGCGGTCGTAGTTCAACAGGTGGATACTACCAAGAGTCTGGGGGATATTACCAACAGACGGGTGGCTTTTACCGACAGACCGCCCAACGTGAGTAGCAGTCTCCGTGACCTATCAGATGCGCTGACACCCTGCCGAAGAGTCCGCGCCCCAAACCGCGACTGGCGCACTTTGCCCTACTTGTCGTAGCGGCGCCGCCCTCTTCAATTACCTATCCGAACAAGGTACGGCTAATTGCTGGACCCCCGAGTGCAACGGGACGCAAGTAAGGGTAATTGGACAAGTGAGTTGAAATCATTCTATCTGATGATCATTTGCTCAAGTGCTGAGACCACATACTTATTGGGCAATTAGACTACTGCTCGTAAGTGATGACCAGATCGCTTCTGATGACTCGTGTCGTGTCCAACTGATTTTATACCCCGTAGCGGCCGAGCAGACATACTATCAGGGAGGGGTGAGTCCCGATCTAAACACTCACCTCATTTGGGATCGCAATTGGATACCTCGCCACCTCTGCACGTCAATGGCATCGCTGATCGACTTTGGACTGCTGTGAACACTAGCTTAATCGTGCCCCGACGAACCCCCCCGTATACAATCCCAATCTCGGCCCAGGTGAGACCGCACTACCGCCTGACCGGCGATCCGGTCCTGGGACAATAGGAAGGGGGCGGCGTTGGCGAGATTATGCAAATAGCAATTATGGTCAATAGACGGTACGTGCATTGGCAGTACAGTACATGGATCGAGTAGAATGAGCCAAAGGGGGAACAGACAGGGAAAGACACAATACTAGGGTACAACGACACAAAAGTGAATACAAGATTCCCAGACGAGTTCTGGTTTGAATGGTAGTCCTCTTGAGCCTTTTTTTCCCAGTCTGCCAAATTGGCAGAAAGGTTTTTTTTTGCAAAGATGGACTACGAGATTCATGATGTGTACGACCATGAGAATGCTACTTCTTCATACTTGGCCTTCGAATGTGGCTTTGCAGGCTAGACGCGCACGCATGGCCCAGGCTAAGAACGCCAGTAGGGGTATCATACTTCGAACTGTCAGCGGGACATCGCGTGATGAAGAGACATGTTCTATAGTAGCCTAACAAGCTGCAAAGAGGGCGTGTAAAGACGATGCGAGTAGCATTACATTTCAAAAGTACAATCGAGATATCAAGACAGCATACAACTGACAATCATGGCCATTGAAATATCGATAAATGAGGCGTTTTATAGTTCTATGACTTGACCTCCTTCATGGCTATATCCTCATTCCCACCCTTCTCCCTCCCAGTGACATCATCATCACCTCGCTCTTTCGCACTGATGACCCTTCCCAGGTCCAAATCCAGCTCTTTATGTACCATCTGCGGCGAAGCAATCGTCGTGCCCCTGTCCCTATTCGTAGCCCTCGATAAGGGGATCTGACCACCTTCACCACCTTCAGATTCTTGATCGACATGTCCAAAAGTAATCGTCACCCTCCTTCCTTTACCCGCAGTTCTCTCAGGGGACAATTTCGTCGGACTCTCAGTCTTATGTAATGGTAAATCGGTAGCTTGCGCTTGATTATTCGTCGAATTCAGGACAGTGCCATCGATCGTCCTTGGAATAGCTAAAGCGATGGGTACGTTCAAAGCTTCGCGTAGTTTGTTAGATACCAAAGCTGATTTCTTGGTCCGTGCGGAACCTTGCCAGATTAATACTGCTGCACCGATTCCGCAGAGGAAGGAGAGGGGGATCAGGCATCCCGTAGTCCATGCTGGTCGTTGATGACGATCTGCGCACAGTCAAGCCAGTCAGTTGCCTGCTTCCATCCGTTCAGCAGGCGTTATACTCACTCAGACCCCACATCGTGCCGCTGATAAAAGGTTGAAGACAAACAAATGTCAGTCTTTCACGAACGCTAGCGACTCCCTCAAATCATGACTCAACTTACCATAATAAGCTACATGAGAGAGACACAAAACCAGTATCAGCTCAGAATTTAGGTGAGAATGATCCAGGTATTCGGATGACTCACCATTGGAAGAACGAATTTCCATCCATCAGCTATTCATCAACAACCAATCACCCATCAGCTTTTCTCATTTCCCGCCGGCCCAATTCGTAGAGAGGTCGACATACGATCGTATTCCATAAAGCGAACTTCATAGGGAATGCCCGGTGCGTAGCATTCGCATGAGCCCTGTACCAGGTTTGCGAGGTCGCGAATTTCTCTTGCTGGTATCGCAGATTCTTCTGATCCTTCTCCGAAAGCACAAATACGTAATCCTTGATCAAGTCTGGATCGGGTAAATCGTTCTCGTCTTCTATAGGGGGTAAGCCCTGTTTTTTACGTAGGCGCGAATCTCGGTTCTTCAATGTCCAGATTACAGACATGCCTACGATGATCAACTCATCCTTTCAGCTTTCCATTTCTTCGTCTTCTATTGACGGAAAATGGAACAGGAGAAGATTTTCAGGATCCACAAGGCAAGTTAAGGCAAGCTTACGATATGTATCGATCACTCTCCACGGTATTAATCCGACACCCGTCACGGTGAACAACCCATTCTCAACCTGAGAAGAGATTTCTGCGGGGCGAAGACATGAAGAACAGTCAGCTCCCAGATTAATTCGAAGGAGAATCATCCAGTGTCAGTCAGCTTACCGACCCAAATGTCTTGCGTATTTTTACTATTCGTAGGAATCCACCCTAGCAGAAACAAGACAATCGCAGCTCCCCAGAAAGCCACCAAGAACCCATATATCGCCGTGATAGCCCCCATCGGCGTCTTGACGAACGTCCACAGACCTTTCAAGCCCCTCTTGATTTTTTGCCGTTTCGACGATTTTAGAATATGTTTGACATGTTTATCTAGTTGATGATCCTCCTTGATATCTTCTATATCATCTTCGAATTCTTCCCTTTGTAACGTCTTCGGAGATGCTTGTTTGGCCTGACCATCGCCAGCGCCATCGTCAATGCCATTCAGGAGTCTCGTACGTGCATCAGCATCGGGAACGACAGGAGAGACACCCTCCTCAAATTCCGGGATGGGTATAGGCGCTGTTCCGCCCCATTGATCTTTCGGTTCTTGCTGCGAAACAGACTCGGGCGGAGCAGGTGAACGACCGGGTAAGAAACGAGAGATCGAGCCTTTGCGCGAGCGAGTGGTTGATGATCGTTGTCTTGTTTGAGCCGAGGGCTGATTTAGCGCACTATTCCGCTCAACAACTTAGTAACTAGACTTCATGTGCGACCGTCTCGTACTCAGTGGATTCGAATGGAAATCAGAGGAGAAATGGAGACACATACGATATCGACTCCTCGCTTGGGATCTGAGGAAGCTGTACTTCCGGCCTCCTTTTCCATAATTGCGGTAAATGAGGTACGAGCACAGAGTTGGTCATATTCTGCAGATGATTGACGGTGGACACTTCCGGATCGATAACATCCAACAATCCCACTAACTCATCATCTAATTGATGGCTCTCCGTCTGTCCTCCTGGTCCTGGCGCAGCCAGATCAAATTCTACTGGAGTACTTGATCTTCTCGACCGGCGCTCTTCAGAACGGAGACTATGCCTTGAAGCGTTCGAACTTGATCTCGCTCTTCCTCTTTTCCCCTCCTCGGATCCGAATCCGGGTCCTAGCCCGTTCAAGCCACTTTCTAGGTCATTCCTGTTGATCGTCCCCCTGCGCACAGAGCTTAGTGGTGCCAATCTATCAGAACGCTCATCGTTGATATTTTCAGGCTCTGCGTTGGGGTATTGTTGGTCTGAGAAAGACGGTATACGTTGACGGGGTTTCATCGATACGCCCACCGTATGCGCTCGTCTCCTCCCAGCACTACTGTTACTATTAGGTACACCTGACGATCCGTGGGTGTTGCTCAAATCGCCTAAAGCGGAGGTGGTAATGGGCGGTAAGATTGTTACTTGTCTCCGTCGAGTCCTTCGGGGGTTGTTGAGACCGTTCGAAGGAGAAGTACTGGCTTGTCGAGCTGGTAAGGGCGGGCCAGCAGCTGAAGCCGCTTGGGCGGAGTTGGAACGTTCTAATGGATGAACATCGCATGGTGTACCCTCGACGTTGCTTTGAGAAGCTACGTAGTTGTCATCTTGTGTCGAGGGAGGCGGTGGATGAAAGGATGAAGATGCAGAAGGAGAGTGGAGGGGTAGTATTGGGTCGTTTGGTGAGGATGGCATGTTTGTTGATTGGAAATATATGAACGATGTTGTTTTGGATTTTCAGCCTCGGGGATCTCTTTGTTTGACTGTCCAATGTCTTTCTTTTGGTTATGGATGATCTATGCACAGAGAGACGCTGTACAGGTTGAAGGTG
This sequence comes from Kwoniella dejecticola CBS 10117, assembly GCF_000512565.2. NCBI lineage: Eukaryota > Fungi > Basidiomycota > Tremellomycetes > Tremellales > Cryptococcaceae > Kwoniella > Kwoniella dejecticola. The sequence continues at coordinate 158,486 of NC_089311.1, read as the reverse complement.
ATGTTGAGTGACAGTGAGGCCTCAACGACAATTGAGATGGGGATGTCATTGATAATGGAAGATGTGTTGTGATTGCGGGGGCCGCATGCTGGCTTACACTCGAGTGATAGACATTCAGGGCAAAGTGGGAGGCCGATTACGTTTGTAAACAAACCACAGCGAGATTCTTCGCATGGCAGACCGAGGTATACTCAAAATCCATTCATCACAGGGGTAGATACGAAAGTTACCTATGCATTACTTTGCTTCAAGGTCGACCTTACACCTCTCGAGGCAGGTCATCAATAATTGAGGCTTTGACGGGTACCAGGGTTTTGATCGGGCCTCCATAATAATGACTTATCGGAGAAAAAGACGCGTACAACGTTTTTCACTCAGCGAGAAGACAAGAAAAGAAAAGATGAAACACCCCTTGGAACATGTCAAAGATTGTTCCTTATACCTCGTCCATCTTGACATGTAACATGCTTTTTACTGTGGAAGCTGTAGAAGATGAAACACGAAGATCTAGAATGGTAGCAAGGGTAAAGAGGCACGATGTACTGGAACCTGACCAAAGACAGGAGTTGCCTTGGAAATGCGGGATCAGAAGTGAGTCCAGCTAATGTTACGTCGATACACTCGCAACCCGGAAGAAGCCAACATGAGAACCTTTGATTACAGATAGAAGATGGAAGATGAACTAATCAAAGGTCGATAAAGCCAATTGACGATCCGAGCATTACACTACTCATCGCACTGATCGCCTTCACATAACGAAATAACGCATTGATCGCTTTTTATCTATACATTTGGTCCTTTAGCTGTGTCTCCTTACTCACTCATGTTAACTCGTTTCATCGTCTCGTTATAGCTTTGCTTTTCCTTGCTGCTCATTATCGGAACGTGTCCAAACGTCATTTTCTTCTCTTGACTCATTTCTCTTCTCATCTTGGCCAACACGACCTCTGATCAACATCGGCATACTCATAACGATAAGTGACGCCGACAGTCCGAGGTCAAGGTCCCTTCGCCACTGGACCAAGATATTGACACCGACACAGCCTACCTCACACACTCCTTTACCATATTGCAGAGCTCCTCTTCCCCGTTGCCCAGTTACAGAACGACAGGCAATCGACATAAAAAAGAACTCACCACAAGTCAATCATTAAAAATCATAAGCAATCAATCGGGCGTGCAAGTGAAAGCTCGACGAGTGACCGACGAGCAACTCTATATCACGTCCCCTCTACGTATTGACAACATCCGCATTCCGCTGCTATTTCCCAATCGCGACTTCGCACCTTTGACAGGTGCTCTGGTCAATATGCCTTCCATATTTTCTCGATCAGCTACGACCCCAAAGAAAGGTAAATTACCGCCCACACCACCTGTTTCTGGATCTCATTCCCCCGAGAAACGAGGTGGTTCCACTAGCCGAGGTAGGGGATACGGAGGGGGAGTAGGAGAATTCGGGACTATCCCAGGGAGCACATCAAAGTAAGCTATACCATGTGTTTTCCTGCTAAATCGGACAGCATAGCTAACAGACTGGTCCAAAATAGGACTCTACCGAACAGACCTACCCAGCCTCTGACTCCCCCAGATTCACCTCCGGAGGATGACTCACCTCCTCCCCTCCTCCCACCGAAATTCACCTTCCTACCGACCCATATTAGCCCGCATACAACTTCCAGTAATTCTGTCGACTCGTTCTCGTACCATTCAGATGAAGTCACCGCAACCAGACAATATGGCTTTTTGGGCGGAATAGGCAGCAAGAGCGTCTTGGGTCTTAGAGAAGTTGGGCATGTCCTTGAGCTTGTTAGCAACGAGCTGATACGAAGAGGTTAGCTGCTTCACCAAATAACTTTAAGGTATAGCTAATTTTAGGTCTTATAGGCTTGACTATACCAATGTTGTTCTCGAATCAAGCTCTGGAGCTGAACCAGACAAGAACAAAGATGCTCATCCAAGGATATTTGGATACTCTGTCGCAAGTGTACCTTTTGAATCATCGAAGAATCACGGCTAACAAGTGCGCCTTAGGTCAAATTCGAAAAGCAGGTATGAAGCATTTAAGCAAGATGTGATTTTCGCCAAAGAGCATGAACTCGCTTGGTTACTTCGATGGGCACTAAGCCGGATCACCAGGATAAAAGAAGGCGTTAAGGAAATTTGTCATGGTGTCTTGGAGTGGGAAGCTTACGAGGAATGGCGTGGTCGAGAAAGGGGCAAGTCAGCTAGCCTTTTGACAATCGTCTGCGATAGAGCTGACTAGACATGATCATTTTGTAGCCGCTGGATACCCTACCGATGCTTTCCCATTCTTAGCCCTGATCGTGCCCAATGATGTCTACAACCTGATTGTCACACCCCTATTCCACCTACTGTCAAGATTCGCAGCTCATTCTCACTTATCTGGGCTGACACCGCATGCTCTGTCGTCCCTCTTCGCACCTCTTCTATTCGATATTCCGACCTCGACTACAGCGACTCAATCTCACTCGATTTTCGTGCGAGCAGCTTCGGCTACTGAGCATCTGTTACTGGCATACATAAGATCTACAAGCGCCAAAGGTTCCTTGGGCTTAGCGGACCTGCCTTTCAGGTTGAAAGAATGGGTAACGGGGTATCCAGCTATGATCCCTTCCGACGGAGATTTGGCAAGAGGTGGGCCGAGGAAGGGTTCTCGAGTTGTCAGGTGTGAGAGAGCTAGCAGGACGGTCAGAGCGTACTCGAAAGACTTACTTGCAGGAGCGGAATTATGGTCTAGTGATCTACCAATAGGGGATAAATGGGATGCTTGGGACAGAGTTACTTGGAAAGCTAGAAGAGGCGATATCAGTCGACCGCGATTCTCCCAGTCCTACCGGAGAAGAATGATGGTGAAGGAGAATCTTCCATTACCCCCTACTTCGGTTGGCGATGGGAATAGACCGATATCATATGGGAGTGCAACTAAGCCTGCTCTTGACAATTCGTCGATAAGGAGCAGAAAGGGAAGGACCATGGGTGTCGTTTCGGAGGAGGAGGACAATGGGGATGGGCGCTGGTCTTCGTTGGCGGGTAAAGAGTGGAGTATGTTCGAAGAAGGCGGTTTCGATGCGCCTACCCTGTCGCACGGGAAGAAGGACAATAAAGGGGATATCAGAAACAGACTACAATTTGATCTTACTGAAAGCGCCAAAATGGTGAGTTCACCGCTTCTTTGACAGGTTTTTCGTCCTCATCTCCTTTGTGGTAATTCCTCCAGAAAGGTGCTGATGCAGGCTTGACTGCAGAGTGTAGCTGAAAGAAGACGCACGATGGACTGGTCTGAATTTGCGTCCCCGTCCGGAGGGTTTAACCGCACCGATAATGTCTTGGACGTCTCCTTGACATTTGCTCAGCCGCTGGAGAAGGAGATCACCGATTGGCCGAAAGAAAGGGACGAGCTTCGAAGGAGATTGCACAAATCACAGAAAGACTCAGTGCCCTTCACTTACGATACCACACCCCAGACTGGGATCAATGCCTTTCCAGATTCTTTCTCGACTGGTCGGGTGGATGAGAAGGGCAGAGTTTATCTCGAAGAGGCTTTCGTGGATTGTTGGGCGGATTTGATGGTTGGATGTGGATGGGTTGATAAGGATGAGTTGACTTTCAGGGAGGCCAACTGGGCAATCGTGAATCGATACCATTATTGTGTATATACGGGAAAATTTAGCTGACAACCCCATCGCAGATCGAATATAAGGCGAAGCCTTCTCGAGTCGACTCGAGGAGGCAGGATGCTGATCCGCTTGGAGACCCAAGGAAGACTGAGCTGTACTTCTTGTTTGAAGAGCGCGTCCCACTAGTAGGTGGCTCAAGCCTTAAAACGGCCACTATTGTGACAGTAGCTGACTTGGTTGGTGTAGGACTACCAACAAGCATTACTGAGTCCAGCTCAGAAGAAATCAGGGTTCACCCTGTTCTCGCCTAGAAACAAGAAACGCAATAACCAGATGCCGCAAAGTGACACGGTCAAATCCCGCTTGGGTCAAGGTTGGGGCGATGACGATTTCGATAGAATGCTCTTGCATCGAAATCAGACCAAGAAAGTGACGCTTACGAAGAGCGCTTCAGATCAGCCTCATACTTCGGTGTGGCATATGTCGAATGAGACTTCCACGCCTGTCTCGCCGGTCAAACCTCGCCAAAGAACGCGTTCGGGCGGCGAGAAACAGCTTGACGATCCAAAGATGAGTGATACCAAAGGATTGTTTTTCGGTTCAGCCAAAAAGACCATGAGACGCGTGAAATCAAACGAAAGCAGGGAAAACAAAGTTAGCAGGAAAGAGAGGAAGAAGCAAAGAGCTCAAGATGTGGAATTTGAATTGCATAGTGCGAGCGGAGTTAGCAGCTCGGAGCCGTCGCCTAAAGACGGTGTTCCTGTCTTGAAGAAAGACGAAGAGAAATGGATGGGTAAGCTTGCACATTTATCATGTGATCCTCCTTAATGAAATGTAGCTGATTTGTTTGTCCGTTGAAGATATACTGGTAGCGAATGGAGCGAAGAGGATGGATCGGCAAGATGCCTTGCCACCGAGGGGATTACCTGTATCTCCCCATCCTCCTGCAAAACACCCATCACCCCTCCCTCATGTCGATCAGGGCACACCTCCTCAGGATAGGCTGTCAGAAGATGCGGATGCGGCAACACCACGGGGTGTCCCGCCGGAGAGACAACGCAGTATAAGGAGAAAAGCTGTACCTACTTCTGACGAGGAGGAGGATTTGGGGGGATTCGAACCTGTTTCTCCCTCTCAACAGACATTCACTTCTTCCGGACCTGAATCGGAGTCAGAACAACTGAGACTCAGTCAGAGTCAAGAACGAGAAGGCCCGGAGTTGTTACAGCCGACGCCAAGAAGAAGTCATAGAGATACGAGAGATACGATCCATGGGATCGTCGATCAATATAATCGAGATTCGATGGGTTCTCCTGCGGCCTCCGGCTCTGAGCTGGAAGCTGTGGACGAAAATGAGAGAGGATATTTCGACACCAATCATCGGGGTGATTTACCGCCTGCACATGGAGGGGAGAGAATGATTACGGGTATGGATGATGGTAGATTTGACGATTCACCTTTGAGTCCGGACGTTGCTAGTCTAAGCTTGGAACCGCCGGAAAAAGGCATGATCTTTGATTTGACGCCTGGACGAGAACCTTCTCCGGCGCGATATAAACATGGCGAACCATTACAATTCGGTGAGTCCCCTCTGACCAGCTGGAAGGCGATAGAAGTTGCTCTCAGCTGATGTGATGCATGTTGAAATTAGTGGGAGAAGAGCCGGAAGAAGAGGAATATACCCAGAGATATCGTCATTCTTGATTTTCCCCAGTATGTGACCAGTATGTGAAATTGCATGTTTATAGGATAAACTCGACTGTGACTGTTCAATTTCTCAGATCATACCATACCATATCGCAACATGGGTATACCTGTCATTTGTGTCTGCATATAATCTTGATGCGGATACCCCTTGACACTTGTTGATGCATCCATACATACTTGTTCTATACCACACCTGCTATGCTATGCTTTATGCCATTTTATATCGGGGTCTTCCCATATATGGTACTCTTATCTAAATAATCCAGCAGTATGAATAACCGGCATTCTCGCTTCATTTCACTACCAAAACGATACTCGTACAGAAGAAGCCTTCGTTTCTCGCTAGTCATTCTTCTAAACTAGATCTTATATCTCCTTGATCCGGTCACTTGAGCACTTCAGATCCACGCCGAGAAAGGCCTGGAGAAGCTATTTACTGGAAAATCCGACAAAATGGACATAGACGACGACGATGCTTTCTTGTACGGAGACGAGACACCCAAAACAGAGGTCGCTCTACCTCAAGCTGAAGGTGAATACCAATATCATCCATTAACATCTGTGTATATTGCCGGGCGAGAGACACTGTTGACGTAGATGGCTGATCAAATATTCGAATCTTCATTCGCATCTAGTGAAAAATGAGGTATCTGTACCTCCTCCTGTCCCAGCTCCAGCCCAACCCGTAGCTTCGACTTCGACAGCAGCAGCCGTCCCGGCAGGAGTCACGAATGGGATGACAGCGGCTATGGCAGCGTGAGTCCATTCAACTCCATCAATAAGTACAAGTCTCAGTTACGCGACACAGGTTGTTCAGTCTTCTTCGTTTTTGTTCCCTGAATAAGATCAGACAGGGCAGAATTGCTGATGTCTCCGCAATTCCCGTTATACCGCTGCAGCTCTCTCGCCGCGTACGGCATCGAACCTTCCTCAGCTATAGTAGATAATCCCGAAGATGGCGGTGTGGAAGAGGAAGAAGAGGACGACGAAGAGGATGAGGATTCGGATGAGTCGGACGATGATATCAAGGTGGTCTTCACCGGGCAGAATGCTAGAACGTTAGATCTGAGGTGAGTCATCGATTCTCCTCCAACCGTTTTCTGAATATTGGTTTCAACGATACTGATGAACTTATTACAACTAGGAAACCGCAAACGGCCCCGTCAAATGTCATTGGGATAGGTAAATGGGCGCATACAGCTACCTCCACTGCGCCTGCTGCTGTGGCTGCTCCTAGTACGCCGCAAGCTGGAGGAGCCACACCATCTCGTTGTGAGCCTCTCTCCTTCATCTACTCCCGTTACTCTTCGATATAGCACGCTTCCGCCATTAAGGCTTGCTGATTGCCATATCTCACATCTAGCCGTCCAACAAACAGCCAATCAAACCACCGAATACACGCCCACCTCTCGTCCAGGTCTAGCATCTGTCCCCCCTCCGCAACCCTCTTCCGGCACCGGCGGAAATGCATTACTTAACCCTCCCATATCTTCGGCACCTACAACGACGGACGCCGGGATTAATCTTCAGCCGCCAGCTTCAGGCGCAGACATAATAACCCATACAGTCGATGGAGTCCCACCCCTGAACCCTGCTTTACCCAAATCCAGCCTACCGCCTGTGGCTGCCTCTGGATCATCGAAATATACTGGACCGGGCAACGGAGTGATCCCTTCAACGGGGCAGAGTGTATTTGAGATTGATATGACCCAATTTGAGGGTTCGGGTCAACCGTGGAGAAAGCCTGGAAGTGTGTTAAGCGATTATTTCAATTTTGGGTTCGATGAGTACTCTTTTCCTAGGTATTTGAGGTACAAGAGTGATATGGAGAAAGGTCGAGCTGCTATGGTGAGTGCATTACCTTTCTCACTCGCTTGCTCCTTGCCTGCCATCGCTCTTTCCAGCTGTCCACCAATACTGCATATCCTTTATGATTGGCTAATCTTTGTCTTCTGGTTGTGCTCAGATGAACGTTCCTCCGATGAATGGCCTACCGCCCGACGTCGCTACCCTCTTACACCTCCAGCAACAAAACGCGAACGGTTTCAACCCTATGATGATGGCTCAGCAGGCGCAACAGGCTCAACAGCAACAAGCGCAAATGCAAATGATGGCCAATCAGATACAGCAGCAGATGGGGATGATGAACCCGCAGATGCAGGCTCAGATGCAGCAGATGATGGCTATGCAAGGATTAGATCTGGGGATGATGAATCAGCAAATGCCATTTGGAGGCGGTGGAGGAGGGAATATGCAGAATCATCAACATCAACAGCAACAGCAACAGCCTCAGCAATTGATGGGGCAACAGCAACAGCACCAACAGAGGCCGGGGATGGGACCGGGAAACGCGAGTCAAGGTAGATCCATGACATCCCAAGGTGGACAAGGGCCTTCTGAGATGGGTGATGAGGTGAAAGTTGAAGAAGGAGTCGAGGTGAGTCTAAACTACTCGCTATCCTGTCTGACGGTGCGAGTGAAACGAGCTGAGCGCTTTATGTTGGGAATAGACTGGCGGAGACACACCAGATGCTCAAATGTCGGGGCAAGCGAACCCGTCGATGAGAGGTCGCATTCCTGTCAGGGGTGTACCTGTACGAGGCGTGCCTCTACGTGGTCGTGGTGGAGGTGAGCTTTCTTCGCCTGCACAGCATGATCCACGAATCGTGCCAGGTGGATGTTAATTTGAGTATGGGTGCAGCCGTACCCCTTGGTCCAAGAGCAGGATTCGCAGCTCCTACCGGGCCTAAAGCAGGTCGATTCAGGGATAAAGACAAGGTAGATTCTGGAGGTGGGGCTCTCGATTACGGAGGAGGCGAAGGGGGAGATTCAGATCGAGAAGTCTCGTCGATCTCGGGAGTAGGGAAGAAACAGGAATACGATGAAGAAGGTGAATACGGCGTGGCGACATCGGCATCGGCAGGAGGAGCAGGAGGCGGAGCAGGATCGAGATCGCACTCGCAAATTCGAAGTAGGAGCCAATCGATATCTGCTTCGGCCTCCGCTTCAGCACCAAGAGGAAAATCGCAGTCGAGGTCGGTGTCGAGGTCCAGGTCTGCGAGTCCGCGAAAAAGGAGGAGTAAGAGGGAGTATGACGAGTACAGTTCGGAGGACGAATACCGCGAACGCGAACGTGAGCGTGATCGAGATCGAGATCGGGATCGGGAAAGAGACAGAAGAGGAGAGAGTGGAAGAGAAAGGGATAAGAGACGATCAAGTAGAAGGACGAAAGATAAAGATGATTCGACATCAAATTCGGCTTCTAGTAGGAGTAAACGTAAGCGAGAAGAAGGTGGGAACTCGACATCGGCTTCTGCGGCTGCGACGGTGGCAGCGACTCTCGGTCCGGGGGGATGGGAGTCTGAAGAAGAGGATGAGAGGAGGTCTAGGTGGGTCTGATCTTTCGGTATTTCATGTCTGGGCATCGCTCTACGAAGGTGTGAGAGGGAGTTGCGTGGACGCTGATACTTGGATTATTGCGCATTCAGACGGAAAAGATCGCCTAGTGAAGAATCTGAGAAACGGACCAGACGAAGTAAGCGGCGGTAGGGCAAGTGCTTCGTTGATCTTAGTGCCAGAGTTGGCAAGCATGAAAGCGATGGATATGTCTAGTGTGTTGGATGTGGATTGTACGGGCATCACCGAGGCATGCATTGAACTTATGGAAGCAAACCCATTGAACTTATGGAAGCAAACCCATTGACTTAAGATACAGAGCATCACTACCGACCAGTACTGGGATTGACGCAGATACGATTAGGCTGAGTGAAAGGGCGTCCACCTCAGTTATATAATTATGACTGTATGATCTGGGTTGAGGACTATTGAATGCATGATGATAATCATGATATAGGTATTTCCTTATCTTGATCATCTGCCCAGGCATTTAGAGAACGCATGATACTCAATGTACCCGATTTATAGCTACCTCCAAACATGAGGGTGTGCTATCGAACATCATCCAATGTCGAGTCAGCAGGTATCTGTAAATATCATCAATTCGCATGGTTTGTATGCCAGTGCGAATTTGAATGGTTCGTGTGCCAGGGTACGCGGGTATCAAAAGGCACTCGACTCACGTTCAGATGATGATATAGCTCGTAGAGCTTCTGTCGTTCGTCATAATACGGCTGCGACCTTGGATGGATGGCGTGGTATGCCTCGTAGAAATCTTTGCTGAAGCCTGAATGATGAATGACGGACCCCAATCGATCAGCTCAAGTTGATTCAGCAAATGACCTAGATTCTGCTGTTTGTTTGACCTCGCCAAGTCTGTATTTGTTGCTGATTCCCCTCTATTGGCGCGATCTAGAGCAGCACAGTTCAAGGTTTCCAGACTCTCGAAAAGCAAAGTCCAACCAACCAGGTGCAGACACTCACCCCCGAACATATGGGTTATTCCCAGATCAGCCTCATTGTGCCCAAAGTACGACGCCGGATCATATATCACTGCCGAGCCGCTGATCGTGTCGTACCCTTTATTCCCCGACCAGAGATCGCCGTGGAGTATGACTGGTTTTGCAGGCGGATCAAAGGAACGTAGTAATAAAGGAATAATCCTGCGATCACCGCATAGCACACTTAGCATAATTATATAGTACAGAAAATACACATATGGCTTCTTAGACCTGACCAAAGGTATCGGACTCACTTATCTTTCATCTTCTCCCACTCACTGCTTATCGCATTATCTCCAATACGCCGCACCAAGTCACCTAATCTCCTATCTCTGTAGAATGCCTCCCAGCTTTCCGTCCATGTATTATCTTGCTCCGTCGCTCCACAATGGGTGGGTACACCGAATCCATATCTACCCGTGTACCCGTTACTCCGCTGCGTGTCATCATCTTCGGGGGAAGGGGGATTATGCATCTTGGCCAATTTCTCACCTAACTCTTTTTGAACATTGGAACTAGGTCCGGGACTTCCCAAATCGAAATACTGAGTGACCATTGCGCTTTCTTTCCTATTTTCGGCGACTTCGAAACCCAATAATTCCGGGATCAGGCCCAATCCGATAGTCGTTCGGCCCATAGCTCGTAGACCCTCGACCTCGCCTCGCATCTGCTTGATATCGCTTTGCGTCTTTGTGAAGTATTTCTTGCCTGAGGGAGTGTGTAAATAGATTCCCCGAGAGCAGGATTCTAGCTCGGAGAGGGGAATGGGGGGAGAGCACGAGGAGAAGATGTGAGAGATTAGTGGGTGCATCGAAGCAGGCATCGTGGATAAAGGGTGCAAGTTCGTGGGGCGCAGTATGTTGACAGTTCGTTCGAGTGGGAGGGAAAGCGATTGGTAACGATGGAAATCCTTCTTCGGTCTGAGTTACAGTGTAGAATATGAAGATCGTATCACTCGTTTCGCTACTTGATCTCACTCACTCACTCACCCAGCATATCGTCGTTGATGTCATATCCGTTCATAGCTTGACCTGTGTTAGGCGGACATGACAAGTGGAGGACCGCATTGCCTCTTTACGTAATCTGTTAACAAAGACTCACTCGGGCTTTGCATCCTTTCAGTAGCATCGTTGGTTCGCCGATACACATGCATAGTGCGTTATACATACAATACGCATACTGAGGCGAGAGGGACGGACTGCAGGCTTCAGCATGCATAAGTGTTTTGAAGAGGAAAATGATCTCGACTGCTAAGGGATTACATTTATCGATATGATATGATACCCCCACCGTAGATTGCGCACGTGCAGCGTTATCAGCCAATAATCACCCACACCCACACCTCCACCAATTCATCCTCATCCCATCTCCCTGTTATAAGTTACTTTACACGATATATCGAAATTCGATAGAACAAAGAAAGACAAGACTCATGCTCGATCTCATATTCCCTCGCCAATAACCACCAGCTGCTTGACAGCCTTCCACGAAAACCCCTTCCAGCTGTCGGAGACCTTTCTCAACGCCCAAAATCAGGATTAAATTGCCGATAAAAGGAAACACCGTTGGGCTCTCCGCCTAGGGTCTCCCAGCTCATTCACGTTCACCTCAAGCAACCTTGCGCGGGAGTGATAAATCTGTTCACAAAGTCAGCAAGGCGATATGAAGGTAAGCCACTCTTCACTCATATAGCGTAGATATCTACTAAAGGGCTCCTTAAATTCCAGTTTGGGAAGACAATCCAGTCCCAGCAGGTACCGGGATGGGGGGAGTATTACCTCAATTACAAAGTGAGCTTCTTGACCAACCCATTCCCAAAGAATTACACTTGCTCGGAAAGGGCTGATGCGAAGCGTCTCCATCAGGCCCTCAAGAAGATCATCAATTCTTACGCTGCCGGTAGACCAGCATCAGATGCATCCCTACTTTCCCTCGGCCTGAGACCGGCAAAGCGTACACCAGGCAGCGGGAATTCCAAGACGGACGTAGAGACAGACACCCAACAAAATGATATACGACCTCAAGCAGCTTCTTCATCCATAATAGAAGACTTGGAACCCCTTCCAGCTGAAAGTGAACCGCCGGCGCCGAACACCGGTAGTGCGTTGATGAGCAGGGATCCAACTGGAGGCAACGATAGAAGCGAGAGTTTCAAAGCTCATAGAGACGTATTCTTCTTCACATTACAACGAGAATTGGAAAAGGTGAGTTTCAATCTGCTTCTCCGTGCAATCTGCATAGCTCACACCCTTCCCAGATAAATACCTTCTATCTGGTCAAAGAGCGTGATTTACGACTAAGACTCCTTACTCTGCTTTCGAACCGTAAGAGATTGTTGCAAAATACCGCTGGACCTGGATCGCCCTCGGTAGAACCAGCCTTAGATGGCTCAACGCGGAAGGATGCAGAATGGACATCATTAGAGGAAGGCTGGAGGCTATTCGAGAGGGATTTAGGCAAATTACAAGGCTTCATCGAAATCAACGCTACAGGTTTCCGAAAGATATTGAAAAAATGGGACAAGCGAAGTAAGAGTAACACCAAAGAGCTGTACATCGAAAGACAAGTAGAGGTTCAGCCCTGTTTCAACCGAGAGTTCATCGCAAAACTATCAGACATCGTGACCGCCAACCTGTTAGATATGGAAAACGGCTCGGAACATCTATCCACCTCATTCCTGGAGCGCGATGCCTCGTTGCCAGAATCAATAGGCGCAGACGGTCTCGACTTCAGTAGAAAAGGAGATTTCGATGTCGATAGTGGAAGTTCATTGGCTCTAGATGCACTGGTGGACCTGGAATCGAATATGACTAAAGCTTTCAACAGTGGGAAAGATGCTATAATAGATTGGCTCAAGATCGCGAAAGCAAAACAACATCGAGATCGGTCATCTTCTACCAGATTGATGCGGATTTTGTGGAGAGCTGCTTTACATGTTCCTAAGGGATACTTGGATCTAGTTCTGAATAATGTCAAGTTGGATTATGGTTATGTCGATAACATAAATGGTCGATCACCCGCTCATCAAGCTTCGATTCTCGGATCTTTACCACTCATCAAGCTTTGCGCAGAGAATAACAGAACATTACTCGAGAAGCCCGACGCATACGACAGAAGACCGATACATTACGCTTCTATGCATGGTCATGCCGAAATCGTTTCCTTCCTCTTATCTCAAGGTGTAGATCCCTCAACAACGGACAAAGACGGATATACACCCCTGATGCATGCGATCACTCAAGGTCATCTCGAGGTAGTCCGCATATTCGTTCAAGATAGACTTACCATGGAGCCTACCGCCATATCGAACGATCTCATCCCACTCTCATTGGCTTGTCAATTCGGTCATCTGGAAGTGGCTAGATTATTATTACAATGCGGAGCGAAAGTCATACCAAACTCGGAGGGGCTGTATCCGCAACACTTCGCAGCAAAGGCAGGACACGACGCCATATGTAGGCTTTTGGTGGAAGAAGGGGGAGCTGACGGAGGTGGAAAAGATAGACAGGACAAATACAACCTCTGGACACCTTTACATCACGCTGCGATCGGAGGAGAAGAACGACATTTGAAATGCATCAAGGTACTGGTGGAAGCTGGATGCGATGTGAATGCGTCGGACGAATATGGAAAATCACCAGGATGGTATTCGGCCTGGTTTGGACACGTCGAATGCCTCAATTACCTCTTGGACAACGGAGCCAAGCTGAATGGGAAACAAAATACTCTGGAGGGAATGGAAAATTTAGGGTTGGCGGCTGATCCGCAGATGGATAGCTTGAGTCCTGGCTCAGATTTGGTATTGGACCCTCCGGCGGACGAGTTCGAACTGATACCTTCCCTGTCGTTACCGCCGCCTATAATACCACTACGGGTATATGGTCACGAATTCCTGGCCAATCGATGCCTAATCCAACTTTCCCTCGGTCATCCGTTCTCGCGTCCTTCCTCTTCCTCGAAAGCACCGCCTATCAAACTATACTCTCGATCTGGGCAAGATCCATTGAACCTCTGGTCATCCCTCAAATTAGTCATGACTTCCAAATCCGATATTTCAGCTGTCCCCCATTCAGTCATACTTCCCTTAGCAGATGAGCGAGAAGTCTTCACATTCCAGGTGCAATCGTTGAAGAGATTTACTCTGGAATTATCACTGTACCCCACATTCGGATCCAAGGTAATCGGTCGAGCGATCGTGCTGCCCTCAACATTTAACGATATATCGTATCACAAGGGCATCGTTGCCCCCCTGCTAGATCACAATCTGAAGACTATTGGAGAAGTCGCGTTTGAAGTATCATGTATAAAACCGTTCGAAGGCGCTCAACTCGAGATTGGAGGCCGAGTCGAAACATATTGGAAATCGAAAGTCACACCATCACAACCTACGCAGGATCACGCTCATCAATTCCAATCTCATCGACCATTATCCGTATCCACCTCCTCCCCTTCGCTTCGACCTCCAGTCACCAATGCTCCATCCTCCAACAACAACGAATCCGCTCTGGTCACAGCATCTTCCTTGAGCGGAGAATACGTGCATGTCGTGGTTCAAGTGACGAAGGATGGCGTCCCCGTGATATATTCAGAGATCAAATTACCAATCGACAATTTAGATGTCGCTGTGTCCGACGTCACTTTAGACCAATTCCTGAATATCGCCAAATCCAAAAACCTACTTCTGAAACCCGATGACTTGCCTACCGAGAACAGTAATGGTAATAACAACAACACGACTGGATGGTCAAGTATATTGATCAACAGCATGTCAACCCTGGATAATGTCTTGAGCATCCTTCCTTCTGAGATAGGATTGAACCTCTTACTTCAATACCTTCGACCGAAGACATCAGAGTACAAGGGATTCGGAAAGATCATAGAGATAAATAAATGGGTAGACTCGATCTTGCACTCGATATATGAAAATGGGAAATCCAATCCGAACCCGTCGATAGGAAGGAAGATCATCTTCAGTAGTTTCGAGCCGGAGGTCGCTACGGCGCTCAATTGGAAACAACCCAATTGTGAGTTTGACTTTGAGTTTGATCTTCATAATGGGAATTCGCGTTCTGCCCTACTCGTTTCTCTCCTCTCCCTCCTGACCCACCCATCCCGTCCCTCCCCTGCCTTCCCTCCCTCCCCTCCGTCTCCTTCCTGCCATCCTTCCCTTCCCTTCCCGTCCAAGCCCTCCCCTGTCCTCATTTCCTCTCTCCAGCCCCTGCCTCGCTCTCCGACCGCCTCTTCATTTCCCACTCCCCTACTTCCTCCCCATATCCCCAATTTTGCCGTCTTGACCATTTATTCATCCGTCTGCATTCCGACTATCTCTTTCATAGCTATTATAACAACAACAACGCAATGAATGCTTACCGCGATTCTCTTATACAGATGCCGTATTCTTCGCATCATATTGCGGTATCTCCACGTCGAACCCAGCTCTCTCTCCTACTTCAGGGAGGAAACGGCTCACTCCGATATCTCCGGAAGAAGAATCCGACCTGAGATGTCTGAGTGTCCGAGAAGCTGTCAATTTCGCAAAATCGACAAATCTCTTAGGCGTTATTTTAGAAGCCACGACATTAGCAGCTGTACCTTCGCTGGTGGCTTCTGTCAAAGATGCTGGATTGCTCTTAGCTACTTTTGGGGACAATCAGGATATCAGCGCATTGAGACAGGGTGCTTCCGATGGTCGAACAGTTGATGCGTTTGTTATTGATGGGTGAGTGAAGGCTTTCCCTCGACCTATAAGAAATGAGAAGGTAAAAACTTGAGCTGACTTACAATTCGGGTAGGATCATGACATTGACTGTATAAGCACTAGACGCATGTATCATATCAGCTATGAGCTACGTAGTACACGGTCATTAGCGATGAGCATTATACAGTCCAACGGAAGCGGGCTTGCCTATATCGCTGAACGGGAAAAGAGGATCCCGGTGCGAAGAAAGCTACTAATGGCAGACTAGACTCATGATGATTGACGAGATTAAGGCTACGTGCTCACGCGTACAATTCTACGACTCCACCTACGTACGAACCGAGATCACTCTTCCAGTCGAGTCATTGGTCATGATAAACAGCTACGTATACGCGGATACGTACATGGGCCTCGCAAAATTGACATGGAGTCGCACCTCTGAGCCATGAAACGTTCCCTCAGATCGTTGTTATCATTTGTTTTAATCGAGTCTTGACCATTCATTTACTCACCACATTGCATATGGGATTGCATACACTTACACAGGCTAGTACTGACTACACTTCAGATCGCAAGGAGTGGCAGACAAGATGAGATTTGTCGAAGAAGATCAACCTGAACATGAACATGAACCTCAACCTCGAGCTCGAGCTCGAGCTCAAACTCCGCCTTCGATGCCTGCTCAAGGCCAAGCGTCGGTTTCAGTCTCAGCCGCTGCTCCTGCTCCACCACGACTACGACCACGACCACAACCACAAGCACAAGCACAAGCACAAGCGCAACCTCAAGCTGTACATCAACCTCAACAACCGGCTCTCGCACCGTCCCAGGGTGCGGCATCGCCTGTGGCTAGAGCCCTGGACTGCACACAAACACGATCACGATCACAACCACGACCAGGACCACGACCACAACAAGAAACTGTCTTTCCATCCCAACGACCGGCTCCGACTCCTGCATCCCAGACTGAGACTCAACCTTCAACGCAAGCTGAAGCTCGACCTCCGATGCCATCGCCATCGCACGATCAGTCTCCGCTTTTAGAGCAGCCTCAGCCTCGACCTTTAACTCCGGCTCAGCCTCAGATCGATGACCAGCGGCGAGCTCATAATTCATCACGAGGGCATCCTCATACCCAGGATACCCAAGATCAAGCCCAAGGCGAGATCACCAACGCTGAGAGGTTTGCTCTTGGTCTGTTTGATTCATCTTTGGACACAGTACCGTTCATCCTTTTGTCTCACCGTCTCACCGTCTCACCGTATTAACCGCTCATGAGCCTGTTTCCAAACGCCGGATTCGCTAACACATGGTCATATGATCACATAGGCGGTATTATCTGGACAATCAATCTGATGGGTGGGATGTTCTGGGCGACTGGATTATCCGCCAATGTGTGAGTCATCCGGCTCTAATCATCCTGCAATCCCGGCAATACACCAGATACATCAGGGTTTCTTGTCTCGATATTACACATAGATACAGCGCTTAATCAATCAATCAATCAATCAATCAATCACTAATCCACCATTCCCTTTCTCTCTTCACCACTCCTACTCCCACTTCCCATACGCCACACCACACAGCAACATCTTCACGCCCTTCTGTATTTTCTGCAGGCTCTTAATGGGACTAAGCGCTTGCGGGGCGTTACACATGTTTTTCACTTCGCGAAACTTCGATCGCCTCCCGACTCATAATAGCCAAATTGACCTTTCGGAGGAAAATATGAGTCGAGGAGTGATCAAATCGGGGTTGATCGTTTACTCTTACGTCGGGTTATGGTATTTCATAAAACGTGAGCCTTTCTCAATTTTGCTCGTTCCTCTTACCATCACGTCTCTAAGCCTTGGATTTCATCTTCATTTTCATCTTTTCCAGCTCCACTGGTCTCCTCCTTTCAACATTCTCATCGAGACTTGGGACTGACATGAAATCACTTTTAGACTAAGGTAGTGTACGAGACATACATGTCGCACTTTGTAATTGATACGCCTCATGCACCATTGCTCTACTCTATAACCTTCATGAATCTCAACCAGTTTCTTTCCAGGGTCCTCACCGTCCAAATCTCCTTATTTTCTACCTCTACAATCTCCCCTTTCTCATCAATCTCCTCTTCCTCCTCTTTCCCTTGTTCCTCAATACCATCCCACTCCGCCACCTTGTCCTTGTCGGAGTCATCCGGATCTGAAGGGTGCCGATCCCGACCTTCCAATTTCCAGCCTTTACATCTCGATATCCATTCCGCCGCTGCCCAGACTAACCTATCACTCAGCGTGACATCGTGTGAATCACTCTCCACCAGCATGCGATCGTTTGATATTGAGGCGATTAAGGATGATGCGGAAGGTGAGCGGGAGGTGATGAATATCGATGGGCTCGCATAGAGATTCGATAGATTTCGCTGAAAAATAGCAAATTGGGTTCCGAATCAGTATCGATTTCATACATGACATCAGTTCATGCAGATGTTTTTTATCAGATCAAGGTAAGGAGAGCCCACCTCAGCCTGTTTCCAGAATTCAGGAGACCAACCTCCGGCAGAATGCAAATCCACATTGATCCGATTCGTGAACCGTATTCCGTATTTCTCGCGCATCGAAATGAGGGTATCGAGCGAGGGACCTGAAGCACACCAGTCGTACAAGTCAGCATCTTATGATGAGGTTTCGTCCAGCTTGTTGAGCTCGAGTAACCATCATTATCGTTGCCATGGAGTAGACAGGCTCACCAGGACAAGCAACACTATGGAAACTAACATTCACCCCTAACTCCACCGCCAGATCAAGCTGTTTATCCAGTATGGCTCGCTGATGCTTCATGGGCACTTTGAAAGGCGTCAATCTCCTCCAGTCGTCATCAGCCTGGTCATTTCCTACTTCTCGCTTGGTATAGTTATCGCGTTGAGCTTCATCAGCTTTAACGCTGTCCGGGTGCAGGTGTTTAGCTTTTTTAGGCCATCTCATCCGTGCCGACCCATCCAATCCAACTTCACCAAGCATCGTCAATCTCCCATCCGCCAGACTCGTCCTTAGATCAGTCCTCAACTTTTCCAAGAAAGTATCAAATGGTACAGGCCCGGGTAGGTAGGGTAATAGAGTACTCAATAATTCCTTGTTCTTAGAAGAATTGGGTGCGAAGAGCGAGAAGTAATGGTCTTCCTTTGAGGGGATGTTGGGCGGTGAAGAGAGGGTGTATTGATGTGTGAACCATGGATGATAGCCTGTTCAAGGACTTCAGCTATCAGTTTTTGGCGCATGCAAGTCAATTGTAAAGTCAATTGTAAATCATAAATCAGACTTTGTTATCGCGTGTATTGCTCAAAGTGAATCCGAGTAGCTTTTGGCCGGGGATCAAGATGAAGGTGACTTTGGACTCACCGAAACAAGCTACGACCCCAACGCCCCGATCGTCCTTCCCCTTCCCCTTCCCCTTCCCCTTGCCCTTCCCCTTGCCTATTTCTGACGGCTGGAGCCATGGTCGATCTCGACTCAAAGCCTTCACTCGCTCTTGATCCTCAGGTATCGTAGCCATACTAGCCAATCCACCCAGTCTCACATTATCGTATGTCTCGGCGGCCTGATCGAGATCAGTAGGATGACAATGCGCATCGGTCACTAAGACGTGATAAAAAATCATTCAACCTGTTGATCAGCCGGCCATCATAGTCAATGTAGACAAGAATCACCACCATGCGGTGACGGCTCCAAAGTGCATCCAGCAAAGACGTTTCTGCTTCAGACTTACGATGGCTCAATATATGAGCTGGAGGCAATTCCAACTTCTCCCAATCTGGACATTCCTTCCCTGCGTCGCTTCTCTTTTCTGAATCTCCCTTATTGCTCCAGGACGGAGCATTGTCGTTGTTGTTCTCATCGTATCCGGCGCACATGCTAGAGTGCACCGATGCCAGTACTGTCGCTTCGGTCGGGTGTGATAACGTAGTAAGGTGAAACAACAGATAAGATAAAGAATCAAGTTGGATTAGTTGAATCGCGACTGATTTCGAGAACATTAGGCCGAGTGACGTCACCTCTTTATCTCCTCCCATCTGCTTGTTGGCATTTCTCAGAGACTTATATACAGATATGACAGTCAGTCTTCCTCCTTTCCTTCCTCTTTATCATCCACCCTGCTGCTCGCAGACTTCAAGACCAGCAGCATTTACTCCAGCGCTTCCGGATGTCACAAGTGAGTCACTCTGCACCAGCGCACTAACTCTAACCCATCTTGACTCTCAAGCCGACTTCACCTTCTTCCTCTTCCCTTTTCACTCCCAATGCCAAATTGCCCGAAACCGAAATCGAAACATCAGACCAAGCCGAGCTCCGACCGCCCGCAAAAGTCGAAGCACAACCTCAAGCGAAAGCGAAAGATTCAAAGCAAGATCGAATAGACAAGTTGAAAATTGAATTACAAGAACTGAAAGGGCAATTAGGGTAAATAACACTTGATCAACTCTCGCATAAGCGCACCGTTTCTGATTTCGCTGATCTCCCATGTCCGCCTCAGAGATAACGACGCCAACCAAGTAGTGCAGAATCACATCAAGCTCTTACACGAATACAACGAGATCAAGGATGCTACTCAAGCGTTGATTGGTAAAGTAAGTTTGTCGCTCACCGAATTCTCCCGAAGGAGTCATGAGCTGACGAGATGTCGATTTGATACCTTTAGTACGGTCAAATCACGGGTAGGACCGTTGGTGATATTCACGTGGAAATGGGTTTGCCCCTCACCGATTAGTCCTTTCAAAGCATTCGCGACCAAGCTATATCCTGTGGATTAGTACAACCATGTCGTAAGATTGTGTTGTCCCAAACGAGCAGACGCCTCCCTCCCTTGAGGCGATACCGAGTGAAAGCAATGTGGAGCATGCATTTGCATTTCCATCTACTCATATTTGATATTTGAGAAAACTATATTTTGATTGCATCGTTTTGCATTGGTGGCTGGCCTTGCCTTGAGAGACTGGACTCATAATCGACTGCTCGAGATTGGACTTCAAGCGGAAGCGGAGGAGATGAAGAAGCTCTTGTCGACTGCAGAAGGAGCAGGAATCAGCTTGGTTTCAATTTGATATCTCTATACAATGTCAAACTGTGAGGTGTATATGAAGTGATGAAGGGATGAAGTTTAAGAGAGTCGCGAAGATCTGCGAATATCAACGAGCCAAACACTCACTGGATGGATCGATAGGACCGGCAGGTTTCCTGGAATCAGCAGGGAGAGAGGTGTAGACGCTGTCTGAGGTCGAGACGACTCCCTTGGATCCCTTGACGGTGGTGTTGTGGCTGCGCAAAACGTCAATTCAGCTTCAACACGAATTGTCCTGATTGTCTTGAAGATGAGGGGTGCAGCTGGCAAGCGACAAGACTCACATGGACAAGTTGTATGCGTCGCTCGAAGCGGCGGTCTCGCCGTGGACCAACTTTCTCCAAGCTTCGTGGCACTCGTGGATGATCTCCACGGCGTATTTCTTGGATTTGGCCTCTCCGGAGAAAGCAAAGACGTTCTGCGAAGTCAAAGCATAATTAGTTCTCAACATTCCACCGATCGCCCTCAGAGTACAGGGATGCTCGACCGACGGATGAACGTTGATTGTTACATAGGTATGTATGGGGTAGTAAACTCACCTCGGGCTTTCCATCAGGGATTTTGTAGATTCTGAACCATTCATTAGTCGCTCTGATCAAGCCGGGGAGGTGTCTCTCGACATCCTCAATATCGTTGAGTCGAGGGGCCAACGGGTCGTTCACATCAACTACAAGGACTTTCCAGTCGGTCTCTCCCTCGTCGAGGAGAGCCATGATACCGAGGACTTTGACTTGTTTGACTTGTCCGACGTGTCCAACAGCTTCACCGATCTCACAGACATCAAGGGGATCATTGTCTCCGTTAGCGCCAGTCTCGGGGTGCTTGACGTTGGGGTCTTCCCATGTCTGGGGGAAGGCACCGTAGTTCCAGATGTATCCGTGGTGGGGGAAACAGTTTCGAACGTATCGGAGTTTACCCTTCTTGATGTCTGCCATCATAAGCCAAGTCTAACAATCAGCTTACTATCCGAGGGGAAATCGGACTCTGAAAGCTGACGGATCTTTGAAATGACCCACCTTGCTTGATAGGGTTGAAAGCTTCCTCCTTGGAGATCTCCATCTTGGCGTTGGTCCATCTTGGTACCTCGACGACCACTGTTCGGCAAAAACACAAAAAAAAACAGAATCTATCGTCAGCTATCTTCGGACAGAGCATTGCACCCCTTACAGCTGAAAAGCGGTTGACCTACTGTTGAGGACGGTCTTGGACTCATCGGCGAAGAGAGGGATATCACTGTATCACAGATCAGCTCATTCATTCAGCTTTATGATATTCTGAGCTGAGCCTTCGCATATCAATACTCACTGGAAAGGGGAAACGACCTTGCCCTCTTTCTCAAGGAAGACTCGGTGTTCTATATACCGTGCCATATCAACTATCAGTTCTCACCCTGTAACTCTTTTGTCTGGAAATGATGACTGACCGAGGGTGTTGGCAGCCTAAACGTGCATGATTTTTCACGTCAACATCCTATCCACTTTGTCCCGCGTACACGTAGAAAGGAATACAAGTCAGAAAGGACACTCACGCCAATGATTCTAGTTTGGTATTCGGACATCTTGGTGAGGTGTTTTGCTGTAGTTGACAATGTACGAATAGCGATATTCATGTATGTCCACTTTTGGCTAGAGAGGATAACAAGGACGGGGTATTGGATGATGAATTTGAGTGGATGAATATTGGTGTGGGTCTGTGCGTTTATTCAAGCACGTCACCTCCACAATCTGGAATTAATCCACTATTACCCCACACTGTCACCATACCACCATACCACCATACAGATTATTCCAAATGTACCACTACCGCCGGCGTTATTTCCTCATACAATCATCATGTGGCACCTCTTTCACCCTCAAAAGGCCGGTGGAGGTTCGCCACCGATGTCCGATGTGTCGATCACTGGTTATTATGGTGCATGCGACTGCTTTCTTCCATATAGATATGATAATAGTGACCATTGGTCGAAGCAGCAGCCAGTCAGTGCTAAGCTTTCCACACAACGCAATATAACAGAGTGACTTCCAGTCGTTCAGATCCATTCTCATTCCTCCTTTCTTCCAAGATAGACGGAAGTCAACCTCAATTCACGAGTTGCCAGTCGATCAGCCAAACAAGGATGTCATGTCAAACATGTTCATCCGAACTCACGCCCTTATCATTACGAAGCGCATACATCACACCATGCTGCTCTTCCCCAATATGCGATAATTGCCTAATCCGCAATCCGAGGTTGAAAGAATACATGCCATGTTTGCGGTGCGGCGATCCTCGATCAGAGGAATTACGAGGAGGCAGTAGCCGCTATCGTGTTCGAATTGATCGCACTTGCGTTGGAAACGAGACCAGGAATGCCGGTGGCCATATAGCACAAGGAGCAGGGGAGGTAGTATTTGATATTGGCGACGATGACGATAACGACTTCGATGATACTCCTCAACGACAAAAGGACGACTTACCCCCAAAATATGCTGATATATCCAATACCAATTTCGTCATCAATGATGAACCACCGAATAGGTCAGATGTGCATGCCGTAGCCAACTCTCAGCAGTCCGATCCATTACGACCATATGATACATCTGACTTAGCAGAGGACGACAAAGGTGAACAAGTTGAACAAGAAGGAGCAGAAGATGAATCTGAGGTAGTCGAAGTCACTCATAAGGTGCAAAAGGGCGATACCGTCTTATCCATAGCTCGGAAATACGCAAGCGACGTGAGTTCAGTCGAGTCAAGTCTCCTTGTCCTTGTCTTACAGCACATCTCGTGTAACCAAGTAAATCGCTTATTCATCGTGCTTGTTTCCCTCGATTCACTCGCAACAGCCTCACGACATCTTATCGCTCAACAATCTGCCATTCGAAGCGCTCTCCACCCATCCGCGGATTCTTCGAACTCGCAAGAGCATAATCATATCGCGTCGTTCTGTCCCTCTATCCAAGATACATCAATCTACAATCAGATCACGAAATGCCATCCGCGATGGTGATGGTGATGTTCATGCCGGCAGCGAACAGAAAGCCAGGGATAGGGAGCGCGAAAGGGAAAGGGAAAGGGAGCAACAACGTCAAATCAAGAAATTCCAACTCCTCACCAAAAACACAGATCACGGAATCGCCAATACCTATCTGGGTCTTTCCGAGCTGGAAGAATCCTTTGATCCCCTTCGTCATTCTACCGGAGAATCATTACCAGAAGTATCAGTGTCGGGGATTGGCAGTGAGAGCGGGAAGAAAATCAGGATCGATAATTTGACTAGAGAACAGAGGGCTCTAGAAGCTTTCTTCGATGATGAACTTTGGGAATCCCAGCATCTGACTCAACTTAGCAAGCTGAACAATAATAAGAAGATGTCAAATTCGAATTCAGCAAGCGATAGTAAGGCGAAAAGATCGCTTGTCAATTGTATGGGAGGTATCAAAATATGATCCATCATCGAGTTGATGCGTCTCATCAATTGTAGCTTTCGCTTTCCTCACTTTCATTCCTTTGTAGATTTCCTCATCGACTTGCGCTTGGATGGTTGTATTGTCCTGTATGCCTGCTCACCTCACGGATTGTACAGTATACATATATAGGTTCATACGCATGTTGCCATCATATCATGTTAAATTATATACAACTCACTCTCAAGAGATGTTGACTGCCGTCTGTTCGGCTGGCTGTATCAGCCTACCTTTTCTGTCCATGAAACTATTCTACAGTCGATCTCTCATTCTCATGCTCATTCTCATGCTCCATCATCATCTTCACTCTCATTCTCATTCGCCCGGTTCATCCCACGCTGCCGCATCACTGGACTGTAATCAAGCCTCGAACGAGATGGGCTCAATGTCCAACCCATCTCCCAATCCCTCATCTAATGTAAGTTGTCCTTTCTCATCGATACCCGCACCCGTACCTGTTCCAGTCTTCTCATTCTTGGGCGGCCTCGGATCGACAATAAGTCCAGCTTCGACCCTATATCGATCAACCACACCCAAAATACCAGATCAGCTATCGCACACAACGCAACGCAGCACAAATGAGAGAACCGGCAAGACCGGGACGAAATCACTTACATCTTCATTCGGAGTATTGCAGACTGAGTAACATCGCTCGCTTTCTTACCGACTTTCAAGGCATTCGTAAACATCCCCCCTCGATAATCGGGATCTTTCATCACCAACACCTATCAAGTGTTTATCACATTTTATCAGTTCTGCCTCACTCGCAGACCCGAATGGCCCTTGATTGAGTATGTGTACCACATGTATTTCAACTCGAGTGTGACTGGGCAGATGACTGAAATGGGCTGTTTGGGCTGATGTGCAATGTACCGCACTCACTTGATCAATCAGATCTATCTTCCCCTTAATCTCGCGTCTCTCCACTAAGATCTCTACCAGACCCAACATCTCGCCAGGGGCCAATCCGAACGAATTAGCCATTAGCGGAATATGGATTGTCGAGAATGGCTGGACGTATTGCAGTATACATCGAGTTTGGATCAATTCCAACAGAGTCTGCGCATGAGCAGATAAGAATGGATTGAGGAGGAGTGTGGGCTGAATACCCAAATTCGCAATATCAGCTTGCCTAGTTCTGCCCTACGAAGTCATGCCTTAATCTAACGGATTGACACCCAGTTTTTGTGCGTGCAGTAGAATTCGGGAAAGAGAAGAAGTACAACAGTCGACCCACCTCAGACCTGTAGAGCAATCTCATCACTTCCCCATACTTCGCATCAACAAACGATCTGACCAGATCCATGATCCACGAACTCCCATCATCCACCTGCGCCTTGAACGACGTCTGCTCAAGGAGGACTCTTCGGATCTTCTCTCGATGGGAACTCGCGAGTGTCGTGAAAGCAATGATCAATGCCAAATCACTTGACGATATTGCCTATTCCCATCAAGGACCATACTCTCATCAGCTCATTAGTCCGGGGTCCACCAAACACCTAGCTACGGGTATTGGAAGGGACTTACCTTTCCTTCAAAATCACCCAAACCACCTTCCACTTCCCCGACCGCACCAAGTTCCCTCGCAGCCTTGCTCCATTCCTTATTGTATAGGGTCACCAATCCCTTGCCCACTCGTATTCGAACCATGACGGTCCTTCTCACTGCTTGACTCCTAGCTTCCGCTTCTCGTCGTTCTCGAATATCCGAAGCAGTGACGCTTGCAGCTTCAGCCTGGAATTTGCTAGTTGTTATAGGCGGGTGGAGACGATCGAGGGTCGCTTCCAACTTGGAGATGTGTCCAGGTAATGCCTGAGGTTGGTTGAATGCCAAAAGCGTCTAAACCAAGTATACGATCAGCCGAGATCAGCATAAGGTTGACTTGCACGGAACAGCAAGAAGATGGAACGTGGGATTTGGGATTTGGCTCACCTCTACAATGCCTACTCCCAGATCGACGTGGTGTTGCTGGCTCGTACTGTACTCTCGTACCGCTGCGTAATTCTTCATCGCCGCCTGGGAATCACCGACCTTGATCGAGAGTTGGGCGTAGGCGAGGTACGTGAGCTAGCAAGACCAGTGCCGTTAAAATACATCGTCAGTGCCACCACCACCACCTAGAGACATGGCTGCAACCAAAGCTAGGAGGGCCAGACTCACCCTGATACTCTCCTTGATGAGATTACTCAAATACCCCGTCAACTCTACCGACAACTTCGAATTCTCCCTTCGTTCATGCTCCTTCGCATCGTCCACCCAGACTTTATCCATCACACCATTCGATTCCACCTGATTTGCTCCTGCGCTCGTACTAGCATTCATGCTGGATGACTCATGCGCATCATTCTCCGCCGACTCATCTACCTCCATCCTGTCTTCTTCGATTTTCTGGCGAGATGCAGGGTCCTTGAGCAAATTGACGCATTGGATATAAGTGTGATAATCCAAAGTCTCATTCTTGATATGCGGTATCAGTCTTTTCAGAGCTTCTTTTGCGAGGTTGATCGATTGCGTAGTAGGTTTGGCGGGGGGAGACAGGAGTGTATTTGGAATATGGATCAGACGGGTGATAAGTGCTCGACCTGGGATTTGTTATGTTGGTTGTCAGCATCATTATCAGTATTAGTATCGCAGTGATCCTGGCTTCTCCAATGGTATACGAAGCGGACTTTGGTGTTAATCCGTATGTATAGCTATCGAATACGAGAATCGAAAATGAGACCACATTTACCTGTATACGTCCCTTCGTACGCTTTCCAATCGAATGTGCTGAGATCCACAGCAGCGATCGCATCTTCCACCGAGCGACGACCGGAAGACGAAGAAGAAGACGAAGCTTGTACCATGGCGAAGTGAACGATTGTATCGCTCTATATCCTTGATCTGCGGTTATCGATGATCAGGTCCTGGAGAGGTGGTCCTGTCTGACTGTGAGATGTCGAGCAAACAGATAGTGGAGAAAGAAGAAAGCTGCAAGTTGATCGACTAGGACAGGAGGATGAGGTTGATATTCCGGTTAATGATGCAGCACGATCACCTCCACTCGACTACTTCGGCGTCATTAACGCGGTCCAAGCTCAACGTGGCGTCTCTATCTGATCATTGTGCTGCAAGTGGCAAGGGACCTCTCAGCTCGAGGATGCAATTCGTGGTTTTGCGCATTCATACAATTCGCTACCACATCGGAAATCACCAAGACATCGCACGCTGGTAGCCAATCTCGCTAAGCTATACGTTTAGACGTCAAGAAAGGAAGCCGTATTCATACTGTCCACTGCTCATCCTACTGCAAGGCAATATGATTCGTCAGAATATCAGTCCAAAAAACCCTCTTCCGCTTGTTCCGTAACATGTCCCAGCTCCATCGCAGCGCTTCATATCCGATCCATCTTGCGGTTCTCCCTACAGCCTTCAGTTTGCTCTCTCAAATTCAAGGTCCTTTACCTGGCAGCTGCGTAGTCTGCGTGATTACTCCGCAAGAACCGCACATCGACCAACCCGGATCAAAAGCGCTTTTCTGGGTGAAACACCTCGCACAAGCCCACCAAACTTCCGGATGAACCAGGGGGGAGGTAGTCATCAATCTGGGATCCCATTCGAGTACGCGTACGGGAAATGATGTTCTCTTTCGTCGTCTGTCAGGGTCGTATCAAGATTGCTAG
This sequence comes from Kwoniella dejecticola CBS 10117, assembly GCF_000512565.2. Classification (NCBI taxonomy): domain Eukaryota; kingdom Fungi; phylum Basidiomycota; class Tremellomycetes; order Tremellales; family Cryptococcaceae; genus Kwoniella; species Kwoniella dejecticola. The sequence goes on along the minus strand of NC_089311.1, from coordinate 130,838 downwards.
TGGAAGTCGTAGTCGTTGTCTTACTCGTAGTCAAAGTCGTTGGTGGTTGATAGGCATGTGCTAGGCTACCAAAGGCACTGAAATAGGACTTGGGCGGGAAAGAGTACGAGTATGGTGCAATCTGGTGACTCGTCGCAGCAGCAGCATGTGCTGGAAAGACCTGAGATTGAGCTGGAGTCACCGATTCTTCGACTCGAAATTGATGTTGAGGTTGAGATTGGAAGTACTCGTAGGCTGAATTTGGAGGTTGGGCTCATGACCATGAAGCATTAGGCCGTGGGAGGATATACGGATTCGCTCCATAAAGAATATCTTGCGGTCTGAAATCGTTAATACTTCGCCAAGGAGGGGTATCTGGGTGTTCAAATGCATTGTGGTTGGTCATGCTACTGTTATTATTGTTATCGTTGTAGTTATCGTTGGTACCTGTTGTCGAGGTAGAGGGCACAGGCTGGACAGTGAAGGGGAAAGCATCGTAATCTGGGAAGTACTTCTCTTGTTTTACTTGCACTCCTTCATCGTTATCTGCACTATTGTTATCGCTCATGGTGTGTTGAGCTGCTTGGAATGATATTTGCCGGATAAAAATGTATAACGGGTCGGGAGAGTGATTCACAGTATTCACTTGCCTGAGCGAGAAATACATCTCGAATTCACGATGGAATACTTTGTAGTCCCGCCTATATATAATAGACCCTTTAGACTGAGGATCAATACGGAGCAGTCCAATTCGATGTAAAACCATGGTACTGCCCTGCATCAATCATAGGAACAGAAGAGTTTCATACCTTCTCGTCACTCAGCCTCGAGAATATCGTGAATTTGCAATGATGTTATCGTCTTCGATATTGATGGTGAGCTTGATGGAGATCATTGAGTGATGTCGAGAGAAGCTTCTCTTCCTCCTTCTCTGCATTGCACAGCCTTGGACGACTGTATCACTGGAATCTCAGCCTTGAATCAAGCCTTGAATAGCTGCTGAAGTCATTCCGCGTCCTTTGGTGGTCAATCGTCAATCCTCAATCGTCGTCCGTCATCCGTGATTTGCCATTCGTGAATTGTCATTTGTAATCACAAGCCGTCACCAATGTTTGAACCAAGTCGATTTTCATCAGTCAAAGGAATACAGTCAACGAGCAAGTTTTTCCCCCTTCACACAGTAAAGCGTCACCGAATCTCAGTGATTGATTGGTCCTCATCATTCGTTCGCTTGGACGATGCTCCAAGATATGTCCTTTGGTGATCAGCGACCGACTATTTAGAACCACAATTGCACCTGCTGAGTAGGGGTTGAAGGGTCCTTGCCTCGATTGAATGCGGATTGTGTTGTGATGTACAACGCAGCAAGGTGAAACAGCATAGACCCAAATACAAGTACGGGTGATATAGCCACAGCCACAACCAAAAACTCGAGGCTAAAGGATATCGAATACCTTCCTTCCCCTCATAACCCTCCCCTCATAACCCTCCCGTCATCACACTGTCGTCATTCATCATTTTAGCATTATTCAGTACTATCAACTTATGTCATCGTCGCCACAAATCCGAATCAGGAAGTCCGTCCATCTTTGTCATTCCCTCCAAGCAATAACGAACCATGACAATGACAATGCAAGATCTTGACATCCATAAATATAAAAAAGATGCCAAAAACGATTAAGGTATGACGGAGCCTTGCTTTGGCTTGGGTGGCCGTATTCACATCGTACCATCTTGGATGCTTTTCATCCCTCTCGTTTACTTTCCCTTCCTTTCCCTTCCTTGCTTTATTTTTGTAGCAACATCCAATGCAATGCAACGCAACGCAACGCACATTTCCCTTCATCCCTCAGCATTGAGCCGTTATTTATCTATATATACATTTTGATGCGATTCGATTCATCGATTATCCTCAACCTCAACCTCCACTGATGAAATATACGTGCGTTTACACCGCTTGACCGGATTCAGGTAAATGACCATTCTGCCTTATAAGCACCTCTGCGGCAGAAAAAAACAGATGTAATTCAGCAAAGTCTCAAAATCGCTGGCATATTTTTGAGGCTTGAGAGATAGAGCAGAAGAGAGCAGATACGCACTGAAGAACTCATAACTCATCCAGCTTATCGCCGTACTAGGCGCAACAGTCAATACTCTAGGTAACATTCCTCTTCTCAGGCCTCTCCATCCATCTCGATCTCTGATGATCCGCAATGCCTCTCCCATTGATCGAGCAGCTCGTATACGAGGGTCCGAATTAGATCCTCGCGTTTGTAACAGAGTCTATCCAACCACGGAAATCAGATTAGCAGTCATCCCAAGTGAGGGAGTAAGAATTAGTATCGACAGGTGATGATGCGACCCACCTTAGCCACATCCAAGGGTGTAGTCACAGCAGCCGCTAATCCACCTGCGATACCTCCTGCTGTACAATGCGTTATCGGACTATAGCTCCCGTCCGGGTTCATCAGGGTCTTCAAGCTTTCGTATGCTGAGAATTGCACCGCCGTAAAAGGGACGCTCATTGTTAAAGTGGTAGGGTATGATACGTAGAATGCCGCCAATCCTTCTCGGGCGTAGACCGTTCGTGCGCATGATAGGACGTTTCGATGGGGTGAGTTCCGTATTTGCATTCGTTGTTTGATCACTGCGAATTCGTATAATCAGCTTCGACCTCGGCTACACATGGACTGATCTGATCATGTTCAGGTATGAATGTACAAAAGCGGCACAAGACAACACAGACGACTTTCCGTTGACCGATGTAACATTGGCCTGCAAAAAGCCAAAAGCGACGATCAGGGAAGGAAAAGAACGCGACTCACCGTCAAAAGGATTCATCAGAGCATCACTCGAGATAGTCGCGGCAGCCCCTGCTAGGGCAGTGCCCGCTACGCCCGCCCAACCTTCTCCTCGTCCTCCACTGATCTCTCTGACAAACTCGTACATCCCAAAATGAGCCGCATGGGCCGGACCCGCACCCAAGATGACCGAAGCTACTCCTCGCCATAACGATCTAAGTCCTTCCGTAGTGGATATCGAACGGACATGTTGCATTATCGTATTCAGTTGTGGTGGAGCAGGTCGAACACCCCCTGCGCCTGCTGCTGCTGCCGCCGAGGTGGACGCGCCTGCGGTGGCGGTAGCGGATGATACGCCCAATGGCGATAGGATGGGATTCAGTGCTGGGAGGACTTGCATTCGGGTCTGTACAAAGAGCAAGAATTCAGTTCTAGCCTCAAGCTCCTTGAAAACTGTGGAGTGGATGAGTGGATGTTCAACTTACTTTGATGGAATCCACAGGGAAAATAGCAGCATGCTCGGAGATACCGGCCTACCAAGACCAAATTATACTAAATTAGCTCATTCCTCATACTATATACACACACGCGGCACAATCGGCGGGTGCTGATCGATTTACCATATGGGAGGGTAGCAAAGAGAGAGGGTGTGAACATACCATAGCTCCCGCAGCCATATTGACTGCCCACCCACTACCGACCGGTAAACTCTCATAATCGTGCTCTTCCTCCTCTTCTAGCGCTACCGACGATTCGCCCGCGGGCTGAATAGGAGGTACGGAGCCGCTCAGATGAGCAGAGTGCGGATGTATGTGGAATTGAGGTGTCGAAGTTGAAGTGGAAGTCGATGAGCTCGACGAAGGAGTCGAGGATGACATGTCGGTGCGGGGGAACGAGGGCTGAGATTGGCCTGGATGTGAGTGAAGGCAATTTTAAGCCAGAAGTCGATGGACCCGAGCAATGCGTGGTGATCCGATGATTTCAAGAATGGAGTGTATACAGTCCAAGTTTGGTTGTTGCTGGTGCTTCGTTGAAGTTGCAACTGATGAGGGAATAGTCATGAAATCAGCATATTTGGCATGACGGCGATTTTGCAGTATCCTTGCGTCCAAGTGTCGGTGAATCTCCCTGACACCGCAGTCCCGGTCCACAGGATGCTGGCCTCCATCGTCCGGAACACCCAGATGAGTACATCGTCTCTGATGTACACCTCTGGGGATACGTGGACCAGGTGTTGCCAGTATTCGTAGTTGGATGGACCCCATCCCGAAGAAACGGAAATTTCTCCACTTCTTCACTCACCTTGAGATTCGTTTCGATCCAGATGTTCCCTCAAGCAAAGGGGCAATCGGTAGATGGCCAGTCAGAGCCAGTTGATGCCTTTGTCCAGAGGTTGTTGTGATAGTCCAAGATGCAGTAATGTTTTGATGATTTGTCTATGGCTTGGAATTACGATGTTGGACTTTTTCGATGGATGGTGATATCAGATATGAGTAGTTGCAGTGTATCGTAGGATTTCTTCGGCCGGCACCTTTTTCAGACTTTTTGACGCTCACTCAATTCAATCACGTGGCACAGATTACCACTATGATGTACATGGCGCCCTATGCGGCATTTGAACATTTCAGTTTACTATGATTTGTATGCATCTTATCAAACTCCGTAGCAGTATAGATAGCCTGCATTGTGCATTCAAAGATACGTGTTTACATGGAAGCACAATATGAAGAACACGATGATGATGAAAGTTGCAATCACAAGGAAAAATCGGATGGGTGTATTTCTGGAGACTTGCGCAGACCGCTAATCACCGTTCACTCTGATCACTTGACCGCTCTACCTTCTTGATCTCTTCACTAGACCAGCAACTATCAACCCCGTCACCGCTGCTGCACCAGCTATGAGACCCATACCTGTATACAAACCTCACAGATCAGCTTAGATTCCTCATCATTCAGCCTGAACCCATTTAATTCTCGGTTAATTCGCTGAGAATAGCCGCCGGCTGCTATCTTGGCGTTGTAACATCTAACATCTCAACGACTCACCAATATATCCATCTCGCTGTACAGCTTGATCTATCAGTGTTCGTAGTGATTGAGCTTGCATGTTCTCCGGTTCCACAGACAGTAAGAGGTCTATTATACCCGGCAAGAAATCAGCTACTGACTACTGGCTGAAGGGACAGAGCCCGGAGACGCCTTCTCGCATGATCCGTCGTCCTAGGATGACGAGCTAGATGGGAAGCTAATGAGAAGCTGTTGGTCCAGAGGATGAGAGAAGATCGATTTGTGAATCCGCTCACCATTGAACTTCTTGGCATATGCGTAATTCTTCAACTTGTAATATCCCACAGCGATATAATATGTGCATTCCCGTCGATGAGCTGGCGACGCGGAGTATATCTCTAGACATTTGATCCACCAGACAGACATTATCAGCCATGTCCCACATCGCTGGCAGGCATTCCCGCACTTCCAGATAATAAGGCAGTCAGGACCCAACTCACCTTGCAATAATTTGACACCCTCGGTTTGCAGTTCGGCGGTGTTCGATTTTACTAGACCCCATCCTACAGTGAGATTGATCAGCTTCTGAACTTTACGTCAATCTCCCGAAGCACCGAAGCTAAGCGTCAACGTCTATGGCTTTAGAAGTGACATGACTCTTCCCTTGGTTCCCGACATAGCCCTTCTTCCGACCAACAAGCTGGGCATGTACTCACCATAGTTGAATTTACTCTGCGTCGTCACATGTCCTTGCTCGATCTCCTTATAATATTGCGTTCGCAGGACCTGGTTCCGGAGTATGATTAGCTTTCAGAATGTCCAGCTCTCCAAATCAGCGAGCGCTGCCGTGCAGCAACTTACTTGGAGCTCCTCGTACCCCAACGATGTCTCTGCCTCGGCAGCGTACGGTAATTCGGTAGGCATTTTATTTGAGGGAAGGTGACTTCGGTGTGGTCTGATTGTGCAAGTCTGCTCGAACCGATTGATCGGTGTTAGGCTTGTGCTTCCTGTTAATGAATCTTCTGAATGCGTGCTTCGTTACATCTATATTCTACGTGTGTCAGACTGACTTCCTGGTGGCAAGCTCTAACAAGTAAGAAGCACCGTCATCAATTCGGCGGTTATCGTAATAATCGACAAAGGCACAGCCTCCACCAATTCACTTCTAATCGCTATTACAGGTAAACGTAATAAGAGAATGATAAAATTACAATTAATTCTCAATCCAGCACTTTACTATTCACGTGACTCGTGATTTTGGCTCAAAGTCATGCTTCGCTATTCTCTGCGTGAAGTGATCTTCAACCACCTCTTCATATCAAGTCCCAAATCAAGGCAATTTCGCAAAACACAGGATCTGCAGCAAGATGTCAGCGCCTACGAGGTCCAAACCCTCGCTCATAGCAGCCGCACAAAGACAAGGTCAACCCTCTCAACCTCAAGCTCAAGCTCAGTCCACATCAACCTCAAATCAACTCATACCATCCAATCTCGCCTCTATACCCATGTCAACTGTCTCATCCTCCCAGTCTGGCTCTGGAGCAGGATCAATATCCGCTCGGTCGACGCCTGCGCCCGGTGCGCGGGCCGAAGGTAGTGTACCTCCCGGCGGAGTGCAAAGGATGAAGTTCAAGCCGAAAGTACCAATTAGAAGGGTGAAACAGTGAGTCAGCTTGATCTGTTATCCGGTGAATCAAACCATCCGAAGCACCTGCCTGCGGAAGAGTTGGCTGACCGGATCCTTTTGTCTCATAGGGAAGTAGACGTGAAGCCGGTAAGCTCGTACTCCTTTCGCTTCCTAAAAGAAGACCAGGAAAAAAGGCTTACAATATCTTTACAGGATGTCTCATCGATACCGACCGCTTCGCCGTCTGCAGCTCGAGGAGGTGCGGCGCGTGGAGCACCTCGAGGAAGGGGTGGGCCGGGCAGAGGGAGAGGTAGAGGGAATGCACCTTCCACTTCGATCGCTGCTGGTGTATTCGGTGGTCCGCGACCAGTCGCTGCCGGTGAGTTGAACTTCAGCTTCATCGCTTGTCATTCCCATTCATACATCTGCGCATCATGATCCGGCAGGCACAACGGAGAATGCGATACTGGATGGCCAGTTTCTTCACGTGCCAAAGATGAAGCTGACATCAAAATTCTGGCATGAAGCCTCGTCATCTCGACGTTTCGCAGCTGCTGCAGCACCCACAACAAGAGGGTACGACGAGCAAGATGCCGAAGTATATTCTGATCATTCCGACACCGAAGGCGGTGCGGGCAGGCCAATCGATATAGATCTGGTTTCTACCATGTCCGAGTCCGCACCCACATCTTTATTCAGAGATAGGCGATTAAACCAGGACAAAAAGGCGAAAGGCAAAGATGAAAAACAGGAAAAGCAATCCAAGAAAAAGTCAAAATCGAAATTGAAGTCGAAAGCAGCAGAGACGGATGATGTAGCATTGGACGTGGACCCGGATCTGCCGAGGGTGAAGGACGAGCCTATCTCTCCGGAGAAACGGGCTGCTCCGTTGAGGGAGGATGATACGATGTTGTCAGATGATGAGCTTCAAGATAGGGATGATCAAGGTCGAAGAGTACGGAACTTTGCTCAGACTGGTGGCAATGATAGTCCGCTTAATGAAGATGAGGATGAAGAAGAAGTGAATGAAGCGCAGATGGTTGATCTGAGTGAGAGTGAGGAAGAGGAAGAAGAGGAGGATATGGAAGGTGACTTTGTTCAAGCTGAGGGATTTGTGAGTTTGCGGCATTGCTTCTTGGCCGATGTCACAAACTCATCAAGCGTCATTCCCCACCTATTCGCGTTCGAGATTCTCTCTTCATGAGTCATCGCTGAGCGCTGGCGAATATCATATTTGCAGGACAATCCCGAAGAAAAGCTATTCATCTTCCAATTCCCGCACTTGTTCCCTAAATTTCTTCCCTCGACTCCCGTCGACCTCACTCAAACCGATACGAAACCCGATATTACTGCCAGTACTACTGCAAGTACCAACGGGACTGCGCATTCAGCCACCAACGGGCCTCTGAAAGACGTCAAACCAGATATAAAACCCGACGTTAAGCCGACACCTGCTCAATTGCGTGCTGGCGCCAAGAAGGGTCCAGAGCCCGTACCGGAGGGTAGAGTCGGTACGATGGTGGTCATGAAAAGTGGGAAAGTCAAGATTGTCATGGGTAAAGACATAGTCATGAATGTGAGTTTCAAAGTCTGAGTTTCTCATCTCTCCTTCGACTTTCACATTTTTACCTCACAACAGTACATTGCGGCTTCGACAAGCTGACACGTGAACGCATCGATGAATTTCAGGTCACACCAGGATTACCGACAACATTTATCCAACACCTCGTCCACCTGGAACACAAGACCAAGTCCGCTCAAGTGCTAGGTGAAATCCACAAAAATTACATCGTTACCCCCGATATTGATAGACTGCTAGAAGAGCTGTATATCAATGGCGGGCAGACTCCCGGAGAGGTCGAGACTGAACGAAGGAAGCGACTTCTTAGAGAGAACAGGGGTTTGGTGGCTATGAAGAAGGAGCGGGACTAGGGACTGGCTTTTGACGATCAGTCAAGCTGACGGCAGAGTTGACTATACGATAATAATGAATTGACGATCATCATTTTTCTTGGTACTCCCAAATGCCCCTCAATAGTGCAAACTTCACGTCTCACCGGGCTACTAACATAATTCGTAGGAGGACCTTGTAACCCATTATGAGCCTTTGACAGTTTACGCAATCGTCAAACGTGGATCCTTCTAATGACAAAAGACCGGGAGACTTGGCTCAAAAGTTGATCGACAGGGAGTCCTTTGTACACCAACTCCACATGACAAAGGTGGTACTCGTACTGTTCGCACGCTATCGATGAGCTCGGGCTGATATGTACATCTCATATGGATGTAAATCGAGGTCTTCACTGATCACGATTGCAAGCCCCGAACAAGGACAATCGCTTTCGTTCCCATCTCGTGCAGAGATTCAACATGATCACTCAATTTTCGAAAATCATGTCCACCGACATCATCCAAAATTCATCTACTTTCAATGATCAGAGCTATAATGATCGGGTGGAAGGTGACCAAGAATGTCCTTCACCATCTCTCAAATCATCCCAACGCCCACCTCTGCCAGCGGATCTCCAAATAGCCTCAACACCCTCTATACCTGTTCTCGCCCTGCCTATTCCCCTCATCTCGTTACCTTCGCACACGCCCTCACAATCCAAGGGCATCGCCCCTATTCCCACCAAACAAATACCCGAAGACGGTATTCCGAACTCAGTCAGGGATCTCCGGAGTCTAGCTAGCTCTGTAGGATACTCTACCCTCAAACCATGCGGTCCAAATTCCTTAGCGATCAGCGAGTACGCGTCTACCGTCAAACCGCCAGTAGGCGGGAGTATAGCTTCCTTCGGAGGTCAGCTCAGACGACTGGATAAATCGTTCTTGGAGCATCTGATCAACACCTCTTCGAAGCGGACAAGGGGAAGTATCTCTTCAGAATCAAGTACGATTCAAGCAGGCGAAGTGGTCAAGGGCGAGAAGAGGGGGATTGACGAGGTTGAAGTGGAGTGGTGTGTCCATTGTGGGAAAGAGAGTCTGAGAGAAGATATGGTGCTGATGCACGTGGACTTGTTGAGTGGAGCGAAGATGCAAGATCATCAGGATCAGGGAGAAGAAGGCGTAGATGTAGTGGGGACAAGCTTGCAATGGGTTTGTCATGATTGCCACACCTAAATCCGAGTAGATAGATGCACTGTATGCGTAGTTAAATCGGAAGGAATACAGTGCATTATACTCTGATGGAATGACGGACGATCCACTCGATCAAAGATGTGTCAAGCCATACTTCAGTATAAATCGAGTAGAAAGGTCAGTAGCTTCATCTGACAAAAATTACGTTTTCATACAGTTCATCTCATGACGATTCCATTCAGCTGCATTAGCCGGGCGCAATTGGCTAGTAGGCTAGTATTCCCGGGGACAGATGAGGCAGAGCAGATGGGCAGGTTGTGCTTTTCGCAGACGCTAAAGATTCTCTCCCCGTCAACGCCCCCAAGATATAGTAAAGTGCAATATGTTAGATTGCCGCCAATGATCTCATAATGCGGTCATCGAGTTCATCAAGGGCGCTGCGCGATGAATCAAACTAGCAAAGAGGTAGATCAATTTTGCTTTTTCTTCTTTTGTATGGCGATCTGGCTTCTCAAGCCGAATTGTGCCTGTAGAACATGTGTGAACGCAGAACTGAACCAAGAATATGAACTGCGATCAAAAACCAAAACGATCTCCTTGCAGTCCACCAACAAGTGCTTCAGCTCCAAATCCATCGCTGCCTCGCGGGTCTAGCTGGACACTTGGTCACGCATCCAATGTCGTTGAATCTCAGAGAACAGGACGTTCACTAGCTGACGTTTGTCGAATTTGCTCAACAGGATAGCGTGTCGTAGATTGCATACTGATTGATTACTGGTGACGAGGTACGATCTTTTCAGCTGAGTCGAGGCAATCTTTCGCTTGCAGTGCTTTGGTCACCACATGTTCTAGGTTAGGTGGAAAGGACCCCTTAATTATGTTGGATTAGCGTTTCCTTCAGCCCTAAGAACCAGCTAGAGCGGATTGACATGTGTATGAGAAGTTTTTGGCCTAGTTTATTGACTCCATAGCTCGAATTTATCGATCAATCTGGCTCCGATAGCGCGCAAAAGGCGACGGTCCCTCTCTACATTTCGGCTAAAGCGTGAGGGATCTGCATAACATGACGAGATTAGAGAAACTTCATCATATTTCTTATTGCAAGATCAGATTACTGACCCTTGTTTTCAGATGAGCCGATGAGGTCATCAGAAGCTCTGAGCAGATACTGTAGTTAACGTGTAGCTTGTCCTCCGTTACACGAATGACGGCTTTCGGTCTATATATGTGACATTCAGAGTTCCTGGCACTGTTTTCTGCTTGCTAGACATCGCTTCACACCTTCCCTACCCATCACTAACACCGTCACATCAGTTGACCGTAGCAGAGATACAATAACATCCGTCTCAATTAGATTTCGCCGACATCGACGATGTTTGACAAACTCAAAGGGAAAAAGAAGTTGAAGAAAGATTATAATGCCCCCTTGGACGGGCTATACCAGCCTCACGATCCTGACGGCTACGTCCCATCTTCCAACGCATCTCAACAAGGTTCCTCTGTATCTCAACAAGGTCTTTCTAGACCGCCACCACTATGGGCCAGGTCTTCGCCCATGATCGATGGTAGTACGCTTACACGCGGAGATCTAGAACGTATGTACCCACGAAGACCTCCTGGACCTGATCTTTGGCATCCGAGTGACGGACCTTACGCGAACCAGAACTCCCAGAACTCAATACCTCATCCCGGATACAACCCTTACGTACGACAACCTCAGCCCCTGCCTCAACAGCTGCCTTATCCAGGTCGACCACCTCCCCCTAGGCCAAGTCGGCATCAGACTTTCCCCTTGTTCAACTCAAATCCGTACAACCCACCACCACAGACCTCGGATGGAAATATGTTGAGACCCGCTTTCACTTCTCAGCCTTTGGCACCTCATCCGAACCCTTCCGCACCTTTCCCCGAAGTGTACCATTTCGAGTGCGCCTTCTGTGATACGAGACGACGAAAGTACTGGAAAGAGGAATTTTGCTCGGGATGTCAGAGGATCACGCCGACCGAACGAGTGAGAGGACCATGAGGTGTAGTACAATATGGGTGTCATTCAACCGCACCACGCTCGGGTGACTGGTTCTGGGGAAGGCTTGCGGTCTTCTCGCCAAAATGGTCGAAGTACGGGGGATACTACCTTTTCTCTTCTCTACTGTACAGCATCCTTATCTCTTTCAGCTTCTTTCGCTCATATCGCAAACATCATTCACGCCTATAACCGCATATTGGTGATCGAAAGTGCGGACCGCTATTGTGGACTGTAGAGTATCCGTGGCTTATCTACACAGGCATTTGGGTGACATTGATGCAATGCTGTGATCTACCGTTGACATCGAGCTCCAATTATCGCATGTGGCGTTCAGTCTACGCTGATGCGGCATGGTAGGCTTGAGGCCACACATTTTCATCTGAGGTGATTTCGCCTCGTGCAATTTGTCACTCTCCTCATTTCTAAGCACGAACACACAATACACATACGCACTGTACAAGATTTCAACATATCTCGACGTGTACACATTACTGTGCATCACATCCATCGCTCATTCAATCCATCTCCCACGAGGTCCAAGGACGTTCTTAAGGGTTGTCGTAGGTAGTAGGAAATCCTCCGAAAACACGCCTTCCTGACGTTGTTTCCAGTATCTCTCTCTCTCACCTCATACATGCCCAATTCATGCAGAAATACAATTTCCAGTGTTTGTCGTCCATATGCGTCTTCTCTTACATCATTTTCTACAGAAAACAAGCGTTCAGATGGTGAGTTGCCCAATAACTTTCCTCTACTTCCGGTCATGTCTAAACGGCACTGATTCTGCTTTTCAGGCTTCGGACAACCCATATCAATACCCCTTCCTACTTGGAGGTCGACCTTTGCCGGATCCCAAGATGGATCCGGAAGATTGGCGACGTGTTCAACCACTCATGTTCACACCGTACAACCCACCTCCAGCTCCCGTTGACATCCCATACGAACATGCCAATCCGTTCTCGCCCTACGTGTTCCCCAGATATGGTTGGTATCACCCAGAAGTTTTCTCGCAAATCGACCTTAATCCACCCGCGCCCAATCCAGGCAAATCTCAAGCTACCGGCAAGCCGGTCATCCTACCGACTCAAGGGGTATACGACATGTATACTAGAGATCCTACACTGTTGCCTAAAACGTGGACTGGACCGTGGAACGATCCATCGAATACCAAAGCGCCGGTTCATAAACCTTTTGGAGATGCATCGGACCTCACGTGGACTTCACCTCGAACGGGAAAGACGTATCAGCTTCCTGCGATGCCGGACAGATATGAAGGGGAACATCATTACGAATGTGAGAAGTGCCGAATGAGGAAGATGAAGTTTGATGGATTCTTGTGGTGTAAGCAATGTAGAGATAATACCAAGAACATCGCGGTGAAAGGACCTTGATCCGTAATACACCTTGAGCTCGTCAGATTGTCTAGCTCGAGGAAAGAACAAAGACATGATGCATACGCTACATCTCTCAGTGAGAATGAAGTCGGTCTATCAATCATCGCTGGCTGCAGCACATTGGTGTTTGTAACCGAAGAGCGCTTTCGCGCTACATGATTGTACAACTACGGTCGCCTATTAGAAAGTTTTACACGTTCCCCTTTCCTTCGCTTATGTGCATATGAGTTACATATCCCTTTGGGTCAGAAAGTTCGGAAAGGTCGTGTTGTTAAGACTACGCAGTTTTCAGCTCAATAGCGCTAGACGCCTCCTTGTCATAACCGATATTTTATCACGGATCAAACCGAAGAGAACGATAATCCATCAAAAAGCAGATGAGCATTAAGTCGCATTCGTTAAGTTTCCATCAAGAAGACACAAACACTTGTTCTTGTATTTCGTATGGCTGTTCCCAGGAACATGACGAATACATAGAAAATTAGCTTTCAGCGTTGATGTGGAAAGGATCTAACCTGTCTTTCGCAAATAAGTTTGTAGCCCCTCCGAGTCGTGGTAGTACAGAACAGTAAAAAGATCTTCTGGATGATCAGGATGTGAAGTGTCGTTGTAGCTCTATGGCGGGTATGCGAAGGTATATTATCATATGGCATATATGCATTGTTGAGGTTGTCGTTCAGTCTTTCATCCATTTCCGCCATCCATCCATCGCTTTGGAGAGATCAGTCTCAGATCTAGCTTGTCTCATCTGTTCGAGTAAAGCCATCTCACGGTACTTCATAGTACAGCTTCACCATGAATCCAGGCTGGCCGTATGGCTACGGCTACCCTTATGCGTACGGCTACGGTCCACCTCCATCAGAGCAGACGACGCCTCCTAGATCTTATCACACCTCATATCCCGTTGGCGGCTACCCAAATTGGACTACAGGTATCGGAACCGATTCTCCTGATTCTCGACCTTCTCTGAGCTCGCCAGAAACGTTCACTCCCTCGCCTTCAACAAGCACGATAGCTACAGCTGAGCAGCAGAGGGCTTATGCCTTCGGCGCTTTACAAGCTGCAGGTCAACATCCAAGTCAACAGCCAGCTTACATGTCTCCGACCGCGACAACACCAAGCAGTGGCGGTACAGGCGGCTGGAATTCTTCTTGGTCCAACCCCTCTTATTCCATGTATGCATCTCCAACTGCCGCTCCAGTCTCTTCACCACCCACCAGTCCCACTCCAGTCACCGGTTATAGCTATATGCGTTCCCAATACCCTTCGATGATGTCTGGGTCTCCTGCTTCAGCTGCACCGACAAGTCCTCCCTCCTTCTACAGCCCATTCTCACCGACTTCTCAGACAGAACAGTCGACTACGACATCGTGTTCCGCAAGCTCCCAAAACGACAATGGCTTTCATGGGAAAGATGAACTGTTTAGTCATTTTCCCAAAGAAGATAAATCACATTGGGCGTGTGAGTTGTGTAAGAGGTATAGATCGGAGAAGCTGGATAGGAAGATGTACTGTTTCCACTGTCAGGTGGAGACGGAGACTGTCAAATACAATCCGAGTGTAAATTATTCTCCTTCTCATCAGCGCTGGGATAAAAGGCTGACATATGTAGTTATGCTGATCACCGGGCTGAGGATTCTATCAAGACATCATTCCCTGATACCCTTATCGTTGAGATTTATACACGCGCGGCGGCTTCCAAGAAGACGATTCCAGACAGTAGCCCGGTCATTGAGAAGAGCTGTGTTCTGCGATATTCTTGTTCAACATGATTTCAGATTGATCGTGAACAATGACCTTGCAGGAATCTCCAGATTGAGCGAGTCGGTGATATGGCATGTATGCATATGTCCATTCATGGTTTCTAGCATTGCAGCCTCAAACAAAGCAGTACACAGTATATTCCCTAGATTATTTCGAGGGAGAAACTGAATTGTAGACCTAGGTAAAGTCGCCACTTCTGCCCTGAATAAAGTGGCAAGTCTACTGATTCTCCAAGACCATCATCGCGAGTGAGCATTGAATGTCCCGCTACTCGACGACTGAAGGATTCATCTCGATGCGTCTAGTCACTGACCACGATACATCGTATTACGGCGAAGCTGACGATCATACCCTGCACCTTATTTTCGAGCACAATGAATGACGTAGTGAGGCATGCCGCGAAGGGTGAAAGAAGTTTTGATGGATCAATCATATCAGGCTATACCAGACGCACGGGCATTCGTTACCTGACAGTGACACTGAAGTGTACACAAAAAGAAGGAGAAGCTCCGGCCGGTATCCCCAAAAGGCGACAGAACTGACAAGTCTTCTGACATTTTCTGTCTCAATCTGATCGGACACCTCGGCGAAACTTATCTCGCTTAATCGAGTATATCATGATCAAAGAGAAGAAAACACCGCCACCATCATTGACACTGGGATAGATTGATCGAGCTAGAAGTCTTTCAATGGCAGTAACATCGATGACATGCCCCTCGACCCCATCAGCTGCGCCTTTCCAGCGCGGTCTGAGTCTTCCGAAACTTGTTACTGGCCATTTTTCCATTCTTACATTTATCCCGACCCTCCTTTTGTCGTGTCCGATGGCCTTCGAACGTCAAGCTAGCGTAGCCTTGGCTCGTCATGAACATTCAATCACTGATCTCGTGCACCATACGGCCGATGTTGTATCTGCGGAGATCGTGGTGACCGGATATCGCTACTGCGGGTCGTTTCCAGCGTGCTCTCCTTGCGCTGCATGTTGCTCGAAAGAGCATGCTAGAAAGTACTCACTCATTGATAGATCTGACATCGTAATCTTTAAAGGCGACAGTATGAGATTGACAGCCACTGCATGCTGTATAAAAGCTTGAGTTGCCATCCGGAAATGACAATTTTGACACCTCACTCTCTTTCCAGTTTATTATCTCACCGCATTCCTCTCCTCGCTTACACCTGGTCAACAAGCACTTCAGAAGTACAAGTGCTTTCAGCGCCTGACTCTAGGCTTAGCAGCGATCGATTCAGTATGAACAACGGTCCGCCCAAGTTCTCGCAGTACCCATACTACAACATGAACGGTCAGCCTACTGCACCGTGGGGTGCCCAATCGTTCGCGCAGCCTCAAGGTGGTACTCAGACCTCCTACCAATCGACTACTGGTCAACAAGCTTCTACAACTACCGCTCCCGTACCTAATTTCTGGTCGATTACCGCTCCAAACCCTCCCGAAGATACAAACACATCTACTCCTACAATCGGTGCTGCTGCTGCCCCTAACGATGACGACTCGTTTGTATATCCAATGTCAGCATACAACATCTCAAGAGCGACTTTCGGAACTTCCGTCAATCCCGCTCCGCCTGGATACTACGGCTACGGAACCTCGTACTATCAATCTCAACAACAACAACAAGAGCAGACTCCTGCTTATGCGACCCAGCAAGAAGCTGGGACCACGACGTCAAATGGAACAGGAAGTCAGTCTACCAAGTACCTTTGTAGATCGTGCGATAGAGAAAGGATCGATAAGATGGATGGATTTAGGTATTGCTGGTATTGCCAAACTAGTACCGATATAAAGACGGTGACCGGATAGGCAAAAATGTTTTCGAATCATTCTCAACCTGTGTCCCTTGGAACCTGTGAAGTGGTGTGTAGTCAGTACATGGCGTTGATGAGGAATGGTCCAGTCTGTGTAATTTGCAAGATGTTCGGGATGTATTAAATTGCAAATCTATCAAGGTAAACAGATCTTACGCTGTGTCTTACCTACAGTGAATGAATTTGCGAGGTACTCTAGCCTAGCTGAAGTTTCAATCGGAGTATGTCGAGACACGGCTCAAAATTCACACACTGTGAGTGTTGTAATGATGGTCTCTCGTGGTTTGAGCGCTTTGAGCCTAGATTCCACTTGAACATCACTACCTCATCAGATCGGGAGAAAGGAAGATACCTTCACACCGAGTCCTCGAGGTGACTTGAACCAGAAGCAGAACCCATGAGAATCTTCTGTCCTCGTGTAAACCCCTTTGATCTACTGCGGGGATTGAGCGGTGCCGATCGTCAAGGGCCTATATGCCCTGAGATACATACTTTGTGCATTGTGCGTTGTTCGTTGTTCGTTGTGCGTTGTTGCGGAGTGATCGCTCGAGAAGATGTTTTCAACGAGAAGCACAAAAAGCCTAAGACACCAAATTTCGAAGCTTCGGTACAGTAACCTCTTCAGAAAATGTCCTCTTTCTGTAATCAAGCGGAAACCTTCTCTGACTGTGTCGAGGTCTGTACATGTCAATCTACTTAACCGTGCAAACTTATATATAGCCTTCATGCATTCTGTACCATAGCCTTCTTCACTGTACGAAGGGATAAGTATTCGCCACTGACCGCCCAACGAACTCATCACAGTACCCTAAATAGCGAAAAATCATGTCCAACAACCCATACAACCCTTACAGATTTTACCCCTCTCCCTCGTCCGTGTCGGCTCAACCTCAATCGCAATCGCAAAACCAAACTCAGATTCAGACTCAGGCCCAAGCAGATCAGACGAGTGCGAATCTTACCCCTACACTTTCATCATCTTCAAGCGCCGCCGCCAATACAAGCAATACGAACCCTTCTACTTCCGCGGGCGGAGGTGCGTATCAAAGCATAAGTCAGCCTAATACCGCTTACAGACAAGCTCAGTCTAACTTCGTCGGACCTTCTCCCGACCACAGATTTCCTGCTCAAGCTCAACCACAACAAGCCTACCAGACTCCACAAGAAGCTTATGGAAACTCGTCTTACGCTTTATCCGCATCAGCTCCCGCACGGTATCAAACACAGTACCCCACTTTCAATCGTGCACACAAGTATGTCTGTTCTTCCTGCGGAAACGAGAGGAAGGAGAATGAGAGAGACGAGGGCCATTGGTGGTGTTTCCTTTGTGGGAGATATACCGATACTAGGGTCATCAGATGATGTCTTACGCTCCGCTTCGATTTGATGGAGTGGGTTTAGATTGGATTATATTCAGACACTTCGAATATCGAACATGCCTTTACTATGTATTCCACTCGTTTGTACTGCATTTGGACTGAATTTGACCGGATCTTTACCTATTATTGTACTGTATTCCGTGTGTTCTCGCACCCTGTATGGAATACATTTTGTTCAAAAGGGATATTGTATGTACTGTGACTGATCTACAAGGCAGACAGAAGGACAGCAAAGAAGACAGAAAGGCATTGTTCGCCAGAAACTCAACGAACACACTCACAACGACCAAAAGTCGTGTGCAGTATCCTCGACTAATCTTGCTACGTCGTCATTACAATATAATACGGTCAAGCATGTGGAACAGACGATTTTTGTCATCCTTCACTTCATCTGCTTGATAATCTCGTCTCTTTGTACCGCTGAATCGGATCTAACTCCTACTCAAAATCAGTATAGCTACTTCAGGTTGAACGCAGTGGCAAATATTTTCAGACCATGTCACCTACAGACGCCGATAGACCCATGGCAGTCAGAGGCGAACTCCGGGGGCAATTGTCTGACATAGACTCGATCCTCCCTGCTCCATCATCAGTAAGCCTCCCGTCTCCTGCTCCACCACAAGAAGTACCTTTCTTCTCTCCGGATTTACGGCCAGTAGTACTCCGATCTCCTCCTTCTCGACATCCAATACAAGAGGCACCTCACTACCCTCCGATTTTACCACCAGCAAAACTCCGGTCGCCTCCTTTTCCACCTCCAGTACAAGAAGTTCCTGCTTGGTTTCCCGGGTTCTCGCCAATGAAATCCCGGTCTCCTCCTTCTTCAGCATCAGTATATCAGGTTCCACTTGCTACCGAACACCAAGGCGTACCATATTCTCCCCCCGGAGTTCCTGATGCTCCTACTACTCTACTACCAGCACATGAAATTCCACCTGCCCATCACCGAGTGCCAATTATACGGTCGCCCGCAATTCCTCATGCTGCTATTACCCCACCTCCACGAGTCACACTATCTCCTCCTGTGAATATTGAGCGCCCATCTCCGTGTCCCGTGATCCAAGAAGCTCCTGCTTTCACTCCACCACCAGCAGAAGTACCTCCATCCCCTACTTCCCCAGATCTGTCACAACCTCTCTGGAATCACTACATACGTCAAGAATTCCCAACTGCTCCAAGTGCGGTCGTGCCAACCCACTTACCCCCATCAACACCCTTGGTCCGCACTCGGTTATGCACGCCTCCCGTTTACTTCCCCGATCCGGCATCAGCTTCAGTCCCACGTCCAAGAAGACTTTCACCTGGACCGTCTTTCACTAGATATAATCCAGCTCCGGCTGAGTCAGTCCACGTCCCATTCACCCGCGATACACGCTCTGCATCGCCATTACTAGCAACCCTCAGGTTGCAGGAAGAGACGAAGAAACCTCAAACCGGCAGTCACGTCCCGGCTGAAATTGGCACTCAGATCACTTGCGACTGCCATCTGAAGCAAGTCGACCGACTAAACAGGAAGGAAACAGCCGATTCGAACGCTGCTGGACTGTCACTCGAGATCAAAGCAAAATTGAGTCCATCGACAACCAACGTTGTGTTATTATGTCCGATTTCAGTAGGTTTAGGTATCATCACCGCGAGGGTTTTCACCATATGATTTCTGGTGGTCCGTCAAGTCGCCACGTCAAAGAGCTCGGAAGCTTCAAGTGTCCTTGCATCTCTCCTTCCGCTGTGCATGTTTTCGGTAGCCAGTGATTTCAGCTGTAATTTGGTTATGCATATATTTTGAGCATCTATAGTATGAATAAGCGCTGTTCAGTTCGAAATCGCGGACCAATCTTGCAATACCTAAATCTTAGATCTTGGGGTTGTGCGTTCGCAAAGAATCGTGAGCGTCAATATCACCATCGCATTCCCATGGGTAGGCGAGCCATACGTCGGGTGTGTCGACTGCTGAGAAGTAAGCTACGTCCGCCGGCAATTCGGCAGCTTTCGGCTTGAGTCTGTACGAAGCACAGCTTTCATCAGCAAAGAGATTCATAGTGGTAGACGGCTGATTTGGAGATGAAAATGGGGCGTGGGCCACATGATGATACGTCTAACAGATAAAGGCTTCGCTCACTTGTTGTGTACGACGAAAATGCCTAATCGAGTCTCCTTCCTCAGCCTCTCTCGCTCAGTCTCATCCGTTATCAAGGCCAATTGCTTCTCGATATCGGTTTGCAGTTCTCGGATAGTATATGTGAGGGTCGTTCGAGTATCGTCGACTTCGTCTACTACTAGGATATGTCGACCAAGTAGACCGCCGTGTGTGAAGTTTTGTCCAAGCTAGACAAGCGTGATCCGTTAGCGCAAGGACGCGAAGTCTAGCATTCAGAAATTTCGATTACGATCTAACTCACAGTCGAGAAATCAAGCCATTGAGTCCTGACTACCTCGGTACCAACTTTCTCTTCGACCTGCAAGCATGTGTCAGCCGAAGCAAAGTGATTAGGCGGTCACAGTACGAAGAAGGAAGGACGAACGTAAAGAGAGACGGGCGAAAAGCGGAAGGTGAAGGGTGGAGGGTGGAGGGTGGAGGATGAAGGGTGAGGGGTGCAGGGTGAAGGGTGAAGGGTGAAGGATGAACGTCTAGATAGATAGGCTTCCTCTCCAGTCTGGTCGGAAGACATGACACTCACACCACCCATATCCTCGTACAACACCAATCCAACAGCTTGAATCGGGATATTCCTCTTCTTGCCATCTTTCTCAGCTTTCAGCTGCGTTCGTAATATACGAGCAGGAATAAATCCTCCTCCTCCAATAGCAATGAAAAGCGTAGGAGCTATCGGTCAGTCGATAGCCGAGATCGCCGAGATGCGGGTAGTCGTACGTGCAGATAGATCCAGATAGATTTGGATATTCGCAAGCAAAAGCAAAATAAAAAAGGTTCGAATAGCAAGGCAAACAGCAGGAAAGTCAGCAAGAAAGCCTCTTGACGATATTGCAACCCACCAAATTCCTCTTTGATTTTTGGTGCGGCATTCTGTATAGCAGTATGTATATCGTTATAACTCAGTCTGAGCCTGTCTCACGAATCCTTGTCAGCTGGACTGAAGCTCTCGCGCGACCTGGCAATTTGAGCTTACATTTCGACGTCGGTAAGAATGTGGGACATATTGCTGTATGACTCGGTACGCAAGTTAGCAAGGAGCAGACGATGAAGGGAAGGGGCAGGATACGTTGGATATGTATAATGTGATTGAGGAGAAGCAAGAGAAGATAAGCCTCAGGTGGGATGAATTTGTTTTTTAGTTTTTCTGCTTGGTTCCCATCAAATCCCATGCGTAAAATGCGGGGCACCTTTCTATCATAATTTTGATTCCGTCCTCGTAATTAGAAAAGTATCCAGGATCTCTTGACAACCTTTCGGTATTCTGTGACAGCTCATCGAGACATCGTTCCCTCAAGAAGCTCTCGCCAACAATTGGACTCCCAGAGCCGAGCTACTTGCCATTCTGTTCGGAAAACATACACACCAACATGTCATCAACGCCTATCACCCATCTCTATCGATCGGTCCTTCGGGAAATACGTCTATCGGTGAGTGATGGGGCTCGCATCATAGGTGTCCACTGCCTTCCTGCTTCAACAACCCAAAAAAGCTGACTCCACATACTTCGTTGTAGTCGCGATCATCGCGGTCCACTCGAAGTCCTGTCGTATCGCAGCACGTCAGAACCCTGGTAGCTAGCACATCGGATAAAGAGATACTATCCCGCACATTATTGGAGACTAGAGATTTCTTACGATCGACGAGAATACATGCTGTACATCAACGTCTACCTTGCTCCATCCTCTCACTTAGTCTGATCGACATTCGGAACCTGATTGAGAGCTTCAGCTGATATCGCTTGTGTTCAGGAATTACTGAAACGTTATAATCCTATACACGGGATGTCAGAGGAAGAAAGGATAAAAGCCACGGCCAACCGGGTCGGGTTGAACACACCTATAGAGTACAAGAATGAGTAATCTTGTATATGTGAGTCCCAAACACCTCTTATGAGTTTTTGACAAAGAAGGCTATCGTCAATGATTGTATGTGGACTGACCGTACCCTAATCTCCGACAGATTGTAAACATATATCTGTTGCATGCATCTCACCATCTGTATAGGGGCTTTCGTGCATCCCGTAATAACAAGAAAGGTCCGATTCCGATACAGCCGTTCTTCCGAGATAGTCGGCTTCACGGGCTCCCTACTTCCACCCTATTGAACCTCTTTGCAACCATCAGACTATACGCAGTATTTCGCCTGAGCTAGGAAGCTGACCACTGTCTTTTCCTTTGATCGTATCGGTGAATTCATCGGATTATGACAACTGAATGTCCACAAGTGAGAGGACATATTGTGCAGAGGACAGTACATCGATCTTGCTTGTACACAGATATGACATCCTTTCTTTCGCCATACGTCACGAACAGTGTCCTTGCGAAGCTGGCCGGTCCCTTGTTCTCGTCGGATGCTCCACCAGGTACCGCCGTGTTACATCCTTTGCATTCGATAGAAGGCTGCCTATCTCATAAGGATAAGACAGTAACACACCTTGACTTTGACTATAGAGCTGCTGCATAAAAGCTTGACTAATTCGATTTTCTCGGACCCCTCTTGTTCAATCGATTTAGTCATTTCGCACATACACGCACGTCTCCGTCTTCTGGTATACAACACAGCCGCCAAAAACTTTTGAAGATGCCTAACACCTATCCTCAATCCGACGACATTGTACCCACCGGGCCCATGTACTCTGACACCGCTTTATCGAACGATCCAAGAAACGGCCTATCACCTGATCTTTTTCATTATGCACAATTCACCGATCACAGACACCTTTATTCTGCTTTGTACTATACAGCGTACCCGCCCGAGCCAAGGCACAATACAGCACATTTCGAATCCATCCGCCGAGTTCTGCGCGATACACACAGTTGTCCAAGTGACATGAGAGGATGGAGTAATGCTCTGGACTACATGACTAGGAACCCTGATACTGGTGGCTGGAACGATCCAGATACAGTAGCTACCAGATTTTGGCAGATCTTTTTCAAAGATGACAAGAAAACGCGTATCTCGGCTGACTGGATGTCTAGACCAGCTATCAGGTCTCTTCCTCCCTTACCACCACCACCGCCGCCGCCTCCTCATCCACCATCGACTTTCCCTCCACCACCGTTGTTCACTCCACCACCGTCGTTCCCTTCGCCTTCGGGATCTAGTCCTCCGGCCGTGTATCCTCCTCCACCACCACCACCTCCCCCTTCCGCTCCACCATCTGGGCACGGCTCCACTGCCAGACCGTCGATCGCTGCTCGTACAGCCCGTACGATCACGCAGCCTGGCAGTCTCGGCGAAATGATCGAACAGGCCCAAGCGATGAAGCTGAGATCCGAGATCTACGGTTCTCAAGAAGGGAGCGAGGCCGATATCACTGTCAGGTATCAGTAAGGTGTCAGCGCTTCGCATGAACAACATGCAGACATTCATTAGTAGCATTAGCATAGTCATGCCGCGATCAAGCACGTTTGTATGCATATCACATATGTTTGGGATCCTCTCAATGTTCTGCGTCTGTCGATGTGTAGAAGGAGTGTCATGAAGTGGTTCACGTGATCTGTGGAAAAGGGGGTCTCCACAATTCACCATCTGATCATCATCATCATCAGCGTCTTCGACCCCGGGCAATGCAGTAACACCCCGCGCACCATAGATCAACATCAAACACTTTCACTAATTGGACAGCACAGGACGTCCATCAATCCCACCGACTCAGCTCAAGATGGTCGAGACATTACCATGACATGTTACTAATCTGTACGAATCTCAAAGTCTTCCCCCCAGGCTCATATCAAGATATCGTAATCCTGCAAGATGTGGAGGAGAGGCCTTCTACTTCGTCCACCGGCTGTAGGTTTCCCTTTGAGGATCCGGTCTTCTCAGACTTTAGTCCAGTACATCGGCAGCAGAGCTTCATCCTCTCAAGCTGCTAGGTCAAATTCAGATCCGGATGTGAGCGAATCATACCCACGAGAATGGATCGATTCAATCGTCGCCCAGCAAAAAGGCTTCGGCCACGCAGCGATTTCCGTGAAAGACATGAATTTATTGATCTTCCCCGACTATTCATACCTCCCTAGACACCTTAACAGAGTCGCGGAGCTGCAAAGTAGAGTTGCAGCGGAAAATAGCAAGACTGGGAAGAAATTGATCATAGGCGAGTATCCCGATCTACGCGAGCTGTTAGAATAGTGAGTTGACTGTTCCCATCCTTTTTGAGATCTAAGCAGTCTCACGCCAAGCAATATCAGCTGAATGACAATCCCAACTTTCCTTCAGCATATACGATCCGAATCTGCGAACCAACCTCACATATGCCAACTTGAAAAAATGGATCACAACCAATGGCGGTATATCGGACGGGTCGATGGTACCATGGAGGATCATAGACTTATTCAACCTGCTAGCTAATAAGAGGGTCACGGGGAACGACGCCAAGGAGCTCACGTATACTTTCCTGATGATGCACCATATCTCAGAAGATCAGAGATTGATGGATACGTTTGGGAAATTATTAGATAGGAATCTGGTAGCTGGATTCGGGGCGAATACGCTTAAAGAAGTGATTTGGCGGAAAGTAGATGAGGTGGACGCTCCGGTCTTCGAACCGAAATTGGTATCAACCGCTTCCGATCGATCTTCACCCTCATCACGCCCCCAATCTGCAGCATCCAACTCTCCTGCACCTCAGACACTTCAATCGGCTGCAAATCCCACGGCCAATAGTGATGTCTCGCCGCTACAAGTCAGTAAAAGTGGTAAAACGCCGATCCATCCCAAAACAGCCAAAGTAGACAAATTCGAGGTTGCCCTTGGTAAATCCCTCGAACCGCCTTTCGACCCGCTCTTCAAGGACGGATCAGAGTGGTACGCTTCAAGGAAATTGGACGGGGTACGATGTCTCACATTCCTTGACTTCCTCGTACCCTCACTCTCGCCCTCACCCTCAAGCGATCAGGGCAGTATCAAATTGGTGTCGGTTCATTTCGTTTCTCGGACCGGGAAAGAGTTCACTTCTCTATCCAAGCTGGAAGAACAACTTCGACCCTTATCAAATCTGCCCGACTTGCGACAATGGCTAGTTGCGGATCCGTTAATTGTGGAAGAACGACCTGAGGGGGTGGTGAAAAGACTGATTCTAGACGGGGAGGTATGCGTGATGCGGCCTAAGACATCGGACGAGCTAGCTACCTCTCAAGCAAGGGATGATGGCAGCGTCGCCGAATCAATGTGGATAGCCAATGATCCGTTCGTAGAAGATTTCTCATCTACAGTCTCGCAGATGCGTCGATCAGAAACGATCGAACATCTAAGTTACTTTGTCTTTGATGTTTTATCTTACGCCGAGCTGAATGCGAAGGCGTCTTTCAGGGCTCATGAGGGGTTAGGTAAATCTTTCGGAAGGAGGATAGAGGATATTAGGTATCTTGGTAAATGGCTGAATGGACAATTGGACTCAGAGGGAGTCAAGGAGAAGATGATCAAGGATTTGAAGCAGATCAAAGTGAGCGATGTCAAGGACGTGGAGGCTATGGTAGACCGAGCTGCGAGAGAAGGGTGGGAGGGGATCATACTGAGGAAAGACACGGGATATAAGGGCAAACGATCGTGAGTTTCCTCCCACATCATTCGGACTGCTTATGTGGTCTGAACTAACTGAAATTATACATCGCTGGCAATCACGCAGATCCGACATTCGTAAATTCAAGAAATGGTTAGACGCAGAATACAAAGTGACCAGCCTCGACACCTCCTCAATGCGTCTATCGGTAAACGGAGTATTCGGCGAACATAATGCCCTGGCGAACGTTTGGATCGAGCATGACGGTCATCCAGTATCGGTCGGATCTGGGTTTACGGCTGAACAGCGAATTAGGTACGCTCAGTACCCAGAACAGATAGTAGGGAAATATATCACGGTAGAGTATTTTGGTGAGTCCGATTCGATGGAACGTGAGAAGAAAGCGAGTACGGTAGGAAAGAAAAGTTTGAGGTTTCCTAGAGTTAAAATGGTCTGGGAGGAGGGAAAGAGGGGGATGTAGTCGTATTTGCGATATATGGTAATCGGTTGTATTTCTAGATCAGTATCGGTATACCCTGCATAATATCTCATGTATCTCACCGCTCGTCGCAGATGATGATCAAAGGCTGCCGCTCGACCTTCTCCCAGTAAGTTTGGGTGCTGGATCTACATATGTGGATACATGTGATGCGATTGTACACAGTGGTAAAAACGAAGCTGCTGAATATCATACCGCATAGAATGTATTCTGCCTCATTCTGATGCTTCTTCTCCTTCTGTCTATTCTTCAGTCTTCTTCCCTTCTTACGCTGGTTGACTCTCTATTTCTGCCTCTCATCCTTTACTTCCTCATGTCCCATTCCACTTCCTTCTTCACCTTTCACCTCACCTATCCTTCACTACTGCCCACTCGGACTGTCCGTCGGCGGTTTCCTGGCCAAGCCCTCTCCTCCGAAACTACCCAACTTGATGATGCCTTCATCTCCTGATGGTTTCTCCGCTCGTTTCAATTGACCATGTTTCGGTCCCGGGCCATCTGAGGGGGACTGAGAGAGGACACCCGTCTCAGCTATCGTAGGGTGCGACGAGGGTTCGTTGGGTATACCTTCATTCAAGTATACCGAGTCCAGCGTTGTCTCCGAAGTGGGCGATCGCAGGGGTTGCTGAGCGGAAGTCGTGTTAGCTTCCGTATGATTTGGGGAAGATAAGGGAGGAGAAGGTAAAGGCGCAGGCTGATTATTGAGCTTGCGCGGATCAATAGGCGGAGAAGTAGTTGCATTACGTGTTTCTTCGAGAGTAGCGAGGGAATCATGTCCTACTTCTTCGGTGGTGAGACCTGCAGCAGAGGGTATGGCTGCAGCTGTTGTGGACGAAGAAGAAGAGGAGGTACCGTTTTTAGGTATAGGCTGGGATGAAACTGTGGAGTTCGTCGTCATGATGCCAGATTTTCCTGTCGAGTATATTCGCTATCCTGTGAGGTGATTTATGGGGGTAGTGGTTGCTAAAGACGGCGTTGCAGCTACGTTTTGTTGACTGGTATGACCGTATGACCGTTTGAGCTTGAGGAAGTTGTCGTCTGAGGAGTACAAAGTGAAGAGGAGAAGAAGAAAGAGGAGGTCATGGAGTAACGTAAAGTGATCGTCAATCGTCCACGCGCTCCAATCGTCGCAGTAACACGTCACATGACACCCCTATACGTCATCCCCTCGTTGCCATCACGTGAAGATGGCTCCGGCACAACTTATTCATGCAGCCCATTCAATCCAGACGATTGCTCTTGATTTGAGCGATAGATGGGAGTTGCGCCTGTTTCGCTGCCCAGAGCAATCTTGAAAGTTTCGATAAGGTATTTAGTCTTCGCAGAAGGCATGCGCCTATGTAAATTGGCATTTCTACAACAATAGCAATTCCATTTCGGACCTCTGTTGAGTCAAGAACAAGAGCGGGAATCTCGCGGCTCATACGTGCCGACAAGCGGACCAGATAGTTAGGGTACAGTGAAGTCAAGGAAGTCCTTTCTGAGCGGCATCCGCTTGCCAAGAGCGGATAGACATAAGGGTTTGCGTCGGCAAATTTAGGCACAGACGAACACCCTTTGAGCGGTAATGGAGACTGCCGCGAGTATGCACTTGCCGCTCAACTTCACCTCTTCCAAGCTCAGCCTCTCTAGGACTTATCTGGGTAATATCCTTCGACCAGCATCAGGCAAGGTCTTGAAGAGTGACAGCCTGACTTGCGATTGCCAAAAGACTGTAGCGTTCACCGTCCGTCTTGGGACTTTGGTTAAGTAGGAATACGTGTCTACTCGGGTTGTGCTCAAAACGACGGCCGCAAGGTCCAAGGTCGATTTTCCGGTTCTCTTGGCAAAGCGGCTGTTGCATCCTCAGTCTGGACGTCCGCCCTTCCTACCGTTCCAGCCTGAGGTGACATGTTTCGCCCGGCCGTAAAAAAGCCATATCGAAGAAACTTCGCGAGAACTGTAAAATACTCTCGAACCTAAAACACTGATGAAATAATGGTAATTGCAGGGTCTGACACACGGCAAGCCGGCGGCAAAGTCCCGTTTATAATTTCGATTGTACGAATTTCGGACGGAAAGACATACCGTTTTTTCCGCCTTGCTTCAGGGGTTTTGAACGGGATACAGGGCGTCAAGTTAAAAATAACATTATTTCCCATAGCGGTGACGTCAAAGCTGGCCTTTTAGGCCAAGTCGAAATTTTGCTTTCTCTGCATGTCTCTCTCCGAGGTGTAGCAAGCGACCCATATGGCCCATATGGACAACGCTGCGCTACGCCATGATAACGTTAAGACATCGTCAGACCTCCGTATCTCGCTTCGTTTCTCATCCTTATTTTTACGCCACCATTCCAGGGGTATGACATGTTGTGTCTGTCCAGAGCTGAGACCCATGGAGCAAGTCAGAGAGGCTCGTTGTCCGTCCATCCGCTCTCGTCCCGGTCTAAACGTCTAAACAGCGCTAATTCCCAGTATTACAGAATTATTACAACGGGGGACCGGAGGGGACATGCAATTTATGAGGTAGTCTGGAATGACGATCGCATAAATTATCAGTAAGTTATATTTTAGCAGCAAATCCCTGTACTTTCCCCGCTCTCCTCACCACTGGAAAACAAAGTACAAGCAACAGGGGGGCATACTAATTCTCCACCCATCTTTCACAAACGGTTAGTCATCTTGGTATCCAATCGATTCTTTCTTTCTTTCTTTGTTGCTTTTCTTTCTCTTCTCTCTCATATCGATCGGTGCGATCTCTGTCATCAAGACAAATTAGAGAGCGTAGAGCGATAGAAAGTACAGCACATCATTGCAAAATGTCTGAGAAAGTAGACACGACAACTCCACCTAATGGTGGATCAGGAAGATCATCCACGGAAACAGCCGTTCCTCCCAGCTCCGGTATCGCCCCTGCTCATGATCAAGCTCAAGCTCAAGCTCACCCTCACTCGAGATTCGGTTTGAAGACCATGAAGTCGTTCAAGCACGAGAAACACGAGAAGGTAGAAGATGACGGATATGCTCAACGATCTACCGATCCTAATGGGTACTTACCACCCAAAGGAACTGGAGCAGCTGTAGCCCACGTTGAAGGTTACAAGAGACAAGAATTGAAAAGAGGAAATACCAAATCAGATGGGAGAATCATCCTTCAAGAAGAAGATGCACCGGAAGCGTTGGGTTTCGCCTGGTCCCCCGCCAAAAAATGGACGACCCTCACAGTGATCTTTATTGTGCAATGTTCGATGAACATGAACGCTGCAGTCTACGCCAACGGTGTCAGCTTCTTACAAGATAAATTCGGTGTTTCGGCACAAGGTGCTAGAGTCGGTCAAAGTGTGTTCCTGATTTGTTATGCCTTTGGATGTGAATTGTGGGCTCCATGGTCCGAAGAATTAGGTCGATGGTGGATTTTACAAAGTTCTCTCTTCCTCGTCAACAGTGAGTACCGATCTTAATGTCTATCTCTTTACCACGTAGTGAAGCTGGGTTGATCGTGTCTTTGTCCAGTCTGGCAAATCCTCGCTGCCCTCTCGCCCACTTTCGGTGGAGTCATCGTTGCTCGTGTATTAGGTGGTTTCTCATCTGCTGGAGGATCAGTGACACTCGGAATGGGTAAGTCACGCAGTCCCTTCACTGCAATAGATCAGTCAATCGCTTATACGCACTCGCGAAATTAGTCGCCGATCTGTACGATCCAAACGAACAACAATGGGCCGTAGCATTTATTGTCTTCTCCTCCGTCGGTGGATCAGTCATTGGACCTATTGTCGGACCGTTCATTCAAGCCAACTTGAGCTGGGAATGGATTTGCTGGGTACAATTGATATTTGGAGTCTTCGTCCAAATTTTACATTTCTTCCTTGTCCCCGAAACTCGATCAACGGTTTTACTCGATCGACACGCTAAGAGACTCAGAGCCGAAGGTCAGACCAATGTGTATGGTCCTAACGAGCTGCGACCCTGGAAAGAAAGGTTTACCGTTAAGGAGATCGTGCATACGTGGATTAGACCCTTCGAAATGTTCTTGACTGAACCCATCGTGCTCTGTTGTTCACTGCTTTCTGGTTTCTCCGATGCTCTGATCTTCACTTTCATGGAAGCCTTCACACCTGTGTGAGTTGGGTCGACGATTTCGACAATGGTGCGAGCATCGTATACATTGCTGACATCACCTGGATAGCTACGAACAATGGGGATTCACGACGGAACAAATGGCTCTTGCTTTCGTCCCGTGAGTCGCTTGTCTGCTGAGACTTTATATAGGGACAAGGATGCTTACCGAGTGTTATCTTTACAATTTGCAGTATCGCCATTGGATACTTCCTCGCGTATCTCTTCTACATTCCTCCGCTCATGTCCCAACGAAAGAAATTGAGGCGAGATCCACAAGGTACCGCTCCCGAGATCAGACTCAAGCCACTGCTGTACCGTAGGTTCAATTCTACTGAGGCTGCCGATTACTTTATCCGTGATTGACGAGATATACTCCATAGTCGCTCCCTTGGAATCTTTGGGTTTGTTCGGTTTCGCGTGGAGTTCTCTTGGTCCGCCTAAGACGCACTGGATCGCGCCAATGATCTTCTCAGCTATGGTCGGTATCGCAAACTACGCTATCTACATGTCAACTATCGATTAGTGAGTGCTCACAATGTATGAGAATCTCGAAGTACATTTACTGATCCAGTTACGGTGCGATAGCATGATCGCTGCATACGGTCCATACTCAGCGTCAGCTACCGGTGGTAACGGTTTTGCTCGTGATTTCCTTGCGGGTGTTGCAGCCATGTACTCTTCGCCATGTAAGTGACCCCTACTGCAAATATCTTGAATTCGATCCTTGAAACTAAAACGCGGTTTGATCCCATGTGAATTTGACTAGTTTACACCAATGTCGGTGGAGAATCAGCTCGATATCACTTAGAATGGCCGTCCACCATTCTAGCTATCATAGCCGGCTTCGTCACTATTCCAATTTTCATCTTCTACTTCAAGGGAGCCTACTTCAGAGAGAGATCCAAGTTCGCAATGACCCTCGCCGGTGAACGACAGGGGAAGAACGTGCATAGGTTAAATCAAAGTGATAATGCTCGTGGAGGTGGACGACCATTATCGGAGATCGACGATGAGTAATCCAAATGATACTGTACCGTGTTACCTCTCACTTCAGCGATGCGCAAACAGAGAAATCTTCCTCCTTGAACCATTCGTCATCAGTTACCGATACCCATAATTGTGCAAACGCGTCATTCTGACTCACAATCATGCATTTGCTGTATTACCCTTTGTAGACTCTTTGATATGGTCTTGTCATTATGGCAAAGACAAAGGAATGAGCTTTCTTAACGACATATAGCCCACTCTGAGGGGTCATGTGCATTGCTGCGTCCCCATATGACCGTTCGACTCAGATTGTCTCCTTTTACGCCATTACCCCGATCTCTCATCGGGACTAAAGAGTGAAAGAATGACCTCGGTCAGTATCTTTCGGGAGTTGAGGGTCAACATGATGTGATCTCAGACTGGAATTTCCGCTCTGAGACTAGCTGAGTATTTGATCCAGTATGATAGCTGAGAGAATAGTAATTGTCTGTGAACATTTCGACAGTGTCCAAACTTACTGCATTGCCCTTTTCAGCGAGCTCAAAGATAGCCACTTGTCACTCCATATCATCAAAACCCAGTGATGTCACGTACTACTTACGCTCAACCTTCTTGTGTGAAGGATGAGACGACAATGAGCGTTATCATGACACATTCCAACAGTATCCTGTGGGCTTGTAATTCGTGCGGCGGTATCAAGACCACCGGTATTCCGATATGTACGGCCCACGGTACTCAATTCGAGACGAGGGTCGAGCCCGGTCAATCGGCTCGATGGACCTGTAGCCATGCGGGATGCGATAGGACTAATGCATTCGATCAGCCCGCTTCGGTAGGTGCGCACTGCAAATTTCTCACAGTGGAAAGATAGCTTATGAGGGAGTTGGGGGTTCAGACCGACCAATCCGAGGGCGAGAAAGGAATTTACGATGACCTCTCGTCTGAGCACGAAAGATCCGGAGACGAGAGTAGAGGTGAGTGGCTGCGATACACCTGGAACGTGTTTGCAATGTCAAGACATCGCTCACATCGTTGCCACCATACAATAGACAATCGGAGGACGGAACAAGACCAGACGGAAGGGAGTGTAGATGGTGACATGTTGGTGGATTCCAGCGCCGAATATGGTACAATGTCAATCACACCGATTGATGATGATTTAAATTATGGCCCAATGCCTTTGTCGGGATCGGATATACCATGGGGGAATTATCACATGGTAAGCCGAACAACTACTTAGTGGTGATTTACTGGAATGGTAACCACAAACATACTACCAGCCGGATTCTCAAGATGGCGAAACAGCTTCTTCCTCCGCTGCTGGTGGTCGGAGGACTGATGACTTTGAGGCCGGATGTCAACGGGGTATGAGGGACTCTGAACATTCGGTAGGTCTTCGCAGACCAATGTCATTGGATTTGTTGCTGATTGGGAATCGTAGAGTCCGTATGGTCAATTCAGTCGCAAGACTGGGCTGGGCACTTTTACAGGGCCTTCTCGTCGCTAAGACCATGAACCAGTCGCAATTCGGCTGAATTTTACTTGCGAGATCGAATCTCATTATCAAGTAGAGCGGGCCTGGACTCTTGTACCATGGTTCTCTTACTAGACATATAGTCCACCCTTTGTCAAGGTCGATTAATGTGACATCTCCAATCGTAGAAAGCGCTCCAAATTCGAATGCATAATCCGTATCCTTTCTCATTGCTGAGTCGGAGTGACATCGTGCATCGCTTCCTTATGTCGCAGATATCATTCAGGACGATCAGTGTGCATTCAGCTATATATCTCCTCATAATTGGACATGTAAATTCGCACGCACAGTTAGCCATACCCCAACGATTTACAAGAATTCTACTTAGACCTGATACGCATTTGGCAAGAGGAGCATTATGAGCGGAAACACTCGGACCTCATCCAATCCTCAGTCGTGGTCCGACTCCCAGGCAGCTGCCGGAGTGGCCACTGACCTATCTGGAGTTGACTGGGATCAGTACACAGTAATCGAACGTCCTCCTGACGATGGACACTATTGGGTACTTGTTCCCTGTGGACCTGAATATGATCACTGGTCATGGGCGCAATGCAGCAGTGGTGTCGATGCAGAGATGAGAAGCAAACAGGTTGGGAAAGGCTGTGGGCTAACGGAAGGAGAGTGTAAACAGTTAATTCACTATCCTAGCTCGGTAGGTGTCATGCTATCCTCATCTTGCCATTTTGTTGATTCATCTGCCATGCGTAACCAGCTGAGCAAAGTCAGCACAGATTGAACAAAAGGTTTCGTCGACTATTGGCGCTTACGTCAATGCTATGGAATCAGCTCGCGACCAAGTCGTCAGCACCGATAAGAGAGACCAAAGCACTCGTGTTGTAATCTCTGAAGATTCCAGAGAGCCTGGCTCAGCTAGCAGACCGCCTGCCACGCTCACCCGGTCCAACAATATGGGAAGACGTCGGGGAACCTTGAAACTGCGTCAGTGTACTCGCGAGGGATCTCCTTTCTCTTCGCGCAAAGCTCCCAAGCTTGGGACCTCCGACGAAGATGACGGACCCCAATGAGAGTCTTCTTGGAGCAGTTCGCTCATCCCA
The DNA here is from genome assembly GCF_000512565.2 of Kwoniella dejecticola CBS 10117. Classification (NCBI taxonomy): domain Eukaryota; kingdom Fungi; phylum Basidiomycota; class Tremellomycetes; order Tremellales; family Cryptococcaceae; genus Kwoniella; species Kwoniella dejecticola. The sequence goes on along the minus strand of NC_089311.1, from coordinate 97,124 downwards.
GACGGGTAGAGGAAGAAGAGCTCGAATTTTGTCGGCTGCGCTTCAACACCCATTGTCATTGTTCGGAAGACTGAATTGAGGTTCTCTCGAGGTGAAATGGAAGTTCAATTTATGCATACCTTACCATCGCAAGCGCATTCCCTTGACCACATGACAGTAGGCGTGAATACGTAATCATTGGTCCCCTTCAGATCAACATCCCCGGAACATCCTCTTCCGGGTTTTAGTCTCCCTATTGTTTTGCATTTCTTCTTTCCGCTCATCTACTGTGCACCACACTCAGAAGCCTTATCTTATCAGTATGGCTGGTGACCGATCAGAGACCGAGGGTACTGGTTCCATCTCACCTCGTGTCGATATCAGCACGAACAAGTCGGGTGTGCGGGCTGATTTAGCGGACAGTCCTCGTCCTAACAAGCGTATAAAAGTAGCTGCAGCTTGCGACGAATGCAGTGAGCCATTCATGGATTGAATCATGCTCACACCTCTATATATGTGTTCTCTGCGCTGACGCCTGTTTCACTTCTGACTGTCTCAGAGCTGCGAAAAGTGGGATGCGATGGGCACCAGCCATGCAAGAGGTGTTCGCAGGATGCTCGACCTTGCATCTACGGAAAACGGGAGGTCAAATCGGCCTTAACGAGAGCGAGGATGACAGAACTAGAAGAGAGGTGCGAAGCATATCCCGTTGGCCATCTTCACGCTGATATTGCGGGTGGTAATTAGGATTGAAGCCTACGAGCGATTATGGAATACCGTCTTTGAAGGCTATTCCTTCGAAGATGCGTATGCTGACATGGCGAGTCATGGTCTCAAGGATGCCAGCGATCGTGCCAAAGCACATGTACCCGTGGGAGAAATAGTGAGTCGATGATATCTCCGTGGGGCTGCCAAGAGGCCATCTTATAATGTACGATCTAGTATCATCGGGGAAGGGACATTCAGGCAAATAGAGATCAGATCGAACCTGAACCTGAAGCGATCCTGGATTGCCCTAACTTGCCAAAAACGCACAGCCCCGGAACCCAAAATATGCCAGTCGTACCTGTCGTATCTTTTCCTCCCACACGACTGCCGTCTGCGGAGCCAGACTTGCCGCGACAACAATCTGCTTCTGATGGTGACGATGGGGATTTCGAGTGGCAAGAGGAGACGAACAGACATACCGATCCGGTGTCCGACCATCTGCAAGTAGGCAACCTTGGAACACAGTCCGACGCAGGAATGGCGAGTTTCAGATCATCAGGGAAAGGTGCTAGCTATCTGGGACTGTCTTCAGGTGCAACATTCCTCAATGCTATACGAAGACTGTCGCCAAAGTCTGTGCAAGGTCTATCACCAATTGGAGCTTTTATCACTTCAGGCTCGTTAGTCATGGGAGGCTGGTCGGGTATGACGCAAGAGTGGACTTCAAATCAGCCTAGTAAACAAGTCATACTTCCCCCATCGGTGGAAACAAGACCTTTAGTGGAGAGCTATTTTCGATATTTCCGTGAGTTTCACCCAGATCGGACGCCCGTTTAACCCCCTTGTCCTGACTGATTGCATCGCTTCAGATCATCTCACTCCACTGGTGCACGAGCCAACGATCCGAGCTCAACTCAGTGGTGCCCTCCCTATCGTAAAACCCGGTTCAGATGTCCTCATGTACATGATCTTCGCCATGGGCGCCCTAGATCTTGCCCAAAGTGAAGAAGACGATGATGGTTATCGGTATTATCAGATCGCACGCCAATCTATGGACCGTGAGATCCTGGAAGGAGGGACGTTGCCTCTTGTGCAAGGATTAGCTATCATGGCAAATTACTTGCAGCGGAGCAATCGACCCAACGCTGGCTATCTATGCTTGGGGATGGCCATACGCATGGCTACCGCTCTTGGATTGCATATACCAGCCACAAGTAAAAGACATACACCTCTTGAAAAGGAGATTCGAGTCAGGGCTTGGTGGTCCATCGTCACTTTGGAAGCTGGATGTGCCGTCACTTTCGGTCGACCTCATGCTCATGGTCCCCTTCAGCTAGCTGGTATGCCTTTGCCGATCAACTGCGATGACGAACATCTCACGGTTTCCACTACCCTGCAACCCGCCGATAGCGATCGACCCACATTGTACACCGCCCTCATCGTTCAGGCTAAATTGGCCAAGGTGACTTGCGGCTTACACGATCGGATCCTTCAGTCGCACCCGGCGCCATCGGTGGATCAAGTGAGGCGCTATGATCAGCGCATAATATCGGCTCTTCAGCGTGAACTCGGATCTATGCAGATGCATACCAACGAGCCGTATCATCTCGCCAGAGCAGTGCAGATCTGGAGGACAAGGGATTTCCGAGCGATATTACACCGACCGATATTGTTGGCGGCAGCATGGGACACGAGTGGTACTAAGGCTTCATTACCCGGTATCAGGGAGTGCATCGAGTAAGTCGCACTAAGACCAGAATCTAACAGCGGGGCTGACTGTTTCCGTCAGTTCTTGTCGTGATCTCGCGATTGCGAATCTTCAAGACATTGGACAATACGTGCTTAACCAACCTAATCATGAAAGAGGTTCGGAATGGTATACACTGTACTTTGCTTTCCGGGCATCGTTGACCCTGCTCCTGTCCATCGTGTGGGAGCCATATCATCCCGCTGCTACTCTCTGGAAAAGCGTTCTCTCATCCACGGCATCCTGGTTCAGGCAAATTCGATCGATGAAGACCGTGAGCTCGTCCCCCTCTGTTGCGGATATACACAGGCAATGCTCAGGAATCCGACCACATAGCTCGCATCTTCCTATGCTTCCGTACTGGAAAGCGTAGTTGGAACAGTACCCTCTCCCAGTATGATAGACCAGTTGATACAGGCAATTGGTGAACCATCGGCCAGTACATGGTCAGAGACAGGCAATTCGTCAAATGCCAACGACAGCACAACCGATCAAAGCGGATTAGATTTTGAGCGATACTGGTGAGTCATCGATGGACGAAAGCCATCTGACAAGGATGTTGACGATGCATCACTGGATAGGATGGAGCTATGGGGTAATGATGCTGCGACAACGAACAATGTATGGCCAATCTCAGGAACAGATACCCAGCCCGGCTGGCAGTTTTAGGGATCAGCGTTCATGACTTCATGCCGCCTCCAGACTTCACGGTTCGGGATACGAGTTGAAAGTGTTGTATGTAACAATAATGGTATGCATGAGGTTCGTACACAGTATGGAAATGAGGGATTTTGCCGCTTTCTAAAAAGCTAATACAAGCAGCTTGATGTCAGTACGAAAAATCGTCATCAGAAGCACAGTTGGCTTACCGGATTCTAATAACCATCCTCCATCGATCACCACCTCAGCTCCAGTGACGTACTGGTTCTAGAGTTACACATACAGGGTCAGTGTTCATTTCAAGCAGTGAAGCACAATAAGCCGAACTATTCTAGCTCACAGTGATCAACCCGAAGATGCATTGGGCGTAATCGACTGCTTTACCAGGTCGACCGAATGGAATTCCCCATTGATGACGGAATTCATTGTGATGAGCGTCGGAGCCAGTGTTGTTTTCGGGAGGGATGATAGTCATTCCCTAAAGCGGAAAAGGGTAAGCTAGGGAGTCAGACATGCATTTGGGCCAAAGACGTCAGACTCACAGAAGGAAAGTAACCAGGACAGATGACATTCTGCGAACGAATAGAGGGGTATGGGTTGCTCCGGTCAGTCTCAGGGTTTAGCGCATGGAAGTGTGCACAATGACCTACCACTCTGATTCCGAGACCTCTTCTAGCGAACTCCGTAGCCTGCTGATGGGATAAGGAGATAGTAGCAGCTCTTTTAGACTGAGTTAGCGTATGCCCAAGACAATAGAAAAATTTGACACTCACTTTCCTGCATTGTAGTTGAATTGACCCCGTTGAGAGGTCTTGGTGATGCCAGACATCGATGAAAGGTTGACTATGTTTCCTGGTTCTGGGAAACCGCCGACGGTCTTGGCAGCCGCAAGGAGGGGGAGGAATGCGAAAGTCGTGAAGTGATAAGAAGCAGTGTTGATCTTGTAGGTGTCGAGCCTGTACACAGGTGTCATAAGCCCAAACCTTGCTGCATTTGAATGCTAATGAGGGGGTCGTCTGTCATCGATCACTCACCAAGTTTCGAAAGATTCCCCCTCAAACATCTGTTTGGACAGCCCCTCGGGCGTCTGCTCACACGCGTTGATATCCGTTGCTCCGAGCGATACACCGTGATCTACCGGTATGTCAGTGAAGGTCGAGCATGCTCTTTACGCACCCGCAACTTACTATTTATAAGTACATTGATCCACTTCTCTTTAGCTTGGACCTCTTCAGCGAACTCTATACCGCTGATCAGCCGCTAAATCTCCATGAAGACCATGCGGGACACTTACTTTGGATACCCTCTTTGGTGCTGACATCCGCCTGGATGGCTACTATGCTTCCCTTGCCCTTGTTTCCCAGCTTCTCATAGCTCTCTACAGCAGCTTGCAGTGGTTCCGGTCTCCTTCCCGTGATGTAGACTTTTGCACCATTTTCAGCTAAAGCAGTCGCGGTCACAAGGCCCAGACCTGTCCCTCCTCCAGTAACTAAGATGCAAGTCAGCATTGCAGAAAAGGTTGGACACTGTCATGGACCACATACCAACTGCGACCCAGCCATCAACATTGAAGAGGCTGGACACTTCTAGTCCACCTTGTCCTGTGCTTTGGAAAAGAGCGGTCGCTGACATATTTTGAAGTTCAAGTTTGCTGAAGTAGGTATTCACGATATTGCACCGGAGCATGGGAGCTTGCGATCAGCTCGCTGAGCATCTCTTATATATGATGAAGCCAGGGGCTCAAGTTCCGATATTGTGTCTGTTCTGTTAAACTCGAGATGGATGAGATGGGAGTGGTCAAGAGCAGTCCGAGGTCACAAAAAGCGGGGGGTGACGAAAGCCGCACGCAGGATCCTCATAGTCACGTAAAGAATCAGGGTTCGGAACACAGTCTTCCATCCGAGATGCCCCTGTCCTCTTTCATTTCATCCACCATGGACAGCCCAGCCAGGCATCGCCGCTCATAGCGGAAATCCGGACTCCATGCGGCAGAGGTAGAGTAAATACAGCCTGCCAGATCAGGGATCACTCAACAAGATACAAGTGGAGGTTAGCTGTTTTGATCACTCGACATCTTCGGTCCTGGAAATCAATCACATCGATGAAATGTCAAGGACGATAGACCAGCTGGCGCACGATATCGTTGATACGTATCATGCGTAAGTGATTCCCCCAATGACTCGTCGTTTGTCAAGGCTGACAGGTATGAGAAATAAAAGCCGTGCAGGAGACACTCGTCTCTTAGTCGGTATTGCTGGGTACGTCTTCTTCACAGACCCTTCACGACCTATTGGATAATGACGAGATGAATAGACCGCCAGGATGCGGCAAGTCCACTATAGCAAACCCCTTGACGCAGCGTATCAACTCTATCCTACATTCAGCCCACAGCCCCTCTCAAGCTGAAGAGTCCATAAGCGCAGTGTGTGTCAGTCTCGATGGATGGCATTATACGCTGGCAGAGTTAGATGCGATGGAGGATCCGGTGTATGCTCATAGGTGGAGGGTGAGTGTTGCATCCCTGCTCCTGCTCCTGCTCCTGTTCCTGCTACTGCTCCTCAAATCAAGTCTGAAGCCCCATATCTATACTAGGGAGCAGCGTTCAGCTTCAACCAACCCGAGTATCGCAAGTTTCTGGAAAAACTGAAGACCCCCTCACATCTGGGTACACCAGCGACTATCCCTTTTCCCACCTTTGATCACGCTATAAAGAATCCCGTATTATCTCCAACGCCTATTACAACCAGCAACAAGATTGTACTCATTGAAGGCCTGTATACGTTGCTCGATATTCCCGGATGGAAGGATTGTTCCGATATGATGGATTTCAAGGTATGGGTAGATGTAGATGAGGAGACGGCGCGTAGAAGGCTTGTCAAGAGGAATTTTGAGGCTGGAATAACGGCTGATGTGGAAAGTTGTGCGGAAAGAGGTGAGCCGTCTGTCCCTAGAGATCATGTCTTTTCGATGTGCAAGCCACCACGATGCAAGCTGATGAGCGCATCCTGTTCAGTCGATGCGGTCGATATGAAAAATGGCGAATTCGTCAGGGCTCATACCATCAAGCCTACCCACGTATTCGTATCCGTAGACGGAGAAGTGTACTGATGCGGAGAGGATGAATGTGCATATAAGCTGTTAGTATGTCTTCAATGCATGACTGAATCATTGAACCTTAATGGGGAGGATGGCAATCAGACTCGAGATAGCATCTTTTTTACTCCAACGATCTTGCGCGACTGGAAGACACACGCAACAAACACATTGTACATTCGTGTATTCGTGCATAAAGGAATCACTTCGTCGACTGAGGACTTCTAGTCTTCTCGCTCGCCAATCGAATAGCCCATGTGAGCTCGTATGTTCGAACAGCTGGATGTCATTGGCTCAGCCCGACTCAGCAAATATGGATTGGAGCGACCAAAGGGAGCTCACCGTCTGCAAAAGAGCTGAGCACTGGGATGTCGGAGGTGCCTTTAGCAGCTGTATCGATGAAGGTCGACATCTCGGACAGGAAAGGATCATCGTCGTTGAAATTGTGTACTTCCTCGACGTCACTTCCCGGTCTTCGGACATGCAGAGTGGGTCGGTTGTCTATCGCAAAAGGGTGAGTTTACCAGACCCATCGTATGGAATGAGTCCACTCACAAGGATCGATCAATTTCAATTGATAGCCATCAGCGAAGACGGTTATCTCTGTGGAGAATCTGTTTGACCTGATCAGCAATCGGATTCGAATACCTCTTGCCCAGATGCTGGCTAAACATACTCTGTTCCCTGCAGGGCTACGCCATGCTCCAGATGACCTATTGCGCCCGACTTGTATTTCCAAGTAGCACTGGTGAATCGTGGAATGCGATCATCTTCAGGTACAAGGTTTTTCTCGTCGAAAGGTATCTGCAGTCTCCGATTCAGCATGTCCTTATCCACTCCAGGAGAATTATATACCTTTGTGAGCTGTCCAGGCTTTTCATACCATTCGACACTGTGAGCCATGACTGTACCCAAGTCTACCTCCCCAGCAAAATACCGCGAGAGATCGCAGAAATGAGCTGTGTTCAAGGTCTGATTAGCCAGATAGATCGCATGAATGTAAATCTCCTTTGACCCACTGGCTTGCTCCACGATTGGACCGCAATCGATCGACTTGGTCCACCAAGCAACTTTTGCACTATGCTCGTATGCTGAAGATTGCCAGGTCAGCGCTGATGCTCTTCTACTGCCAACGAAGAGGACTCACCCATCACATATCGTGCAGAAGTCATCATGACCTCCAGGTTGTTCTCTTTCAGAATCTGCTTCATCTTCTGCACCGCAGCAGAATACCTCAACATGTATCCCACACTGACCAGATTGGGCTTGCCCTCCAGGAACTGGGCTACTTTGGATGCCTCACCCACGCTGCCCGTGCTGACGGGCTTTTCAACGAATAACGCAGCCTTAGGAAATCCTTCGGATAATTGGATCTCCGTGTTGAGTCCCTTTGACGGGTCTGTGGTACCCCTAAACGCCGGAGGCGAACCCAGTAGAACCAAATCAGGGGGACTGCCGGATAATTTGGATATGGCTTCTTGAACAGTGCGGTATATCGGAGTGTCGGCGTACGCTGACGCTGCGAACGTGAGTTTCTTCGCGTCCAGAACCGCTTGAGCTCTTGAGGCCGCCGGATCCACGAGACCCACGACCTTCAGGCGGTTCCCAAGCTTCTGCTCGATCCTTTGGGAGTGATTCCAAGGCTATTTGCATGCGGTCTTAGCAATATCGACGCTCGTAAGTGTTTATCAACTCACTCCTTCATCAGATCCAAAATTAACTATTGATCGTCTGTCAGCTAGCACAATTTCTGTCCAAAGCGATGCACTCACTGTTGCCGGCACCTATCACAAGTACTTTGACGTCGGGTCCTGCTTCCGGCTGCACACTGTGGGAAATATCAGCTTGTATTGATGATGCCATATCCTGTATAGCAACCTACCGAGCGGTCGGTATGTCATTGTCATGCCCCAGTCCCTCGATCGCAGCAGACGGTCTCGTCCTCGTAGTCCCAAATCCTCTGATCGCGGCTTGTCTCCACGCGGCAGAGGCTACTCCCGCTTGCGAATACAATCGAGGTATCGGCATTGGGGTTATTCCTGCAGCGAAGGCTGCTGAACGACGGGCAATAGCTGTAGGTCTCATGTTGATCGTTATACTGAGTCTGCCTGGCACTGTTTGTTGTTGAGTTATTGATCAGATTGAAGCAACGCGGCAGTAGTATACACAGAATGTTATCAACTAAATCTTGAATCCGACAACTTTCGCGAATGACGCGTGCAACCCGAAATCTCTCGCTTTCGGAGGGATGACTTCCGTGATCCTTTCAGTCCTTCTCTCAGCTGGCTACACAGCATGCTGACAGCGTATGCATGTCAGGCCCTTTTAGCAACCGACCGCATCATCTTCAGACTTCTTTCAGGCTAAAGAAGTTGTCGGAACTCGGAAAATGCATGTTTCGGAATCGGAACGGTGCATTCCGTCAATATGTCTGAAAGCCTTGAGTTGGACCTCCTTCTTGAGAATTGAAGACATATAAGGTATCCTTGGGGCACCAATGGTCGTACGAATCCAGCTCGAAGGATATACCTCCTATTCAATCAAAGCAAGAAGGCTACAGGCATAGCAAGATGGGTTTACCAGCATTAGCAGTAGTCTTGGGCGCTTTCGCCTCGTTCTCCGGCTTCCTGTGAGTACACCAATAAACGCCACATGGGATGGGATCGAGTTGCTGACCATCGGTGGACACAGTTTCGGCTATGATACCGGATACATCTCAGGATGTAAAGAGATGGAATCGTTCATACGGACATTCGGAACCATGCAGCCGGACGGATCTTACCTGTTGGGTTCAGGCAGAGACAGTCTGATCACTTCCATTTTGTCGGTCGGAACATGTTTGGGAGCTCTTTGCGGATCCATCGTAGGTGATAGGATTGGCCGAAGATTCGGAATCATCTTCTATATATGTGAGTCAATGATGTTCTGTAGACTTGACAGATCGAGCGAAGCTCACTATCGGGTCCGCTTTTGTCGCTTCGGACAGGCCTTTTCTTCATCGGTGTAGCTTGCCAAACCGGTTGCAAGAGTCTAGCAGGGTTCGCCATCGGGCGGGTATTTGCTGGTCTAGGTGTGGGCGGGACTTCCTGCCTTGTGCCCCTATACCAAGCAGAATGTTCACCGAAGTCAATCCGAGGGCTGGTCGTCTCGGCATATCAGTTCTTCGTGACTGTCGGTCTATTGGTTGCTGCATGTGTGGTGTATGCAACCAAAGACAGAGCCGACAACTCAGCATACGAGATCCCAATTGGAATTCAGTTTGTGTGGGGAGCGTTGATTATCGGCGGGATGTGCCTTCTCCCCGAGTCGCCAAGATGGCTCTTATCGAGAGACAATCATGCCAAAGCGAAGAAGTCATTGTCGAGATTGTTGGGTCAACCGGAAGACTCTCAGGCCGTTACGACAGAATTCGCTGAGATCGCTGCGAATCTGGAACACGAGCGTTCCGTCGGCAAAGCAAGTTGGGCAGACTGCTTCAAGTACGGGGAAGGCAAGACGAGACTGAGGATCTTCACCGGTATGGCGCTCCAAGCTCTTCAGCAGCTCACTGTAGGTTAATCACTTCAACAGTATATATGGTCGGACAGCTGAACATATCCACCCGACTGTCAGGGAGTTAATTTCATCTTCTACTACGGCACCTCCTTCTTCGCCAACTCCGGAATCTCCAACCCTTTCTTAACGACTATCGCCACCAATGTTGTCAATGTCGGGATGAGTGTAGTCGGGATGTTAGCCGCCGATAGAGTTGGTAGAAGACCACTCATGATGTACGGAGCCGCAGGTATGGCAGTATCGCAACTGATTGTTGCCGCTGTGGGAGTCGCAGTCTCGCAAGCCAATCAGGCAGGTCAGAAGGTGTTGGTGGCTTTCTGCTGCATCTATATCGCCCACTTCGCTTCGACCTGGGGTACGTTGGCTTGGGTGATCACCTCGGAGATCTACCCTTACGAGTTGAGAGGGAAAGGAATGAGTCTATCAACTGCCACACAATGGTTGTTTAATTTCGCAATCGGGGTAAGCGTTCTTCGATCCCTCAATCGTCGTTCTCCTGTTTAGACTGACAGTGGGATTTTGTTGTCATCCAGTATGCTACTCCATATCTGGTCGATGAAGCTCCTGGAAGTGCGGGCTTGAAGACCAATGTCTTTTGGATCTGGGGCGGATGCTGCTGTATTGCCTTTGTCTTCGCGTACTTCGTGAGTACAGAATCTTCTCCCGAAGATAGGTATGAGAAAGCCAGCGGTGACATCATCCTTTCAACAGTTTATTCCCGAGACGAAAGAGCTATCACTCGAGCAATGCGATCTGTTATACAGAAACTCGACCATTCTGAAATCAGCAGCATACCGAAGACAGATTTTACAGCACGATATCCACGACGATGAGATCATGCATTACAGCGCCAACAAGGGTCCAAGAACTCAACATATCGAGGAGGATGCCAAACAGTCATCTCGACCGGAGACAATTGCGTAGAGATCATGGTGACGATCCGTAGGAGTGTTACTGCTCGGGGCATAGATGCGAGTTCTCCATAAGAGTTAAAGGCGGCAGCACAATCGCCATTGTGGATGGACTGATACTTAGACGTTTGGATGATGAGAGCCATAGACAATTAGGTGAAAGCTCTGTCAGCTGACAGAAGACACATTCGGTCGATGTGAACCATGTATCGCTAGTACCATGAGAAGTCCATAAGGTCGTGGTAACTTCATTCCGATGCTGGCATGAAACACTCGTACCGCATTCGAGTTTCGCATAAGTACATGAGCCTATTGAGTATGTCTCATCTTCTTGCACTCCGAGTCCCCTTCACCTGTACTGATCAAATATTCCTTCATGACACGGGTAGCATCCGTTAATCGCTGGCTGCGAACGTCCACAGCCTTCCTTCCTTCTCGCCTGATGCTAATAGATTCGGCAGCACGACCAGAAAAGGCAGCAAAATTGAGAATCCACCCAACAATGAAAGGTAATTGAGAGTCATTCTCCAAGTACAAAGGACCAAGCTTCCGCGTAAAGTATTCGTCAGCCGATAGTTGGACTTTCTTGAGGATAGTCAAGCATCTCAGATGCATGGAGACGTAATCGAATCTGATTGATCGAGTTTCCGCCTCGAGACCAGCTTCTAAAATCGACAAAAGCTGCAAAATGGAGAATTTGTGACTTCGATGATTCCTCTTGCGACGTATTGTGTATTTTTTATCAGCAATGGCGCTCTGCTTTGCTTCATCGGCGAGAATATCGGAAAGGAGGGTTTCCACCGAGTTGAGACCGAAGGATGTTCCCGCCGATGGATCTCGTAAGTATTTTCCGGAAAAGATTGGCAGTATTTGCGCATGGTCTGTAAGGCCTTTCGGCCCTGATTTGGAAAGCAATGAGAATTTCTTTTTGGGTTTGTTGAGGTAGCTAGGCAAAGGGTTCCCAGTATAAACGTGTCTCGAAGCACCTTGAACTTCGGTCGAGTATCCCATCATGCGCAAGAAGGATGCGAGCGAGTCATCGATATTGTCAGGGTATTTGCCGCCAAAGATATCTTCTTTGCCGTGTAAATCCATGACCAATTCCATATCTTCCCAAGTGTTGAACTTCTCACCGGGAAGTACCCCAGAACGCTTGCAGGCGGCAAACAGATGAGCGGTGGACAGGATGGAGCCGAACGAGTTGGCCAAAGACAGGCCAAGGTGTTGATATTTCAAGCGGAGTCTGAACAGCATTAAACCGCACAACAGGGGATCACGATCAAAAATTGAGCATTGGAGTGGGAGGCGCCCTTCAATAGATTTGTACACGAGATCGAGTGGTACCATTCTGCGCCAGCAGTCAAGCTCTTCCAAGAACGCTTTGTCGATCAATCGATTTTCAGAATGCCAGATGCTTTCCGGAGCTTCAGGTTCGATATTCTGTCTTCGACTATATGATGTGAACATGTCGGAGGCAGCAGACCTGAGCTCCTTCACGCCGCGATTAGCCTCTGAGCCCAGGACGAAATTGATGTCGATGAAGACTTGACAGTATACCATGAGAAGAAGCGTGGGAGCTTTCGTGCGTGAAAAAGTGCTCATTTCGGCGGCGATCTCATCGATAAAAAAGATGTTGCTGGATTTCTCGTTGCCGCACACAGGAGCTGAAGGTAAAGAACGCTCTCCAACAACGCCGAGTAAGAAGTAATCGGTGAGAGTCTCGCACATCAGGATCTGAGCTTGGTGCCAACGTTTGGTGAAAGGCTGCTTGAAGAATTTCATTTTCGGATTGTAATATCCGAAGTGTCCCACCTTGTAGACCGGTACAAGGCCGTCTTGAATGACGTCCGCCATTCCGCTGAGCATTTGACAGACTGGGATAAGGAGATGCTCGTAGATCGTCGAGGTGAGAAGGTCCTCGTCATCGATGAGGCTGTAAAGTGGTGGCTGAAGATCCATCGCGCCCCCCGCGAAACTGCACTTCAATACGTTGTAGAGCGTCATGAGAAGGAGCTTGATGTCGTGGTTGAAAGCGGGCAGAACAGTTTTCACAATATCATCGTGTGGTTTCCGAAGGAGTTCTAAAGCGGTGTTGCTAGTGACGGCAGCAGTGGTCAAATCGATTTGGCCGGCCTGATACCTTCCCCATATGTCCATGATCTCATCTCTTATGTCGTGCATATCCTCAAGGAATGCTAACACACCGAGGACAAGCTCTTCACGCGAGTATTCCGGAGCACAAGCGATATCAACGGGGGGAGCAGAAGATGGGCACGGATGTTTTGGAATGAAGATGTCCGCCAATTCTTCCGGCTCTTCATCCTTGTCAGTGTATGGAAGCTCGGTGTATCGATTGACTGATGGTGAATGCGGATCAGGCTTGCCGTTGCCGGTCGAGACGGAGTTCTTGTGCTCTTCGAACAAGTTGTAGACTTCGGTAAGGACATTGACAAAAAGGGGGCGTGACCGTCTGTGGAAGCGTTGGGAATGCGAAGGAACCGCTTCAGGCAGCTGTATCGAAGCTGAATGCAGCGCTGGAGAAGGCGCATGACTTCGATAGGGATGGCGACTGAGTTCGAGATGAGGTGCTGAGCGATTGCCTTGTACTGATGTGAAGGGATCAGATAGGTTTGTTTGTCTTTGAATGCTGGGATTGCCCCAGGATGTTGGCCTATCATCAGGTGGGGATTAGCATTATCTCTTCAACATTTCCGTTAGCGTTAAGTATGGATTCCAATTCTCAGCATCCATGTGTCCGTCATGTGTGCTCACCAATATCCAACTTGGCAGTCCTATCCGTTGATTCATCCTCCTCCATCGCATCTTTGATGCCTTGGTCCTCGGAGATTCCTGATTTCTCTAAACCCCCGGTATCGCCCTTCGCCCTTGCCTTGGCTCTCGCTTTTGCTTTCTTCTTGGCATTTTTCTGTTGACTAGGTGTGGGTTTCTCATCGACGCCGACGACTGGATCAACTGTTTGGGTAAAGCTGGAGATGGGGTACCCATACTGGACCGCAGCATTCGCTAGCCAGGACGTCAACTGGTCATTATCGCGTTTATACTGCTGATATTTCGATCGTATCAAACGCGACATAGCTGTTGCTGAGAGTGAGGGAGTATGTTTGAAGCAGACGTATTGTCGAGGGGGAGAGGTATTGCAGCAGGATAACAGCTCGTTGAGCAAGAATTGGTCGATCGAATGGAAAACGAGGGAACCTGTGGGAGATTGCAAAGATACCAGACAAGAAACCAAAGCCTTGCCCGTGAAGCCGATTCCTATCGTAGCACGGATCACTGCAAAGCGACCTTTGCATCTACATGCCTGATGCTGAGAGGTGTGGTACAAGGGGCAAGGTAGTAGAGTTGAACAGTGCGGTGGTCAACTGAAAAAATGAAAAAGGATTAAGGGAATTGCAAGTGAACATGGAATGGTGCTCTTCGGCCCCCTTCACATGACCACACTAAATTACTCATAGCTTGTAACCTCAACTACCTAGCAACGAATCAAATAGCTGCTAAGTCTGATTCACTATGAGCTAATAACTTGGATTCTGCAAGGAGAGACCCAATGGTCTTGCTCTTGTTAGTGTAAATGTCCATGCATTCTAGTGAGAAAAGATAATCAACAGAGGGTTTTATACAAATAACGGCTACCACGTCATGCTGAGTATGGAGTAGGAGATACGCCTTCTATGAGAGCTTTAAGTCGGAGTGCAAGCCGCTTGGAATGGAATCGAGTGTAAGGTAGATAACCAACGAAGATCCAGAGATTGGGCACTCCTGACTCCTTGTACGCCGATCTGAACTCTCCTTCCTCGTCGATACCCCAGATCGGACCGCATTGATCAGCGATGTCATCGCCCAAAGTGTTTCTAACCGAATCGATGGTGTTGGAGAAACCGGTAGCGAAGACAATCAAATCGTAGTGCTTCTTTCGTCCCCCAGAGAGCACAACATCGTTTTCGGTAAAGCTTTCGATATAGCCTTGCTCGACCTTGATTTTACCATTTATGATCTGTTCGCAAGCACCAGCGTCGAAGTAGAAGCCCCCATTCCTTGTCTGGCCCAGGGTTCCGTTACCGGTGCCTCTTTGACCTCGCCATGTCTTCAAACCTTTATCGTGCAGGGCGTTGAGCAGATCGCTGTCAAGGTTCTCAAGGACTTCCGCATTTCGTCTACCTAATTCTTCGGCGGGGCCGGTTGGCATGGCGAATGTAAGCCTGTCTTGTTCGTCAAGGTTTGGCCTGACTCCATCTTTAGGTTCGTAACCACCGATCGCTCTGGGAACGGAGTGCGTTAGAGACATGATGTAGGTGGGCGATCGTTGTAAGAGAGTGACGTCAATACCACGTCGAGCGCAGTCATAAGCGGTGTCGAATCCTGATGAAGAAGTTCCAACAACCAGCACCTTCTTGCCAACGAAGTCTCTCGAGGAATCGTGGGCGGTGGAGTGTCGGTAGATACCGGCTTTCCAATCAGAGATACCTGGGATTACAGGGATAGTCGGGACACCACATAGGGAGGTCGCCATCACCTGAGAACGGAGATCAGTCACTAGTCGAACGACGGGTTTGATATAGCGTGAACTTACAACGTGCTTGGGAGTTAAAGTCCTGAGATCGTTTCCGTTCTTGTTGACTTGCACCTTCCAATTCCCTGCTGAGTCTTGCTCGGCGCCGACGACACTGGAACTGTTCCACACGGCTAGCTCCATTGCTGAAGCGTACCACTGCATGTAAAGACCCTGTTTCTGCGCTGGAGTGTAGGTGGGCCAGTGATCCGGGTATGGGAAGTAGGGGAAGTGATCGGCCCAGTGAGGGAAGTGTAATGAGAGGTATTCGTATCGCTTGGTCCAGACTTCCCCAATCTCAGCACCGCGATCAACGATCAAGGCTTTGACGCCAAGGAACTTCAGACGAGCAGCCAATGCGAGACCACTAATTTGTCATGTATCAGTGGGCGTTCGGCATCACCATGATTGTCGTTTGAAACTCACTTTTGACCACCACCAACAATGACTACTTCCGGTTGGATCTCGTCATCATCCTTGGCTCTTTGTTTTTCCCAGCTGATCGATCCAGTCATGTGTCCGTCAGCTGGAGGGAGTTCCGGGAAGTCATGTAGTGATTCGATGACCGTGTGAAGAGTCCATATTTTCCATCCTTGAGCGGTTTGTACCACGTTGACGACGGCATGAGCGTTGGCAAGCTCGGTATCGAGAGATAAAACGATTTGAAGGTACGCGAGATCTTCGTAGGGTCTCTGTATAGATGGGAGGGGCGCGAGGAACTTAAGGTTCTTGGCTCTGGTCGATGGTAACAAGTCTTGGGCAGCCCGAGCTATATTTTCCTTGAAGTTGAATGTTCGGTAATCCCAAGTGAACGCGAGCTTATCTCGCCACACACCTGCATAAAGGCCATTCCCATCAGTCAGATCTCGATGTGAAGCATCCGGCTCAGGTGTAGTGTGGGCTTACCGTGCTCGAGGAAGAGATCCGTGAAACCAGCAGCATCCCCAGCAGCCAAAACTTTTGATAAAACAGCGACGAACTTTTCGGCTTCTTGAATTGGGTCGATATCTTGAGCAATATCCTGACCGAGGGATTTGATGGTAGGGAGCTCGTGATTGTATTGGAAATCGTACATGTAGTTATCGGCAAGAGGAAGTTTTGGCTGCTTCTCGACTTCGACATGCCCCTCGACAACCTTGGCCTTGAGGTTGGCGGGAGTCGAGTTGATCTTACTGTCTAAGGCGATTGGTGACATCTTGGCAATACTAGTACAGGTTGATAATGCTATGTTGTCAATCAGAGCAGATGACTTACTGCCTCCCTGGTTGCGAGCTTCTTATAATGGAGGCTCATACGATGCTTTTTTTCTGTTGGCGATCAGTCCACGTAGCACGGAGAATCACGAGCTACTGTTTTTGCGCTGCGCGGAATTAACGGAATTCAAACGGGTTTTCCATCGTTGGTGCTACTATCGCCGTTCGATCATTAGTCCGCCAGCGGTTTTTGCGTCAAACAAACGTGGGAAAAGCCCGATGACAGTCGACTCCCTCGCTTAGGCTGGATCCATTAAGATAGCCTTTGCTACCCTTACAGGAAGGTACGGAACAGGTCGGTGTTTAGGCACAGGTCGGTGGCAACTCGTTGAGTGCAGCCCAGATGACAAGCCAATTGGTCGCCGTCCCTCACCATTGGGGCCAGATGGATCTGCACCGATCGGATTGTCAGACCAGATGACACAGCCTGGAGCATGAGAATAGGGTCAAGTCTTTCAAGCAGAACATTGTCGTTCTACAATGTCAAGCCAGAAACGCACAGATGCTTGCCTGCCTGAGAATTTTTTCCCATCTGACCTGTAGGCACAACATTGGACCTGACCGATACTAGTCACACTCGGTGAAAGTAATCACATTGGCGTTGCCAACAGACACCAGACCTCGCAGTTCATCGAGAGATCTTATATAACTCTCGCATCACTGCCACTATATAGTGACCTGCGCATGATTTACCTAACTTCTCCGCCCTTTCAGAGCGGTCAGTCCGGTGAGGTACACCTAGTGACGGTACCATTCGTTCTCTCAAATGGCACTAACAACAGAAATCAAGCGAGCGAACACCCGGACCGAGTTGAACGAGTCTACTCGGGGGTTGAAGTGGGGTATATGCCTGGCCATACAGGCGGATACTCGTCGTGAGACCCTTTACAGGTACATGTGTTCGTGAGCCATGTTTACTATGACTGTCTAAGTTTGACTACTCAGAACGGCCTGGTGCTCGATCCCGTGAGTAAACGTGAGCGGCGACCTCGATCGCAATGTCATGACGATAGAAAGGACCAGCTTGTAGCATGAGCAGAATGGCCGTAAAGAGATGGCATAGCGAAGGGTATACGGTAGCCGTAGTCAAGCTCGAACTCAGCAATTCTCTCGTACGCCGATACATGACAAATCCGTCTTGCTGCTTATTGTGCGCAAAGCCAGCTCGTTCGAAGACTGGGCGACGCAGCGATTTTGGCTAGCAATCATTCGCGATGTGAGGGAACACGAGTGCTATGAACACACTCTCACGGTGCACAAGTCGAAGCAACAGCCTGCATGCACCGACTAATTTAATCACTCCGAATTCCTACAAAAGCTATTAAGACAAGACTATGTTTCTGGGAAGCACCTCAAATTCCTGCAACCCCCCTCCTTTTGACCCTATATTGCACTGTTCGATCGTCTTATCTTCCGCTTGCACTTCGACTGTGTCGCTGTGATCTTCCTTGATCGCTCCGATTAGACGGATGCGTTGAGCTGGGCAGCGAGCCGTCTCTTCTCCTTCAACATGGCATCAGCCTTCTTCACACCGTAGCCATCTAGGAAGACCGACTGCGTCTCGTCGATCGACAATCCTTTGGTCTCGGGATAGCAGTAGTAGACAAAGATGTAGCCAATGATCATGAACCCGAGGTACAGCCCGTATGTGCCGGTGGCTCCCAAGCTCTCCAATTGGGTGAGGTAGGCTACAGAGACAACCAAGTTGGCTAACCAGCAGGAGGTGGTCGCAATCGCTGAACCGAAAGCTCTGATCTCCAGAGCGAGGAATTCCGATTGGTACCAAACGATGTGGGAGTATGTGAGGCCGAAGCACACGGTGAATAGCAAGATCGCACCCAGAACACTTCCGACAAGGGCGTTACTGTATGTGAAGCCAGCGACGAGATCACCTCCCGTCTGCTTGGTCAAGACTGAATAGCACAAAGAAAGGCATTGGTGAGCATACAGTCATCAAGGGTTCCGTCAAATATTTACTCACAGTGGAAGGAGATGATCATCCATACCATTCCAAGAATCATTCCCGGGATCGCAGTGACCAAAAGCCTTCTTCGACCAACTTTGTCGACGATTGTCATACCGATGAACTGAATAGCGTTTGTCAATGCCTGAACCTCATCATCCTTCGCACAACTCACCAAGAACATGGCGTTTCCACCAGATGGGATCAAACCCGCTGCTGCAGAATTCTTCAAGCCCAATAGCCCGAAGACCGTCCCGGAGTAGTAAAGGAGAGTGTTGAAACCGGTGAGCTGACCGAATGCTTGGACCGCAGATACCGCAATAATGGCTCTTCGGTAGGGTTTGTGAGTCCAGTATTTCTTGAGTTGTTGCATGATGGAGAATTCATGCATGACTGTAGTGGCGGCAACGTATTGCTGAGTGACCTGCAATTTGAAATCGATGACTTCGTCGGAAGCCCCTTTGTAGATGGTTCGAAGGGTATCTCTGGCTTGTTCGGTCTGGCCACGAAGGAGAAGCACTCGTGGGGACTCGGGCAACCAATGCATGAGCGTAAGTTGGACGATTGAGGGGATTACACCCAAGGCAACTGGAAAAAGGCATCAAAATCAGCATCGGCACGGAGCTCTCGCCTCGTCATCTTTTCTCACTCACATAATGTTCTCCAGCCAATGTGGTCTGGTACTCGACCTTGGAAAGCTGCACCGAGAGCACTGGCGATGACTTGTCCGAAAGGAATAAAGAAGGCATTCACGCCGATACATCGACCTCGGACAGCGGTCGGAGCAAGTTCGGTGATGTATAAGGGCCCGATGACGGCTGCACCGCCGACACCGACACCAAGGACAAGTCGACCAACAATCATTTGAGGGACCGAGTAAGAGGCGGCGATAATTATAGCACCGATGGTGAAGCTAATGGAACGATATGTCAGCGTCCCCGGCGAGAAGCATAACTCGAGACCAACATACGCAAAGTCAGCAAGAGCCATAGACCATTTTCGCCCAATCTTGTCAGCAAGACCACCCAGAATCAAAGCGCCAAAGATGGCGCCGATCGTACATCCAGCAGTGATGATTTCTTGCTCTGAAGCACTGAGAACGTGGCCGAGATCAGTCCCTACCATGGGAAGGGCGGAACCGATGATTGCGGTGTCTGGGTGGAGGCAGATCCAGTCAGTGAGGAGTCTTTATCGAGCATCTTTGCATTGGCCACTTACCGTAACCAAAGAGGAAACCCGCCACCGCAGCGATGGAGATCAAGAAGATGAAGTAAGGGGTGACCTTATCCTCATTCTCGGCTCGCAATAGATTTTCATCCTAAGGAAATGAATCAGCATCTGGAGGCTACCAGACGGGTAGCGACCTACGATAAGATGTCCAGAGCTGATTGCTCCTTCCAGAGTCGGGGCGTTCTCGTAGTGCACAGCCTCGGGCTTTGTGCCATACACTAGGTCGCCTTTCGCCGAAGCGCTGTCTGGGGTCACGTCGTCTTGTTTGATTTCTTGCATATCGCTCGTTTCGCTTTGAAGTTCGGGTTGTTGCTTAAGCTTGTGCTCTTTGGATGCTTTGTGTGAAAAAGGTAATGGGATTTCGAATTCGCCTAGCGAATGACTAGCCCCTTTTAAGTGATTTTTGCCAGATGCAGCAACGACTGCTTCGCCGTGATTCCCGTTTTTCCCAGAAGTATGTAACCAGTGTGGGGTCTACAAGGACCCCGTGACCTGCCCCAATTGCCAATCACCGGGACTCCAAGAGATCTGCCAAAGCCGTAGGAAATCCGCGAATTCCGCGATGACGAGAACAATTTCTCTAATTCCGCTGCCGGCGAAGTACTGTGCGGCATTACCTATATGTGCAGCTGGAGTTCCGGCTGGAGATCCGAATGTTCGAATAAAGCCGCGCTGTGACGCAGTGCATCAAGCAAAGCCGTGTTCCCCGGCAAGCTTTCTCCTGCATGCCGACCGCACAGAAACCCATTGACCTAGTCCAATTATCAAGCGCTTTTGTGTGTGATTAGTGGCGTAAGCTACAGCTTTGGCAAGCTGCGAAATGAAGCTGTCCCGGAGTCGGAATGTCCAGTAGAACATCCCAAACCATCGTTGGTCGTCGTCGTCAGCCATACTGCCCGTAGACCTTCTGAGGCGACATTGCACTCCCAAAATTGAAAAAGTCGGGACGGGAGAAATTCTATGCATGGTTCTATGAGGGTATTGCATTATGTCTAGAAATATCAGAATGACTGCTTTGCAGAATAGTCATCCTATCCATGGTTTACGCTTGTTCCACACGATCGTCTCGGAACCCTCTGGTTGGTCTAGCTGCAAACTCAAGATGCGCAGTGTCTTTGGCTTTTTGTGCGACATCATGGGGCTGACCCTTGTTCTCCTTTGCCCATTTCTCTCGAAGCTCTGCCTTGGCTCGACGCATCTCCACTGACTTCTTGATACCGAAACTATCATGGAAGACTGTCGCAATCTCGTCGATGGATAGTCCCTCTTTGATCCAAATGTCAGCCAAAATCTCCCAGAGTCGCGTATCTTAGCCGACTCACTAGATTCGGGGTAGCAGAAGACCACAAATATGTACCCGGCCACAACGAAAGCCAAGTATAACCCATAAGTTCCAGACGGGGTCAAAGTCTCTAGCTCTGACAAGAATGACACCGAGACTACGAGGTTTGCGATCCAGCAGGTGGTAGTGGCGATGGCAGATCCTGAGGCGCGGATTTCCAATGCAAGAAATTCTGATTGATACCAGGCAAGGTGGGAATATGTCATGCCAAAACCCATGGTGAAGAGCACTATTCCTCCAATAACCACTCCGACTTGCCCCCGATCGTATGAAAAAGAAGTGTCCAAAAATCCTCCCGTCGGTTGACAAAGGTCTGGGAATCGTGAGCTCAGCTGTCGCTCTCAGAACGTTGATGAGATCAAAACATACAATAGAAAGACGCTATATTCCAGACAAGTCCAGCAATCTAGCACAGAATGCAGAGTCAGCCTGGCTGTCTTTCGCCGTGAGGTCGCAATACTCACCATCAGAGGTCCAAACCAGATTAATAACCCTCGTCTGCCTACTCGATCTACCAGCGACATTCCGATGATCTATGGCAGCTATCTTCAGCAGGATTTCATATCAAGCCATTCCGACCGACACATACCAAGAATAACGCATTGACACCAGAAGGTATCAATGCTCCTAGTGCTGGATTAGACAATCCAAGTAGACCGAAAAGGGTACCAGCATAGTAGAGCAAGGCATTGAAACCACATAATTGTCCAAAGAACTGCAAGCCGCTGACGGTAAGGATCGGCCTTCGGTACGCTTTGGTATGCCATAATTTGTGCAGGCGTTGACGCAAAGTCAACTCGCTCTGAAGCTTGGTTGTTGCGGCCACGTATTCCTCGGCTACGCGTAATTTGAACTCGATCTGAGCATCTGAAGCATTCTTGTACACCTTCTGCATCACCTTTCGAGCTTCGTGCGTTTGTTTTCGGAGGATGAGGACCCGAGGTGATTCAGGAAGCCAGTGCATCAGAACAAGCTGCACCATTGAAGGCACCACGCCGAGAGCGACTGTGGGACAGAGAGGATTCAGCAATGTGGTTTGTGATATCTTGAATAGTGCTCGACTCACACAGCAATCTCCACCCGTGCTGCATCTGTTGAACGCCAGCCCCGATACCAGCAGCGACCACTTGGCCAACTGGGATGAAAAGGGCACTATGTGAAAGTTCAGCTCGGCCCATCATCACTCAATGTACTCACTTGATGCCGATACACCTCCCTCGAACCGCAGTCGGAGCGAGTTCAGTGATATACATTGGTGCTATGACTGCTGCGCCTCCGACACCGACACCGAGCACGACTCTGCCTACGATTATCTGGGCCAAAGAGTAACTTGAAGCGATCAAAATGGCGCCCACAGTGAAACTATTCTGTCATCAGCGAAATCGAGTCGGTCACCGCTCAGTAAGCATGACTGACAACGTATCGGCGATAGTCAAACTCCATTTACGTCCCAATCTGTCGGCCAAAGCTCCGAGGATGGCAGATCCGAAAATTGCTCCGATAGTCGTACCCGCCGTCACGATTTCTTGTTGAGAGGCAGACAACTCGTGCCCGAGGTCATCGCCGATCAAAGGCAACGCGACACCCACGACTGCCGTATCGTATCCGAAGAGAAATCCGGCCATAGCTGCCTGCGATTTTCGATATGCTCAGCCTGGACGCTGATAACAGTCGCGCAGCCTTCACTTACCGCCAAGATCAGGAAGAACAAGTAGACGGTCAATTTGTCATCGTTCTCCGCTCGAATGAGATCTTCGTCCTGGGGCAACCAGAGTGAGATTTGCATGTTATTTGGCTACGTCCGGCATTACTTACGATCATGTTTAACGAAAAATCTGGGAAACCCCCCTCGCTTCCGGTCCCATGCTGCTTGTTTGCTGACTTTGGATTCGACATCTGCGTACGTCGTGGTCTTTTAGGGTCCTCCTTCACAGGAAGGTAAGAAACGAGGAGGCAAGACCAATTTATTCAATATTTATGATACTACCGAATTTAAACGGTGCTTGCGTACTACGTTGGTCACGGATGGTGCTTGCCGGTGTCACCTACCAGGATCAAGAGACAGAGACGCCAAGTGGCGGACTTACTCAGCTTTTTACCTACGTCATCGAAAGCAGGTGATCGATTGTGAACCATGGGGCAATACATAAGTAAATGCGACGTGCTTCCTACCTGCTGAGGACCCGCATTACGACAGAAAGAAAAATTTCGCGATCGCGGAAATACAGTTCAAACCCGCTAATTCCGTGCCCCTCGGGCCGAGAACAACAGGAAAGCGAGAGATTCACAATTCTTTTTACAAGTAGGAAGGAAATAGGTCCGTGCTGTGCTGACCCGTTTACGGACTACTTCACCGCCAAGAAAGAGCGTGAAGGATGTAAGACGTCATTGATGCATGCATTGAGATTATTATATACACAGAATCCAGTCCTCAAACACTCTACTCCAAAGACAAAGCGTTCTTTCGAGCTAAATACGCGAGACGTCAGCCGGGGTCTACCTTCCATGCATTTGTACTCACGGTCGACTGGGCCTCCCCAGTTGCTGCTACCTCTCCATCCTCCATCTACTCGGATGTTGAAGTCGTTCATCATGGAGTTTTCAAGCAAGAACAAGATGGCGTCAGAGATCTCATCGGGGTGGGTGATCCTCCTTGGGAAGATGACACCGGCTTCGAGTTCACTCTGGAAGTAAGGCTATGAGGGGTCAAGTCATGAAGTCAGAAGGTGCTTGAGACTGAAAGGATGCTACACTGCTGCACTCACGAGTCTGTCTGCGCTCATGAGACCGGATGCAACTACAGCCGGTGATACAGAGTTGACTCTAATACCGGATGGACCAAGGAAATCAGCCATACCCTGGGTGATACCGAGTACCGCAGCTGTGGAGGAATGTAGAATTAGCTTCATGCAACAATTCGATCTCCGAATTTCCTTCAACGTACTCTTTGATGCTCCGTAAGTCAAACATCTAGCAGGAACCGGTTGGGAAACCACAGAGGCAATGTTGACAATACATCCTCTTTCCTCGGTGACCCGGGGAGCGAATGGTCCTTCATCTGGGTATTGGGAGTTGATGGCGTCCGCAATCGCCGCGTTGACAGCGAAAGTTCCGTAGACGTTGACTTGGAGAACTTTGGAGAAGGTCTGTGACGGTGACAATTAGCAGAGGATAGCAGTATTTATTGGGACTCAACTTACAGCGACACTGTTTACAAGCTTGTTATCCCATTGTCGTCCAGGAGCGATGGCAGCACAGTGGACAGCTCCGAAAAGAGAGCCTTTGGGGATGACTTTGAGCGTCTTCTCGGTGGCTGAAACGACGGAATCGAGGTCGGCAATATTACATTTGAAGTAGAAAGCTCTTTCGGGGTGGTACGACTTGACTTTGGCTTGACCAGCTTCTTCCTCAAGGATGTCGAAAGACTGCATGGTAGGGGTCCATCAGCCTGCTGAATTCACGGAGTTTGTGTTCGGATCTGTAACTCACTACGACGTATCCTCCTTTAGCGATAATCGACTGGGCAACAGCTCCGCCGATACCTCCACAACCTCCGGTGATGATGAATGCTATGAAAGGGGAGTCAGTGAACAAAGTCAGTGGGTTTGTACGCCCTTCCTCACTCACTTCGACCTTCGACTTTCATTTTGTATGTCACTGATTGATCTACTTCTGTCGACGTTTGCTTTTACAATTGAAATAGTATGGAGACACAGTGGTAGATACAAAGTCGAGTACCTATAGACGTATATATATCCACAGATTTATGTATCCCTGATCATTCATAACCGGTCCGTCATTGTTCCAAGCGGATGATTGGTGAAGCGGACAAACCACATTGCGGCTTAGGAGAAGCGCAGTATATTTCCGTGAATCGGATCCATGAAAACGTACCGTCCGGTCGGAATGCAGAAAGCCAGAACCGCGTGTGTCTTTCAGAAAGTAAACCTGCCGGTCATGCAAAGCTATCAGTCGATGTGTTAGCGAACGAGTGAAGTGACTGTATCGAAGACAAGATTAACCACCTACGATGGAAGTTTGGCGTTCTCATGTGGTTTGAAGAGGCCTCATCCTTCTTTTTTACTCTGGCACGACAGCACATGTAGGAATTCCAAGCCACACCAGGATAGAGGTGATCCTATGAGAGCAGCGCTCGCTTACTTGCTCATTACCGAATAACATCACTACGGAAAAAGACGGAGAACATACACGTGAGAGCGGAGATCAAGGATATATGTCTCGAATTGTGGTAGATTGTTGTGGAGTATATCTCGATGCACCCGGTTGACTTTCCTTGTTACTCAGGTAAGCAATCGACGAAATACGAAATGGTGAAGCATATCACCGTCAATGAGCCTCTCCTGAGCTTGAATTGCACTTTAGGCGAAGGTGAGCTGATGCGACGACTTGGCAGAGCATAGCTGATGATTGCATGTATTGGCTGTCTTGCCCGAAAGGCGCCGTATGGGTAAATGAGTTGGTACTATATTTTTTTAAGGGGGGAAGCTAACGCAATCTTCGATGCGCAGGATACAAGACTTCAGCGGCTGTTCTTTGTTGACATAGATCAGAGAAAAGTCTATACCTACGAACCGGGTAGCGGTCAACATGGATATCAGACGTTTGATCAAAAGATAACTAGTTTGTCAGGACTGCAGGATGGGTCGGGCGTGAGTTTGATCCACATCTGCCAGTCGGACCCCGAAAACGAAGTGGGGCTAAAACTCTTGCCAACATTGATCAGCTCATAGCGGCCATAGATACTGGCTTTGCTTACATCCCCTTCAGCTCGCTGCCGTTTCCTCCCGATGGCAGCAAGAGGTCAATCATACCAATTAACGTCACTGCGAAATGCAATGAAAAAGAAAAACGGTTCAACGAGGGTACAGTGGATCCGGCCGGGAGATTCTTGTCAGGAACACTGGGGTTCGAGCATGGCTCCAAAGATGGTAGAATGTTTGCCCTAGAATATCAGAATGATGGGTCACACGCCGCTCCTCTAATATTGGACAGCATCACGTGCACCAATGGTATGGGATGGACTGCCGATGGAAAGACAATGTGAGCAGCTATTCGGGAGGCATCTTTCAGCTGTATCGTCTGATCGCCTTCCGTGCAGGTACTTTACCGACAGCTGGATCAAGGAGATTGCCAAATTCGATTATGATCTGGTATGTCAAACACATCAAGCTTCCGCTTGGAAGTTGACCATTCTATGTCTGAAATAGTCTACAGGCAAAATGAGCAATCGCACGACGTTCTCGATCTTGCCTGACGAGTTTGGAGAGCCGGATGGCATGTGTACCGATGCCCAAGGAGGCATCTGGTCGGCTAGATGGGCCGCTGGGAAGGTTGTACGACTGACTCCAGCTGGAGAAATAGATGTGGTGATAGACTTTCCAAAGGCTTGGCATATGACTTGTTGCGTTTTTGGAGGTAAGCACATCGATACTTATCTCGATGTAATTCATGTCTGGTCGCTTGACTGAGTGTTGGTTCTTTAGGTCCAGACCTCGAAGATCTATATGTCACTTCGGCTGCCTCGGATTACATCGGAGACGACTTACCAGATAGAAGTGATGGTGGCGCTCTATTCGTTGTAAAAGGGGTGGGCTATCGCGGCGTCGAGAGAAACAGATTTAAAGGTTCTCTCGGCTCTTTCAGCAAATGAACATCATAGAGCAATGCATTGACTACCTTTTTGAGTAACGAACGCATCCAGTTTATGTCCATCCTTTAGGCGGAAAACCGTTGACTCCCTGGACGTAGGCTTTGTAGCTGCATTCCCGTTGCGCGAAGTCTGGATTATTTTGATACTGCGTAGTACTGTAATGTCCCTGGACAAGCGACTGGCCATAAAATTGGGAATATCCTCATCAGCATCGGCTTTCCAAAATCAAGCCCGCAGGTCAAATACTGAGTAATCTGTTCTCATGGACAAGGAGAATGGAGGCAGACAATGCAAACATTGGTAGAGAACAACGATCGTGCGAAGGTGTCGCTGCCAAAAGTAAGCCATCAATCAGCCGTGCGAAGCGAGTAGACATAATGCATGATTGTCATAGAAGGGGCAAAAGTCCATTGCGTTGCCGTTTAGATAGCGATACCCTCGATAAGCTTTCTCTTGGACACGGCCATGGCGTCAGCATACAAGGCCGAAATATCTTCATCCTCTCTTTCCATAGTCAAAGCTTCGAAACACTCCCACATGACGGGACCTGCAAAAGTGAATTTGCCGCATCAATCACCCATCTCCAAATCGGAGTCAAACGAGACCTAGACTCTACTCACCCTTGAAACCGGATGCTAAGAGAGTGTTAAAGCATCGCATCACTTTGGCGGCACCCATGTCGTCTTGTGATTCCACTTGTCGACCAGCGTCTCTACCTACGAAGGGAACCGGTCTACCGCAAACGGCCCAGACGAATCTATCGCCCCTGGGGGAATTGGCTTTGATCCTCCATTCATCGAAGGGAGATCCTTGACCCAAAGGTATGACAGGTTGAAGAACATCGGAAAGTTCGACGTAGAAGATCTTCTCTCCGGGAATCTTAGAGATTCGATCCAACATCTCGTCGAATTGTTGATCGGTGAACCCTTCTCCAGTAGTGGGATCGTATCCATAGATTGGCGACAATGGCCAGTGGGCAGTGTCAAGACAAAGTCCCAGGTTCGGGTGGTCCTGGTAATTGGAGATAAGCGAATGCTCATGACAACCTAAGGACATTGCAGGATGTGAGAAACGCTTACTCCAAGCTGCACCAATTTCCATGTATCCTCCCAGCTTGCTAGTCTCTCTCCGAAACACCAACTCTCGTATGCGATCTTGACTGGCGGGTTCTGCTTGGCACCTAGTTCAGCGAGCCAGTTCAAGTCTCGGCCAATCTCTTCGAAGGTAGCGGTGGCTTCGGGTTTATCGTTGGAGCCGACCTGCATCACAAGCAACTTAGTACGACCCTCGATCGAGTTGAACCTCGCAGCAACTCACCTGCAAGTGCTGTACACCCAACTTCGAACACAGAGGTAACCACTTCTCCGCTTTTCGCCGACACCATTGATGTCTTTCGCTGCCGGGAGTCCAGCCCTCGAATTGGTTTAATGGCTGTAAGACTAATATGGTAAGGCCGTGACTGGCGGCAAGAGCCTTGAGATCTTCAGTCTTGCTATACAAAGCTTCCCAAAGCTTCTCGTCCGACGGATCTGGCTCTCCGCCTTCACCGTATTCCTCGGGACAGGTTGATACGGGACTGATCTCACCATTAGCTCTTCTCATATCACGGCTGACGTAGGGGGGACTGAACCACATACAGGTCTGTGATCTTTTGTCGCACCCATTCTACGTATCCTCCAAAGCCGACCTCACAGTATTTGAATCCGGCCTTGTGGATAGCAGCAAATTTGTGCTCCAGCGTGAATTTGGGAGAGAAACCCAGTGAAGCTGTGGCGACACCAAATTGAAGTTGATCCACTATATTACTCGACATCTTGTGTTTTACTATAACTGGTGGTACACGCGACAGGATCAATTTTTTGAGCAAAGAAACTGAATATATGTGAATTTAAACGTGAATACAACCCCGCATACTTGACCTATGCAATCCATCTTACCTTGATGATTTCTCCGTTGTGCCGGAGCAAAACCCCCCGTTGTCGGCCAATAGGTGATATCCGTCGCGGTTTTCAGACGACATCGGTTAAACTGTTTGACGCTGTACATACGTACACAAAGTCGGAAAGTCCAGCCGAACACACTAGATTCTCGCTTCTCCTTGTAGTCAGTACAGTACGCCGGGGGCAAGGAACAATCGCTGTGAAGGCCACGATGCACGGGTCGCTTTCCTTCCTCTCCCACACATGGCCAATACGTCCTCGTGCGCGTCAGAACTGTCCTCGTAAAATTACGTATGCATCTGAGCTGTGTCTATGTATCTATGGTAATCCGAGCATGTATCACGAATGTCAATTTAGAATCCTGATTGAGTGTTATTTTGTATCAGTGCAGTATGCGACTGGACATTTAGGACAAGGAGATCCATGACTCACTGGACTCCAACAGCCATCCGCCATCAATCACAAATTCGCTCCCGGTCACATATTGATTCTAAATCCACTTTTTTGTTTAGCCATGACTTCCAAGCGTCAGATGCTGGGCTCTGCTCACAGTAATGATACCAAATATGCACTGAGCGTAATCCACAGCACTTCCTGGTCGCCCAAACGGAATGCCCCATTTCTCGCGGAACTCCTGGAAGTGAGCGTCTGACCCGGTGTTGTTCTCTTTGGGTATGATGGTCATTCCCTGGATCCCGATCTTACATCAGCTTGTCTCCTTGCTGATCCGATCACATCGGGACAAGTAGACATACAGATGGGAAGTATCCAGGACAAATCGCATTCTGTCAATCGCACAGACAGTCAGCTTCGCGCACTCAGGGAGAGATCATTCCCGTAAGGAAAAGGACTCACCACTCTTATTCCTAATCCCCTTCTCGCGAACTCACAAGCTTGTTGATGGGACAAGGAGATAGTAGCGGCTCTGAGTATCCATGTACGTTGAGGATGAGCTATAAATCAGACGATTGCCGGGTATTGTGATACATGACTAGTCAAGCTGGGGGAATCACTCACTTGCCACAATTGTAATGGAATTGACCTCTCTGGGACGTCTTGGTGATACCTGACATGGAGGCTAGGTTGACAACATTACCTGGCTCCGGATAACCTCCAACGGTTTTGGCAGTTGCGAGCAGAGGGAGGAAAGCAAAGGTCGTGAAGTGGATCGAAGAAGTGTTGATTCTAAAGACTTTGTCCCTATCGGTCGAACAGAGCTTTTCGCGTCAGAAATTTCAACCCCTATGACCCTATAACAGAAATCAGACTCACCATGTTTCGAAATCCTCACCTTCGAACATCTGCTTAGACAGGCCTTCCGCTGTTTGTTCGCAGGCGTTTATGTCGGTTGCACCAGGGAAAATGCCCGCATCTATACGTCCTTGTTTAGATTCATGCACATGTAGAGCCTTGCGTAACAGTTGTCTCGACCCACTGTTGATAAGCACATTAACCCATTTCTCCTTTGATTTCACCTCATCAACGAATTCTGCAACCCTTGTCAGCTAGCTTCAAAGAGAGGGATAGGAGCTGACGAGAAGGAAGACGCACTCTGTATACCTTCTTTCGTGCTGACATCGGCGGAGATGGCTACGATAGATCCTTTCCCAGCATTTCCAAGCTCCTTGTACCCATCTACGGCGGCCTTGAGAGGTTCTTCCCTTCTACCTGTGATATATACCTTGGCTCCATTTTCAGCCAGAGCTGTTGCTGTGATCAAGCCTAATCCCGTTCCCCCTCCAGTTACTGATCATAAACCGGAAGAATAAGCTGTCCATGCCCCCATTGCGCGAGCTAAAGTGGGAGAACGGGACACACCGATGGCTACCCAGCCTTCGACGTTGAAGATCTTGGGGATTTCAAGTACACCTTGACCTAGGGTTTTGAAAAGAGCAGTTTCCGACATGTTGAGCGAGCGGGACTGCGCTGGAAAGGGTTGAAACAGTGACCTTTCGAGATCGGATGATTGTGGGAAGACAGTGGACGAAGAGGAAGCATCTGGAGTAGCTGAAGGACTAGATACTTATATAATCATCGCGCTTGTTTACATTCGCTTGCTCGAATAAAGCAAGGGCAGCGTTTTGTCAGAGGGTACTCATTTGTCCAGTATTCCAAGCACCTGATGACGTCAATTTAGTCTCCTGATCACTGACTCCAGCATACCTGATTGTGTTTCATCTCGCATGACATTATTGAGGTTCTGAGGATTGCACAGTCGTATGTCTCGATTCATCAGTGCAGATCAGATGGAAACCGATATGTACAAAGGTGATCGGAAGCAAGCAAAGAAAGGTGTGGACCAGTTCGGTTTCTTCGCATCGTTGATGACGTGGGTGGAGGCCATCCAATGATTTGTACGTTATCTTACTTGTCATGTATGATAGGTCACGGTATGCATGCATCTAGTATCTATCCATCTATGATCTGCTATGCAGAACACGGTCACCAGGAGATGCCCAAATAATCCACGAAATAGCAATACATCTTGTTGCCTTGCCTACAAGGATATAACACGACGTGACCGTGGAGCAACGGGACCGTCAAGATTTCATTCTTTCGCTCAATCAGGATAAAGCTATCGTCAATTGATCTTTATCAGCCAACGAATTACAGTCAAGGTAGCCAGGTCAAACAAAGCATGATACCTACTTTACCAGGGTTCATTATACCCTTCGGATCCAACGCGTTCTTCAATTGCTTCATGACCGCTATCGTACCTTCACCCAATTCGAGAGGTAGGTATTCTCTTTTACCTATACCGACACCGTGTTCACCTGTGCATGTACCTTGAAGGGCTATCGCTCTCTTAACCATCTGTAAAGCACAGTGTATAAGCTCAACATGAACCGGGTGGATCGTCATCTCCGATTTACTCACTCTATGGGCAGCTGCATCGACCTTCTCGAATTCTCCCGGTACGTCCGCCTTGAAAATCAGCGCACAATGGAAGTTCCCATCGCCGACGTGACTATCGATGATGGCACTGATCAGCCTCGTCCATTTTCGTTTCATTGTGTGTTCGCAGCTATGCTGAGAGGCGCAACCAAGTGAGGGCTTGACTCACCCTAACAAAGGTCCGACAATCCCATTCTCCTTGAGATCCTCCTTGGTCTGCTTCACCAACTTGGGCAAATTACTGACCGGCACACACACATCTGTCGAATAACATGTAGATCCCTCAACAAGAGCCATAGCTGACCAATGTGCAGATTTCCGTGCACTCCAAAGTTCGTCTGACTCCCTATCGTTCTTGGCAAAGACCAAGTCTTGGCCTCCGTGTTTCTTGGATATCTCTGAGACTATCTTGACGTTCTGCTCTATTGCCTCTGCATTGGATCCTTGGAATTTGAAGAAGATGGTGTCAAGCGTAGGAAGGGGCATCGAGACATTGCCGAATTTCCCGATTGCTTCCATCATCAATGTGTCGCATAATTCGACACATTCTGGATGAAAGGGGAATATCATCAGCGATCAGACAATTACCTTGCAGCTTTATGAACAAAAAGAGAATCAGTAGCTCACGCATCGCTACACCTTGATTTATCACTTCCCCTACGGCCGACACGGCTTCTTCGACTCCTGGGAATCCACAAACAGCGACTCGAGTAGGTAGGACTGGAGCGAGACGGATGGTAGCTGGGGAAAAGGGTCAGCTGACACCGTTGCAGATCTAAGAGGTCTGGGGATGCTGCTCACCTTCAGTCACGATACCCAGAGTACCCTCGGCACCGATGAACAGCTTTGTCAAGTCGTACCCGGCAGAGGATTTCCTATTCTCTCATTATCAATATTTATCCAGGAAGATCTAGTCCCGATAAACGCACCTGGACCGTTGTCGAGTCTTGATGATCTCGCCGTTCGGTAACACCACAGTCTAATCGATTGATCAGCGGAAACTCTCGACCCTCGCAAAGTTCAGGAATGACTGCTCACAGCGTTCAAGAACCATTCTCCTTTAGCGGTTCCGTATCTCACAGCATTGGTCCCACTATACATCACATTCGATCAGCACTGCACCTCAACTTAGTCTCTCAGAAATCGTAAGAGGGATCATGGTAAGCGCCCCAGCGCTCCACTCACCTACAACCGGTCGCCATCATCCCACCGATACAAGCACTAGGCCCCGGATCCAGTGGGAAAAACAGATTCAGACCCCGTTCTTTGAACTCCTCGTTGATCGCTTCCCATTGACATCCGGCCTGCACCACTGCATCCGAGTCTTCCGCATGTAATTCCAATATCTTGTCCATCCTAGACAAATCTACGCAGATACCACCGTACGGACACGTTATATGGCCTTCAAGAGAAGTTCCTCCACTGAAAGGTGTGACCGGTATTCGATATTCGTTGGCTAGTTTCATCACAGCGGAAACATCTTCTGTCGATTCCGCATAGACTACCACGTTTGG
Organism: Kwoniella dejecticola CBS 10117; assembly: GCF_000512565.2. NCBI lineage: Eukaryota > Fungi > Basidiomycota > Tremellomycetes > Tremellales > Cryptococcaceae > Kwoniella > Kwoniella dejecticola. The sequence goes on along the minus strand of NC_089311.1, from coordinate 64,093 downwards.
TATAGCGGCGGCTGTAAGCAGAGAAAAACGTTATTATTAGCCTTATTCTTGAGCCAAACGATCGCTTTGTTCGGGCGTATAGGTTACCTGTGACTGAAACCGAGAATTTGTGAAGGGTTCTAGGAGACTCACCATGATACGTATTGGCCGAGACACCATGACTCAACAGCTCATCCGGATTAGTCGAAACCTGGTCCTCCTTCAACTTCCCTTTCAGTACCTCTATAGCCTGATCAATCTCCTCCTTGGTAGCATACTTTGGATCCTGATTACTAGGTATCAACTCCGAAGCTTTAGTAGGAGTAACATAGGCTTCATCCCTTTCTGCTGGAGTCTTGATTGTTAATGCTCCATCGTCACACTGTATTTGATTTTGAGAGTTCCACACTTGGGTGAGAACGACTGCTGCTATACTTGAAACGAGAATAGTCGCTCCGTATGATCGGTAGGAGGTCGACGAGGAAGAGCCGGAGGTGTACAATCTGGTCGGAGGTTTCAAAAGGGTCACACGAGCCGGTAAGTGATCGCGAGATGATCGGACAGTGTTTGATATGCTCCTCCAGCTTCTAGAGGTGGCTCGAAACATTGTGTTGGTATATGTCGATCGAAGACGAGGAGGTTCGATCGGACCCTTTTATACACAGGACAGTCAAGACGGCAAATCAAAATGGAAGCCAAGTACCCAGAGGAGCGATATAAGGACAGAATTGACTGGATGTGTGTGAGCTCTCAATGTACATACAGCGTGCGACACAGATAGTAGTGAAGAGAAAGAAGGCAGATGTAGATGTATACAGCCGCTATTGTGATCATGTCATTTCCCAACTTTTTTGGCAATATACGCGCGGTAAGGTAGAGAGGAGAGAGATATCTAATAGCGTAGGCCGAAAAAGTTAAAACATCAACCCTTGTCGGGCCGAAATACCGGCACCTTGCGGGTAACTGACGGACTGATCGACATGTATGTCTATGATCATATCTATGTCTCTATCGAAGAGAATAGAGGGGAAGTGATGGTACGATACATGTGGTACGTTGATGAGTAATAGGTGTTACCTGACCTGCAAATTGTGTCCCGCTACGCTACAGATAGATACTGCTTAGCGATCATCATTCCCAAACCTATATTGGGGATCCCCTAAATCCATCCACCCACCACCCCCTTCCTCATCATCCGTCAAGCCCTCTTCATCACCCATCACATATCCTCCCATTCCATCCTCCGCATGTCCACCTATCGGACTACGCAGTTCGCCTTCCGCATTGGGCACTTCACCTTCTAAGCCTAGCCCCAGGCCTAAGCCATTCGCTCGAGCAATGAGACCATCCGCTAGTTCCGGTGCGTGTAGATTGGTGGATTTGGCAGGAGGGTGAGAGGGGATAGGGCGGCGAGGAAATGACCAGCCATTAGATGCCGGCGGTAGCACCAATGGGAACAGCAGGGACATCTTGGAACTGGCAAGAAGGCAAACGGTCAGCACATATAGCAAACCAGTCTTCTGGACTGGGCCAAGGGAATAGCATCATGTCAAGATCCCGAGGTCGACAGATGAAAGATAGGCCAGGATGGCTCAGAGCAACTCACTATCCGTTGGGACCTATATTGAAGAATAGTTGTAGATTCCGACGTCTTCCGAGGTCATACGGATTGAGATAGATCTGTTGAAAATTGGGTGTCAATCGAGTCAATCTGATCAGAGGAAGCGCCAACAAGGACTCACTAGACCCTCCTTTTTAGCCTTTCCCGCTAGATAGGCGTTATCGTGACTCTCTATTGAAGTTTCTCCGTAAGATACCATATACAGATGCCAAAACATCAATACGGATACAGCAAAACCTGTCAAGCCAGTGTCTCGCAGTCAGTCAAACATTCCCAAATAATCGCCCGAGGCTCAATGATGACATACCGATGGCCAAACAAAGGACGTATATCAGCGTGAAGCCTATTTTTGGTGTCCATGATGGCCACTTAGACAATTATCAGCATAAGTCGCGCTCCCATATCAGCACCAAGACGTGAACGTACCTCCGCATGATAATCAAATGTAGCTAAGAACGCGTGGTATCCCGTTATACTGACTGTTGCGCAACCAGTCGAGAGCCAAGCCCTGAGACGACGATGTCATGTCAGAGCCGCGCAGACGTTGTTGACGAAAGGCACAACTCACATGAATAGCACAAAGTGCCGTTGATTATGCAGTCCAACCTGTAATGCAAATTCCAGAGTCAGCGGACCATGAGCAAGGGCGCATCGTTTCTATGAGTATAGCTTGACTCACACATGCATTGATCCATGGACAATGATGGTCCATTTGCAGTACACACCGCTTACACACCGAGCAATGATGAGTGCGCTTCATCCAATCATATATGGAGTGTATCATGTCAGCCGAGAAACTCTGCGCGGGCAGACAAGCAGGCAGTGAGGGATCAAAGCAAGACTCACCTCAGGCTTTGGACCATCACATTTCCTACACCTCCTCACTCTTCTACTGGCGCCTTCCCATACTCCACTCATCCCACTGGCTCCGGTCAATGCTCTACCTTGCCTGACAAAACCCCATCGTTCACCTGCCCATATACTCTTCGGATTCGGTATCAACCACGCAGCCGCTTTCTTTTCTTCGCCACTCGGTTTCGGCGCAGGATATCCCGGTGGAACGTGGGTCACGAGGTAGTACTGTCCATACAGATTGAGGGGTACTAAGATGAGTAAAGGCGAAAGGAGGAATAAGGACAATAAGGACAACGAGCGGACTACAACGTCGACTACGCTGATTCTCTCAGCACATGCTCTTTGAACAAGATGAACATTTCGATTCTGAGTGATGGATGATGCTTACAGTATATGAAACCTCCGGAGAGGATTAACGACCAACACATGAACACAAACACGGGTCCAGCAGCTCCCGTCATCCAGTCTGCCGCACTTTCGACTTTCTTGAAACATCTTATCACCACGCCGGACAAGCTATGTATCAGGGGCATGGTTCGAGCAACTTGTGAGATCGATGCAAGGGTTGACCAGAAGTTACTTCCTCTCGTTGTACCCAGAGGCTGCTCCCACTTCTAGGCTGGGTGAGGGAATCACAATGCCAATTGCGAAGGTGAGGTTGGTGAAAGAGCGGAACGCGTATCGACACGGTTCTTTTTGCTTTTCCTGATCGATGACTTGACTTGACTTTCTCGTCACACGTCCAAAGCAGCCCTGGCGAGCTAGTCGCTGTCCTAGGTGAGGGCTGATCCTGGTCAGCAGGTCGATGATCCAAGGAGCAATGAATGCGATGCATAAGAATTAGTAGATATATGTTGACGGAAGGGCATACCTACCATCTAAGGCGACAAGGAGATCCGGCCAATCTCCATCTCCATCTCCATCTCCTTCTCCATCTCCTTCATCCCCTCACCTTCTTCCCCCGTCGGACCCATAGAACCTTCTTGCATCTATATCATTATCGACTATCATTTACATACCATACCAAACCACAAGCAGCATCAGACTAGGATGGCAGCCATAGCAACAGCAGGACCATCTACCAAGCCCATCACGCCGCATTACTGCGCGATATGTTCCCTCCCAACCGAGTATTGCGAATTCGGTCCGTCCTTCTCAAAGTGTAAAACATGGTTGGAAGGGGAGGATCAAGACGAGTACGAGAGATTATGGGGTGAGGGTGAGTTGAGTCTCATCGCTCAACGAAGTTGCCAGATCAGACATACAATATAAGCTGGCTTGATCGCTCATACTCGATCGGAATTCTGAAATACCTTGTGTTGTATAGGCAATCTGGCCGCTCGGATCGGTACTCTATCAGTAGAAAAGCAAGAGAAGATCGAAGCGGATGCTGCGAAAGCCGAGAAGAAGGCTGCTAAGAAAGCTGAAGCTGAAGCAAAGAAGAAGGGCGAGACCAAGGTGAGTCCGATGTGTATCGTCTTTTTCAACACCTTGCGAGCAGAATGAGTTTTGCGTTTCATCCTTTGTACCCCGCATCCCTCCTTCTCACCTCTCCTTCTGAAAAAGAGTCTCGAGACTACCTAGAATTAAACTGATCGATCTCATTTATCATTGATAACAGATCATCATCAAGCGATCTGAGCGTACTAAGAGGAAACATCAAACGCATATCCAGAACTTGGAATTATTCGGAATTGACCTGAAAAAGGCTGCTAAGCTTTTCGCAGGCAAATTCGCTACTGGTTCAAGTGTGTCCAAGATCCCTGGAGGAGGGGAAGAGATTGTTATCCAAGGTGATGTGGGAGATGATATAGTGAGTTCCACCCAGCTCCAATTCATCGCGTCTGATCCAGATCCTCACGATCTGGTACCACATAAAATTGACTAACCATCAAACTTGTGCTTCTCAGGTCGAGATGCTCAAAGCTCAAGTCGGGGTATTGAAAGGTGCTCCGGCGGACCAAGTGACAAGGGTGAGCAGTCTTCCCAAATAGTCCGCAGCAGCAACAACGGCCATATTACAGCGCGCCCAATTCGAACCCTTATTGATCCAATACTGATGATTTGCTTCGCTGCAGGTCGAAGTCAAGAAAAAGAAGGCGGAAGAGGAAGAACCCGCTGCCTAATCGTATTCATTGCCTATGCAATCTCATCAATCATACTAAATATTCGAGAGACCGTGTAGATCCAAGGAAACTTTTGACAATGCCCCGGACATGCTCGTCGTGCTGAGCCTGTATGTTACACAAATACTCTTGCGAACGATCGCAGCAGCTACTGATCTCCTGAGAAGATGCGTTGGTCGATCCGGGCACGCGCATGTATGGTCATGATAGGGTTTGAAGAGAACAATGGGGACAGCTAAGACAGACAGAGAAAAAGTGGTTCTATACTAATCTACAGATTTTACAATATTCACAGTGTTCACGAAGCATCTCACTCTACACTAAATCGAAACTTTCATCTCGTTCCGGGAATTGCCAATGGCTGTCTTTCCTTCCTTTGACACTCAACACATCGAATTGTCATTTGACAGGCGTTGGAGTCGAATTGCAGCTAGTGGTTCCCGCCAGACTGTCCGAAAGTCATAATTTCCTCGAATAACAATCTCTTCAAGTCATCTCGCGAGATCTCATCTTTCATCATGTCGAAATCGAAGAAGTTGGACGAAAGGGGCTTAGCAGACGGCTCGTCGTCTGGATCATGGTACGCATCGAGGTACGGGTGTGATAAACATTGCTCAACCGTGAACCTCTTTCTTGGGTCGACTAGATGTCATGTACTCATCAGCATCTCATCGTCTCAAATTCGAGTCAGAGAACTGGAACCGGTAAACTTACAAGTCAATGTCTTGGTCAAGAAATCGATGGCTAATGGCGAAGCATTAGGATAGAGCGATTCAAATGTTCTTTTCTTTCGGAATCTACAAACGTGATAGTAGTCGAATCAACATTGGATCGTTCAACAGATCAAGAAATTCAGATCTCAAGAGAGGGCGTAAGAGGGTTCAGGACTCACTGTAAAGTCCTGACGTATTCCTTGGATCGTTTCGAAGTGATAGCTTGGAATTCCTCGAAAGTCGGGGTACCCAATACATCCAATATAAGAGAAAGCTGGTGATGGCTACAATGTAGCAATGTAAGACAAATCGGTACGATTTCCATTATTGTCAAGATTTGTTGATTGACACTCACTAGTCCCGTCCGGGGAACAATGGTTTACCACTCAACATCTCAGCCAGAATACATCCGACCGACCACACGTCGATCGACTATACAGGTCAACCCCATCAGCTGGATCATAAATCTTGCTTGTGACCGCTCAGCTGATCCGCGTACCTTGGTGTACATTCTGAATGAGAGCATGACCTCTGGAGCTCTGTACCATCGAGTCGCGACATCTAGACCGGAATCGAAAATTCAATCATGCCATCGACACAGTGTTGGTCATCACTCACATTCAGTCATGAATCCTTGGTTGTTCTGGCCCTCTGGCGAAGCTGTCTGGGTCGATCTGGCAAGACCGAAATCGCATACTTTCAAATCGCAGTTCGCGTTCAGCAGCAAGTTTGAGGGTTTCAAATCTCGGTGGATGACTAATTAAATTATCGGAAAGAACAAGTTCAGCGAGATTCTTGGGGCTGGGCTTAGACGCGTTCCCAGCTTACTCTCAGCGGAATGTAAAGCTTTCAAAGCTCGACAAGTCTGGTACAGGAAATATTGACAGTGATCGTCCGACAGATCTTGCGTACGGATCACTCGATGTAAATCGGTCTCCAGCAATTCTTGGACCAAATACACTGTATACCCATTCCCAGATTCAGCTGTCAATCTCACGGTGATGGCCAGCTGACTGACCTTCTTTGAATGAATCGTACGATGCCGGTCTGATGATATCCAACACCGAGATGATCTACAACTCCCAGCCCCCATTAAGCAGATACACCGATTTACAGTAGTATACAGTAGCCGCGCATCGAAAAACTGTTGTAGGGGAAGAAGAAACGCTTACATTCTCGCTGACTCCCTCTTCCGCAAAATACTTGAGCAACTTCAGCTCTCTCAACGTCCTCAGAGCGAACATCGAATGATCAAACGGCGCAATCTTTTTGATCGCTACTTTGGTGCCCGACGGTCGGTGGATCGCAGATGCGACCACACCGTAGGCGCCTTCGCCGATGACATCGAGGACGTGATACGTATGGCCTGTCGTAAATCCATTAACGCTTTTGCTTTACAACACTTCGTAGGTCACACCGGACAGCATGATCGCGTTATGATATTACGATGTGATTCGACTGGCCAGACTTACCGACGTTGAACTTCACTTTTCTGGGGGCACTAGCTGAATTTCCCTTTGTCGTCCTTTCCTGAGCTTGAGCGGCACCTTGGTTCGACGACTGAGTTTGACCAGGCTGTTGTTGTTGTGGTTGTCGTTGTTGGACTTGACTCATCTTGTCTTGCCGAAGTCGGACTATCCGAGGGATGGCGCTACGAGTATTTCTAGCTGAGATACCTTGAACAAGAAGAAGATGCACTGTTGCGCTCGACTCAGACGCTACTTCGGAGGGAAAAGAGGGATGTCTAGGTGGTATAGTATCAGGGGGTTATATTGGCTTCAACAAGATTTCGTGCCGAGTCAGTCAACCAAAGAGCTCGACGCGATCTACCGTATATTCGATTAAAAAAAGACAATATTCGACATACGATAGATATAATAACCACAGCTTATAACGAGCAGAAGTCCTTTTCTTCCACTTTGTATCTCACTCGCCTGATCCTTTGTACTTCTTTGACTGTCTTATACTGTACCCTCGAGATGCCCTTCGTCTCGTTTCAGATCGGTAGACTTGCAAACTCGTCACTCGCGAAGAAAGGAGGAGGAAGAGAGGCTGTGCGTATACTTGGAGGAAGCGATACTTCAATTAGACAATTAGATGATTGGGTCAGATCAGGATTATCGATTAAAAGGGGTCTCGTTGACAAAGGAGATTGAATGAAGGATGTGTGTGATGGTGATGCGGTGTTGATGAGCTCGACTTGAATCGGTAGGAGAGGTTGATCAAAGGATAAAGATCAAGGAGGAATATGATGAGTGAGATGGAAATTGATTGACTGTTGACTATCGACTATCGACTGCTGATTATCGCTGGATCGTGGTCAAGTCTCAGTGATTGGACTGGAATGGGCTGGACTAGTCGGTGTGGTCGAGGAGTGAAAGGAGAAGAAGGGAGTGGGACGAGGAGGGGTGGTGAGCAAAGAGTGTGAGATAGTTTGAACGTTTGAAGTGATGATGGTCGGGAAGAAGTAGAATGGTTGTCATGGTCATGATCAAGCCATGAATAAAAGGAGGATCAATGCATAAGTACATACACATATAAGGCAGAATAAAAATCAGTCGAGACTAGCTTAGAGCATGGATCGCTCGCTCTCAGTAGAGGAACAGAGGAACAGAGGAACAGAGGAACAGAACAATGGTAAGGTGGATTTAGTACGCTGTAGCATGTCGGAGGGGCAGGGGTAAGGAAAGGTCAATGCGCAATCCCATCGAAGTGGGATGCTTTGTTACATCTTCTCTTTCAGACTATCAGTATCAGGGGTCATCTTGTGTTTGTCAGTGAGTGCATATCAGCGCCATTGATTCTCGAGGAAGAAGATGTTTGTTTGTTGGTGTTTGTCTATTGTACTTTGAAACATGATGGTATCTCCAAACATATATGAAACGCCATCACCACACCATACACCATACCATACAACGACGACTACAACGACTGTCCCTGAAAATCAAAGACTCGCGCTTGGACCGGTTTCTCCGTTACGCTTCCTTTTGTCCTTCCCTTCATTGCCTCGCCCCACGCGTCTGATCTCAAGCATGTACTCGTATACTTTATATGTGTGTGAGATAAGATGCATAATGGCATGATGCATAGCAGTTTGACGACTATGACACCTAATACTCTATGCAAACAGAGATAATTCCGCTTCACCACAAATCCATCTAAAGTCAAATCAGATCCAGATCGAAATCCGAATTTGTTCCTCGTACACTACACGATGTATTTATAAGGATTCAACAATCCTTTAGGATCAAACAGAGTCTTGACCTTCTTCATCAAATCGATCGAGGTGTCATTCTTCGAATATCCAATATACGGAGCCTTCATCACCCCCAGACCGTGTTCCGCAGATATCGACCCTTCGTTTTCAGCTACGATTTCATAGATATACGGCTCGATGATCTTCTCCACTTCGTCGGTGTATTTATTAGCCACGATATTTATGTGCAAGTTACCTAAGATAGGAGTACCAAGATATCAGCTCTTTGTCACAGAAACGTCATTGCCTTCACGTTGATCTGTCTTCTTGATGCCCGATTGGAGGGATACTCACCATCACCCATATGTCCATAACCAGCGACGGCCCTGATCGGTCCATCTTTCTGACCATCTCCTTCCAATATCCCACCTTCCCTCAACTTAGCCCGCATCTTCTCCACTAGGCCGTACATCTTTCCGACAGGTACAGAGACATCGTATTTGTAGACTGATCCTGCCTTTCCAGCTGACTCGGGGACTAATTCACGTAACGACCACAACGATTGGAACTGGGTAGAATCCTGGGCGAGGACTCCGTCAAGGACCATCTCATTCTCCATCAAATGCTCTAACAAGCCCGTGAGTTTCTGCAATGCGATATGAGCGATTGATCAGTACAGAGGATATATGTAAACAAGGATCGATCGTCTTGTCTTGAGAGTGGACTCACAGCCTCGTCGTGCTCCGCATTACTTCCACCAGTCTCAATCAAGCAATAGAAGTCTCCTTCAGTCTCAAACACCTTTCGCTCTCCTCCATTCTCCTCTTGGTGCTTCTTCACGAGTGCGTACTACACCCACGATACATCATCAGCTCAGCTCAGTCATTCGAACGAGGTGTCTCCAGGTCGACACAAAAAGGAATGACAAGGCAGGAAAATCACTTACACTCTGCTTATCGAAGAATTCAAATGCACTGAGAATTTCTCCCAAGTGTCCCTTGGCTTCAGCAAATACCTTCTGTACAGCCTCGTACGAGTCAAGCGAGAAGACAGCAACATTCATGGCGCTCGGTCGTCGAGGACAGAGTATCGAGATGGCAGTGATAATTCCGATTGTCCCCTCTGAGCCGATGAACAGTTGCTTGAGATCGAACCCTAAAACGATTCGAATCCATCAGTCGCTGTTTCATGGCTTATGGGTGCAGAAATGCAAAAAGAATATAGAAAAGGCTCTCGTTATGATGCTGGAGGGACATGGTCTCATTCTGACTGGCTGACGCTCTCACTCACCAGTATTGTCTTTCCTCAATCCACTCAGCCCATTCCAGATCGTTCCATCAGGCAAAACAACTTCTAGACCCAGAACAGTGCCGTGTAAACTACCGTATCTCAATAACCTCAGACCACCTGCATTGGTCGACACATTTCCTCCGATATGACATGATCCCTTCGCACCCAAGTCCAGGGGAAAGATGAATCCCTTTTCAGCCAGGTAATGATCGGCAGTCTCCAAGATGACTCCTCCGTCAGCTACCAGGACGCCGGACACTTCGTCGAATGATCGGATTTGGTTCAGGTTGGAGAGGTTCAGGATGATCTCGTCGTGGACCGGATTCGAACCGCCTGGGTGAGTAATAGATGATGTGATCAGTATCATAACGTAGAAAAATGAAGGGGAAGGGGATTGGTGATGATGATTGATGGATATGATAAAAGAGAAAATATACAGCAGCAACTACTTGTAATGCCTGCTGATCTACTCTACTCACCCACTAAACCTGTATTTCCACCTTGGGGCACGACAGCAAGATCATTCTCATAACAATACTTCATAATCTGACTGACTTCTTCCGTTGTCTTGGGTTTGACCACTATTTGCGATTTACCATGGTACTTGTTCATCCAATCATCGTTGTACGTTTTCAACTCGTCCGCGCTCGCCGTGCTGTCCAACGTGGACAGTGTAGACGAGCTGATCGATTTCAATGCATTCAAGTGAGTCTCAGTGGCTTCTGCGAATCGAGTGGATCTCGGCGGGAGGGTTGAGCCATTTCGAACGAACATCGTTGTTTTGGCTTTGATGGGCGCTCGCAGCGTCGAAGTAGAGGGAACCGGGGTACGCCTGGAAGCGAGCCTAGTGGCCAATCGAGCAATATTTCTTGGAGAAGCCATTTTTGCGAATATCGATGTGGTTCCACCTGGAGAACAGGAAGAAGGGGGCAAAGCAGCGAGCCTAGGATAGCAGTAGGAAGGTGGATAGGGTATCTTATTGATCTATGGGATGATTTATATTTTATTTGTCGATAGTGATAGTGGTTTTTTCACCCTCATCCTCGTCAAGCGCGCTTTTGTTTTTTGCCGATTGGATTCGGAATCATCCGATTAAGCGTCGGTTCATTGGTATATTATGTAATCAGTTGTGATCACGGTTGACTGGATCGAGTTAGCGTGATTACCACGTTGTTGCTTGGGGTCAATGCGTCATGTTCTGGTGTTTTTTGTTTTGATGAAATGACCGGATCAAGATCGACAACGACAAGAATATCCAACATTTACTCATATGTTATTCGCCATCTATCAATTGACAGGGAAATCACTCAAGAAGACGACTCAAGATGCCCACCCCCCTGATACGCTCACAGCCTGTAGCAGGCCCAAGTAATCTCAAGACCAACCCCAAATCAACGAGAAGTTCATCGACTTCATCGCATTGTTCAACGGCGACTTCGATAGACGACATCAATGATATATCCCGTATCAACAATTTCAGACCGATGTACGATAGTAATTCTTCCCTGGAAGACCACCTGAGCTCTATCACTATCACAAATGCCAATGCGCATGCAAGTGATGTGTCGCAAGATCGATCAAAAGGTAAAGAGGTGGAGAAGAAGCAAAGGAGATTTCCGGAAGAAGACGACGAAGATATTCTGAGAGAATCAGATGATCGATTTGTCTTATTCCCTATCAAGTATAGAGAGGTAAGCGCGCCGCAGAACTATTCTTCCTCTACTCATCCAGGTCCTATCTGTGTGTATTGTGTAATAAATTAACGAAATACGTGTGCTGATCATACCTTGAATCTCATCAACGCAGATATGGCAAGCCTACAAAGCATCACAGGCATCCTTCTGGACCGCAGAAGAATTGGACTTGGGCCACGATATGAGCGACTGGAACGATAAATTAACCGAACAGGAACGATTCTTCATCTTGAGGATATTGGCCTTCTTCGCTGCGTCAGACGGGATAGTTGGTGGTGAGTCAGCAGTTCTAGTCTGGCTGAATCGCCCCGCATAGACCATCTGATGATTGAATCTTGGCTGACATATCATGTCTTGTGCTTCAGAAAACATCGTCTCGCAATTCTCGATGGACGTACAAATATCCGAAGCCCGAGCGTTCTACTCGTTCCAGAGTATGATGGAGCAAGTACATAGTGAAACCTATAGTCTGTTAATCGAGACATATGTAAGAGACAGCGAGGAGAAAGACTTCCTGTTCAGGGGAATGGACAACAGTAAGCTCTCCTTGCACCTAGCTTGCGTCAATCTGATGACGGCTCAGCTGATTGTGGACGCCCCTCGTAGTTCCCTGCGTCAGGAAGAAAGCCGATTGGGCATTGAAGTACATAACGGATGAGATGGTAAGTCAGCTGTTTCTCGAAGTTGAGCTTTCGGGTTCGGATCAAGCTGACTTTACAATACAGCCATTCCGCCTACGTTTGGTCGCGTTTGCATGTGTGGAAGGTATCTTCTTCTCTGGATCCTTCGCAGCGATATTCTGGCTGAAGAAAAGAGGTCTGATGCCTGGTTTGACATTCTCGAACGAATTGATCAGTCGGGATGAGGGCACCCATACGGTACGTTGTATTCTGTCGATGATTGGAGGAATAAAACACCGGAGCTGAATTTACCCCTTATGCTTCTCAGGATTTCGCATGTTTGGTGAGCTTCTTCCTTCTTTGATGTTGTCGATCAAGGCGGACACTGATCGATCGCTTGTCCTTCGATAGCTGTACAATCACCTCAAACATCGATGTTCGGAAGAAGAAGTCCACGGTATCGTTACGGAGGCAGTGATCATAGAAAAAGAATTTTTGACGGACGCCCTGCCGTGCGCATTGATAGGCATCAACGCGAATGTGAGTGTCATGCCAACAAATACTTTACAGATCTGCTCTGCACGATGTACAATCAATGCTATTCGATGGTCTTTAAGCTGATATTGAGCATTCACAGCTGATGTGCCAGTACATCGAATTCGTTGCGGATCGACTCATAGTGGATCTAGGTTACCCAAAGATATTCCACGCGACCAACCCCTTCGATTGGATGGAATTGATCTCCCTTCAAGGCAAAGCTAGTGCGTTTCATGTTTCATTCTCATCAGCTGCATCGCGCTGTCCCCTACCTCACTTTGGCAGAGTAGAGCTTATAATTTTTGTACGCCAATTAACAGATTTCTTCGAGTCGAGGGTATCTTCATACCAGCTAGCCAATGTATCCCGTTCAGGAACACCGGCACCGGATAAGAAGGGCGGTAATGCCAGTCTGTCAAGAAGGGTATTCACCACTGACGCGGACTTCTGATCATCTTATACCTTCTGACTTATCAAACAACACCATTCAAACAAATTCACTGTAGCTTACATTATAGATTGATCCCTTTCACCCCTCTTCAATACGCTTACTGTAGCATAGATGTGTATCATAGTGTATCTAGTGTAATAGTGTGGTGCTCACATAAAGTATAATCACCAATCACAACCGCTCAGGAGATGTACGTCGATACAGACGTAGACGCAGTCATGCAACCACCCAATTCATCATCAAAATTAGGCATCGTGCGAATCCTGAAGGGGGCAGGGGACAGGAACAGTAAGTCAAGTTGAATTGGGATGACATATGCGCTCACTTGGAGGTGAGGTATAAGATATAAGTATACAAACATATTGAGTTGAGTGGATTCTACAACTGTCATATCATCTAGTGATTTCATGTTGAATTGAGTTTAAGCAGCAAGTGCGGTAATGGAATCTGTGCTGCTGTGAGTTTGTATTTTTGCGTTGCTTGATATATAACATGTTTCTTTCTCTGTTGTCTTCTTACCGTCTCTTGGTTGATTCGAGTCCATTCCATTCGATTCGATTGCGTGTTCGTTCCTCTTAGACCCTTGCATCAATCTGTTCAAGCCATTCCGCTTGCACCCGCCTATCGCAGCAGATCCTTCGAGAAAATCCAATCTATTCTATTCCGATCTAGTCCAGACTGGGTCTCGGTAATGCCGCCTGATCACCACCGTTCAACACCCATTCGAACCCCTGTTTACCTATCCCGGCATTACTTTTGAACCTGTCGAAACTGGCCTGCTCGATCCGACGCGCGATCATCCGCGTCGGGAATCCAGATATCAACAAGGCTCTCTGCTTGAATAGTGTAGTCTGAGGGTTTGTCGGTGAGGGTAGGTAATTTATGAGTTCTAGACATGATCTATTGCAAGAAGTGATATATGACAAGTGACGTTAGCCATAATAATACTGATATTGGTATTTAGCGATTGTCTTCAGTCGTCTCCTTTTGTTTCTTCTCTTGTCTCCATCAAAGAGCTTGATGATATGGTATAATATACAATGGTATGAGTGGAAACAAAACAAAACAAGTCAAGATTTGATTCCACACTTACACGTATTGAGCCAGACTCAGATTAACGGACATCATGACCGCCTTTGTGTTTTCCGGATCCACAAACACGACTTCTCGTACGTATGCTGTAGGAGGTAGATGGAAGAGCTATACGGGATTTGATTCTTGTCAGCCTGATCAAATATTCATTACCAGGAAGGCCAAAGGCAGAAGGCGAAGGGGGGGGATCGATGATGCAATGATGCGTGGGCATATGAAGCGATTGTAAGTACGCAGACCCACCTTGGTTATCCATTTCGGAGCACCTTGTTGGACACCGATCAGCCTCTCGGAGCGCAGTATACCTGTATCTGGATCTACGGTCCGGTTGATGGTATCGACGGAGTAGACGTGAGTCGCGTGTGGGTTGGGGTATTTCCGATGTAGCGCAGAGAGGGTTTGAGCGGGAGAGAAACTACCAGAACGGCAAGAAGGCAATTAGCTTCATTTTTCCAAACATTATGAAACCTCAATGCCTTTCGATTTGCTGTGAATGTCGAACGGCGAGTGCACAAATAGTGTCGGTCCCATGGCCAGTCCAGACTCATCATAGAGTTATCAGACGCTCACTTGAAGGTCACGTCATTCTCGAAAACCTTCATCTTCTCGAAGGTGGTATATTGTCACTACTTGGCGGATCCACTATATTTGCATGTTGTACCTGATTTTATTTAGTCGCTGTTGTCGTTGCCGTCACCGTCCTTGTCGTTGTCGTTTGGGTCGTTGATGTGATTTGTATCGCTGGGCAATTTTATGACCGACGTCGTCCATGATCCCTCCTACGCTGTCGCCGTGGCTCGGACCCGAAGCGTGTTACAGGGTTTCACCAAGGGGTCAAATTTCCCACGGTCGTCCTCTCACCGGATACGGTAAAATGACGTCTGCAGAGGCCTGCCTGAAAATATTGTTTTGGTTTTCCTATTTATAACGTATAGGTTCTCGATATTCGGCCCATCAGTCAGCTTATTCACAATACACAACCTACAATCTACTGGACCCAGCGACAGCCGAAGCATAGAGTTATAGGCCGCAATATCCAACAAGGTAGGACGGGACATCAGAGAGCGCAAAGATGAACAAGCAGCCGGGAACCCAAATCAAGTGAGTTGAGCCTCTCTACTGTCAGGTCTTTTATTGGAGCGATGTCTGTAGTCTGCATAAGTTGATCGGTATCCGTCTGCGCAGACTCACCAATGTCAGTATAGTGCGGATGAAGAAGGGAGGCAAGAGGTTCGAAGTGAGTCCGCCTGTCTCGCTGGCCTTTAGCCTGATTTTCCTAGGTCGTGATTGTCGCCCATGGACAGGGAGCTCATATTGCGGCCATTCCTTCGGCAGATCGCGTGTTACCAGAACAAAGTATCTGAATTCCGCTCAGGAGTGTGAGCGGCATACTCACTCTCCACACAATATGATCTCAGCTGATCATTGCACCGGGTATAGGGAGACCGATCTATCGGAAGTGCTGCAGATAGAGCAGATCTTCACCAATGTACCGAAAGGACAAGTGGCCAAGAGGGACGACTGGACGAAATGCTTCCAAACGGACGACATGGACAAAGTGATTGAGGAGGTGAGTCATCGATTCAAGAATGCGCTTCATCGTCATGAATGGACTATTCGTCCCATTTAGTGTGTCATGCAGCTCATCTGTAATCTCAACAGATACTGCGCAAGGGGGAATTGCAAATCAACAACCTCGAACGAACACACCAATTATCCTCGTTATCCCGTGAGATAGCTACCTTAGTCAGCGAAATGACAGTGGACCCCAATACGAACCGGAAACATACTGTGGGGATGATAGAGAAGACCATGTCGGAGATTGGATTCTCGGTCAAAGCTGATAAACCCGCCAAAGCACAAGCTCTGGAATTGATCAAGAAGTTGACGAGTGAAGAGAGCGAAGGGACGTTACCGATCAGGCGGTCAAGGATGCGGATAAGGATAACGATGCCTGGGAAAGACGCGAAGAGGGTGAAAGAGAATATCTTGAAAGAGGTAGAGGAGGTCGAGGAGGATGATATGGGTATGGAGTGGGAAGCTGTGAGTCTGATTGTGCCTCGAAATCTAGAGCAGATTGCCAAACGCAAACCTTTGCGATCGCGGCGGTGCGCATATCCACCTTTGAAAGAGGGATATCGAGCTTGATCGGTGTTGGCGAGATTCGCAGCTGATAATCGTATTTTCGCATTCAGATTGTACAAATAAATCCAGGCTCTTTCCGGACGATCACGGATCTGGTGAATAACGAGACCAAGGGAAAGGGAAGAGTGGAAGTTATGGGCAACGTATAGATACGCTGTTTAGACCGCTCAACTATCATGCACTACTGTGCTCAACACGTTCAGTACAATGGGTCAAGAAGCCGCCATGAATGCTGACAGCGTTCGGCTGCTGCGATCCACCAATCGGCACGGCGAATGTATACCATGTCGGACTCAGAGGAAATGTTCAGAGGTAGCAAGCGCTGTTGCACTCTCACTCGCATACATACAAGTGTATCGAGATAGCTCGTAACAAGATATTCCGCGTCACATGAAAAAATAAGTCAGGTGGAACGGAAGAAAAAACAAAAAGAGTCAAAAATGTTCTCCATCAGGGAGTTGAACCCTGGTCTACCGCGAACAGCCGGAGTCGGAACTCCTAAACTGAGAAGCGGTTATACTAACCGTTATACTAATGAAGATTGGATGTTAGGGGTCACTTTCGGCTATATATCTAGCATAGCCGTTGATCTCCTTTTCACCTTAATATCCTGATCGCCTTTCCATACTTCGATCTCGTCGCTTTGAGTAAGAGATGGTTCCCTTCTGTGGACACGAACTGTTGTCAGGCTGAGAACGTCTAGCTTGCATGTCAAGGGTATCTCCGTACACTTTCTGGACCCTCATCGTGTCAAAGATCCCGGAGCATGATACCCCAATGACTAAAGAGTAATGGTGTCGATATCCCTGCGCATATCTTTGTAAGTTGTAAGCGGACCACCGAAGCGCATAGAAATCGATTGTGAGACAGTGGCCCTCCGAGTACTCTCGGCGTATGACGCCAATGGCATTGTGAAAGTCTTGCTGCCCTTCAAAAGGAGGACAGTCGAGCATCGGCTCAAATACCTAGTTAAAATACCTTGAAACGCATACAGCAATCTGAAGTCAGTGGATCGCGATCAAGTGATTCTTGTGGACTGCAATCGTTTGTCGTAGACTGACAGATTCGCCCTGGGGATCGAGAAATGGTTTGCTGGTTTGCAATTCGTGCAGGAGAACCTGATATACTGGATCTATCTGCGGATACCTCGTTCTTCGTTCTGCTTTCTCACGAAGTGATGTCAATTTACACTATCCTTGCTCCATTGAGGGACGAAGACTTCTGCGAACTCGACTATGTCACGATGTCCTGAATATAGATAGGCTGCCAGCGCAACCGAAATGCGCTGCTTAGGAATAGGAGGTCTTGATGATCGGAACACGCAATCGGTGTATTTACGAAGGACGTGGTGGTTTCGCTTCCCAGAATGGCTGTATCAAATGGTCAATCTGGAGGAAATGAACAAATAAAACACTTGACGACAATTATCTCGCAGAGGACAGCATCGAGCTCAGGCATGGAGGGCGCTACGCAAGAACCCGATCAACTGTCGCGCCGACACGAAGTCTCCAGATATCGATGGCTCGACCCTCGAGAATGCGGCTTGTCATTTCAAAAGTGTTGTAATTGCTCGACCGCCTGGTATCATCATTCGAAACCTAAAGACGGATTTCCTCGCACATCTGCTGAAATCAGTCAGAGTCAACAAAGTGAGATCTGGGTCAGACACTGTTGCATGTCTCATGTCAGTCGTGAGGTTTCTGAGGTTGTTTGTTGGATATAACGCGGTTCATGTCCATTATTCATGTCCCTTCGAAGGTGCTCGAGATGAGTCAGCACAAGCAAATCCATCTCCTACGTCACACAGCTCCTTATGCATCATGAGTCTTTCACAGCTCTCACATTCAGCTAAGACGCTGATTTAAGGACTCATCGTCCTCTGACAGCCATCCTTATACTGAATGAATAATCATGTTGTCCAATCAAATCGCATCATAGAACGCGTCGCTGATACCAAGTACGGGCCGAAATCCGAACATTACCCTTGCTTCGACGCGTTTTCCCAACGCGTAATGGCCTTCACCTGACGAGTCACCTTGGGATACATGCCCTTAACGCCTGGTGACCCTGTCACATGCATGCTTAACTCTTTGGTCCTGCTCCCTGCGCATCGAGGAAGCCTATGAGGTAAACATACGCACACAGGTACAGTAATACAAGGTGTAATACAAGGTGCAGCTTGTTTGGGTATATAAACCCACGGAAACAGGGTACATCCGAAAGTAGGGACAGCGTATCTATCATATATCGTGAAAACGTCCATAAACCCCTGCATATCATCTCGTCAACAGATTTCCAGCTCGCACTGAACGTCGATCGCGTTCCTTATACACTACGCGATCGATATGAGATCAGTTCCCAGCCAGGCTACCTCATCTATGACGTGCTTCGACTCACCTCATTATCGAAATCAGTCTAAACTCATGTCCACCTTCAGGATCTGAAGTCTTCTCCAGCAGTTCGCATGTTATAGTGTGTACACCCGCTTTTAGGTCGGAACGTATAGTTGCGAAACGCCCGATGTTTCTATAGGAAGCTCACCGAATCAGCAGGGACATTATATAACTTGTTGGAGAATGATCGATTATCTGTCGGTATGATGCTGCGCGAGGATGAGAAGGGTGAGAAGGGTGAAGGTGTTTGATTGAAAAAGACGTGACTAAGAAGACAGGTGAAATCAACTCACGGTTCGTTCGTCCAATAGCCTTCAACTACTACCGCTTTATCCCTCTCGTCATCCGCCCAGCATTCGATCGCTCCCAAGCCAAACGATTTAGATTTGAGGCTGTATAGCTTGACAACCCCGACATTCGTTTCTAATTTGAATTTCACAGTGGCTCCTGGTTCCCTAGCTACCAAGTACGGCTTATCGCGATGTTCAGGATGCACCCAGTATTCCCATCGACCGTCGTTCCATGAGGGTGTCAAGTTGAACTGAGGTTGTCGCGCTCTGGTTGATAAGCATGTCGGGTTGAAATGGGGAACCACAGCTTCTAGATTAGGGTTCCATCCGCCTAAAACGTTCAAACGGGGGAGTATACCGTATTCTACAGGTGTAGTCCATAATCCAGGCATGAGTTCCCCGACTTCTTGACCTTCACTAGGATTCTTCCTCCATGATTTGCTTTGTTCAGGCCACGTCGATTGGGCAAGAGCCAAAGTTTGGTCTAGTAACAAGGCATCTTCGGCAGAGGTGGCCTCGTCGTGTCCTGCCGTCATTCCGCCGAGTATCGTGAATGCCTGTTCACGCTCGCTTTGCACGGTTGGTGGTTGAGATACGTGGAAAGTGGGCTCAGAGAGCATGATGCAGGCAGCATCTTGTATCAAGCTGGCCGCCAGCATGCCGAGATCGCGATGCCCTCGCGCATTCATATGTCGCATGTCGGGGTTGCCCCACCAGCTACATTCGAAGTCTTTCAGCTTTCGGTCCGCAGATATATGCATATGAAGGTTTCTTAGCAGAAAAAGCCCACTCACTCTTGCGAGAAATAAGGTCGAATTAGCTGAGGGTACCTGGCGATGTGATTGGCCAAAGGATGACGTTGGTTGATGACCGGGACGTCGAAATATTGAGCAACGGGTCTGAGAAGTTGTCATCAGCAATCGCTAGGATCACATACATTGGTCGGTCTCGTGAGGGCAATAAAATACTTACAAGTGCATCCTGCCACCGCCCCCGCCCATTCCACCATTGCTGAACGCTACAGCCTCTGTCAAAATCACCGCTGGACGATTTGGGAGATCCAGTAATCCTCTTAGCAGGTTCTCCATATTCTCGACGTGCTCGAGTATGCCTTCATCGTTGACGGCCAGTTCGATGAAGATCAAGTCGGATTCGAGAGGGATGTGCAAGGGGAAGCAGAAGGAGAAATAGTCGGATCCGGTTGCTACGAGATTAGGTTAATAAAGTCAGTCATAAGATGCTTGTCATGGCTAAATAGCTGCTGAGCTCCGAGTGTAGAACTGACCTGGCGCTGCACCATTGACATAATTGATCTCCACACCATCTCCGATTAAGTCTGTGAACCATTCTCCAAACTTGTGAAACCAAATTTCATCTTTCTGAACCTGATGTCCTTTTGTCACTGTCCGACACCAAGCACCATCAGTCATGACTCAGGATTCCTCACAATGATATGAAGTGACTTACCACTGCCGCCGATGACCGAAATGCTCAGAGGCTCGCCCCGTAATGCCTTTTGCAAGAATTGTCTGATCCGGTGATGTGATCCTGATGATTGTGTCGATCAGCCAGCCGTCCTTTGGCTTGATGGCAATTGCGCCCTCAAATTATCGGTGATTGATGGTAATAAGAAGTATGTAGATCAGATGTCACGTCATGACTCACCTTCATATGCCCTGCTCATCCGTATATTCGTCCTTCCGTATTCCCTCTCAAATGCATTTTCCCCTTGACACACACTCCTCAGCCGTTCTACACGAGATCTCACCCCTAGATCCTCGGCCTCCAATCCGGCATACTCATTTGGTTCTTCTGGGTGAGAGTAAGGAAATGAAGGCTTCAATAGAGCAGATCCCGGGTGATACGAGTTTTGTACGAAGAGCCAGAGAGCGATCAAAGATAAAACACCAAGGAATAGGTGCGGCCGGCGAGAAGCGGGAAGGGGAATCATATTGTTTGACCGTCAGAGGAGTACTGAGAAAGCTATGGATGTAGCTATTCCAGAAAAGGGGCTCTTGACGTCGGGCAATCGATATGATATATACACACTCTCCTGCTATTAAGATTTCCTCAGTCCTGATTCTTGCTATATTTTCAGACTTCCCATCTCTTCAACTTTTTGATCGCGCTGCGGATGTTGATAGATGAAACCGCACTAAGGCGATGAGTCAAGGTAGGTCGCTTCTATAGCTCTACCCTTCCCTGGATTTGTTCTGACCCACACAGGTGTCTGAGCGCGAAGGTCGGAGCATAAAATATACACAGTCGTGAAGGCCACCCTGTCTATCGTCTGTGAAACGATGATGCTTTGCTGTATATACTAACTTATGGGAGATTTAAGCATCTTTTGGCTTCTTCATCATTACGAATTTTGCCATAATTCAGGATCGTACGAGTAATAGGAAATTGAAGCGTATTTTGTAATTGAGCGTTTCCTCCTATTTACGAATTAATTGTAATTGGCTTCCCTCCACTCTGCCCGATAAATTTCAGTTTCAGTGTCAACAATCTCTTGATGTCGACAATAATTGATACCATTGCTATAAGATCCTGTTCCATACCTGCCCCTTACTCACAGACAACACTGCGCTGAAGCCGGATCGACGATTGGGTTGAGGACAGCCGCTTCTTCACCGATCTGAGCAGCTTTGACGATACGAATCATGGCGTCCGCATTCAACCTGCTTACTGCGGGTGGAGCAAAATTTGACAAGAACAGATTTCAGCATGACTTCGAGCTATTCGGTGGTGTGAGTGATCTTTTATCGTGCCTCTCTGAGACGCCCAGCATCGATTGAGGAGCTGACCAAGGCCTCGGCTATCCCAAAAGAAAAAAGATCGTAAGGGTAAAGGCAAAGCAACGTCAAAAGCGTTAGACAATACCAACGGCAAAACCCTTCCTCATTCGCTTGATTTTTTCGGGGATCATCCTACCATTCACTCGAAACCAACGCAGCAAGACGAATCTGACTTGGAGTCAGACGCATCTTCCTCCTCTTCTTCATCATCGACACACATCGCTCCGCCACCTCAGAAGATCACTCTGACAGGACCTGAACCTTTGCCCAAATCTCTCGTTACCGACCTGTCCTCTCTCACCGCCCGACATTCATCCTCGTCTTCCACTCGAGCTGGAGAGACGTTGGTACGAGCGCTGAAGAACACCAATATCCACTCGCTTTGGGGTGTACAATGTGCTGTGGGAGGATGTTTATTAGAAGATCGAGACACGATATGTGTAGCTCCCACTGGGTCGGGTAAAACTCTGTCTTACGTCTTGCCTACTTTGGTGAAACTCGAAAACCCCTCGAGATCGCTCAGAGACAGCGAAGATGTGAAAGGGATAAGAGCTGTGGTACTCGTGCCAACGCATGATCTGGCGATCCAGATACATGGCGTAGTGAAAGCTGTCACAAGAGGCAGGCAATGGAGAACGTTGGTGTTGACGAAAGCTACCGAAAAAGCGGTTTGCGACAGTTCGCCTGGAAGCGTATCCTCGCGCGCTGAACCAAAAGATGGCTCAGAAGAAGAGGAGGAAAACCAGTCGGATGATGACGGAGATGAAAGCGGGAGTGAGGAGGAATCGACGGGAAGTGTCAACGAATTCGCACAACCTCAATCAGGAAATCCAAGTGGGTTAGGGATAGACATCTTGATTGCGACACCGGAGAGATTACATCATTTGGTCGAGACAAAGCGAATATCACTTGCGTCGTGAGTGTCAACCATATCTTCACTCCGAAGGTGACACACCGCTGCACGCACGCTAATGTGGAGTGATACCTAAGGATTCGACATATCGTCCTGGATGAATCCGATCGATTGCTCTCTCCCGACTTCCTGCCCCAGGTTGAACCGATACTCAAGGCGTGCACGCATTCGGAAATCCAGAAGTGCTTTTTGTCAGCCACGATGCCGTCGGGCGTGGAAGAGATCGCCAAGAGATGGCTCAAAGGCGGAGGCGTGAGGGTGGTTGTAGGTGTCAAGTAAGTGACTCTGCGACTTTCCCGCGCTAGGCTCCGAGACATATGCGTTGCACCTGTCTCATGTTGTAATCACGCATGCTCACGACATGCTCTCTACTCCCAGAGATTCGGCTGTAACGACAGTTGACCAATCCCTTCTATATACCGGCTTAGAGTCTGGTAAACTCCTTGCGCTGCGCAACCTAATTACGACTGGCTCCTTACCTTACCCATCATTAATCTTCGTTCAATCCATCGAACGAGCAGATGAGCTGTACAAAAACCTGATCTTGGAAGGTATCAAAGTGGACGTGGTCCACGGTGGACGAGGGAAATCGAAGAGGGATGAAGCGATCAAGAACTTCAGATTAGGCCATGTGTGGATGTTGGTGGTCACCGAAGTCTTGGCTAGAGGGATGGATTTCAGAAGTGTCAAGGTTGTGGTCAATTATGGTCAGTCGATGTCCCTGCGACCGATCGATTTGGGCTATCTCACATCATGCTTCGGATGACAAGCACATAAAGCTGACATCACTCTTTGACGCCTGCCAGACTTCCCGCAAACGGTACAATCCTATATTCATCGAATTGGACGAACGGGCCGAGCAGGTCGGCCAGGAAAAGCTATAACTTTCTTCAATGTCGAGGACGGACCGTATCTGCGGACCATAGCGAATGTTCTGCGCTCGAGCGGATGCCCGGTCCCGGATTATATGCTGGATATGAAAAAACCAACCAAGAATCAGAAACGAAATCTTGCCAAAGCACCTATAAAAAGGAAGGCTGTTGGGGGTGGTGGTCGGGATGTAGCTAGGGAAAATGGTCGGAAGAGGAAGCAGATGGTAGAAGCCAGCAAGAGGCGGAGGGTCAAGCTAGATGAATAGAAGCGTAAAGCGACATGTAACATGGTATGCATAGTGCTTGATGTATTAACAGTTTCTTCTCTTGCGATAATTCTGCCGCATTCTTCCAAGAAAGCTTCAAGCTACTCAGACGTTGAAATCAGCATTAGCCATCAAGTCGTCCCATTCTTCCTCTTGCTTCTGCTCTTCCTCGAATGGCCTAGCCCATTCTATTACTTTACGATGGGCCATTACTCTATGAGTACGGGTCAGTAGTAGTCAGTATACGGTTTTAGATGTTCGATGATTTGAGCAAGCAGCTTACTTGTGTGCAGAGAAATTCATAATTTGCAGCGTATCAAGACTGACGGCTCGAGATATAGCGACATACGTTTGCCCTGTTGCATATGTTGATCAGTGTCACAACCCCGATGTTGTGAAGATGCATATTGACAACTTACCTTCGACGAAGATATTGTTGAGATCGATTTTCACTCGTTCTAGGGTTTGACCTCTGAGGATGGGTCGAGATATTAGTACGAACCGACAAAATCTGAATGATGTATTGCCGGGAGCGATGCCCGACACTTACTGCGACTTGTGAATAGTTAATGCCCAAGCCAGAATTAACGGAATCTGATGCCTCGTCGCTTCTGGCCTTCCCCTGCGTGTGACATCAATATCAGTAGGCTGAAGGATGGAGGTGTATGCTGTGCTAGATCAAGATATACTGACGAGGCATTGAGGACATCCACCGCCATTTGAGGAACGAGCACTCGCTTAGCGACTCTTCCGGTGGCGAATCTCGAAGGCACAAACTCGACGACCGGCCAAAAGACTTTGGGATCAGGTGATGATCCAAAGCTCCCTGATACAGGATGGATATTGGCTGACAAGGCTTCCGAAATCGTCATGAAGTCGACGACAACACCTAGAAACACAAATATCAGTCGCATTCTGGAAGGCAGTCCAGAAGCCAGGACGTACCCGTAGACCCATTCACCAAAACGCCGTCCTGTTTTTTGAGTCAGTCCGGTATTGCAAGAGCAGAATAACGTGTAAGATCATACCTGCATATTCTGAGAGATGGCGTCAAAGCAGTCAGTCTTCCAGTCAAATACTTCCAACGGCAGCAAGCTTGAACACACGTACTGTGACAAGCATGACAAGAGCGCCAACTTTCAAAGCCAGCTTCTGGGGCCAGATCGTGTTCCTATTCAGACTGTCTGTGGCTCGAATACTGTCTAAAGCATATCCCTGCGATGTGATTCCAGGTACATCATAGGCGACGTATTCTTGTGAAGGCGAGTCGAGCGCTTCCAGACGTTTGTCGTTTATAGCAGCTACTTCTGCTTTCTGTGGATATCTGCAAGCCATGTTATATGAGCAATGATCTGCTCGATACTGGTCATCGCAGACTCACAGTCCAACGGGCTCGATACCTTCGGGATATCGCACCGTTCTGTCCAAGCCCCTCAAAGTGTCCACATCTTGCTGAGATATCGCTCCTCTCCTCATATTTTCCAGGATCTTCACAAACCCATCGTCTTTCTGCCTAAAAACCCTTGTCAATGCGCTCATATTCTCCTTTGGGATAACTCTATTCCAGCTCTCGGCTTCGAAGGCGAACGAGGTGTTGCTAGCAGATCCCTTGGCGACAGGAGGAAGCTGATAGAAATCACCAGTCAGGATGATCTGGAGTCCACCGAAGGGTGCAGTCGATTTGCGGATCTTTCGACCGATGTATTCTAATTTATCGAACAATTTGGCATCTATCATCGAGACTGCATGGTATTCTCTGGGTCAGCTAGTTGCGTCTGAGAACGCTATCAAACGTATTTGTGTTGGAGACGTTGCTCACTTTCGTCAATGATGAGAGCACCAGTGGTCTTCCACCTCTTGGCAGTCATCTTATTGCGTAAGATATTCTGGTACAGCTTTTCGGCCGGTGCATCTCCTAGCCCGATACCAGCCCATGAATGGACGGTAGTCCCTCCTATGTTGCTAGGGGTTGAACTCGTCAGCCAGGGTGGTCAGGTACGGAGTCGTGTCATTCGACTCTGAGTATAACTTCACTTACACCCCAGCCATACCAGTACTAGCCGTTACACCCAATTTCCACCTTGGAACCTCGCTTCGTTCTCCATTCGTCTCCCCGCTGAGATATCTGCGCCAATTATCCTCCTCTAAGACCTTCTCGTCTTCCTCACGCTGCTTGAACGCTCGTATGATAGCCCGAAGCAAGACCGATTTTCCAGTTCCGGCTGAACCGGTGAAGAAGTAATTTTCGCCTTTCAGGATCCTAGTCAGTATTTCTTCCTGCTGCGATGAAAGGGTTGGGTCGACGAGAGCTGCCTTAGGCTTGACAGTATCCTCTAGGGGTGATTCATACGCATAGGCGGTCGAATCATGAGCATGTCGTTGAAGCCGGGATGCAGATACATCTTGATCAAGATCCTCTTCTTTGACTGATTGCTTCGATGGATTCGATCTTACAGGGAGATCAGACGATTCGGGTCGATGCCGCAAGCCTGATCTGAGCCAGCCCTATGCGATTGTGAGTATGATTATCGGTTTGTGGAAAGCAGACAACTTACTTCTGCTGCTTGGGGATGAGGGAAAGACTTGTGAACAGCACCCGGAAAGCCGTTGACCTTTGCAAGAATGGTAAGACTGGATGCCGCGAGATGACGAGGGATATGCGGATGATGATGAAGTTGACTCACTTGACGAGCAGCCTCGCCCCATGTAGCGTAAACCCCAGGTCTTCTCCCTACTCTAACCGCATACCATTTAGCTTTCGGCATTTTGATATGCTGGTAGACAAGATCAAGATGAAGATTGGGCCCAAGTATCAACGGCGCCCCAAGTCCAACGCTGCACCGATGTCATCGTGTGAGGAGGAATGGTTTGGTATGGACGTCTCGAAAAGCGAGTTGAATGATGAGCAAGTGAAAGGGAAAGGATGATTAAACAAGGGGACATGAAACGAACATCCCAACAGATCAAAGCGCGTCGAATCAACCCATTATAAAAAATCGTAATGATGATTACGAATTATCCTCACTGTCGTTACAATCGATTAGTATCAAAACATAATGTCTTCTCGTCATGCTGGTCGTCTAGATGCGTGTATGTTTTGCATGTGTGACCTGATGACAACTATGATCGTGTACAATAATATGTCGATGGATGCGTCTGTCTAAGTGTCTAAGTATCTAGGTATCTATAGATTCCAAAAGTCCCTGATATTATGAACAAAAGTCGTAAAGTCATAGCTAATAACTGAAGATGTATCGACGTTTCTTACCGAAAGGATAAATCACTAAAGCAGCAGCGAATAGCCCTATCGCTAGACCGATACCTACTTGAACCATCCGGATACTGACTATAACAGCAGCGTTGATGGATTCCCCACTCGAGCTTCCTGAATCGGACGACGAATCTTCGCTTGAATCAGAGCTGCTGAGACCACCAGCAGCGGCGATGGCGTTGGGCACGATCAACAATATTCCCACGACCATTGATGGAAATGCTGAACCTCCGCCCAATCTCGAGTAGAGGTTGCCCAAAATGCTATGCAGTATGAGTATGTCATCAGCTCGGTGGACGTTGAGGAAGCGAATCAGAAGTAGGGCTTACCCAAGTGTGAAGGCTGAAACGGCAGAAACGACATTGGTTTGATCAATTTGCTGTAAGCCGACCCTTCACATCAGCCGAGGCAACCATTCCAGACATCCGAGAGAAGACTTACTGCAGTAAGGTAGAAGTTGACAACGTAACCAGCACAAGCGACCAAGACCATTACAAAGATGTCTTTGGATCGGCAATCCGCTCTGAACCAGATTGCTAGCGAGTAAGCAAACAACGGGACAAGAAGGAATAACCACCAGTCGCTGACTAGACTCAGATGTCATTGTCAGCCTCGAGCAATCATCCAAGAGATATCGTGACGACTTACCTTCTTGGTACCACCAGAAGTCCCATTCCGGGTTCCGATAACATGCAACCGTGGTGGCTTCTTCCGTACTCGAGGTCGAGTTGGAAAAAGTGAAAGTTCCTATGGTAACTCGCATGTAAGAGAAGGAGTCTGACAAACCACCAAACAACAATCAAGTATGCTGCTCACCATTATTGAAAGTCTGGTCCCAGTAGGTATTATTACTGTTGAAGCTGCCGGTTATAGTAGCCATAGGCGACGAGGAAGTACTAGAGGTAGTGGTCGGCTGTGATGGACCGAATGAATCCCAAATCTGACTACCGATTCCCAGTCCGAGCGACAGGAACAAGGTGTACACCACAGCCCACACCAGTCGTCTATGACAGAGCATCAGCCAAGAGCGGCGCAGATTTTAGGAATTCCACCTTGCTCACATTGCTCCCGCAACGATATTTTTCGATCCCAGCTCCAACGCTCCGAGGCAGATATGCCATCCTGGTAGAATTAGTACAATCGCAGCCTATTCATCTCGGTCAGCCTTACTTTGACAACATGTCAGCAACCTACCGAAGCCAAGGACTCGTAGCAGAACCATTTTGAAGCGCCTAGCCCTCGCTGGTAGTACATCTGCGTCAGCTTATGCGGTCTTGTACAATTGCCAGACTTACAGCGACGAAACTCAATATCCCAGCCATAGCGATCTCAAAGATATTCGATACAAGTTTATTCTTTTCAGCAATCGTGAATTGGACTATCGCCAACATGCTGCCCAGAACACCTGACATGAGGATATCGATGAAAGATCCCGAGAACGCGACTCGTGCTGAAGTGGCTGATGCTACTGCTGCAGCAAGGATGAGAGCCCATCTGGAATAGGGCACAGTCTGCCATATAGATGTATGATCAATGATGAGTGAGATGAAGACCTCTCTGACATGAAAACTCACCCGGTGCTCGATCCTTCTGAGCACTCTACAACCCTGACTAGCTGAGATTTCATCGTGTACCACCTTCCTGTATACCTCGTGGACCAGTGACAATCGATATAGCTCCAACCCACCACTTGGTCGGATGAAGAGGATGTCGGTTGAATGGACATCGGAATCTCGGAAGGCGACTATCAACACAGACGGGAGGAAGAAGAAAGATGCTTCAACGGAAAGGATATCGGCAGTGGCTGAGAGCCATGCTTCCACTGAGTGTGCAGGTGCCCCATAGCTAAGAGGTTGTCAGTGTTCAACATGACAACCAAGTGAACATAACTACCAAGTGAAGTTGAGATGACTCACCTGACAACCGCCTTCGCCAGCATTTCAATGAACCTTCAGACCCATGTATCAGTCAGACGCAACATGAAGAGAGGACTTATGGGACTCACTTCTTCCTCTGGATGATATTCGACACATGCTTGGTGACCGCCAGCTCTCTCTGCGTTCTTTTCCCCCTTCGCCGCTTCTTCCTACTCCTTCCTTTAAGTCGGCCTTCCTCCATGTCCTTCTCCAGGTCTGTGCCAATCTCGCCACCGGCACCCATTACCTCATCTTCCTGCCTATCGAGATCTTCCAACCTCGCATGAGGCTCGTCTACGCCATCATACCAACTGATCCGTCTCGCTCCGCTGCTCGTTTCTGCGTCTCCGCCATATGCAGGTGCTATGTGATTGAGTGTCGGACTAGCTGCACCAGCAAGACTGGACGAGGCTATAACCAGTGCTGCCATAGCACGATGCGTACTACCAGTAGAAGTCCCTTGAGAATCGTCAGGATAACCAAACCACGTTGCAGCGTACCCGTGTCCGATCATGAATTTCCTGAATTTCTGACTGAATCCTACATTAGGCGGTGGCTTGAGCACGTTGGAGAAATGAGGAGACGGTATATAGGGTTCTTCAATGTTCTGACTTCGGTGAGGAAGTTGTTGATGTCGCCTGTTTCTATGCACCCGAACCTTTTCATTCTTGAGCCTTTCCTCCAGGTCACTTCCTGAAAACTCTTCTCCATTGTCCAGACTATTTCGCCTACTGCCGTTGACACTCGAGCTTGCAGATGCCGTGGCGAAAAGTGACTGAGAACTCCACCTCCTCCGACGCCTACCATGTCTATCGTGACTTCCACCTTGATCTCTAAGTAAAGAACGGAGTTTTCCTCGGTCCCGCTCACCCGCTTCGGTTCTGTACAACCCCAATAAAGCACTTAGTACCCCTCCCGATTTAACGGCTCTGTCTTCCTCGGTCTCCTCATCACTGGTCTCCCACATGGATGATCCGGCAGAAGATCTTCGACTGGACGTTCGGGAAGCCGTATGAGCGGGCTTTGGCGAGGCGCTGGATTCAAAAGAAACGGCGGATGAAGAAGGTGCACTCAATGGGTCATCGTCCTCATCGGTATCTGGGGTGTTCTGTTGTGGTGGTGGTCGTCCTGTATGCTTTCTCACTAATCTCGAAGCTATCTGCTTGGTACTCCGAGTGTCGTCTGTCTGATGGCGCGACGATGATCGTTGGACGGCACTCATATCCAGGATATGGTGATCTCTCAGGCGACTTTTCCAATGCACCTTCAATAGATCTGGTCGACGCGATTCTTCTATCTTGCTCAGCTCATCGGCCGCACTTTGCGATGCATCTGATTCCTTCTTTGCATCACTAGTCCTTCCGTTACGCTTCTCTTCTTCAGGCTGTGCATCGTTCCCAAGGCTGACATCAACCTCCTGCTTGGAGGTCAGCTTGTCGGCCGGATCATCTCTCGGTATATTCGAAGGTGAAAGAAGAGGAGACGGTACAGGGGATAATTCCGGGCTTGTCGGTATGGAAGTAGGCGGGTTCTCGGGGCTTGATATCACAAAGACAGGCTGTGGCGAGTCCAATGATTTTTGAGCTGAAGTGTCTCGGCGTTCTTCTTCTCCTTGTTGATCTGACATGAAGAGTGATACCCTCGCTCAGAAAGCCTCTTCACGCTCACAGTACGTCGTTGGAGGTGTGCAGAATCTTCTAGCGCTGTATATCTCTTCTTGTGAAAAAGGAGCACCTAGTCATGATAAAGAACGTTACGAGACCTCCCCCGGACCAGAATGTCTAGCTCGAGATCAGAGCTGCTTAGAAATTGTTTGTTAACCTTCTCTTCGCGTAATAATCAGAAGGCAAATTTTGGCAAATGACATCATGCCGGCGGGAACCCTCTCATCGCGCAGCGAGGTCTGGAATCAAGTTGTCTCCGGTTCTCTCAGGGCGGGTTATGCACAGTCAAAAGTAGGATTTAAGGGTTACACCCCTAAAGCGGGCAAAGGGAGCACATGCTTTTCATTTCACAATTCACATAGAACATTCAGTTTGTTTGTGGGGTCTGTGGTACAATCCTTATAGATTCAATTCAGAAGATTTCGGATAAATCTAGACTTATATACAAACCCTCCTCGATCCATCCAGCCTGGCATCAACATGCCGGACATAGACGGGACCAGCGTGAATGCAGCTCAAGATGGCAAGAATCAAGTTCCACCAGTGCAGGATGGTGATATGCACTTGACGGATGAAGCGACGCTATTTGCCAGTCCTTTGCCAATAGTTGGTGCAAGAAAGACAACCACTAGGAAGGAGGTTTGGGTTAGTCACCTCACCCAAACTCGTTGAGCCCAAACAGACTGACGATCAACAGTCATGGTATCTGTACTACGTCGGAAACTCGGGCTTAGGTCAGTGCATGGAGCATTGTTGTGCTCGAGCTAAGTGGAGATTTGCTGAGAAATACCGCCCACAGGTCCCTTCAACTTCGCCATTTCGGCCTGGCAGAATTTGCTCTATCAAGCTGGATGGGATCCCGCTTTCCCTAGGGGTACTGTAGCTTGTGGTGACGGAGGTATGTCAGGAAGTCCGCGGATCAATGCTTATGGAAATGATCAGGCTGTAACCTTGTTGCCTATGGAACGGAGCGTTCGGGTGAGTCGTACCCCTTGAGTTCTCAGCTGACGATATAGTCAATTCCATCGTTCTAATCACCAATGGGCTATCATTCGCGTTCCAGGCTGTCATCTTTCTGATCGTGGGATCATTTGCGGATTACGGGGTATGGAGACCGCACATTACAACGGCATTCACTGCCCTAACTTGGGCTGTTAGTTTTGCTTGGCTGGGTGTCGAGAAACCGTCCAAGTGAGTCTGCACACCTCTTCTCGCAGACTCATACTTATATGTCGCAGGTGGGAGGCGGGGACTGCATTGTACATCTTGGGCTTGATAGGCTATCAAGGCGCGTTGACCTTTTGGACAGCGGCGTTTCCTGGATTGGCTAGAGATCTGCCAGAGATCAAAGAAAGTGAACTTCAACTGACGACGGGAGAGACTGAGTAGGTCCAATCTTCACGATTTTAAATATCTGCGCATTTCTCCTAGTGCTAGCTGACACTGATGCTGTCTAGTCAAAAGACGCATGACCGCAAAGACATGCTAGCTCGTAATAAACTGGCAAATGTATCATTTCTTGTCTGCTCCGTAGGGGAACTCGTTGTGCTGGCGATCTTAGCTGGGATTTTGGAGGGAGTGATCAACGACGATCCCGATAGCAATACTCGAGCACTGAGCATTGTGTGTGCGTATAGCGCAGGCGTATGGAGTGAGTTTTGACTTGTTACTTGGTCTTGGTACCTCGCTCACGGAATGCCAGTAATATGCGCTATCCCTTGGCTACTGTTCGAACAATACAGACCCGGAAACCAACTGCCACCTCATACCAGCTACTTCACTGTCGGGTACGTGCTATGTAGGTTCTGTGCATGACCTTCCGCTAATCTCCATTCAGGCTGAAGCAGATATACCACGCGTTCAGACTCTGTCTGCGACTCAAGCAAACGTTCATTTACCTTGTTCGTTGACTCCTTTCGTGGTCGAAGCGCGTCGTCCTGATAGCTGAGTGCGCATAGGCCGCATATTTCTTCCTGGGAGATTGTTTGAATACAGTGGGTGAGTAAAACAAGTGTGACATCCTCGTTCGAGAGCTAGAGCTGACAACACTTTCTCAGTCACGGGTCAGCGCCTTCTTCATTTGCCAGCAATCGTCCCTAACGCTTTTATGCAGTCATCGCTACCCTTCAGAACGAAGTTGTTTCCTATGACACGAAAATGCTGAACTAGTGAGTCCCATTTACTTTGAGCTGAAGTACCTTGCGTGGACCCTTATGATTATGTGATAGCCTCCTCATCGACGGAATCGCTGCCCAAGCCATCGGGTACGTCTGAACACGGGAAGGTACACAAGCGAAGGCCAAGGCTTATGTCTGAGTGTAGAATCGGAATCTTCTGGCTTGTTCAAAGACGGTATACCATCCCCACGAAGACAATGCTTCTGTTTGTGAGTAGACTTCTTCCCATCAAGCTGTCAATGTCAAGCTGACTGCCCGTCAGAACGCCTTTTGGATACTCGTTCTTTGCGCATGGGGTTGTATAGGTATTACGCAGCAGAAATTTGGATTCCACAATGCATGGGAATTCTGGGCGTATCAAGGGTTCTACGGAGTGAGTTCGAACATCGATTACCAGCGCTGATTGCCAGATCTTTGTTTGTCCTTGGTATGCCATTTCAGTGAGTTACAGGAAGCCTTCTTTGACCAGACCAAAGCTGACATAGACTTGCAGCAAGCGATGATATCTGAAGTTGTACCTCGGGGCAAAGAGGTGAGTGAAAGGCCTCCTAGACCGAGCTAACCCGCCGCAGTTTCTGTTCTTCGCACTCTTCTCCATTATCGGTAAAACATCGAGTTTCATCGGACCCTTTGTTAGTAGCGCGATCATTGACGACTCTGGGAACACCAATATGCCTTTCACCTTCCTATTGGCACTGGGAGTGGTATCCTTCGGGATCCTGGCATGCGTCAATGTGGATAAATCTCGTAGAGAGTGTCGGAAGTACCTCGAGGATGAGGCCATCAGGATCTACGGAATGAATTCGGCAGAGGTACTCGTGGTCGGCAATCACCATGAGATGGATGGGCAACGGCCGGTCACCCTGGGTAACGACAAAATGCAGTCGTAACAATTTATCGGAACTTGAAAGCTCAACGGGTGCATGGGCAATTATATGTATGTATACATATATACGTGTATATGTCACTTCCGTGTATATCCAAATGAGAACGGGCAAACCATACCTATTCACGTGTATAAATATTCTACAATACGCGGCCTTCGTGTGTGAATGCCACCAAGTATAGAATAATTCCGCTATGTCCGATTGGCATGTGATCACCTCCTTGGTCCCGCGGAAATCGACATGAGCATTCTCACTTTAATCTTTAGATCTTTCCCATCCATATCTTTCTCCGACTTGACCTGCTATCACCAAGTAAAACGCACATTGAACGGCGAAATGTCATCCAGTGATGCCCGTGGACCAACTTTATCCCCTCCTGCTTCGGGTGGTCCTTCGCAAAAACGGACCTCCGGCGGGCACGGAGAAGGAGGAAGACCGCAGAAGAAGAGGAAGCAAAGACAGCAATTCAGTTGTGCTGGTATGTCACCTTGCTTGGGATCTGGACCATGTTTCTCCGAGCTGATAACACAACAAAATTTGCCAGAATGCCGACGGCTGAAACTCAAGTGTGATCGACAGAGTGAGTGGAGCGTCACCCTTCTCGCTAGCGACTAACGGTCTTCAACAAATAGTACCCTGCGCCAATTGCGTGAGGAGGGCTTGTGGACACTTGTGTCCGGAGAAAGAAAGGCCTCAAGGAAATGTGTAAGCCATCGAAACGTTATTCAGAGATATTCCCCACTTACGGTCCGCACGCTCATTATGATGCCCAGTAGTGGTCCAAATGGTCTATTAAATCGACTGGAAACTCTTGAAGGCATGCTACAAGAGCACGGTATCCCTTTACCATCTTCCGCGGCCCCGGTCAATCGCGCTGCGACCCCTTCCAATCCCGCACCGGATTCCCTACGTCAGCGTTCGTCGTCGTTATTCAAACACAATGACCAGCCATCGCTAGACATACATACCTCTCATAACAACAACCAACCTAAAGCTTCTACTTCAATATCGCCATCTGTACCAGTTGAAGGTGCTCTGTCTGATCTGGCAGACGCTGCAGCCTTGTCACACCATGAAGACGCTAGCACTCAAGGAATGGACTCCGGACCCAGTATACCGCAACCTGAATTGCAACAAGTACGATTTGACTTCAGCACGCCGTCCGTAGAAGCACTCAACATATACAAACCTGTTGAGCCACCTCGACCAGACGATTCTCCTGACAACCAGAGCTACGGGACATTAGTGCTTAGTCATGGTGGAAGGTCGAAGTACTTGGGTCCAACAGCTGCCAGTGAATGGCTCAAGGATGTGAGTGGAGGAGATTCCGCTTGTATCTACTCCAGCAGCGCGGTATCTCACTGTCTGTTTTTGCAGCAAGAAATTCACGAACCAGTCGAATCTCCTTCTGCATCTAGATACCCCTCGCCCGACCGACCGACAGATCTCGCCTCTGGTTCCACATCGATGCCGCAACCTTCTATACCTTTTCCCTTTCGAAGTCAGTATCTAAGAACCGATCAGCTGTTGTCGAAACTTCCTCCCATCGACGAGGGCATGGTGTTGGTCGATTCTTATTACCGCTATTTTGCTTGGCAGTAAGTCTAGTGACTCGTCGTAACTCGCTGATCAGAAATCTATAGCTTCAACGTCGCTCCCCGGACATCTTTTCAGCCCAAATTCAGTCGAGCGTATGAAGCTGCCATGGGTAATCAACCTCAGGCAGTAGTCGTTCAGGAATTAGCTCTAATATATATCATTCTTGCTATGGGTGCCCTGCATAGTCTGGAACTAAGAGCAAACGATCCTCTTGCTGAGCACTATTGCAATTTGGCAAAGGCGTGTCTTGCGAAAGGAGACTTCTTGGTGAACACTACTTTAGCCGGAGTACAAAGCTTGGTGAGTGAACCCCCCCTCCCGGCTAATAATTTCGCTGACTGAGTACCTCAGCACATAATGGCTCATTTCATGCTGTAGGTCACCGGAGCATGCCCACAATGAGCGAATTCACGCTGACTCTTTCGGTAAAGGGAGACGGAAAAGGGCCGGAACGGTGATTCCGCTTGGCCCCTTTGGGGAATGGCTATGCGCCTGTCGCAAGCGGTATGTGTGCTTGATAGGACGCCATAGATATATTCGGCTGACTTTATGACCAGATGGGTTTGCATCGAGACGGAGCTCGCTGGAACCTTCCTGCAGAAGTTGTGGAGGAGCGTCGGTAAGCGACCTTATTTCGTCGACATGTTTGTCATCCGTTGATCAATGTGTCCAGCCGTGTGTTCTGGGAATCTTACTCCTCGGATATATTTCAGGTGAGTTCATGAATGCGCATCTTGATACCTTTGGTGACTGAACAACTACTCCACGACCAGGCGAACTGCTTTTCGCGCCCGTGAGTGGGATTGGAAAATCACTTCGTTATGTACATGGTCTAATATTCACCTACCACGCAGGTACTCAATCTCCCTAGACTACGTTGATACGGCTCTTCCTGCCAACACACTTCCAGGCCCTGACCCTGACTTCTTTTTGCTCAAATTTGAGCTGGCGCAAATTTCCGCAGCGTGAGGCGCAGTTTCTCCATCTATTCAACTGCATCGTCATCATCAGGCTGACGAGCGGATGTAGCATACTTGATCGTGCAATGAGGGTCAGAGAAACGCCGTATATCACTGTAACGGATCTGCATGCGCGGATGTAAGTCCGACTGTATTATGCTCGCAGAGCCTTTTAAGCTGATCATTCGCTTCACGGACTACACTGGCTAGATGTCACTTCGAAAAGCAGATTCCCTTCCGATTGAGGTGTCGAGCGGCCCTGCTAGCTCTGCCGTCTGTTTACTCCAATCCCGAAATGGCTATTCGAGATAGTCCTGCCCCAGCCCCCAGCAATCTCAACCTATCGTTCCAAGTAAGCTTATGACCATCACAATTCGATAGGTCACGCTACTGACGCTCACTTAACAGCAAGCCACCCTTGCCATCAATATTTCGGAAACAATCCTCTTCCTTCACCGACCCTTCTATGCACGCGCAATATACGAGTCCGAGGACCCGACTAGATCAGCTTTCGGCATGTCCTTCCTGGCCGTGGTAGAGCGTTGTCATGAAATGATCAATGTGATAGCAGGTCTGTACGCCCTGCACCCTAATGTCTGTGCACGACATTGGTATCTTTGGGTGAGCTTATGAGACATTCCTCATGTGAGGTAATGTGCTGATTTGATCTCGCTTCCTGATCAGTACCACGCGTTCAACTCCGCAGTTTGCCTAGGAACTCTGATATTTAGAAACCCTAAGAATCCCTTGGCCGGATTCGCACTATCACAGATAGACTCTGCGATCGGTCTATATACCTCGCTTGTACAGATTGGATCATCTCGCAGGATCTTGAACAATCTGCGGTGGCTATTACGTTTAAGAGCGCAAGCAGTGCGGAAGATTGAGCCTACCACTGGTGACGGTATCATGCCCACTCACCACGAAAATGTGGAAGACAGCGACGATGAGAATATCGAACTCATTGGTCTCAAGACAAGATTGATCGAAAGGGCATCACGAGGTGCCCAAACTGCAAAGACTATCTTCCAAACCACGCCCACTGCCTCGGGCGCCACAACTTCCCCCACGACCAATGTAAACGATACGATAGCGATCGCGTTGCAAGAGTTGCTATATAATTCCGGAACACCAGAGCAGAATCTACCCGTCATCAGCCACGCTTCCACCGACGACACAGCTGTCAATCAGAATTCGACCAACGAACTGGTCAGTGACTTATCTGCTTGCAGTGTCTGCATCTTTTGCTTATCCTGACTGAACAGCTGCACCAATTCTGGGATCCCATGATGCTACAAGATGTTTCAGAGAAAGACGGACTTGCTTTTGCGGTGAGCTTTGCAATCCCTCGGCCCGATGATCGCTAATTGTCTGATCCGTCCTCAGGATAGTAATTGGTGGAATTGGGATCCATCAATAGGGGGGGACGGCAATAACGTTGCACCTTAGCACACGACAGTCTCTTCGACTAGGACTTACATGCAAGCTAGAGGTAGACGGTGTCTCCTTGCATTGACTGACGCGTCTCACGCGAGTCAATCAGGTGCATGCATTCGTATTGTCCATTGGTAACTATGCTAGTTGTTCTCTGTCCTTGCGGGGCGATATTCGGGATTGCCTACAAAAGACTGAAAAATCCGACCAGGGATACAAGAACGATCGATCCCATCATGCCTGAGGTGAACTTGGGCGAAGCAGCGCTCTTCGCATTCGAGTTGGTGCTCGAGGTGCCGGAGTTTGCGCTACCAGCAGAAGAACTTGTAGTACTGCCTGCTGAGGCGGCAGGCCCTGAGGCAGAGGACGATCCAGAAGAGCTACCACTAGACGATTGATTGGTGTACGTCAGGAAGTCTGGATAGGTCACGTTGGTCTCCACATAAGGCTGAGTCGTGTTGAAAGCGCTGGCAAGAGGAACAATATACTTGAAAGCGGCCTTGATAGCGTCATATTGGGAGATGAACTCTGACATGGTGAAATTGGCTGCGGTTGAAAGCTGACAGTGAGCGAGAGTGAGGGAAAAGCGCAAAGATGGTAGGCTTACTAAGTTCATGAGTGAGAACCATTGGCCCACTAGATTTGTAAGTTCCGTTCGACACCTTTGAAATGACAGCTTGATAGTTTGCAGTAACATCTGCTTCCGTCACATTGCTGCCAGCGGCACCTGCACGCCAATCCTCCTACGAACAACGTTATCAAATGGTCTTATATCATTGGAGAGAAACGGAATCTCACTTACCGAATCGTCTGACCAGACGTAGTTGGTCAGATTTAGACTTTGAGCGATAAGTCGAATTCGGTTATCGACATCTCCGTACGGAGGTCTCCAGCAGGTCGGAGTGACCCCTAGAACTTCTTTGATCGCTTTTCTGGTGTAGTACAGTTCTGCGAATGCTTCTTCGTTGGAGAAGGATGTCATGTATCTAGCTGGTCAGCGATGAGTCTCGAGCAGCATAACTCACTGATGCGACCAAGTGTGAATACAAATCTCGTGACCATCTTCCAGACCTCTCTGCGCCTGCAGAGGCCAGTCCATGACATTACTTCCGATGTAGAACCTGGAGCGAAATGTCAGCTGGAACAATGGAAGCCAACTATGACTCACATTGTTGCCTTTTGTCCTTGATCCCGTAGATAATCATAGAATGCATTATGACTGCAATTGGGTCCGTCATCGAAGCCTAGCCCCCATGTGTCCGGCTCTGGGACTGTCGTGTGATCCGCATTGATACCGGTTGAACTCTCGGGTGTAGTACATTGACGCCATGTCCACCAACAGTCAGGGTCTGTAGCATTGTACCCGACGTTCGAGAAATCTCCGGTCGAGGTACCTGTGAACATGGTCAGACTGTCCTAATCCCTCCAAACACTCACCTTTGGGTTTGATGTTAGGTACTTTGGAGTTGACGGTAGAATTGATTGTCGCGAATAGTGAAGCAGCCTCTGTGTCACCGCTGACAAGAGTTGCCGTTTCCCAAATGGTGGGGAACGAAGATTTGATAGAGGTAACTGGTTCATAAGAGTAGGCGGTACACTCAGTGGAGGGATCTGTCATTAGTTTTAGCAAACACCCTTTCCCGCAAAATCTTGTCGAAGCTCACCTGTACTTTGAGCTGCACTAGCTTCATCCGTAACTTGTCGCTGCACCAGACGCCTAGATTGTAACGATCTCAATTCAGCAGCATTGTTGATAACAGGACCGCCTGGATTTCTCCTCATGACTTCGTGGCCACCACATCCTCGATGTCCCAAGACTTCGACAGTGCCCACACTTAAGGCCAGAGTGATCGTAGCTACGGCTCCAAGCATCTTGTTTTCGCTGACAAAGGGAGGAAAATTGAAAGAATAGAAAAGAAGTTCTTAAAAGCTGCAATCCTCCTTCAGCTTCATCGGTCAGCCATGCTTTGCTGAACTGCAAAATGCGGTGCATGCAGGAATTCGGGATTTGGTGTAAACAAGAGACACTTGACATGAATAAAGAACTTGAAATGACTGCTATTTATGGAACTGCGACATTGGTACTTGCGCAAGGGCATGCAGGTAAAACATGCAAACCCTAGTTCCAAGTCACAGAACTTGCCCTAAACCAGCAAAGATTTGTTGACAGCCATTTGCCGAAAATTGCTACCACGTGTGATTGAGATTCATTGCGATGCAAGCGAAAATCAAATAAACGCATTTCTTGGCCGCACCACGCTTCAGGGTATAGTTGGATGATCTCATTAAGCAGCGGAGTGTTGCTTGCGGATGGCCATCATGTCCCTATCTCTCTATTCTCTCCGGCTTGTTAATTATTAATCCCATCGCCCTCCACATGATACGGTATCTGTCTTATCAAAAAAATTTCATCGAAAGACTAAACCTAAGATACCTAACCTCCGGAAAGCTGATCGAACGGCGGCCGGTGTCGATGACGATTTGTCATGAAGCCATATTTCCGTCCTAGCCACCTCCTGAGCCCCTGCGACGTGCCCTGTGTCCTTAGCTGCGGTAATTGTTGTTAGTGGATATTCAGGTCAACACACATATGCAGTAGACAGATGCGATCCGGCACGGTAGTTTCTATGTCACGAATCGCTGACAGAGACGGGCATAAACGTGTCGCTCGGACTGGACGACAGCGTGAAGAGCTATATGCGGTTTTCTGAGGCTCGCTGTTCTAGCTGTTTCCAATTGAATTGTGACGCATTGTTTGTAATCGAGAAAATTCGAAGCGCCGTGAAGCACTTGCCTGGCTTGCTGAAGCCGGAAGATGCGGAATGCCAGCCCGCGTGTTTGGCTTAGTCCAGGACGTAAAGTTGGTAATTACGGGATTTGTTGTCGAGAAAACCTGGATTGAAGAAGATCGATGTAGATAATGGAAAAAAAAAGAAAAAAAAAGATGTAACGGACTTTTAGCTTTATCAGGGTAACGAGGCATCTTAAATCCGAGATACACCCTGGTCGGTGATAGTAGCTTCGCGTCCCTCGCTTGTGCGTGAAGAATTTGTGAAGATCCCCGATGTCGCATGTGATCGTCATCTTCAGGAACAATGGCCACGACGAAAGGGCGTCACAGGCTATTGCCCATCTCGAAGCTCATGGATACGAGCTTGTCGCGCCGGCAAAATCGGATCGACCGTGTTGGTCTCGTAGAGCATTCATTGTTAGAAGATAGGCGTACACTGATCTTCTCTGTACAGGTCGCGCAAGGCGATGCAGCTCAAGTGAACAATTAGCCCTGCAGATCGTGATGGACACCTCTCCTAGGCCCGGTTGAAAGTGTACTGATCCGGCTTTGATCAGTCTGCCTCAAAATCGTTGGCGTTGAAGCACGCTGATCGCCGGTTCCCTGAGCGTGAGCGCTGGAATCAGATCTTGCTGGTATCGCATACTCCCAAGGCTGATATGCGGAATAATTCTTCCGCCACGGTGGGATGGGAAGCTGAAAGAAGATGCCGCCAACCCTTAGATCTCGGATCGAAATCGTCCGGCGGTGCGAGATGACGAAGCCTGTTTGCACAGCCTGGTTCCACATATCTCCCAGATCGAAAGTGGGGAAATTTAGATCACTTGCGCTGTAGATCTGTTTGTCAGTCACCATTCCAAGGGTCAACGTGCCTTCTCGCTCCTCTTCCAAATCAAACTCTCCTTAGTATCAGGAACATTATAGCGTCTGGCAGAATGGAAAGTTCCTCAAATGCCGCAACAGATCGACGCCTCTTACTGCTGCCGTTATCAAATGGCGAGTTACTCCATCGTCTTCAGCTTGGCAATGATAAGCAGTCCCCTAAGCCTCACGGACTAATATGATGAACATTTGGTACCGAAGGAACGATCCGGAAGACCTATTGATCCAGTCCGCCCCGGTCTGACAAAACTCTCCAGTTGAGCTATGCCACGATCGCGACTTTTGCGGACGGAAACCATGGCAGATGGCAACGCGTCCAAACTAGATTCACCGGAAATGGAGACGCTAGCCAGATGTTTGCACGCGTAACTGTCTTCAGCGAGCTCCATATCATATAAAGAAGCTTGATATTGTGGGTGTGATGGCTCGAAGATCTGTCATGTCAGATACTTCCCCTACTCACAATGTTCGACACTCGCAGAAAATCCTTAACTACTTTGCTCGAAGAAGCGGTTCCGGTTCAGTCAAAGTCTCTTTTATCTCCCGAAGAGCGACATAGGATACAGTTGGAGACATATCAGCTAGACCCAATCAAAGCTACCCGATTGAATGAGAGGGTCAAATCGCCACTCGCGGACTCGCCTGCCCATTTCGACGACTCTTACGACGACTCAGGCAAATCCAAGCGCTCTGGAGTCACTCCCACCTTCCGTGTCCCGCGATATAGACTGCTCAAATTATGGCGACAGATACTCAGCATACTGACAGTGGCGGGAACTGTCCTAGTTTTTCTACAGGACCCAGCAGTATCGGGGAGTCGGATCAAGGGGTGGAATCAATGGCCTCAAGTATCGCGGACTGAGCTTTCGCTGCGGGGTCAACGAAGGATGTCCCAGAGAATCAGATCAAAGGATGGCACTTCCATGATCGGTGATCATTCAGCCAGGTTTGGAGTCGTAAAGGTAAACCCCGACAGCTCCGTGCACCCGATCAGGCTACTGATCGACGACTCTGAGAGGCAATGGACCGAGAAAGTGGCAAAGCAAAGTAAGACATTGAAGGAGGCGGCAGATGAATATCATCGAAGATACAAGCGAAGCCCTCCTAAAGGCTTTGAGAAATGGTGGGCTTATGTT
This sequence comes from Kwoniella dejecticola CBS 10117, assembly GCF_000512565.2. Taxonomy (NCBI): domain Eukaryota; kingdom Fungi; phylum Basidiomycota; class Tremellomycetes; order Tremellales; family Cryptococcaceae; genus Kwoniella; species Kwoniella dejecticola. The sequence continues at coordinate 21,526 of NC_089311.1, read as the reverse complement.
GTGTGAGTCAAATCTTTTGCGCAAGTTCTCGAAAACTTTTTATGCCAATGCACCATAACACCGACTTCCTAGCGAACACAACGTGCCTCTACCAGATGAATATGATCAAATCCAACGAGATCTGGCACCGTTCTACTCCGTGTCCCCCAACAAGCTCAATAAAAGGATCGAACAGGCCTCAAAAAGCTCGGGAACTTTCACGTTGAAAGTAGCGGGAGGGAACGTTGAGTCGTATCACGAGTACGACAGTAAGATTGTGGAATCAGGGGAACAGAGACCTCAACATCAGATCGAATTGATACAACCTATCGCGCATCATCTTCCAGACATGACCATCGTTATGTCAGTATCAGACACTCCGCAAAACATGCTATCATGGCACCACCGCAGTGAATTGTTGAACAGAGACGACCAAGATGATTGTAGGTCTATACTACGCCAACTTCTTGCAATCCTCGCTAATGTACAGGCGCAGTCTTCGATGATGACAAAAGTTCCGACGGAGTCAACGGCTTCGCATGGGCTTGTCCGATATCATCGCCATTGTTCAATGCCGCTCGACATAAAAAGAAGGAATCGAAGAGCGGTCTGCACGATCTGTCAGCAAAGTCCTTTGTGTCGGATCTACGAGAATACATGAATATCTGCAATCACCCCGAGCTTTTGGAGCAGCACGGTTTATTGATTGGCAAAAACCCGCCGATGGAAAGCCCCAGTCCAGTGTTCTCCCTGAGCAAAACGGCTCTTCACGCGGACATTTTGGGCGTTCCCACCGAGCAGTGGGTAGAGGGAGGCCTTGTCCCGGCTTGGAAAGACAGGAAGAACGACAAAATCTTGTGGCGAGGCTCAAATACCGCAATGCATCACGACAAAACGGTATCCTTCGAGAACAGTCAACGATTACGTCTCGTTAACCTCACCAATTATGGTGGAAACGGCGACCTTGTTACCTTGTCTCCTAATGTCGGCGAACAGTCACTCAGAGATGGAGCCACTGTTGCCCACTGGAAGGGAATCAATGAGGACCAGATGGACATCACCTTCACTGGAAAACCTCTCCGTGAGCCGGGGCTGTTGCTGTCAGAAAACCATAGATGCTCATGATGCTGTCCGCTTTTCAGAATGCGACAGAAACGATGGAACGTGCGACAAAATCGCTCGAAACTATCCTTTCAGTAACAAGCGAATGGGGCACGACGAGGCTGCACAGTATAAATACGTCATTGACGTGTGAGTGGACTTCAACTTGTCGAAAAGCCAAACGGTACTGACATGAAGAACAGAGATGGCAATGCTTGGTCGGCCCGATTCAATCGACTCTTGACTTCTGGATCTCTAATTATGAAAGCTACGATCATGCGTGAGTGTGGTCTGCTACGAGGCCAGCACAGATCTGACCTACATGCAGCCGAGTGGTACAGCGATCGGATTCAACCGTGGGTACACTTTGTACCGCTGAAGATGGATTTCACCGATTTATACGATGTTGTCGCTTTCGTGAGTGGCTGCTAGATGCAGTGTAAAGCAGGCTTCACGCTAATGATTTTGCATAGTTCCGGCCCAGCCTGACAAATCCTCACGCGGAGGACAGACTTGCATCGAGGATTGCTTCCGCTGGTCGAGAGTGGGCTTTGACTCACTGGAGGAGGGAAGACATGACAGCTTACATGTTCAGATTGTATCTGGAATGGGCTAGGCTTATTGCTGAGGACAGAAAATCCATGGACTTTGTTTACAATGTAGATATGGAGTCGCGAAGGGTCTAAGATATAAGTACGATAAAGGGAAGGCGGAAGACCCTCTTGAGAAAACCATCGGCTCCGCCTAGCTGCATGTTGTATTGTACTTTGGACCTCATTGCCGTATGGTATCTCTGACTGCGTGAATCCTTCGCGAGGTGCATCCGCCTGTGTTCATACTGTATGTCGGAGATGATACGCTGGTCTCTTGATCTAATCTCAACTAGGTACTGCTATCGCGCTCACTCGGACCGGTATGCACCATTGACCAGCGTCATCACCAAAAATTCCTGTTCTCGGGAGGTACAACCTCACCGGTTGCACTCGGGAAATTCGGGGGCGATAACCTGTCATCGGGGTGTGGTCGAACCGGACAAACGCGTTAACATATCGATTCGACAGTATCTTTCCAGCGGCCAAGCGGAGATGCATTGTAGGGGTGATGTGAGTGGTTTGACTATAAAAGTGCTTATATGCAATCAAGCTTGCACAAGCTCCAGACAAAGCAATCAAGTCTGATTATATAATACTGCCATAATGACACAAGCCAACGCCTTTACAACTACATTCCAAAACCCCAAACTCCGTCTTTTGAACGGCCTGAAAGCCGGTTCCAAGCCGGTCATGACCTTCATGGGATTGTCTTCGGTCAGAACAGCACAGATAGTAGCTCAAACAGGCGTTGATGTGAGTCTCACTGAACTTCCCGCACACATGTTAGATCCCCTTCAGACGAATCGGAAGCTGTCGTATCGGTCCAAAGCTGATTCAGATTTGATAATCGGATGTCGATAGAGTATTATACTCGATTGTGAACATGGAAACATCAGTGACGATTCGATGCATAACATGGTGGCCGCAATCGCTGCCCTGGATATCTCTCCAATTGTCAGAATTAGAGCTCCTTTGCCAGATCTGATTAAACGTACCCTCGACACTGGCGCTCAGTGAGTGACTCTCATCTCAATCCCTCTTTGTACGATGACCCAGAGGACGTTGCTGACTCAAACTGCGTAGCGGTATAATGGTCCCCCAAATCAACACAGCAGCGGAAGCCGAGCTGGTTGTCAAGTATTCCAAGTTCCCTCCTTATGGCTTAAGAGGACAAGGTTCGCCATTCCCCGGTCTCGCACACGGGCTCACAATACCGCAATACATGAAGTCGGCAAACGAAACTCTGTTGACCTGTATTCAAATCGAGACCAAGGAGGGTTTGGAGAATGTCGACGCAATCTGTGCTGTCGACGGAGTCGGTACGTCACATCTATTCCCTCATGACAGGTCTTACCTCCTCCGCCGGATGCTTGCCTTTCTGTGCTGACCTGTACTTTTGTCACAACCAGATATCGTCTTTATCGGTCCCAACGACTTAGCTCAGTCCTTGCTAGGATATGTTCCCGCCAAAGGAGACGAACCTGAATTTGTAGGAGCCCTAGACAAGATCGTCGCAGCAGCTCGAAAGAATGGTAAATGGGTCAGTCGATTGTCAAACAGTGGTAAATTGGCCAAAGAACACTTGAATATCTATGACACCGTGGCCTTGGGTGCCGACATGAAAGCGATCACTATGTGGTTCCAGAATGAATTGCAAGACGTGAAGGCATGATCTAAGTCCTCTCAACGGCATGTGCTTCAAGTACGACTGTATGCATCTGTATTCGTGTTCCAGGTCGTCACATACTTCCCAAGTCTTGCATAGTGTAGTCTGAGCTGCATTCCGCGGAAGGTAGTCAAGCAAAAAGCCGATCCCCTCGGATTGCGCATTTTCCCAATCATGGACAGTATATGTTCTTTCGTTTTTGATTTTCACAACTTCTAGAGACGGAGAGAATCTCAATTTATGCGGAGTGCTTGACCCCAGCAGCGAAGCGAGATCAAACTATACGCTGGGATACATGGGCTGATCGACCTCGGGGAGAAATGCCATGCTCGAGCGCGGTACAGAAGACTCAGAAGTATAACCTGGCAAGCGACACATGGCCAACACCTCCACGCCAACGTGATGCCCGATAAACTGGTAAGAACCTTGCGATGAGGGGACAAATATGCATATGCTGCTCGTTGTAATTGTATCTATCAGGTATCCTACTTCCTTCATGCAAGTCATGATGATCTGCAACATATCTTATGCTTGAGCGATGGCTTCGATCTCGATTCGGGCATTGGGACCACCGGGAAGGCATCCAGCTTGGATACAGGTTCTTGCGGGTTTGGGACCCTCGGGAAGGAGCTATGAACTACGCGTGAGCAACCGAGAAGTGATACGTGAAGGAAGGTATGCATGGATCAAGCGTGGAAATAGATAGGAGGTATGTAACAAGACTTACAGAGACGAATACATCGTTCATTGTCACCATGTCATTCATGTCCTTCAAGTAGATGTTAAACTTGACGACCTTCTCAAGGGAAGATCCGGAAAGTTCGAGCACTTCCTTCAAGGCGGTAATAGATTGTTTCTGTGACAATCAAGGATGCTTAATCAGTACTGCATATTGGATTCAAGCACAATGAAGTCTTAAGGCTGGGAGCGCACGACGGAAAATGATGCGGGGACATAAGGCTGAGATCAAGAGATCACAAGAGATTGTGTCACTCACAGTCGCGGTCTCGATATCACCTTGTCCAACTTGACCGGAAGCGAAGACCAATCCTGGGACCTTGACAGCGGGAGCTATATGTTGATTGATGAGCCCCGAGGACCGATACAGAATCGCTGCCTTGCGGTTTGGGGAGAGATGGACTCACAGTTGTGAGGCTTGAGAGGGTATTTGTCGTTACCGATGATTTGCTTGGACATTGTCAACGATTATTTTCCGGGGTGGATAAGTACTAGAGAGTGTTATAAATTTATTGGTGTTCTGGGAGTGAGATCGTCAGATACGATTGAGGTTGAAAGAGACGTACAGGCAGTGCTGGCAACAGATATAAGTAGTATTTCTAGACAGTCGACCAACCGTTCCGGGTGGGTATCATAAGAGCGGTTGGGGAGACTCGGGTAAATCGGGGACAGTCGGTCATTTTACGGGATGACCAGGCTTCTATCTCACCAGTCGGCATCCATATGCTGTTACCTCGTAGGCGGAGAATTGCGCGCGTTTCATTGGCTTTTTCATGCTTACGTTTGGGCAGATATTGGTGTGATATCTTTCCCCGAGTTTCCGGACAGCTTAACAGAGGTATGTGCCGAGCAGGTGGTTTGCGCCCCGAGTCGCAGCGCTAGACAGGCGCAGATGATGATAGGATGTTGATAGCCAACACGTATATAATGCATGCCAACGGCGAAAGAGGTATCTTTTGGAATTCACCAATTGTTTCCATTCTTTCATCCAACTCCTGAGTCAGACTTCAATTGATAGTCGCTATGGCTGCCCCATTCAACCCACCTGCTGCTGATCTACCTGGCAAGCCCCAAGTCACGCCTTGGGTCCCTCCTCCGACCTCTAAATTAGATATCGACTGGGCTAAGCTCAGAACGATTGACCTCTCCTTGCTTGACAGCCCGGACCCTAAAGTCGTGCAAGATCTAGTCGACACCTGCAGAGTCGCGATCAGAGATGATGGATTCATCTTCCTAGAGGACTACGGTGTCTCGATCGAGCAGGTCAGTCGGACAGAGTTTAATTTCTTCACGGTGCCTATAGATGATCGCTGATACTCTCAACAGCTTCACAGGCAGTTCGACATCGCTCAGTACCTACATCAACACATCAGTGATGAAGATAAGGAGAGACTGCACTGGAACCCGGACGAGTCCGGTACTTTCGCCGGATGGAAGCCCATGTGGGGGTGGAGGGTGAGTCTACCGCTGAGCATACTTCTGAGCAGACATGGAGCTGCGCTAACTCTCGGCGAGTAGAAAGAGAAAGGCAACAAGGATAATATCGAGCACTTCAACTACTACCAACCCCAATTCGAATCCATGGATCGCATTCCCACCTGTATGCACCCTTTCTGGGACGAGATTGTCGATTTCTGTAACTACTTGACCTACTCGGTCAACAAGAGACTCCTGAAATTGCTCTCCAAAGTCTTGGAGATGCCAGACGATTTCCTTTGGGATCTTGTCCAGTCAAAAGTTGGTCCGGTCGGTCAAGGGTATTTCCGACAAGCCTTGTACTACGCCTCAGACGAGGTAGTGCACGCTAAGGGACAAGGGACCAGGATGAACGGGTGAGTGTGCCATCATCGTGTTCACTGACGACAATTGCTCATCAAGACTGTGCTGTGCATCTCTTAGTCACTGTGACTTCGGAACTACCACCATGCTGTTTTCGGTGCCTATATCCTCCCTACAGATCTGGGGCAGAGACGAACAATGGAGATATGTACCATACAAACCCGGAGCCCTGGTCATCAATATCGGAGAGACCCTCGAACGTAAGTTTCCTGAAAGCTATTTCACATAGAGTAAAAGCTGATCAGTGGTGTCCAGTCGTCTCTGGAGGTCATTTCAGAGCCACGAGACATAGGGTTGTGGATCCACCTTCTGACCAGCAAACGTATGACCGGCTCTCGATTGTCCTCTTCCAGGCTTCCGAGGGTGATCTCAGGATGGAGCCTGCGTACCAGTCACCCCTCTTACAACGTGAAGGTTGTTTCGACTCCCAAGGTGCTTATCGAGAATTCAAGCGGCTGCGAGAGAAGGGTATCCCAGTAAGTGTGAATGAAAGCCTACTGAATCATTGGAGGCGATGCGCTGAATTTTCACTGTCTCGCTTCGCCTAGATCCCTACAAACAGGGAGTGGAGAGAAGTCCAGATCGCCGATGCCCATCATGCTACTGATGCTGCTCCTCGCGACACAATCGTCATGGTAAACGGCCAGAAACATATTCAGCGAGAATACATGGGTGTCAACATCCTTCTCCCAGCTTAGACGGGTGGATCTGATACTCGCTCGGATGCTCGCTTGTTGATATGTGTCGAATCTGGTCGTAAACACAGCTTGAACCTGTGAATTGTATTGATGCTTGTAAATGCACTTTTCCTTTGTCTTGCTCTGACCATCTCAAATTTACAACGGAAGTCTCTTCAAAGACCTCACATACTCCAAGCATGCTTCTAGCATCACGTCTCGGAGGTGAACCGCACATGTCTGAGCGGAACGCAGAGAGGTGAATTGACGTCTGCATAAGCCGTGACAAATGATCATGCGCGGCCCAGTTACCACAAGGCATGACTGAAGAGTATCAACAGGTATCCCTCAAGGAGGAGCTCCTCTACTGTTTGTCCTCGGTCCCACGGCTCCTCCGACTCCGCTTGTGCTGACGTCGATGCCGAGCCTCCTCGTATATCCTAACGGTGTCAGCGTCTTCTATGCTATCTGGCGATGCACCACAGTTGCAGCTGCGCAGATAGGCTAATCACGGTTATCGAAGTAAGCCGATAAGAGTTACTCAAAGACCGTCTCGTCTTGGCAAACGAAAGTATACTCGGGGTAGTCTGGGGACTGAAGTGGATTCGTTCGGGTTACTCGGAGCGTATGGGGATATGGTCATACAGGGTTGATCATGGGGTTTTGCATTCTCTTATCATGTGATTCTGTCCGGTCGCTACTCCACACGGCAGCGAACCCTCAACTAGGCACTAATTTCCTTTGCAATTTGCCTGACCCGATCTGCAATCAGACGCCACAAGGAACTTTAAGCTTTGCATTAAGAGCAATGGGATTGGGTTACGTTGCATTTCACATCTCACTCAGCCGTTCCCAAAATCCCCAGCTTTCCCCGAGCATGAGGTATCGTTGCCAGACCAGAATGTAACCCCGCCAAGAATGAGCTTAAATGCCGACTACAAACCTATCGCCCTCGACCCATCCATCACTCAAACACCACTCCCTTCATCAGCTACTCAATCATAGTCCAGGACAACATGAGTGCTGTAGATCTGAACTACGCGGTCGCTGAGACCGAGACTGAAGCCAAGGACCATCAAGCTCCTGGCACTAAGATCGAGCAAGTCGATGACGATGTGCAGTGGACTGAAGAAGATGAAATGGTGCAGAAGTCAGCTTTGAGAAAGCTCGACTGTACCCTTGTACCTGTCTTCAGTCTCATCTTCATGATGGCTTCACTTGATCGATCGAACATTGGAAATGCCAACTTGACGTGAGTGGCAACAAACCCATCCTGGTTGTCCAGCGCTAAGACCGTCTTCGCATGTTAGCGGCTTCTCGACCGATCTGGGCTTGATCAATAATCAGTTCGGAGCTGCAGTCGCTGTGGTCTATTCCACCTATGTGATCTTTGAGCCTATCTACTCTATCTTGTTGAAGATCGTTTCGGCTCGATATATGTGTGAGTCCTTGCTCGGTCATGAAAGGGTCTTCTGCTAAGATCAACTCCCGGACAGTGACCTGGTCCATCACTTGTTGGGCTGCAGTCACTATCGGAGCTTCATTTGTCAAGAACTATCAGCAACTCCTGGCCACCAGAATCTTGCTAGGTGTTTTCGAGGCGGTATGCGCGCCAGCAATTGCCATCTACCTCACCATGACTTACCGAAGGAATGAGTATGTCAGAAGACAAACTGCCATCCAAGCATGCTCTGCGTTATCAGGTGCTTTTGGTGGTCTCTTGGCCTATGGTCTGTCCCAAATCAATCACGCGGGAATGAAAGGCTGGCAATGGATGTAAGTCTGCTTCCCAATATTTGACCGAACCGGCGAGCTGAACACCTTGCAACGTCAGGTACCTGGTCGAAGGCTTGATATCAGCTTGCCTGATCCCTCTCGCTTGGTTTGTTATCCCTAATAAGCCATCTGAGCTTCGATGGTTGAATCAAGCAGAAAAAGACGTGTTCGAAAAAAGAGCTCTTCTCAACAGAAAGTTCTACGACGAAAGAGACCAATTCTCTTGGAGACAGGTCAGGAACGCCTATGCTGATTGGAGAACTATGGTTCAGTGAGTCACATTTCGACCGTACATCCTAATCAAATATCAACTGACATCTTGTCCTATTCGCCTCACAGCGCTGTCAACCACTTCGGTATCGATTGTACTCTTTATTCCATCACCACCTTTATGCCTACTCTCTGTGCCGGTCTTGGTTTCACCACTACGGTTCAAGCTCAACTATTGACAATCCCAGGTGAGTCGTCACAGCTATTCTGTGCATACGTTGACTGATTCCGCTCCATTTGCGTAGTATATGCTATCGCAGCAAGCTCCTTCATTGCTGCGGGTATCTTCTCGGACCGATACAAACTAAGATCGCCCTTCATTCTTTTCGGCTTGACGGCAAATATCGTTGGATACATCATGCTTGCCGCAGCACCACAAGTTGGTGTGCGGTACGCAGGTATCTTCATCGCGTCTATCGGCCTCTACATCCCTACGTGCCTGAACAACCTGTGGGCTGCCGACAATCACGCTCCTCATTTCAAGCGGGCTACCACATGTGGAACAATCGTCTTCATCGGTAACATTGCGGGCGCGGTGGTACCACTAGTATTCACCGCACAGACCAAGCCTCGGTACTTGAAAGGTATCTACTTCGTCTTGGGAATGACTGTAATGTCTCTACTCTGCACTACAGCTCTACTTATCGGGACCATTCAGAAGAACAAAAAGAAGGCTGAACAAATCGCTGCCGGTGCTCCTGATAATTATGACCTGGGCGACAAGAACCCACACTACCCCTTGTTCCTGTAGGAAGTCAAATGGTCCACGGAGAAGGAGCTGGATAATCCAAATCCTTCTTTTATGATGAAAGCAGAATGCGAGGGTAAAATATCGAAGAGCGAAAATTGTGAACGTCGCGAGCTATGGTTCTAAGAAACCCTAAAGTCATGTTGGGAAATGATGAAAGTCTTGTAGAAGCCTGAGCTTTGTCTGATATATGTTATAAAAAATACAGTTGTCGATACATTCTAATGGTTCAGTCACTCTTGCATGACTTGATCGCCTAGATCTTGATGGATCGAGAGTCCTGTACCAACGATGCCCATTCAAATCGGGCCATCGTCACCTTCATGCCGCTCTATTCGCCAAGACCAAGTTCATTGTAGACAACCACAGATGACTCGGTCCGAGGAGAAGTACATGGGCGGCGGGACTATGCATGTGAAGCGAGGTGCGACAGACTGGGCGATAGATTGGGTGGATCAGTAGCTCCATCATCACCGTCTGCTATTTGGGATACTCGGGGTGATGCTCGACTCCGGCTGCATGCGACCTGTTTTCGGGGACAGTCGGGTCAGACACCTCGTGTCGGACATGGCCTGATGCGATGATCACATAAATAGCAACGATAAGCTTGTGCCAAACCTCATCTATAAAACTCACAACATCGCTCGAGAGTCATTCTTAGGGAGAAGCAACAAGCACAATATGCCGATCGCCACTAGCTCACCCGCTGCGCCTTTTCAACCCCCTTCGACACAAGGCAAACCTGAAATACCAGAATGGGATATTCCTCCGGCCACTCAGGCGGACGTCGAGTTCGCGGAGCTGCACACCATCGATCTGTCGTTGATGGATTCTGAGGATCCGAAGGTTGTAGATGATCTTGTCCAAATGGTCAAGAAAGCGATCAAGGAGGACGGGTTCTTGTATGTGAAGAATTATGGTATCTCAGTCGAGCAGGTGAGTATTTAACAATGAGGGTTGCCTCATATCAAAGTTTAGTCATATCGTACGGGATCAAATGATTGAGCTGTTGTTATCTCCCAGCTCCACCGACAATTCGCTATTGCACAATATAACCACCGAAACATCTCAGAAGAAGATCAAGAACGTCTCTTGTGGCATCCGGAAACAGGTGTTTACTCGGGATATAAGCGACCTTATGGCTGGAAGGTGAGAGCATCGAGTCGTGAAGATACGACCCCTGTGTTGAAAAGCTGATTGCTTGAACTTGTACAGAGAGAAAAGCAAGCACTAGATGGAATCAAGCATTTCAACTTCTATAAACCCGAATTCGATGATATCAATCGGATCCCAAATTGCATTCATCCCTTCTTTGACGAGATCACCGCTTTTTGCAATGTAAGTCTGTGCCTGTAGTGATGCGGCGGAACACACTACTTATGGCAGCTTGTAGTACATGTCAAAGTCAGTCAATCGAAGACTGTTGACCCTGCTTTCCCGAGTGCTCGAACTAGACGATGATTTCATCTGGCGTACGGCCCAATCCAAAGAGGGCCCTACCGGTGAAGGGTATTTCCGTCACGCGTTATTCCAGCCATTGGCTTCCGAGACAAAGGAGCTGTCCAAAGGTCTCAGGATGCACGGCCATTGCGACTTCGGTATGTGTGTCAATCATATCTCGACTACACATATACAGTCACTGCTAACAAATGATGCTGTCTCAGGCATGTTGACTCTCCTATTCTCGGTACCGGTCAGCAGTCTGCAGTTGTGGGGTAATGACGAGAAATGGAGATACGTCAAGTATGAGCCAGGAGCACTGGTAGTAAACCTCGGCGAAACACTAGTAAGCTGGCGCTTTCACGTTGCGGAGGTTGACTTGAGCACGCTGATGCTCGGACAATGGCACCATCAGGAGATCCTCTCAGGGGGTCACTTCAAGGCTACTAGGCATCGGGTCTTCGAGCCTCCCGAGGACCAAAGGACGTTCGAAAGACTTTCGCTCGTCATTTTCCAGAGCTCGATTGGTGACTTGATGATGCAACCTGCGATGGGTACGTACATGTTCACAGTGTCAGTGAAGTCCCTCAGCTCCCGCTGATTATTTCACGATGCCATCTGTCATCCACAGAATCACCTCTAATCCAGAGAGAAGGCTTTGTGAATTATCAAGGATGTTTCAAGGAGTATAAACGATTCCGTGATGCTGGTATGCCAGTACCTACCAACCGCCAATGGAGAGAAGGTCAGATCAAGGATGGTAGAGAAGTTACAGACGTCGTGAATAACCAGGTCGGCAAGGACAGAGTCGAAATCAACGGTAAACTGTTTTCAAAGCGAGAATTTTTCGGTATGACTGTTCTTCTTCCGGTGTAAGTCGGTTCACCGGGCTTTTGTATCTAGCGTTGTTCTCCGAGATGTGCTTGTAACAGCAGACCAATGTATGGGTGATTTTATGTTTTTTTCCAAACTTCAGGCAAGGCGTAACAGTCTGTCGGTACGGTCATGCGATTCAAGACATATACAAAACCCAGCCCATCCTTGGCCGTTGGACATGCGGGTGTGGTGGTGACTTACAGATGATGAGTAGTTCATCTCGTGCAATCCGCTCATTGCACTCTTGCTGGATCCAACAGACATGAACATCCGTGAGTCTGATGGCGTTGTCTTATCCACCGTCGCAAAAGGAAGATCTGAACGGTATCCTTTTTCGTTATCGACCACCCGCATATGTAATGTAAACAATACAATCTGCCCACCTCGGCAGCTGTAGTGCAATGCGAACATCGTTATTATGCCGAGACGATGCATACTGTCCAAAGGCGACTACAAATGAAGTATACGAAGCACAACTCGAAATGCTAGCAAACATCAGACAAAAGAGGATAGCTTTTGTACAAAATTCGGATTCCCGTCTCGGCGGTACAATTTATATAGCTCGTTGCTGCTCTGCCTGCATAACAACCGTATAGATATCTCCCCACCATCATCACTTCCTGGTATCAATCGCCTCCACCTCGCACTCGTTATGGCATGATCCTCGTCTCCCTAATTGAGGGCTAGACCGCAGCTACTCTCACAGACGAGGCAGGAACGATCTGCTTCTCGTCATCGTCCTTCGCGTCCGTGTCTTCGACATGCGGAGCTCTTTCCATCTGGGCGACAGTCGCACCAACACCGATAGTGACATACTTCTTGTACTCCCAGCCCCATCGGAATTTACTGAACATTTCGTCGACCTCCTCGAGAGAACGGCCTTTGAGCTCGGGTGCGGCAAAGATAGCGAAGAGCAGGGCCATACCGGCTGATCAATCAAGCAGATGCATTAGCGTACAGTCCTGATAGATGAAGACTTGCGTCGAATCAAGATGCTCACCGAATCCTGCAAAGAGATAACCGATCTTCGGACCTTTGGTAGCGTTGTGAACCTGGATGTAAGGACTTGCAAAGCCCCACAACCAGTTTCCCACCACATCCACCGTAGTTCCAACCATGACCAGCTTCCTTCTCATTCGGATACCACCCATCTCTGGGACGACGATGTAGGCATGCGTCGCCCAGGACAGCTTGGCTGACCATAACATCAAGGTCCAACAGGCGACGATTACATTGTTTTCGGTACTCGATCGTGTAGGTTTAGAAGCCAGGCCTGCTGCCAAACCATCGAAGAGGATAAGGAGGGCCGAACCAGCGATGAGCAGTGGACGTCGACCGACACGATCTGTCAGGAAAAGACCGGTAAGACCGCCTACCATACCCATCAATTGACATAGGATGGCATATGTGAATGATTTGTTGCCCAGACCGATCGACTTGAAGAATGTAGCTCCGTATGCGTTGTAGAAAGCGTTACCGGTAGATGGGTAGAAGAAGAAGAATAAGATAGTGTAGATGAATTGCTTGTAGGCAACTTTGGACACCAAATCTCTCCATCTTGCTGTCGCGTGAGTTCGATCGTACTCGATAGCGTATGAGATGGCGTCCAGCTCGGCTTCGCACATACCGGCATCGTCGTGTTCTTTCCTTCTGAGTTTCCGAAGGGCTTTCAAAGCTTGATCAGACTTGCCGTGAGCCACCAGCCAACGAGGTGACTCAGCGGCAAATGGCCAACAGACAGCGATCATGACCACGGGGATAAGTTGGACTGAGATGGGTACCATCCAGCCGACCTTCCTCGTTTCGGTTGCGTAGTGCTGACACATGCCCGCACCCCATACGGAAGCTAAGTTCGCCATGGGAGCCAACAATCCGGAGAAGAAACCTCTGAGAGCGGCTGGGGCAACTTCAGAGGCATATGAAGCGATGGTACCATCGATCCAGCCGACGGCAATGTAAGATACCGTTCGGCCAGCGATGAAAGTGTTGAAGTTTCCCGATCCCAGTTGGACTGGAAGTGGATGCAGGATCAGCAAGTGTCACAGTTCGATCAGGCTAGAGATCAATTACTCACTGGCCACGGAAACGACTTGAACAGCGGCAATAGCTGCAAGTAAAATTTTGTACCCAAATCGTTCGGCGATCGGTTCGAAAGATAGAGTCCCGGCAAGACGCCCAACGTAGACGACTGCATTCGGATTAGTAACTCGACACTATACGTGCAGCTTGAAACATACCTGAGTTGGCTATGGCTTTCTGGAGTGTGGTTAATTTGCCATCGGTACCAAATTGACCCAACCATGATGGGAGGGCTTGTAGCGAGCCAAAGGTCGAAGTGTCCCTAAGGTATATACACCAGTCAGGCTGCTGCACGGTGAATAAGCATTCATATATACTCACAATCCGAAGATGACATTCGCCCAACAGAATGTGAAGACGCAAAAGCCCAAGTACGGGGTAGCTTGCGACCAGTCTTGTTTGATACCCATCGTGAATTCGTTTGATTTCGATTGGTTGATCTGACTGTGTTAATGGCGAGGGGAAAGGACCCCATTGGTTCCTCAAGGGGTATTAATATGCTTCTTGTCCACTAGCTTTGGAGCCTCTCCTTATCTTGTGTGGATCGAAGCTCGCGATCCGAGTGGAACAAGCAACCTCCCCGAATTGCCCCAATGAATAGTCTGGAAACGGTATGACAACGTTTGGATGGGATTCACAGTGTCAAGTGCGTTCGGGGAACTCGGGGTGACTTGGGGATCGGGGGACGGGATTGCCTAATCAGGTGATATAGGTTCCTTCAGATTGGTTAATAGCCGGGCGTTTTGCTTGACCGTTTGCAATATCTCGAATAACAAATAACGAGGCTCTTATCGCAAACCTCGAGTATTCGCGCAATACACACCCCTCACCATGCCAGCCGTTCAGCCAGGATCGACTATTCTCGTCACTGGAGCGTCTGGATACATCGCTGCGTGAGTTGGAAGGAATACACTTGATTTGTACAAGGCTGATGGAGTCTTGCTCATCCAGCCACATCACGCGCGAGTTCCTCGAAAATGGCTACAATGTACGAGGTACTGTGCGAGACGATGCAAAAGGTCAATATCTCGCGGATTTGTTCAAAGACCTGAAAGGGGACTTTTCATATGTCATAGTCAGAGAGATTTCCGAGGTAAGTTCAGAGTGATCAGCTTCTCTTTCAAGCCTTAGGTGCCAAGGCTGAAACAATGCGACAGGAAGGAGCTTTTGATGAAGCCGTAAAAGGGGTGGATGGTGTATGTCACGTCGCAAGGTGGGTAGAACGATAGCGGTGATCACGATGAGAATGCTTGGAACTCAGTGCCATCTTTGCAGCCCAGTGACCTTCGTAGTCAAACATTTGGACGATGTAGCGATTCCTGCAGTCAATGGAACAGTCGGCGTGCTCAAGAGTATCAAGAAGAATGCGTATGTGATATCATCGTTATATGTTGATAGACCGCTAACGCTACAATTTTATGTAGGCCCGGCTGCAAGCGAGTGGTCTACACTGCTTCGAGTGGAACGATCAACGGTCCAGGCGGTCCGCCTACAAGGTCGGTCATAACTGCGTTTTGAGGTAATGCTCAAGCTGACTTAACGGAAACACAGATACAACGAAGAAGACTGGAATGAAGTCGATCTCATAAGATGTGAGAAGGAAGGGTCAGAAGCGCCTGGAGATTCCAAATATCGAGGCAAGTCTGCAGCTTTGATATATACGGATCTGAGTAAGACTGATTTTGGCGTCCGTAGCGAGCAAAGTGTTGGCTGAAAGAGCATACTGGGACTTCCTCAAGAATGAGCAAGTCTCTTTCGACGGTGTAACCATTCATCCACCCATGGTTTACGGTCCTATCATACATCAATGCGATGATCCAGCAAAACTCAATCACTCGGTAGGCAGTAAGTCGGGTTGTTTTTCTCACGCCAGCGTCTTGAACCCCGCTGATTATGCAGCTTAGACCGGATTTATCCTTATGTCGCCGGTAGAATGAAACAGTCTGATCTTCCCGAAAGCGGATCGAACTTCGTTGACGTTCGAGATGGTCAGTCGAGCTTACCGAGCTGCTAGGATGATGAGCTGATAATTACGCAGTTGCTCTGGCCGAATTCCGAGCTATGACTACACCGGAAGCCGGTGGTAATAGATTTTGCGTATCAGCTGGTCCATACAGCGGCAATGATGTGTGCTTGGTAGGTCAGAATTAGATGAAAACATATCTTGTGCTCATTGTGCTTTTCTCGGTCGGGCAGGTCCTGAATCGCGAATTTTCTCAACTAGAGAACGTTCCAAAGGCAAATACAGCTCCAGGATATAGGGAGGAATTGGCCAAAACTTCGAATGTCGTTGATGGCTCAAAGGCAACCAAGATCCTGGGCATTAAATATAGGACCATTGAGGAGACTGTTAGCGACACGGCTTCTAGCTTGATCAAAAGGTTCAATATTCAATAATGCATTGTAATCCGTTGTTCAGATTGTTGCCCAAGAATGGACGATATAGCTTGCGATTCGCAAAATGATGACTGCATATATGAGCATAGCGATGACAGCATTCAAAATAATCCTGCATGAGTCGAGATAAGATCCCAAATGAAGCTTGCTGGCTTCAGCAGCCGGAGACCAAATCGCTAATAATTTGGTTGAACACGCAATTCGGCGCCGTAACTCTTTCGGACAGGCGATCCGGCCATCCGAAGGCTGCATGACCCTTGCCAAGCCGAATAAGACATCGCGATGACGTACGTTTTGAACAGATCCCGTGACTTATCTATGACACTCGGCCAATGAAAACAACCCTATAGTGCGCTGAGTCGCGTTCGGGGGGTTCGGGGTGACTTGGGGAATGCGAAGTAATGCATGATTCATTTCGTTTGATATATATGATTCTTGGTATTTCGCAACCCCGAATTCCCCATCATTATCCTTCATTCCAGTTCCATAGGCAGATGTGTCACCATCATGTCCAACAACGCCAGTACCAGCAGCAACGGGAACGCCGTGGATGCTCAGAACAACAGTAGGACGGTATCTCGGAAGAGGAAGGTTCATAGAGCATGCGATTATTGTCGCGAACATCGAATCAAGTGAGCTTTCCACCGTTTAGTATACTGTTCGATGCATCATGACTGAGTGATCCGTTGATGGCACAGGTGTCAATTCGATCAACCGGACATATGCAAGCATTGTTTGGACTGGGAAATTCCGTGTGAAAGGGTAGCTCCACCACCGAGGGTTTGTCTCTTTTCATCGATCGTCTGCCTCTTCACAACGTGATGAGTACTAATGCAGATATATGAATACAGGACACCCGCCCGCGGAAGCGGTTGATGTCAAAGAGCTTGGAAGCGGAGGACATGCAAGACATAGAGCCGGTGTACTTAGGAGGAACAAGCATCTCTCAACTCGTGTGGTTCTTCTGTCCAGCAACCGCAAAGAGCAAGTTACACGCGTTAGATGTCAAGTATGACTTGTACAGAGGCGCACTATGCGATAGTGACGAACAAGGATTGCTGGTCGGAAGGGAATCGAAGGCCTTAAAGCGAGAAAGGCTGGGCGCCACCTCGCTTAACACGGCGCTGGCAAAATTAGCGGAGAGTGTGGGAGCTGAGACTGTGCTTCAGAATCGTGAGTCCATTGCAGTCTCGTATATACTCACGATCCGAGCTGAAGACAGCTTCAGTGTATGACACTGCTTCTGAACGGATTATCCCCATCTTCCCGGTCATCTCAAAGCATGAGAGGTGTGTCCCATTCTGTCTATACATCTGACCAGTCGTCGATGCTTTGCTAATGTCTGTCGTCGCTTTCAAGTCTGATCAACGACCAGCCTGATGAGAAGTACTGGGAACGCTTCGTCGAAATGCATCACAATTCTGCTCCACCAACACCTCTTCCCGGAATAGTGCGGATCATCCATTGTGCTTTGGCAGCAATGTCCAGAGAAGTCCCCTCCGACATACGACAAAACATCCTCTCTACCCTTCAGAACCTGCTTGTTGGACCTGAACTGGATAGAATACGTCGGACGTCCACAATTGCGAGTGTGCAGGTGTTGGTATCTCTCACGATATGTGATGAGCTTAGTGGAAACGGGATTAGCTCGTCGTGGTTGCAATTGGGAGAAGCTATCCGGATGGCTCAGGAGCTTGTGAGTATTGTATCGATTGCGTCTCTGTTGAATCCCATCATGACCCTTTATCGTCTCAATGTCAGCTTCCGGCTCCGGTTCCAATGACGTTGATTCGGACTCAGTCATCGACGAGTGTCTCTTTACCTTGTCAGCCCTGCCGATCTGTTGTTCTTCGCTACTTCAAGTCATCTCGCTCGAGCAGATCACTGATTGAAACTAAAACATTAGGCACTGCATCGAAACATATCCCTAGATCTTGTACCTCTAGCGCAGCGCAATAGACGAGCGAGAGTGTGGGGTGCTTGTATCTGTGCGGATCGTTGGTAAGTCCTTTTCACACTAGTGATGGTGGGTCAAAGATCGCTAACGTCAAGCAGGATATCCCTCCGTCTGGGTCAAGCGTGCATGATCGACCTTGACATGTGTGACACACCTGGTCCTCAAGCATATCCAGATCATGTCAAAGATTTCTCATCCGGACGCTGGTCACCATCGTTCAGATTCTTGGGCGAATTGACGCAGATGAGCGTGTTGCTCGGTCGTGTGTGTGAGTCCCTTCGTCAGTCATATCTCCGTATATAGAATTCAAGTGACATCTCCTCCTATCATCTTCCTCCATGATTAGTCGACAAGCATAAGCTAACCTCTTCGGTAGACAAACTGACCAGCTCGCCGTATGGTCTCTTCAAAGCTGATGACTCATCCTTGCTCATCGCACAAACCGAGATCGACATGTGGGTCGCTCAACTCCCCAAAGCATGGCCATACTCTCCCACCTTGCAAACGTATGATGCTGCAGAGTTGATCAATGTGTTCTGCGTTGCTCTTGAGGTGAGTAAGCACGCTATTCCTTCGACGGGGCATTGTTGACCTTAGCTACCTAGTTCACTCTCATTCGACCGTTTCAATGGCCCGTCGGTGCAATCCCACATCACATCATCTATCGTCCAGCACCTCAGCGATGGTCAGTCCTAGTTAGCAGAGCAAGGCAGGCTACTGCATGGGCGGAGACGGCTTCCGGGATGTTCTGCCTAGATGTGTGGTCGAATGTCACGTATCCAATCAGTACATTCGCTGTTCATCAATTCCCCTTGGCGCCATCGCTGATGACTGTAGTAGTATGCGCATTCTTCGTACACATCAGGATGTACGAGCAGAGCCAAACTGAAGAAGCGAGATCGTTCATCGAGCGGACCGACGATGTTATCCAAGGATGGGCTGCAATCCTACCAGACAGCCCTTCAAGAGGCAAGATCGCGGCTATGACCAAGCTTCTGCGCGAAACAGCTGGGCCTACTACCTCTTCACCGACCAACTCGCTCAGTATCATCACGCCTGGGGGATCGCTGGTGGACAATTGGCTTGAGACGGTGACAAACGGTGTGCCGCCGATGCAGAATGTCGGGATGCCAAATAGCAGGAATGATAATGGGGTAATGTCGCACGAGAACAATACGCTCGATCATCTGGATCTGGATCTAGGAGCGCATTTGAACGCGTTCGGCGGGGATTGCAGTTTTGATTTCGTTTTGTAGTCCACTCGGTCAATTTGGGGCGTTGTATTAAAGTTGTAATGTGATCCCGGAGATGTCTCTGTGTGTACGTCCGATTCACGTGTCGTTCCGCCGTTGGTCAACAAGTCAACGTAGGTGTGAAGACTTAATACCTCAGTGTCTGGCGGAATTATTGGAGTCTTTGTTGAGTACGAAGTAGAGCAGGCGCTCACGGAAGAAGGAGCCGTGATCTGTGAAATACCGGCGGATGAGCCTTGGCGCTCAGTGATAAATTAAGGAGTTGACTCGCAAATTGACATTGCTTCACGGCAGACTATTCTCGAGCCATTAAAGATTGAGCCAAGGAGTGACGCGCATCAAGAGGCTCGTCAAATATCAGTTTAAGGTCACGGTGTAGTGGTTACAAGGGGTTCCCGGGGCGGGGGTTTTCTGCCTGAGGGACTTTTGAGAAAAACGATCGATGGCATCTTGTAGAGATTTAAAAACGCTACGGGGATCTGTAGCTTGATTTTCTCCAGCCGCTTTTTGTGACGAGCTACAGAGGAAACGGTGCTATGGTGGGGCACTTCCCATTGCGCGCTTTTGGGGGGCGGACTTAAAGGAGTGACTGATGCATAAGGCATATAACTAACTACTGGATACATACTGAGAGACCACTAGAGGTTGGGAAAGACCTCCTGCATGGAGAACAAGTTCTCATAGTGCTCATCGACAAGAGAGAGAGCGATGTAACCTTTGCCATCCGCGGCTGAGCCGGTTCTCATCCAGGTGAAGTTGCCATCAGCCATCTTGCCGAGGACAGCAATACCGATCTTGTAAGCTGAGCAGAGAGCTTGAATGGTGAGGTGATCTCCCCAGGTCCCGTTCTGAGCCATCTTGTCAAGGTATCGATCGGTTCTTGCAGCCAAGTCTTCACCAGGGGGATCGTCTCTGCCAACTTCAATGAACCGCTCAAAGTCTTGCCTATGTTCCCTGATGTAGTCGACCGCCTTGAGCCTGAGTTCCTTGTGGGCTTCCATGTCTTTACCCATTGCCTTGGCCAGAGCTTTGAACATACAGTTACCATCAGGATCGGTCCATCGAGTTCTGTAGGTGACAGGCTTGGAGTTGAGACGTTCAAGCTGGGTGTAAGGAGGAGGTTTGAAGGGATGAACTCTGTGGGTGATGTTATGGATCTTGTAGGTCTGGGGGCGATTGGCTTCTGCCACGGCCAAGGTGAGAGACTTGAGACCCACAGCTGCCTTGTCCACCGTACCACTCAGGATGAGCTTTGAGAACCATCTCATCATCTCTCCTGCTGGGAGGTGATCGTGACATCCCTTGAGTCCGCACCTGAGTCTGATGGGGGATCTCTCATGGAGTTGGTATCGATGCTTGGGATCTTTAGGCTTGACTCGACATGGGATGTACCGAGAGGGATGACCAAGTCTCATCTTGACTACCAGCTCATGCTGAAGGGTGTTGTTGTGATAGAGCTTGTTGAGTCTGCCAAGGAGAACAAGTTCTTCAGGGTTGGAATCGTTCTCCAACCACCAAGCAGAGGTTGACAGAGAGGCAGTTGGCCGTCTGATTCCTGCGTTCCAACCAAAGCCGGCCAGGACATCAATGATAGCTTGTAGTTGAGCTGGAGAAGCTGTATCGGCATTTCTTCCCTTGAAGAACCCAGTGGTGGAAGCTTGCTGGAATACCCAGTTGGCATTATCGAGGAGAGCTGTCTTGTTGCAGATGATTGCCTTGAGCTGGTATCGTTCAAAGTCTCCTGGAGGAGGTTGCAGCCAGAAGTTGACATTGTAGAAGGGGAGATCATTTGCCTCGGCTCTGGCTTCTGTCAGAGTTCTTGCTGTGATGGTGACTTCGATTTGGAAACCCCCAATCTCATAGGTGGGGGTCTTGCTGAGTTGCTGGATGAGCTGGGGGTTAGGGGGTTAGGGGTTAGGGGGTTAGGGGGTTAGGGGTTAGGGGTTAGGGGTTAGGGGTTAGGGGTTAGGGGTTAGGGGGTTGGGGGTTAGGGGGTTGGGGGTTAGGGGTTAGGGGTTAGGGGTTAGGGGTTAGGGGTTGGGGGTTAGGGGTTAGGGGTTAGGGGTTAGGGGTTAGGGGTTAGGGGTTAGGGGGTTAGGGGTTAGGGGTTAGGGGTTAGGGGGTTAGGGGTTAGGGG